>NW_026136711.1:22632454-23832454 GCF_905237075.1 Dicentrarchus labrax | reverse complement strand
CTAACAAAGCCCACATCAATATGTCCAAATTGTTTATTTAGTCTGACCATGAATGAAGTCTTCAATGATTCAATGAATGAAAGTATTGTGTTGTTGTGTCCTCTTGTCACATCCTGTCTTATGGTATATTATCTTATTCATGACATTGAAAAGCAAAAAGCAAGGTACTATTTATATTTTTATGTAATAAATGACTAAAACATTTATTTTATGATCAAAATTAGATTAATTTGATTTGATTTCAATCACTATTATTATCAGCAATACTATAACATCCATGCTTAGGGTTGACTAATGTCATATTACATTTTGTGAAGTAAAGTCAGCTTTACTTGTATAGCTTTAAATCAGAAAACAAAAATGTTCAGCAAAAGGCTTTACAATCTGTAAAACATATACGCCCTCTATATTTAAAAAAATATACATTCATTTGCAACAGACTACGGCAGATAGAGGTTACACCATAAGTAGGCTAACTTTCCTATAACCAATGCACTTGGTGGTATTACATCTGATATTTGTTTTGTGCTTTACCAACTGACTGACTGTTGAACTGTTAGTTAAAACTTCAGTGTGAATGTAATCTCTGTAATGTAATTGTGTCTATGTTATGACAGATTATAGAGCCTGCAACTGTTTTGTAACCCACAACTGTTTCATTTTACAGTTTGTAGTACTTGGCTGCACGACCTGTTAGTGAAGTTGTGATGGCATCTGACACCAGTGAAGCAGCGTCCTCCACTGCAGACCTCAAGCTGCAGTTTGCTCCCTTCAGCAGTGCTCTGGAGGCAGGCTTCTGGCACCAACTTACTCAGAAGAAACTCAACGACTACAGACTGGATGAGAGCCCCAAATCTATCAAAGGATATTACTACAATGGTGAGTGGTCAGATGGTAATTGTATAGTGCTGACTCTTCTGTTTTTTTTAAAAACTTTTATGACAATTCTAGACATTATATTTTACATATGTTTATTATTCCGTGTCACACACGTGTCGCCTGCTAATCTACATCAGTATGTTTGAACTAAAATAGTTAACTATTCCATTCACATTTCTTTCCTGTAGGTGACCCCCTTGGTTTGCCCACTCGCCTGACATTGGAGTTCAGTGCATTTGAAGTGTAAGTGTGATGCAGTCTGTTGCCTATACAAATCACCCTAACCCTAAGTTGTTCTCTTGTTATTTAGCTTTTAATAGGGGCAATAGATAATACAAATGTAAATAAAAGGGGTAATTCACCAACAGATGACTGAGAGTCTTTTAATATAGGCTCTAATAGTAGACAGAGAGGCTTGTTTTACATAATAAATAATAACTACGCTGCAATTTGTTAAAAAATAAACCCACGTTAGATTTTTCAAATAAATTGATGTGGTCAGAAATGACAAATTGGGCTTACAGTGGTGAGAAGCCTACTTTTAACACAATAAGTAGAAATTAAGATGCCATTACCGTGGTGGTTTCCTTTTTTTAAGTTTTAAACTAGGCTTATACAAGTTCACTGAAGTTTTCATTGTCATGGAATGACAATGGCTGAACTTCCTTTAAAGTTTATCATTCAGGGTCGAACTAAATATGGATCAACTCTTACATCAGGTAATTTTGAAGCCTTCAATAAAGCAACTGTGCTTCACTTTGTAAAACATTTACAAAATGAAGCATGTTGCACACACACAAGTGCAGTTAGTGCATGTAGTTTGCGTTCATACAGTTTAATGTAAAGCTATGATGTTTGTTGTTAGGGATGGTCCGACTCCAGCCCGTTGCTGTCCAGCTGTTGGAACGTTGTATAACACCAACACACTCGACGCCTTTAAGACCACTGATAAGAAGGCTCTGTTGGAGAAAGAGGCCAAGGAGGTAAAAGATTTCCTATGAGAATTTTCTCAGTCACGCACACATATTCACATATCTGTACCAGAAATGGTCCCTAAGTTGAGCAACTAAGAATTAAACGGTTTAATGAATGCAGTCTTTCATCTCCTGTTGTTTTGTAGATATGGGATACTATACAGTCTGGGGAAGCATTGAAGGACCCATCCATCCTCTGTAGATTCCTTCTGCTGACCTTTGCAGTGCGTATAAACAGTTTCTTAAAAAAGTCTTATATTAATGACTTTATGTGTGATTATCTTTCTATTTTTCTTTCACTCTTTTGGCTATTTTTAATTCATTTTCTTACCACCTTCTTTTCAGGATTTGAAGAAGTACCATTTCTACTACTGGTTCTGCTTCCCTGCACTCTGTTTCCCAGAGGGAATAAAGATTGTCCAACAACCTTCTGTCTTAGAGCAGGTTTTCTCAGCAAAACAGGTTGGCTTTTTATTTATTATCATACAACTAGTGGGATGAATGTTTTGGACAGTAACATTTTAAATTATACTGTAGGTGCATTATTTCTTTCTCTTTTCCAAATTGTGAGTTTCAGGTGTACATATGGATTTTCCAAATGGTGATACACATACCAGTTATAACTACTGTGTAATGTTCAGTGTAAATGCTGTTTTCCAATGATTGTATGATTGACATGTGTTGGCCAAAAAGTGTAAACATTGTTCCAATTTTACATTTAACATTCCTCTTCCCTAAGAAGAAGAGAATGAGATGGTTGCAGCCCTTGATGCAGCTCCTAACATTACTCTTTTAATCTCCCTGTTCTGTCTTATACGGTGTAGGTTATAGAAGAGTATAATGAAGTGATCCAAGGAGTGAGAAAGCCTTATTATGAAAGAGTCAGAATGACTCATGAACAGCATGACGCAAACTACAGGCCACAGTAATGGAGATTTCTCCGTCTTCCCTGTCTCCCTTTCTATTGTCTCTCTATCAGTCTAAATTGTCAGTGTTATGTTAGACCTTGACAGATTACCCAAGTTTAATCAGTTCAACATTAAGATAAAGCCAGAATCACAATATGAGCTCACCGACCAGTGTCTCTGGCAGTCTGACTTTAAGAAACTGGTGTACAAGCATTTATCCTGCAGATATATGCAAAAATATCATTAATTTAATTAATGACATTCAAGAATGAATGAGTTTTTGGAAAGAGCATAGTGAATTTTCACTTTGAGGCAACTGTGACTGTATATAAGTAATATAATCTTTTATTAAAGACCTCATCCAGGTTACTTTATTTTTATCTGTAGTTAGATTTAATTTGCCAGGATCCATCCTGACACATTTTATAAACAACACAGACAATTGACAAACAATAGATAAAATTACTCGATGCTCCAATAATCAGGACTTAAAATAAGCAAAAAATAACAAAAACACTACAATAAATGAGCTAAAATGAAGGAAAAAAAAAAAGTAAATGCTGCATCTATGGCATCAGTGCAATGTTGCTGCGACCACCTGAGGGATGTCTGCTGGAACAAAACTATTTTTATACCGCTTTGTTCTACACCTTGTGACTATAAACCTCTTTCTGGATGGAGGTTTCTAACAAAGCGGAACAAAGCAAAATGAAAATAGCTTTGTTCCAGCAGACATCAGTTATTGATTATAGCTTTATACATTGGTGGGTGTATATGCAGGTACTGCAAATTATGTTACAGATAACTTATTTTCTAAAATCTCTCTTGTACTTAAAAAGCATTTTCACCAGATAGATGACGTAGTTTGTGTACCTTGTAAAATATAGATTTAAAAATAGATTTTGAAGAACAGTATCTTATGAATGTGTGTGACTAGTTATCAACTGGAGCCCACCTAGGTCCCCACCTTTGCCTACAGCCTACCTGACAATGCACCTGACCCCATTACCTATCCATGCAGGTGATGGGCCCACAGGTTGTCGGCTGCAAACAAAAGAATGAGATCATGGATGCAAGCGGCTGAAATAAGTTTCCTTGGTAGAGTGGCTAGCTCACCCGTAGAGATAGGGTATGGAGGTCTGACATCCAGAAGGAGTTCAGATTAGAGCAACTGCTCCTTAGCAATGAAAGGAGCCAGTTTAGGTGGTTCAGGCAATCTGATCCTTTGGAGGTTTTCTAGTGCATCCAACTGCTAGGAGACTCATGGGTGGAAAACATGCTGGATAGACAATATCTGGATAATATATCTTGAGGAACCCCAGGAGGAGCTGGAAAACGTTTCTGGAGAGAGGGACATCAGGACTACCTGGCTTAGCCTGCAACTCGGCCCGGATAAGCGTCAGAAAAAGGATAGATGGATATTATTTATGATTGCCCTTTAAAAGCTCTCTCTATATGGTTGACTGTGTTAATGTACAGGACAGAGCTGTCTATAATTATTGCTGACATCTAATTATTTCTGTCTCAGATCGCAGCCTTGCAGGAGGCCTATGATGGCTTGTGTATCAAAAGAGAGACCACTGCGGTTCCCTACTTCCTAATGAAGTACACAGATGACACCGTTCACATGGCTCCACTCGGGGACTGGGATACCTTCTTTACTGATACTAAGAAGGTACTTCTTCATTTTTTTTATTTCTTTTTTATATTTTAAAGTTTAAAGCAACAGGAAAAAATGCAATGAATTTAGTAGGATTTAAAAAGTCTATTTAAATCTGTGTATGTTCAAAGATTTAAGTACTGTTGGATTGTCCTGTACACAAAGCATTATACAGTGCTTTTTGTGGCTCATCCCTACCATCAGATTAGATTTGTTGTATTACACTCCCTCTCACACACATATACACACACTCACACTTTGGTAATGTAAACACACCTTGTTTGGTTTTTCTAGGTTACTGTGGGTGTCTATGATCCGTGTACTCTGTCTCAACATCCGGGCTGGCCTCTGAGAAATCTGCTGGTCCTCTTAGCTAACCGATGGTAAGCCCTACTTCTGTGTGTGTGTGTGTGTGTGTGTGTGTGTGTGTGTGTGTGTGTGTGTGTGTGTGTGTGCGTGTGTGCGTGTGTGTTTTGTGTGTGTGTGTGTGTGTGTGTGTGTGTGTGTGTGTGTTTTGGAAAAAGATGAGGAAGTCCTGTAGAAGACTCGATGTGAAGTAGGTCTCACATGTTGTGCTTCTCAATTTCACTATGACCACGACTACTTTATTTAGGCATAAAGCCACAAAGTAAAAAAACAGGAAATCTCTGCTTAACTAATTTCCTGACTCTGAAGCATAGGGAGCAGGTCCATACCACTGCTGTAATTAAAGATGCTGATATGAACAAAGTAAATGGGATTGCTTGAATAGCTTTGTATCACCACAAAAAAGTATAAAATTATAGGTTCTCTGTCCCGCTCAGACTGAAACTGTTTTGCTGTTTCCTCACAGCAGTGTCGTAAGATCATGATGAATTGCACGTGTTCCTAGATGGCAGAACTGCCTTGCAGAACATGACTGCTGCTGTTAAGATTGCGCTACTTGTCCACAAAGCTGTAAATGTTTCCGATAAACAAGGTCCATTTCGTCCAACATGTTGTTTACGTCACAGTCTCAAAACAAAAGTCAGACTTTCCATACAATTTATTTTGTGATTTAGTCACCCTTGTCTGTTGACATTTCAGTGTGTGGACTTTATTGCTAGCTGCCAAGACAATTTTATTCCTAATATATCCCCAAATTCCTCAAAAGGGGAAGTTTTCCCTGAAAATTACAGCACATACATTTGTAGATGTATGTGAGTTATCAGGGCACTGTGCTCCTGTTGCTCGGTATGGGTGAACTACAATGGCTGGTTTGTTACCCACATGCCAGATCCATTTATGACACACACAGCACAGGGCAGCTGCTGTCTGTGGACACCATAGGCTATCTTATGTAAACACACCCATGGCATGCAATGTATTTGCGGCATCTTGAACGTGCGGAACCTCATTAGCCAAGTTTTTAGCCACTGAGTGCTCTTTTTCTCACCTACTGTATATTGCCAATAATAATATTTTATAATACTTTAGGCGTTCGTTGATATAAAAAGTTGTGTGTGTGAGCCGTGGTTTTGTGGTTTGAAAAGCAGGAACAGGCTGTGTTCTAATCTGTTTTGACATCAAAGCCTGAAGTAAGTTTTTTTTTTTTTTAATAAGAACAGATTTCACAGAATATTTTAATATTGTTTAAGAGTTTACTGACTCAAGTTGCAGAAAGGATGGTGGTATGTGGAAGCTTGTATGTGTTTACAGAAATATTTACATAGGAAATGTTTCACCACCCCAGTGGGGAGTTGATTGGGAGCAAGTTGTTAGATTTATTACTCAACATTTAATCCAAGAATCAAGGCATATTATAAGCATATTCAGATATTTACCCAAAGAGTAAAAACAACTGACATTTTAATCCCATGTCAGTTTGTTTTCTGACAAATTTAGCAGGCCTCCTATTGACAGATATAATTTATGGCTGTGCTTTAAGAGTTTATTGCCTTCCACATCCCATATTAACATAATACTTTATTACTTAGTGGAAGGACATTCAGGTCTTAGCTAGTTATAGTTTTTTCTGTTATTGTCTTAGCTAGTTTCTTGTCTCGTTGCAAACCATATTAGGGGATGTTTCCCTGGAATACACAACCAAAAATTCTTTATTTTAGCTACTGTGTTTTTGCATGTTTTTTGTAATTCACGACACATGACTTTACATTAGTGTGTGTATTACATTCCCAGGTAGACTTTTTTTTAATATCAAGTTCATTAGACTGCAGCCTCATACAGAAGTGGTTTAATGTGTGTTACAGAGTGATGAAACTATTAAAAAGTTCAAAACATACACAGACAACACGCATAAATACACACACCAAGGACAAAGAAATATTGTTACATCATATTGCATCATCGTCTAAGAATGTTGAAATTGAAATTGGCACTGCATTTGGTGCTGCTTGTTTCACTGCTGCAATTACTGTTCAGTCAGTCTGAAAGTGCACATAGGACCTCTCAGTCCAGGTTATAATCGGTCATTTTTGATCACACTTTTCCCCAGAGAGCTTAGTTTTTCCTGGCATTGCATTTTTATTGCGTAATTATTTTTCATTTAAACATGGCACTCACATCGAGGCCAGTTTAGCAATAGCATCCAGCGATACCAGTGGCTTATCAGCAGCAAATACCTTTAGAGAGTTTAGCCCTAATGCTCTGTATCAGAGGCAGTTTTTATCCAATACAAACCTCATCAGTCTTGTGCTTGACCACACTTTCTCTCAGTGTTAAACATAAACTGTTGATACTGGCTTAGATAGGTGGAGATAGAATTGCAACGTAGCCGCGATGTCTCGCTTATTCAGTTGTTTCACTGGAGTTTGATTGTGTAATCTGGCTGTGGTTATTTAGTACCATATATGGGGAGATGTGTTGGTATATGGATATGTGTTGAGCACCGTGTTGTGAGTTCTCATTCATCTGTGTTGTTTCTTGTACAAGAGAGTGTCTTTTCCACACTTTATAGCTTCTAATCTGTAATCTATGCATGGTGTGTATGTCATTTTCAATGTCTGACTTTTGCATCTCCTCCGTGTGTGTGTGTGTGTGTGTGTGTGTGTGTGTGTGTGTGTGTGTGTGTGTGTGTGTGTGTGTGTGTGTGTGTGTGTGTGTGTGTGTGTGTGTGTGTGTGTGTGTGTGTGTGTGTGTGTGTGTGTGTGTGTGTGTGTGTGTGTGTGTCAGGGGCTCTAAGCTGGATACAGTGGAGGTGCTGTGTTTCAGGGACAGAACTCTGCAGGGAAGCCGAACCATTCAGCACAGTCTAATCTTCCAGATCAAACTACCTGAGCTTCCCCACAACTCAGGTAAATTCCATTTATGTGTTTGCGTGTGTGTGTGTGTGTGTGTGTGTGTGTGTGTGTGTGTGTGTGTGTGTGTGTGTGTGTGTGTGTGTGTGTGTGTGTGTGTGTGTGTGTGTGTGTGTGTGTGTGTGTGTGTGTGTGTGTGTGTGCACACACAATTATACATTACATGTACGTATGTTGGTATGTCGGATGTATTTATCTCTACATGCAGACTGGCTGCATTTTTATAATAATTTTTGATTTTAATAAAACAGTTTTAATTAACAAGTTGTAATGTGCTATGCATGTACATTGTACAACAACTAGCCTCCGCTTCAGTGCGAGCATGATGATAGAGAATCTGTTTGTCTGTATCAATCCCGCCTCCACATATTCTATATGAATGCGTGCGAGATGATTGCGAGGTGGTGTCCTGATGATTAGAGAGTGACAAGTCGTCTTCAGTGTTTGACAGATGTTTGCAAAATAATTAATGACAAAAAGAAATGACGGTAGACATCCTCATTGGACGTGCTACTTCAGAAAACACTGGTGGCAGCAACTTGACTTTTGCGCAGTGAGCAATAAAGTCCAATGAAATCACTGAATATTCCATATACACCACACACACGTTTATAGGCTTATCTTATTATCTTATCTTTATATCTTGCGGTTTGTACAGCAGAGTGATCTCCAAAATGCATTGCAAATGCACACTAAAACAGGCAATGTGACAGGCCTGTGTCATATGATTTAAAATGTAAGCTATGGCTTAGACTCACACTGTAATTTTACAGTTTAAAATGTCCCAGGATGCTTTTGTATTTTTTTTCATTGACCTATTATCCAGAAGTCCCAAATATTTTTTTAAAAGTAAAATATGATGTCATGGAATTTCCTGCAGTAATATATGTGATCGAGTGGGATATTCTTCCACATCTCACATAAATAAGATCGAATCATTCATAATTACAAAAAATCGAATGAGTCAGGAATATGGTCAAACTTTTGGTTGGCCGCTGAGACTATCTACTTCCTTTTCAAGACACACTAATCTCACAGCAGCTTCCCCATTATTCCTTTATCTGCTGAATAACGGATGAAAGTAATTTAAATGGTAATATCAGGGTGGGAGAGGGAGTAGCTCTGTGATCTGTGAAGGTTTTTGTAGAGTTCAGATGGGTTTCCTTTGTTTACCTCAGTCTACCTCTTCAGCACATCTTGGGTTTTAATTTACTCACAAAGGATGTATTCATGCAACAAAAATTGATTCAGGTATTCTGTTTGGTTTTGCATGGACAAATTTGGTATTGTTTTGAGAGGGATTAATCCATCTACTTCAGCTCAAATTTTCAGATACACCAGGATCAGTGTTTTCCTTATCAGCAAGGTGAAATAAACGTAATGATTCTTGATTAATTTTGATTATGGACTAAGATATGTGAATGTTAAACTGTATTTAACCCACTAAAATTGTCCATGTCCAAGTAACTTTCACTGTTTATTTTGCACTGCATTACACAGCAACATCTGTGCATCTAGCAGCCAAAACCGACCAGTGGGTAAACAAGAAGTGTTCAAATCTAGAATTAAAACTGTATGAGAAAGAGCGGGTTGAGTGAAAATCACAAGAAAAAGAAGAAAAATGAAAATTTCATGGTGTTAATTTCAGCAAATAAGTTTAATAGCTTGAGTGCAACTCTGCACCTAAATAAAGTTGTTAGCCTTTTATTAACTGCTCCTGCCTGACAATCTGTAACATACCATAGTGCTACATTAACTTAATTAATCTAATCTAAATTTATATGAATTAAGTTATTTAAGGACATTTTTCAGAAGTTGGGGTGGAATCACTTATTCACATGAACCAATTAACACATTATTATTATTATTAATTATATTAACCAGTCTCCATAATTACAGTGCCTAGAAAAAGAAAATTAAAGCTTTGGAAGTACCGACATTTATGCATAATTCATCCAGAAAATGTGGTCTGATCTCCATCAAAGTAATAGAAAAATACACTTGTTGTAAACCAATAACACTCAATTAATTGTTTTCTGGATTGGCATATTTATTAAATTATGGAAGTTGTAAAAATCAAAGTGGAAATTGTAGTTAATGTTCCTTGCACTTTTAGAGAGAACCTGTGGGTTACAGTTGTAGTGTGCCACAAAAAAAAACACAACCACAAAACCATAAAAACATTTACTGTTTACATGCTGTCAACACTTTTCACAAGGACTAAGAGAAAGTAGTCACAATAAAAACTGTTGACAGTGAGGTCTGTGTATAATGCAGAATAATGTGGACATTGTTCCAGAAAAGACATATTGCTTATTTTACACTGTTAATGTGTTTTTTCACAGCATGTCCTAAGAGTGTTGGCTGGGAGAAGAACCCTAAGGGGGCAATGGGACCCAGAATGGTCAACCTCAGTGAATGCATGGACCCTAAAAGGTAACACAATCCAAATGTGATTAGGTGTAAGGGTGTATCTGGACTTTTTAAACCTATAGCCTAAAGAACATTTCAGCAATTAGTACACAAGTTATTTTAGTTTAATAATATGTATTGACAGATAATTTAACAGCAAAGTATGTCTTTGGTGCTTTATGTTAAAGGACTGGTTTGGGTCTGTTTACACCTCCACAATAGAGACAAATAAATGTTTTCTTAGTGTTACTGTAGTCCCTGCATGTGTCATCTGTTGTTGTGGACAATCAAATAAAACATTTTTCTTTCCATTGACCGTCTGCAGGCTTGCAGAGTCATCAGTGGACCTGAATCTGAAGCTAATGAGATGGAGGCTGGTTCCTTCTCTGGACCTGGACAAGGTGGTCAGCACAAAGTGTCTTCTACTGGGAGCTGGGACTCTGGGCTGCAATGTAGCCAGGACTCTCATGGTAAGGGTTGAAGGATATAAAGACAGACTTTGACACTGATTGGCGTCTTTTGCGGCTGCTAAAACACCACCAATAAGACGAATAAGAAATTGTGTAATTCTCAAAGCACCTGCACAGGGTGAAATGCACCCCTAACTGTGCTGCCATGCAAGTAGCATCTTGGTGCTCCAGTGGTATTTGCACTTACATGTATTTAAATTCGGTAATATGCATACATTTGGCTGAAAATTGCCCCCTTTCTATGCAAGTGAGCCTCATTGTAAAAAAAAAGGTCCAATTCACAAACAAGAGCACTTATAGCCACATGCAGTTAGAGGGAAAATTTATTGCGTCTTCAGAGAGTTGGTGGTGACTGAAGTGCATTTATAAGGGGTGCCAAGTCCAGACTTTCAGTGACTATGGCAGCTCAGTGATTGTAGCCAGGCGAAGCAATAACAGATCCTGTACATCATATGAGCACAGATGGCACAGAGACAGTACAATACCAGATATTCAACATGCAGGAATTTAAAAGCTACTGTTGAGAAACACAGAAGATGGTTACACACTGTAACAGTCCAACATAGAGCAGAGTGGAGAGAAAACAGCTCTCCCTGTGCCGAGAGGGCAGGAGAGAGAGTGCACAGTTAATGCTGCTCAAATAACAATCACTATGACAGAACACTCAATACAGAGTGAGTCATAGAAAAACAAGAGACATCCCGCAGATGGAAATGAATTGAAGAGCAGGGGGAGTTAATAGATAATTCAAATAAGTTATCTTTAAAATCAAACATTTTAGGATTTACATGGCAAGTTTTGTTCTTCCAACTGCATTTTTAACATTGTTTTCACTCCTATGTTGCATGACCATATCATGTGATGCTACCTTAAGAACAAATATTGCACAGACAGATAACATTGCTATAGAAAATTGGAGATGAACATTGAAAAAATGCAAAACAATGGCAAATTCCCCTTGGTGCAAAACTTTATGGGCCTATTTGTGCTGTAATATCATTACTGCAGTATATTTTATGGATTGAACCATAAGATGGGGCAGATAGCGGTGGCACAATTCATGCTATCAGTGTCTTGTGTTTGTTGTTTTTGTGTTTTTATGGCTTAGCAAATAGTGTAATATTTTATATATGACCAAAAAGGTTGTGTAATGAGTAATTAGTTTTCTTTGTTTATAATCTTTTCTTATTAGTCAAGTGTTCAAAAGTACCCAGTAGAGTTTTAGATCACTAGTGGCCCTATGGAGCTATGTTTAATTAGCAGGTTTTTGTTTTAGTATTTGCTGTACTAGCCCCAGATCAATGTACCTTTAACAGCATTAAGCTTTTAGACCCATCAGAATCCACTTGTGTCACACAAGATTGATGTTTGAACACTCCATTTCACTTTGACGTACTGTAAGTCTCCAATCAGTGAACTAGCTCAACATAACACAACAGGATTTAAACAGATTAACTTTGAACGACACCCACATTCAGTAAAACTGAAACAGCAAAGTGTCTTATTTAAATGGGAGATCATAATCTTGATGCAAAACCAAATTCAAAACCGTACTCCCAAAAGAGATTTACAGATACAGTTTAACCAACTTTTGCTATGGACATCTGGAGGAGACATCTTAGGAAACCATCCTACCTGTCACTTAATTTGACTCTACCATCAAACATATAAGTGGTAAGACAATTGAAACATTTTGCTTCCCAAGTGCTGCAATCTGTGATATTAAAGAAAAAACACCTCAACTGATATCTGATTGTTGTTAAATAGTTATAATATTGTACATATGGGTACAGTTGACATTCACAGAGAGCAATCACTAAGTGCTTAATCAGGATTAAAATAACTTCTTCTTCGTCTTGGCAAATACAAGCTCAGTTCATTTAATTTTGACACAGTTATCAACATTTTCCACAGAGTTTTATGAGTCAACACTGTACACGACTCTGAAAAACTGTTATCTGTTCTGAGAATGTAAACAGCACTTTTTTGGGAGAGATGATCTCCAAACAAATTAATCTGCAGTCAAATTACAAATGATTTGTTAGAATTTTGTCCTCTTCCTGCCAACTTTTACTGGCTGAACAAGATACAAAATTAATGATGAAATTAGCTGGATACTATAAAAAAATGTGTCTCCTCAGGGGTTGTGAGTTCTGATAACTGTAATTATTAACTTGACAAAAAATGTGATTTCCCGTGGTATGAGTATTTGTTTAGCTTTATAACAGCGTAATTCAGGGTCCCGTGATTTTATCCCCAGATTTCACATGAAGTTTATCCAATAACACTTGGAATAACATAATGCTGATTTATGCAAGAACCTACTGTCATTCTCTGTGTTTACTGTACGTCTGTTCCCCCAGCATCAAATGAATGTGCTCTATTCAGTGACCAGATCCAAAAGGCTGGTGCCCTTTTTAGGTTAATCACAAATATAACCTACTAGTTATGAAGTTAATTATTTATTTTCTTTTTCAAAAACTAATTAACACTTTTAACAAGTTTGTTCAAATATCACTTTTACTGATTCACATCTTTAGATGTGGACAAATTTGTATTTATTTGGCTTAAAATGTAAACAAATATGTTGATTTGTCTATTAACACACATAACCTAGAATACAATTGTTTGATTGTTAGAAACATAGGAACTTTAACTAAATTACCACATTGGAGAGCTGTCAGTTCATTGCTGCTGGCTGGTTATACCTTTCATTTTAATGCACGTCTATGCTTCATTTTCATTTATTGTTCCACAGGCTCTTTAGACAGTCTGTCAGTCAGCGTAGGCAGAAAAAATACCCTGGTGTAATGTAATTGGTAGTTTGGCTAGACTTTGTTTGAACAGAGAGTGATATTATTGGAAACAGCTAGAATAACTTAAGGTTGTACAATCTGCACACTGATGCAACATTATTTCAAAATGAATACTTTTAAAATAAAAAATACACACCCAGGCAAACAACCTCCCACTCATTGCTACTGTTGCCACCATCTACTGCTGCTTATGACAATATTCATCTCAATAAACAGTGGTTAAGTATTTCAAAATAAAGTCATTTGAAATTATGAATCATGTTTCTCCTTTGTTCTCCAGGGATGGGGAGTGAGACACATCACATTTGTAGACAATGCAAAGATCTCATACTCCAACCCAGTTCGGCAACCGCTCTATGAGTTTGAGGACTGTCTTGGTGGAGGGAAGGCCAAAGCCATGGCAGCTGTTGACCGACTCACCAAAATCTTTCCTGGTGTGGTGAGTACTTGAAGTCAAATAATAATGCTCAGGTGTGGAATGTTTATCTCTCTTTCTACATGAGGATCAAATCATTCTCAGGAAAATATAAGATTGTATCATCTTGGAATCTGTCCTTAGTTTTTATTTGATGAGAATTATGCTTTTGTTGATTTCTTTTTTTTTTTTTTTTTTTACCCTTGTTTATGCTAGGTGTATAATCGTATTACTGTTTGTTTCATCATGTCTGAGATGTGATGGCCAAACCAGGCAGAAAACGAAGGATCTTGTAACTTGCATATTAATATGGGTGGATTCATTACTTTGTTAATTAATGAGTGCGTTCTCTGGGGGAGATATTTGACTATATTACTAAATGAAAAATCAGCCAAACACTCACAGCAGGACTCTGTTTTGGTGTGAAAAGCACACCGTTGTCTTATTAAGCCACTTGGAAACACGTGGCCTGAATGCATATTTATGATGTGAATTACGTATATGGATGCATGCCTGTTTAGGTGCAGGAACGTGTAAGGATTCACAATGGGATGATTCACTTCCATGTTATGTAATGCTGGGATGAAGGAGATAACAAAAGTAAAAAAATAACAATGTTCTTACCCATTTGTACTTTCGTGCTTTGTTACTGCCTTTTGTATGTGGTTAGCAGTTATTATATCTGCTAGCTCAGTGGTTCCCAACCTTGATGTAACCCCTTAAATTTTGTATTTGAAGGATTTTTAAGGGCCTGAAAATGTGAGAAAATACATTATTTCACAAGAAAATAAGAAAAACAAAAATTGAGGGAAGTAATACATTTTCTTTATTACACAAGTTCAAAGAGATATATAACTACACACCCAGAATAACACAGAAACAAGACCAACAGAAGAAGAAGAAAAAAACAAACAGGAAACCAATTCTTTCTCATCCCTTTTAATCATCTGGCAACCACTCCAATTAATCTTAGGATTTTAGGTTGTGGGTCTGTTGCGAAGTGGTAAAAAGAACTAAGTACATGTACTCAATTACAATTTTGAGGTAGTTACCCTTCCCTTCAATTTTCTGCTACTTTACACTTCTACTCCACTGTATTTACACTGACAGTTTTAGTTACTTTTAAAATCAAGATTTTACAATGCAACACATGATGCATTGTTATAGAGTAACTACCAAAATAAAGCAGTTAAAATAGGCTCCTCATTTGCCAACGGCAACATTAAAGTGCTGCTTGCATGTAAATGCAACGATCAATGAACTATCCAATAATATATTTTTTATAATACTTTGAATTTACATTTTTTAATGTGGGATATTGCTACATTTACTCAAGTAAATTATCCTAGGACTTCTTCCCCCTCTGCTTTTGTGATACCAGGAGTTATAGAGGCTTAACGCTGCTAATTGCAGTCATGTTGAAGTCCTGTCAACCTATGATTTTTTTTTTCAGATTTCAGACATTCATTTTTAAATGCATATGGTATCAGAATAAGAGAGCACAGTCTGTGTAATGACATTTCTTTTGTCCTCTTCGGGCTTTAAGGCAACAGATTCACGCACTGTCTGTCCGTCTTTTAAAGTTATTGACCCTGCAAAGCTTGCAATCACAGCTCGGTAATAGGTTGTTCCTGAAACGAGATACAATGGGCTGGAATTATAGTGTCAGAGACAAGGGGACCCGTGATACACACAAACACACACACCCACACAATCAATTCTCATGTCACCATGTCATCAACTTGATATCTGAGCCTCTCTTTCTACCCCCTCTCATTTTCTGTCTCTTCTGGGAATAAAATAGAAAGTAAAGAACTAAGGGCTTAACACTTGATTGATGGCTCTTTGCTGTCATGATTTGAGGTATCTGTCTAGACCCTTTATGTGTCTACCCTCTATACTAGCTGCATCCATGCCTGCACTCCTATTTTTATCAGTGTGGGTGTGTGCCTGCTTCTCTCTCTTCCCTCTCTCTGCTTGTTTTCCAACAAACACAGGGGCATCAGGTGCCAGTGTGAAAGCTAGAAAGAAATGTGAACACAGTGAGCAAAGAGTACAGAAATGCATCAACTGAACCGAGAGGAGCCGGTTCACACGAGGTCACAATTTTGAAAAGGTCATGAGCAGATTTCATTTTTTGTCTGTGGACAAATACTGTCGCCTGACATTTACAGTTTCTCTTTTTTTCTCTTTAAATTTTGTCAACAGTCAGGTCAGAGCTGGTTGAAGATATCAACAGTGGCATTGTTGGATTGTCATGAAATGCTGTTTATCTTTTCAGGAAAGGATTTTTCCACAATCAGAATTTTGTCTTTCCTGCCTTCAAGTTGAGTTTGTTTACACTGGAAAATGGAATATGATTATCATCTCTGATCACACTCTGAATGCTTAGCAACACTTACGTCAAAGTGAAATGTAAATTCAAGATTGGTTAACAGCTCCCACTCTTGAAATGTGGAGAGCGAGGAAGTAGATCCACTGATTCTGTGGCATTTCTTCTTGTTAAGATCTCACACCTCGTCTTTGCCCTTTTCGATCCTTCTCTTGACTATGAAATTACTCTTGACATTTCAATTTGCCTCACTGTCATGTCTGCAATCCCTGGAGATAGTCGCAATAATACAGGTTTGGCAAGGGACAATAAAAGTCACTGAAGATTTTTTGTGGAATTGGAAGTGCCAATTCAAGGTTTATTTTTCATACTCCGCTATTGACTTTTACAAGAAAGCCAAACCCACGCTGGTCTCAGGTCAGCTATGTCAATGTGATTACACATTCCACTGTTTAAAGGACTGTTTGTTGACTGCATCTGCTGTGCCCTTACCTAGTTGTCTATACTAATCTCTCAGCAGGAAGCATGACAAAATGACATATTTGGCCCAAGTTTTGTTAGGTTTTTAGCTTCTGGAGTCTCACACAGTCAAAAAGACCCTATGAGACGTAAAGTGTGGAAGTATGTTATATTAAGCCCTGAAGTGGCCATAGACAGAAAAAAAATATTCAGGCAATGTTTTAGTACATTGCGTGTGTATGAGATACAGTTCGTTCCCACGGTATGATTCATTTGTCCACACGAGATAAGTGTATAGCCCATAGACGACACAACATGACTTCACTATAATATAGTCTAGGCTGAATGCATACGTTAATCATGCATTGACCTTGGACCTTTACTTGTTTTTGACTAATCCTAATATGCCTGCAGGGCAGAAGGTTGAGAACAACAAGCTGAGATTTTTCCACAATGTGCTGTGTTTGCCTTGTTGCACATTGTGGGCGGACTGTGTGTTGACAGCCTGTGTGTTTAATATAGGTTCATTTTGGTGAAGCTCATTACCATCAGTTTGTAAAATTATGTATGCACACAACATGATTGAATCTAATAATTAGTCTGTGATTTTAAAGTATGTTCATTCACCATTTACCAACATTTACTGTACCATTTAAATTGCAATCCCTATCGCAATCCCACATAACAACCCACAACCAAAACATGAATTATTGTGGGCGGGGTAAGTTATGATAGGGTCTATGTTTAACTGGAGCTTAAACAATATGAATAGCCGTCATATTGTTTTACCTGAATGATTGCCATTAAAGCATAACCTTTTTTTAAAACATGCCTCACATAATGCAGTACTTGAAGCAGGTGCAGTGCTGGCTGCTCAGTTGTGCTGGATCTCTGCATATACACTCTGTGTATGTGTACGGGTGTGCAATAGCATTTCGAGAACTCTATGTAGTAACACATTTCATTGCACCTTATATACTGTTTGAAGTATTTTACTTGAGGGCTTGACTTTACAATTCGGATGTGCAATAACAGTATTCATTTGAAGTCCTTTAGTTAAGTTGAAACTTCATTTTTATTATGTGTGCGTATAAAGGACTTCATGTTAGATATTTTAAAATTAAAACCATAAAATAAAACCAATAAAACATAATTGTCCATATAGAAGAAAATTGAATATGAAACAGACTTGTTATTGTATATATGGGCTCCATTTATCAGCAGTGCCTCTTTCTTTCCCCTTTCTCTTTGTCCCTGTCTCCTCTTGCAGAATGCTGAGGGTTACAATATGAGCATCCCCATGCCTGGGCACCCAGTTAATTTCTCTCAGGCCACTCTTTCCCAGGCACAAAGGGATGTTGAGCAACTGGAGAAGCTCATTTCAAAACACGATGTGGTCTTCTTACTAATGGATACGAGGGAGAGCCGCTGGCTGCCTACAGTGATAGCTGCAAGCAAGAGGAAGGTAGGAAGGAACAGTACAGTATGTACAATGAACAGAGCCGCCACACTGTTACTGACCAGCAGGGTTGGGGTCAGAGATGTAGCGGTAATTAAGAAAGCTGCACTTATATTTTCTGTGTAAACAATGAATGAAATGACTACACATATGTGGAGCTTTTTAGCCTCCTTAGTGCTTTGTTTGTACTCTTTTTAAGTAGTTCTTTTGAATCCAAGTGGTAAAAAATAAACCAGTTGATGCAACTATATATTGTTGAAAAAGAGACAATATACTGTAACACATCAGTTCAAGATTTGACATGATTTAACCCCACAAATAAGTGTATGTTTTGGTCTTATAGCATTCCATATGACCAAGGCTAGTTTAAACATAATATGGTCTCTAATGTTATAGTCACAAATATATACAAAAAGAACATGTTTTATTGTACATTGTTGAAAGGATTTTTATGGTGGCACCAATGCAAAGGAATCAAGACTTTCAAGCCTTTATAGATCCATTTGTTCTCTGGATCAAGTGGATTGAGAGTCCCAGTGTGGCACTATGGCAGGAGACATTTATGACTTTGTTCTTATTTTACTTACTTCAAACTTAAATTGAACAATTGGAACCTGTTTGATTTCTCTTGCAGGAAATTTAAATTTGTAACATTTTCTATTTCTGTCAAATTTTCTGTTAACCAGTTGGAATTCTATTTGTTGCCAGGCAACGTTACATAATTGAAGGCCTCCAGTGGTATCCCTGATACAACTCCTATATTGCTATGTTAGCAGCTGTGTTTTAGATTTTCTTCATGGCCTGCTCAGCTGAGAGATCATTTTTAGTTAATTGTGCTGTGAGGCTTTTTCAGACTTCACTGCAAATTGGCTTCACCAATTATTTCCATTGCTTCTCTGAAGGTCTAGATGCTTTCAACACATTAAAGAGACCATTTTTATGTCATTGCTTTTTGAAATAATTCAACACATTGCTTGTGTAAGCCATTTAGTGCATTTGATTTGGTTGTAATTTTCTGTGCCTTTTTATTTCCATGATTTACCATAATTGTTGTCTTTCACTTTCCAGCTTGTGGTGAATGCCGCTCTAGGCTTTGACACATTTGTTGTGATGCGGCATGGCCTGAAGAAACCCCCCGTCAGTCAGAGTGCTTCTGCAGGGGCAGACTCTTCCCCTTCCTGTTCTTCTGCTTCCTCTTCGTCTTCTACACCAGCTGGCTCTGCACCCTCTGTCCCAGGATCCTCTCTGTTCTCCAACATCCCAGGGCACAAGCTGGGCTGCTACTTCTGCAATGATGTTGTGGCACCAGGAGATGTGAGGAAAACACACAGAGATAACAAGCTTGATACACACAACTCATTAACTCATGTTTTGAGTTTTTGGCTTGCAAACATCTTTCTCAGTAGCCTTGTTTGCAGTCACAGCAGGCAACTGTTTTCATGAAATGATTATCCCATTATACACCACCTGTCCAGCCCCAAATGGTTTACAGACACAGTCTGTGATTAGCTGATGAACATAGTGGAGCATTTAGAAGCTAAACACCTAGATATTTTCTTCAGGTGATGGTGGAGATCAAAACAGAGCTTAAAGGAGAGTGAATATTGGACTTACATTTGGAAGCTGCAGAGAAACACAACTAAAATTGATTGCTAATGTTGCCGTGATAATATGCCCCTGCTGGTTTAATTGTCACAGTTTCTCTGATTTATTTTTACATTTTCTCAGAATAAAGTTGCTATTTCCCTTTTGAGCATTGTCATATGCTGCAAAGATTGTATCATTTTAAAATCCTTTGTTTAATCAGGAGATGCCTCACACATCTTTCCACTTGTGAGAATCACATTTTTCTCGCCACCCACATTCTGCCTGTGCCCATTTCTTTGTACCTTTTCTCCTTTTGGTCTTTTTCATGACCTTTTGATAGGAGTAATTTATGTAAGCAATTCATCAGCTATTGAAGGCCACAGTCAATTGTTGGAAACTGTGCCTTTCAGCTCTTGCTCTATAAATGCCATATGGCTATTGCCCGCGGTCACAGATTGTGTAATATTACCATTTGAATTAGAAACACAGCCTACTCTCACTATATTCTAAATGTTAGATATTGAATTGTGTTTGCTGAATGAACAGAAAGTAAATAATGTAACAAGCATACAAGTGGCTTTTGTGTTGTTTTCTGTGGGTTAAAGCAACATGATACAACAGATTGTCAAACACATATCGTCTGTCACTACAGTGTCATTGCTCAGTGGTTAGAAGAAAATGAAACATGCTGAGAATGTGAAAGTAAGCCTTGGCATACTTTTTGTACAAGGTTTTCTTTGTTTGTTTTGCTTACACTTGTTTTTAGCCACTCTTCTCTTGGTGTGGCACATATTTCCAACTTTTGGTTTGTTGATCCAGTTATTTATTTTGAGTGTAATTCCCTAACTATTTGATTAAGTGCCATGAAATTTGGTACTTACATCAATGGTCCAGGCTACTTAACTAAAATGACTCCGATACTAGCCATTGTGCAGCCAACAGTCTACAATCAAGACATTCAGCTAGCTCACACATCCTTAGTCACTTACATTATCAACTTAACCTGTTAGAAGATATCCTGCCTTCTTTATTAGTGTTAACATAATAGCCCTAACGTTTTAATCTCCTCGTCTCTCCGTACTTCAGAAGAAACCCAGGTTTAACAGCCTGACTGACCGCAGATTGCATTGCTGTTCTTTTATTGCCAGTTGTTTACTATATGTTAATGTTGTTGTTTTTGTTATTTGTCATAAACAGTCTACCAGGGATCGCACTCTGGATCAGCAGTGTACAGTCAGCAGACCAGGCCTGGCCATGATTGCTGGAGCCCTTGCTGTTGAGATGATGGTATCCATTCTGCAGCACAGTGAAGGGTACGTGAACACAAAAAGTTATGTAGTCTAATTATTAGGAATCGTAGTAGTAGTGGTAGTAGTAGTAGTAGTAGTAGTAGTAGTAACAATAATAGTAGTACTGGTCTGGTCATACATTCATAATACGGTATCTTGAGCTGTAGTAAGTACTATATGTGCTTGCTTTTATTCAAAAACGAATAAAAAAATTATGTCTTATGTGCAATAGCTCAAATGCTTTTAAAAGATCTAAAGTAAAGTTTATTTTTGCTTAATTTAAAAAAAAATGTTACATTTAAAATTGTACACACAATGCACATATTCAGTTCTATGTTACTGGGAAAACATGAAAACAGTACTGATCATTTATTTTCTTGCCCTGATTCTATGATTGACAGCAGTAGATACTTTACCTCTGACCTGTCCTCATGGATGCTCCCTGATAGCCACTTGAGTTTACCTTTGATGCTTGAAAACACTTTTCTGGTTGGAAGTCAGAAGTTGCGATATAATATTGCAATGATTTTGCCTGATGAAGGTCTAGTACCAAAATGTCGCAAATACATGTTATATTGCAAGTTGGACAGTGTGCTGGAGTTTAGTTTTGCAAATTTTGATCTACTTATTCCACTCCTACGCACCTCTCTCATGAAGTATATGAGCAGGATTTTGTCAGGATTTTGTTGGGTTGGGAGTCAGACACTCATCTACCTTAGTGCGCAGCCGTGATCACCAGTATCACCACGATCACCATAAAGTCCTCACAGCTTTATGCTGCTACTAAAGGAGATTGGGCCTCATGCATGAAGGTTTTCTTATTTTTCTTTTATATTTGTTTGTGCACAAAGCAATAAGAGGAAAATAAGAAAATCCTACGTGGGATTCATGAAACGTGCGATGACAGCCAAGTCTGTTCTTACCCACTGTATGTTGAATTGTGTTTGATCTCAAATTGGATGGGTGTGTGTGGCAATATGAAATTAGCATATGGAAAGCCCCCAGTAAATCCATTTAAGGGCAGCAGACTTAAGTGCTATGTGCAAACCAACAAGCCACTGACATTTGACAGGTAATGTTAAATTCAGACCAAAAAAAAAAGAAAGAAAAGGGAAAGGGAATGAGACATTTCAGCAGACATGGATGAGTGCATTGGAGCCATCATTGGAGAGGTTTCTCTGTCAGGTGTGCAGTCAGGTGCAGCCAGGTAGTGTGCTCCCCCCTGGGCAGCGGGCCACTGCATTCAAGATGTGATTGAATGGAATTGTTTTCAGTTAAGGAAGGGGAATGGATTTGGAGATGGTGCCTCGATACGTCGATTTACCTGGGTCTGCTGAGCATATGGAAACTGAATGTACTGTGGTTTTAACTGGAGAGCTTTGGGCAGCACATGACAATAGGGTACACCATACACAGTAACCAGGAAATTGATAGCAGTAAGCCTACTTTATCAATTATAATGTTTTCTTCTGTGTTTAAATAAAGTAAATTGCTTTTTCATTATCCTTATTAATATTTCACTGCACAAAATGCCAGTTGGCTTTTGTGCGTACTGGCTTACCTGTGGTCAAGGGCACGCTTACATTTTAATCTTACATAACAAGAAGTATGCAAATATTGATGAAGGTCACAAAAGTTTTCCCGCACTTTAAGATCAAATCTGTGAGGTTGTGGCTCCTAAACTTTCAGAAAGCTTTACTCGCTTACTTTTGCTTTTTGATGGAGCAGCATTGCAGCTGATGATGCAGGTAGTATCCTTAATTTGGCTGTAGCACAGCTTCTCGAATTTACTTGAGCCCAAAAACTTGTGTTCACTGTTGAAGCTTTGTTGCAATTTATAATCCGTCTTTCACTTTTACGCTTCAAAAGCTTCCAACACTGTGATTCAGTCAGCTCTCAAGTTCACTTGGCAATCTGCACTAGCTCCATATTTTCGGTTCTTAAAAGTGTGTTGTTGTTTTTTCCGTTTTTTTCAAATGCTGATGGGGATGTTTTCATGCCATTCTTTGTGGAGATGTAATTGTGTGTGCTGGTTTTGGTGCAAGTCTTATACTAAAGTGGCTGCTTGCTGGGCCTGATAAGACAGCCATTTTCTCTGTGTGTTTCTGAGATGTTATAAGCCGTAACAGAGCTGGCCTGCCTATCCTGGATAAAAAGCTTAGAAAGCAAAGAAAAGAAGAAGAGTTTTCATATACTCTCTTTACCTCTATGGTTGTGTAACTCCTTCCTTTACCACAAGATCTTCCTCTTTTGAATCTGCCCTCTGTGTCCTTGCTTTTCCTTTCATAGCTGTATTTATTCCTTTATTTATAACCTCCATCGCTCCATTTCCTTATCCCTCTTAAGGCCCTTACACCAGCCTTCATACGAATAACCATGTGCTTTAGAAAATTGTCACTTTAGAATTAATCTTACAGCAGTTTGACAGACATTTCTTACTTTGCAGAACCACCCTGCGCTCAGTGTGAGACTTGATGTTTTCGTTATTGTTATCGGCACAGAGTCAAATCTTTAAAACCTGCCTAGATTTACTGGTAAGCAGGAGCTCTCAGAGAAATCTCACTTTTTTGATGTTCAAGCAAATGAAACCTCCTAGTCCTCAATATAGGCTACCAAATGAACAGTTCTGTGACATTACATTTTCATATCTAATGTAGATTTGCTACTACTGTGTATAATAAAATGAATAAGCATGAATGCTATATGTTGTTTAGTCAGGCTTATACCTGACATAAAATGTGTAATATTGTGGGATGTTTAAGGAGATTACAGTTTACAGAGACTACATGTTTTAAAGTGTTTGCATAGCAGGAAAATCTTGCCAAAGTTGTGGTTATATTTATGTACAAAAAGGCAAATGGGTGTGTCAAACAGTGTCAAGTATATCATTTTCTCCATCTCCAGAGGCTATGCAGTGGCCAGCAGCAGCGACGACAGAATGAATGAACCTCCCACCTCTTTGGGCCTAGTGCCACATCAGGTGAGATTCACACACCCACATTCACTCACATGCATCCACATGTTTTATACTGTGGAAACTGTTCGCACAATGGTCGGCATTTATAGATCTATGTGCGATAATAAGTCTGAAATTCTGAAATTGTTGTCTTCTTTCTGTTCTTTTATATTTCAATTGATGGGGTTGTCATAGAAATACAAGCAATTTTCTTAGAATAGAACAGTCTGTTCTGTAATGTACGTGTGTGTGTGTGTGTGTGTGTGTGTGTGTGTGTGTGTGTGTGTGTGTGTGTGTGTGTGTGTGTGTGTGTGTGTGTGTGTGTGTGTGTGTGTGTATATTTCTGTAGTTCAGACAGTAAAGAGTACACCAACCTATTTGTATTTATTCAACAATAATGTCCCCATTTTGGTTCCATTTCAGCTGCATCTACCACACACAAGGCGAGTTTAGGAATAAGGCTCAGGGTTAGGTATTTCCTATGGCCTTTAGGGAGCGAATAAGTAGTCTTCAAAAGTGGCTGGACATACACACATCCGGCCACTTATGGGACACCTACAATGCATTGTAATTTAATGCACTCAATCCACAAATTCTACATTTATGAAGATCATACTGTTAAATTTGTCAGAGATTGCTAATTCAATAAATCATATAGTGCCTTTCTATTCTTCCAATCACTCAAAGCACATGTCTACTACATGTCACATTCACCCATTCGCACACATACAAGGTGCTAATACTAGTTACACACACTCACATACTGGCGATGGCACAGCATTTGGCCAAAGACACTCCAACATGCAGAGGAAGGACAGTGGATGACTCTATCTACCTCCTGAGCCACAGTCGTCATTATTGAGGTCATAGTTAGTGGTGGTGTTGCACTGGACTGCATTATATTGTTAATATTCTTCCCATTTCATGTTTGTAAATGGGTTTGGCAAAACATTAGAAACTCTAAATATAATGCAGTTCAGTTCAACACAATTTGATATTTAAATATATCTAATGATATAGTGTATATGTGTGTTTTGTACTGATTTTGCAAAGCAGTCATCAAAGGCCTTAACAAACAACAACATGACAACAGTGGCCGTACTTTATAGATAGGTGGCTATAAATAAATAGAACAAATTGCAAGTTTTAACTAATAGTGATAAATAAAAGCCATTATTAACAACAAATACATGTTACCACATATGTAAATGAATGCATAAAGCGGTAGAGTTATTTCAGTGGCCTACATGAAAACAGGTAGGTTTAAATGCTGATTTTCTAAATAAATGACAAGGTTACCGTCTCTGATAGATTCTGAAATTGTACCAGAGGGGAAAGTGGCTGCTTGTTGCTTTTTGTTTAACTGGAACTGACAAGAGTGTATATCTTGCAATTGTGAAACCTTCGATGACATGTATAGGGTAACAAGTGGTGACAAGCTATTACATGAAATATTCAGCGAGGTCTTGCTGAAGGAGGCGGCTGTAGTGTTGTTTATGTGTGACATTCTGCTCTTGGTTACATATCTTGTTTCAGCATTTTGAACAAGCTGCATTTCACCAAGACTGTGATTTTTATAAGGGCAGATAACCGCAATAATCATCTCTAGAAGAGAGAGTAGTGTAGATGAGTCTCAGCATTTGGCACATAAAGAATGGATTATGATTTTGTTTTAGGCTTTGCAGATTTTTATGACTGGTATAATGAACCCTGAATAAATGTGTGAAATACACCTGTATGATGTAGTGCTGCACAATGCAACACCTCTGCAATAAATAAACCTTACTTAAAATGTTTGCTTGTGAGATTAGTTGTTTGTGTCGCAACTCAGTTCTGTGGTACATTTGTAGCTATACTTTGTTATATTGAATTTTCTTTTCTAGTATTTTGTCAACCTCATTTGACCATATGGAGTAGCAAAGTGTTACCCCAGTGCTACAGCACTACAAATGTAAAAACTATTCGCTCAATTTGACAAAAAGTGTATCATATAACCTTGTACTGTCAGTTTATGCATGGAAATTTGATTTGTTAAATCCATAAAATCCTGATATCCAACACCTCTCTGACAGCATTAACAACAATTTTAAATGATTTAAGGATTCACAAAGGTGCTATTAATTGCACAAGAATATTCTGTCCTTTATTAATTTAGATGCTTGAACGTATAAATGGGCCATGGAGAAAGCCCTGTAGCTCACCATAACAGACCATAACTAGATTTGTGCTGCTGTTGCGGAAAACAAAATGAAGTTAATAGGTCAAGGAGCTCAATAGTCAAGTTCATACCAACATAAGCTGGAAGCAGTGGGTCACTCACCTCTTTTTTGAGGCAGACAGAGCTCAATACATAATATATATCACATAGTGATAATCATTGAGTTTGATGGATAATAGTTCTGTGGAGAAGAAAAGAAAGTTCATTGCTCTGCTCTGTGTGTGTGTGTGTGTGTGTGTGTGTGTGTGTGTGTGTGTGTGTGTGTGTGTGTGTGTGTGTGTGTGTGTGTGTGTGTGTGTGTGTGTGTGTGTGTGTGTGTGTGTGTGTGTGTGTGTGTGTGTGTGTGTGTGTGTGTGTGTGTGTGTGTGCGCGCGCGCCACGCGCCATGTGCTTGTCTGGGTGTGTGGCTTTGTGTAGCCATTTTTCTATGATCTGTCCTTGCCCATCATTTTTATGCATAACCCTATTTCTGAGGGGTTTTTTTAGAGTGATGTCGGCCACGGACAGTTATGTGGAGTGGCAACTGTGTGTCCATTTTTATAGATGATTTCATGAAAACTCTGGATAGGGATTAGATTGTATTTATAAACTAAGCGACTCATTTAAACGTCAATTAACCTACCACAATAGTCAGTGTGTAATATATTGGTTGGTTTGATTGAAAAATGCATCTGTCAAAACAAGTCTGAATATTAGTGAGGTCAGCGGTATGGCTCTCATTTTCTAGTGATTACTAAGAACCAAAACACAGATCACAGACAAAGCTATCATAATATTTTTAAAGAATTAACAAAGGAGTTCTCAGTTGACCAAGACGTGAAGAAGAGCTCTATGAATAAATCATACAACTTTAGTTTGAAAAAGCCTATTTAAATGAATATTTTTCTAAGAATAATTTTCTGTATGAAAGATATTTTCAAAGCATAATGAGCATAATTGAAATTGAAATGATGCACTCTGGACTGGAAGGGTCACCAAATAGTACAAGACCAGATGATCTGCAGCTACCCACTGTGCCCTTTTGCTTACTGACTGTTGTATCACACACTCAAGCGTCTCACCACCTCCATTTGCATCATCATCAGTATTCATCACCCTGAGAATCTGAATTTTTGCCATTTTCTTGGCACCTCTGCTGCTCATGGCATTTTAACCAAATGATGCAGGGAAAAAATGGAATGCAAATGGGTTGTCTTATTTGTGTGTGTTCATGTAGAGAGAGAGAGTAAAGGCGATTGAATAAGATAATGATGCCATAGAGAGCGAAATGTTGGGTAAATAATATGCATGAGGGTGCAAATACTTAATGTGTGTGTGTGTGTGTGTGTGTGTGTGTGTGTGTGTGTGTGTGTGTGTGTGTGTGTGTGTGTGTGTGTGTTCAGTTTTTGTATCTGCCTGGAGGGGCTTCCTACAGCAGTTTACCGCTAATATAACACCCTGCACTTCAGGAGTTTGAAGATCTTTTCTGTGGGGCCACAGTGACAACTTGTGGTGGTTTACAGAAACTACATGCTCCTCTTCTTTTAGTGGCTTTAGTAGTACATGCCAATATAGGACTCAGCATTTTTGAGTGCTGTAACTCTTTTTCCTTTGTAAATGAATAATTGCCACCAGCTTTTGACCCTGAAATTTGTTGTGTAGTTGTGAAACTTTTCAAGCTCCATCCCTAAATCTCACAAAGCAGTGTTTTCCCTGAGCATTTACAAAATACATAGAAATGCTCTGCTTGTGCTTGTTCTGGGATAAATGTGTGTGTGTGTGTCTGAGCCAAAGTCTAATCAAATAGTCTACATTAAGGGACAACAGAAATATTTAGTTGGTTAAAAATAACATCTGATACAATATATTGTACTTGCCCCTAACACAAGTCAAATCAAGTCAGTTTTATTTATATAGCCTAATGTCGTGTACAATCTGTACACCATGACACCCTCTTTTACTGTAGACACGTTTGGATAAAGAAAATAAACCCATACACAGGGGAAGAAGTAACAAGCCCCAGGAAGAGCAACAGAGGAGGGATCGCTCTCTCTTCCCGCATGGACAGACATGTAAAAGATGTGTTGTGTACAGACTAGACCAAAATAGCAAAATTACAATATGGAAAATCAGGATGACAAAATTCTAGATAGATTGTAAAAATATATGGGGAATACAATCTGAGACTACTTTAAACAACTTCCAGGTGCAGCCAAACACACATAGGCAGTATACTTCTTTCAAACCTATAAATGCTCATTGTCTGATGCTCAGATAATACATTTAGCAAGAACAATAATTGGTCTTTATTCCAGTGTGGTAAATCAGTATGTAAACATAGGCAGCAATTTGGTGCTTTTAAAATCAGGACTCCATACAGCAGTTACTGATTTTTTTTATTCTTAATTGACATGCAGTTCTTGAAATAAATGTAATTTATTTCCCTGTATTGTTATTATTATATAGTAGGAATGTAAAGATATATGGTGACAGTTAAATCTCAATAGAAATATTGAAGTTTCAATTTAGTGGAATGAAAAATTAATTATCTTTTTAAGCAGCAGAGGGGGCTATCTACTTTTGACTTCCTTCCCCACTCGCGACAATAGCTGTATCAACGCACAAAGACATCAGTTTCACAAAAAAAAAGGAAATGCACATTGTTTTGCACATTTTGTACCCTTCCACAGAAATAAAACTTTATTTTATCTTCCCTAAAGATCTGGCAGAAATGGAATATAATATTCATAAGAATGTTTTAATTAGTGTATAATCACCTGAAATAGGAATCGTGTTTTTGTCTACTACTAGTCTATTCAAGTCCATCTCACTTGCCCACGCTCACCCTTTGGTCTGACTCACTCATCCACTCATCACTGGACATGTTCACTCACATTAATGTTATATCTGTACTACATGTTACTGCAGTACCCCCCCCCCCACATTTTTTTATTATTTCTCTCTTTGTATGTCTTGCTTGATTACCGGTCAAACAGTGTGAGATGTACATCTTAACCCGATAACTCTAGGTTACCATACAGCCTGGGCTAGTGCAAATGTAGCTTCATGAAGTGCAATTCAAATGGGGGTGCATGAAGATGTCATGGAGTTTGCACCCAAATATCCCAACCCAGAACTGAAAGCTCTTTAATTTCCACCCGTGTTCACTTGCTGCACATCATGCAGTAATTGGTCACAAATGTTCGATATATTTGTTGGTTTCACCACAAGATAATTATAGAGAGGAAGTCATTTCATGCTCTGGTCTATGTGCGTCACCAGAAAACATAATGGAGTTGAGCTTTTATTAAAAAACAGGAGGATGTGGGTATAAGAGAGGAGGAGGGAAGTGATGAAAGGAATATATTGGTGATGAGTGGCGTTTCAACATGTGCCGCTAAAGAATTGTGTGTGTGTGTGTGTGTGTGTGTGTGTGTGTGTGTGTGTGTGTGTGTGTGTGTGTGTGTGTGTGTGTGTGTGTGTGTGTGTGTGTGTGTGTGTGTGTATAGGGGTTCTTTAGACAGTAATCAAGGTAATTAGCCATAATTACAGTAGCCATAAATAGGAGTGAAGGCTTTCAGCCAGTAGAGATGTGCTGAAAGTGTTTCACTTAAAAAAGACTGTAGCCCCTGTAGACACCAGAGGGCGCTCTAGGCATAATTTTAAAATGTAGAAAACAGAAAGTCAAACTGTTTCAAAATGTTCAGCCCACAGATTTAATGTTTATTACTTCACTACTGTTACATTTACATTCACATCTTACTAGGACTAAAGGTATCAAGGGAACTTAACTTCTCTCACAAATGGAAAACTTTCTGTCCAGAAGGCAGTAATTTAACATTCAATAAACTCATATACTTCTTTTTTAACTTTTGTTTTCATCAACATGTGTCTCCTTATTGTTAATGTCTTTTTTGTGTCCAGTTATAGTAAATTAGCAGTGTTTGTAAATTTTATGAATATGGTTTTGAAAGTCCCCTTTCTTAGTGCTGTTATGCTATTTTGCTCCTCTGTTTTCTGTCAGTTTTTGACGTGTTGATTCCTCTTCTACAGATCCGTGGTTTTCTTTCGAGGTTCGATAACGTCCTGCCTGCCAGCCTGGCTTTTGACAAATGCACTGCCTGCTCACCCATTGTAAGTAGCATATAAATTGTTACTGAATCGTCCAAAATAGCTTGTTTCACATCTATTAACAACATTTTCTAACAAGACAGTGTTATACAGTAAACTCTAATTTGCTAGAAAGATTGAAAGATAGAAGCAGATAGGCAGGTTAGATTAGATTCTGTTACTATGTAGCAACATTGTTTTCAAACACAAATTGCAGCCTTAGCAGAAATAGAGGGGATTCCCATCCCTCCCATTTCTACATTGTTAAGTCAGTGGAGCTGTGTTGAAATGTTCCTTGAGGAATACTGAAGACACACACACACACACACACAAAACACACACACACACAGAAAAGCTGGTAAAACCATATGGTAACAATCAGGCAGCAGTTGCTCATTGATGTCAGTGTCTGTCGTATGAGTGGAATTAGCTCCCACCACTGCAGTGTGTGTGTGTGTGTGTGTGTGTGTGTGTGTGCATGTGAAGATGGGTTGTTGAAGGGTCTGCATATCCCAAATCAGCCAAGTGGGGTGGGAGAAGTTGCCCTTGTGTGTTTTTACCGCATTGTAATTGGTCCATAGCCAGCTGGCCAATCATTGCCGCAGATGGCCCTGTGGTTAGCAGCGTCCAGCGATATGATTGGTTACATTAGTGTAAGGCCAGGAGGGGTGTGTGTGGGGGGGGGCACATCTTGGAGAGAAAGTTTAAAAAGGGAGAAAAGGCAAGATGGGGGGGGGTAAAGAGAGGAAGTGCAGGGCTGAAGAAAGGGTGTTTGGTGAGTGTAGGGCTGGTTCACTCTCTCTTTCTCCCCTGATCTCAATGCAGTCTTTGTGTCTATAAAGAGGTCATAAAGCCCCAGATCTATCACTTTCATGTGAAGACGGAGCGAGGGAGACACAGGGAGGGAGAAACCAATGGGCTGAGTGGGGGAGGGAGTGGCTAGCTTGTAGTCTAAAAGTTTAAACTTTTCTCCACCTACGCTGCTTCTGAAAAAAAAAAAAAAAGTAAGAAGCTCCACCACATCTTAAGGTGTCATGATTCTGCCTGTGTGACTGATGAGATTATTCGGTTTGCACGGAGGGTTCATAAGGCTTGATAGGGGTTGGGTAAAGCCTGTGAAGTCGGGAACAATGAACAACATGGGTTAAGAAAGACGATCCTTTGCTGAGGCAGGAATAAAGGTTATGTAGTGAAATTGTTGAATATGTTTTGGTTCTCTTAATCCCACCCACACACACATTTTCCCTCTCTGTTTTGCATTTGCTTATCTGCCTTTCACTCCTTTGCTTTTACCAGCCTACTCCTATTTCACCCTCTCCTCTGTCCTCTACCTTCTCTCTCTTCCTGTTCTCCCTCCCCCATATCTCTCGTCCCTTTGTGTGTCCCTCTGTCCATCTATCAGTCCGTTCACTGTAATGTGTGTGCGTTTGTGTGTGTGTGTGTGTCTGTCTTTGTCTTCTGTGAGTGTGTATGTGAGTGAGTGCATGTCTGTCTGTGTGTATTCCTGCCGCAGTCAGCTGTGTGCTGCCAGGTCACTATGGAAACAAAACAATTCAGCCCCTGTCTGGGCTGGAGCAGTTCCTGTAGAGTTGGGCCTTTTCACTCTGCGTGTGTGTGTGTGTGTGTGTGTGTGTGTGTGTGTGTGTGTGTGTGTGTGTGTGTGTGTGTGTGTGTGTGTGTGTGTGTGTGTGCATGTGCGCGTGCGCGTTTGCGCGTGTGTGTGTGCATTTCCTAACTCTTTCTGGGGCTGCAAGCCAATAAAACTACACGCCAGAGAGTAAATCAAAGCTGACGTGGCTTTGTCTTAAACCGTGCCAGACACCTCTTACTACAACTACTTGTACTAACACACTAACACAACCAAATATGCTACCACTATTAATAGCAAAAACATTTTTTACATTTGTAGTGAAAAGTCTTGACACTGAACTACACTGAACTGGGCACTCAGTGTTTCTCTTTAAAGGGTTTCCTTCCATCTGAATCTCTGGAGCTGTTTTAAACTTAAAATAAATTGTCCTCGTGTCACAGATTGGAAAGATTAAAACCTGATTTTAGCGTGCAGGTACCTTTCTGTTGTGTTTTGGTTGAATTTTGTATCCGGCACCTATCTCAATAATGTTTTATAGATGTGAAAATTCTTGCTAAAGATTAAAATCCATCAAATAATTTGTGATTATGTGACAGTGATTAAATTTCAGCTGAGAATTTGATGCTTTTCTCTATTTTAAATTCAATGTTTGGGTTTTAGATTGTTAAACAAAACAAGCAATTTAAAGAGCTCACCTTGGACTTTTTATAGACTAAATGTTAATTTAATTTAAAACATAATAGATTTTATAGCCCAGTTGATAATATAAATAATCCCTAGTTGCAACCATAATGTATATCACAGTTATGTTAATTTTCAGGTGAAGCCATTGCAAAGTTACAATAAATTAGGAATGTTTCTTTCAGGAATCACACAATATTTCAAAAACACAGATTATTCTGTACTGTATGGTACCTGAGAGCTTTAAGACAGCTTTAATAGTAACCTGTAATGCTGTTTACATTTATACCAGTGTAATTTATACAAATGTTATGATTAATTGTAGAATAAATAACCCATAACATTTTATTTCCTATGTGCTGTTTTTACATGTACTGTAGACACATATGTGTATTACAGAAACCACATAGCGTTAACTACACACACTTTACGAGCTTTGCTTCCTGTAAAGTGTGCTGATGGTCCGGAATACCATAAGGCCTGAGTGGTTACTTAATGAGTCAGTATGGATTTTGTGCGTTTTTAAGGTATGTGTCTAACCTGGCTGGTTGACCGTACATGTTAACAGGGGAAGTCAAAGCCACTGAGTCACCAGGAAGTGTTTACTCATAATACTGGTTGGTGTACAGTAAGTGTCACATCATGGCAAAACCACTAACTAAGAACGGTATTTGTACATCTGTCAAAAAACATACACCATTGTTATATTAAACCACTGTTGTATTCTGATATCTTCTCTTGCTCTGCTTCTTTAACAGTTAATAAATATGGGATGTATTTAAATCTATGTGACTGTCAGTGCAAAGCGTCTTCTATATATTCTTTGAAAAACAGTCAACTATGTTCTTAAACCCCCTATTAGCCACCAGGACCACCCATTGTGTCTTTGATATGTTTAAGGACACACGCACACACAGACTACAGTTGAAACTTTCAGTTAGTACACACATTATGGTTCCACAAACAAAAAAAAGACCTCAGCACTGTCAAATAAAGCAAGAGGGTGGAGATTAATGTGGCTCCATAAGGAATAAGGTTTTCTTACCCTTGCCAAAAAAATGTTCTACAAATAATTTCTGTTGTTTATCAGGTCAGGTGGTATGAACTAAACAAGAAAGTAAAAGTGCTGTCACACTGCATTGTTTTACATCTTTATGAAAGAATCTCAAAATGCATGCAATATTTGATGTAGCTGCAAACTTTTTGTCATAATAAAAAAAAAAAAAGTACAGTCTGAAACTCAAAACTAAAACTGTGCCATAGGACTGGCTGTTTGTATAAGTCATGGTTGACGTTATCACACGATCCTCACAGTTATCACGTAGCTTTCTGTGTTGTGAGCAGCTTTATTTCAACAAAGTGGGTTTTGGCCGTTGGTGTCTCATGTAATGGATCCCATGGATGGAAATGGAGAATCAAAGAAATAAAAGAGAAGGAAGGAAAGAAAAGAGAAGTTGAAAAGATGAACGAGGGACAAGTCAGTGTGTATTGTGTGCGGTGTGTCTGGCACCAAGACTAGACGCCAGGTCAGTCTGCGAACACACACACACACACACACACACACACACACACACACACATGTGTAGGCATTGATTCACACAGTGTGTTGATGTCTGAGGCAGAGGTAACTCTACACCTGCAGAGGAGGGTCTGTGGGCGTCAATGAAAGGCTTCGCCAAGCCTAGGAAGGTAGTCGAGAGGGCAGAGGATCTGTGTGTGTGTGTGTGTGGTGTGTGCTGTCTGTGTTTTGAAAAGAAGGTGAACATATTTGAAATCAGTACTGTTACAAGATCAAAGTAAACATTTCAGCGTGGTGGTGTTACACAGGTTGTGCCTATGGAGCAGAGTAAAAGTTTTTTAAACCATTAAAAGATCATTATTGTCCTCTTTTGAGAGAATATTGCCTTTGCCATCTCAGTGTTTTTAGTCCTGATGCGTTAGCATGACTCAGCCTTCCACTCGTGTACGTCAGATTCAAAACTGATTGAAAGCATCTAATGGTTGGTGAAGAAAAACACTTTTAGAAATGTTTTGGACAAGGTGTAATATTAAAGTAAAGTGCTCCTCTTCACATTTATGTTGGGGAAGCTTTTTCACCCTTTGCAGTTTCAACTCCTGACCACCTGAGCAAATTTCTTTCCAGCACAGGCTTTGGCTATTTACTCTTTCAGGTTAAGGAATCTTCAAGCACCTTCAAATCTATAACTGTGTAGAACAAATGTGTAGCATTTATAGGCATGCACCTCAGTAACAAACACAAAGGACCTCCATAAATACATACAGTTGCTTGTTTTTATTCTATTCTTTATTCTTTTCTCTGTTTTTGTCTTGTGGGTTGACTGTTGTTGTTTACACATTGATTTCAATGAAAGGTAGAAGTGTTAGACATAAGAAAAACATAGGCTTCCCAATATGATACTCAACATGCACCTTGGACCAGTACAGTGATATAAATTGTGTGTTTCAGTTGTATAGACATTACATTTCCTGTTAAATCACCTGGAGATGTCTTTTGTTTATGTTCTGTTTTTTTTTTTTTTTGGTCCAGGTCCTTGACAATTATGAGAGAGAGGGTTTCAACTTCCTGTCCAAGGTTTTTAATTCTTCCCACTCATTCCTGGAAGACCTGACAGGGCTGACCCTGTTGCATCAGGAGACACAGGCTGCAGAGGTAATTCACTCAAATTCACCGGCAAATACCAGCACAGACACACACACACACACACACACAGACACACAGACACACACACACACACACACACACACACACACACATACACACACAACCTGATGCGCTAAGGGACACAGGCCACGGTGTCAACATGTAAATGGATAAAAACACAGTGTCACCCTCTTTTTTTTATGAGAGAAATTGATATTTATGTTTATGTATTTTATACATTTGATGGACAGTTGTTTTGTGTTTTGGAGTAATCTTGTCCATAATAGGGGAAGAGGGGGTGGAGGGTGGTTGGGGTTCCATGGTGCTGGCCATAGCAGCAAACCAAGGAACTTCTGGTGGACAGCAGTGGTGAAGGAGGCCGTCAAGCTAAAGAAGCATTTGGGGCCGGTTTGTTCTCTTCAGTCAGCAGACAGGTATCAGAAGGCCTGTAGGACATTTTTGTGCCCTCAGAAGTGAAAACTTGGGAGCTGAGTTCATGGAGGCTCTGGAGAAAGACTCACAGAGGCTAATCTTAGCCTCCATCTGAGCTGCTCTCAGCAAGGGAGGAGAGCTGCTGACTTAGACAGGGAATACTGTTTGCTGGTAGAAGAAACACTTTAACCAACTTCTAAACCTCACTGATATGCATTGTGAAGGAGACAGAGGACTCGGGGGAAACCTTGTCCATCTTTCTGGCAGAGGGCACTAATAAACACAGAAAGCAAAGCAATTTTGCAAATTTGCAAATTTTCTCTGAGATGCTGTAGGCTCTGGATATTTTTTAATGTTATGGGTTATCAGTTCCCATTTTTAAAAAACGGAGTAGAGCATGTGCTCCAGTTATTGGAGTATCACACTGCTACCTTCCTGGGAAATCTTTTGGTTGGAAATGAGGTTGTGGCTGATTGTGGAGCCTCAGATTCAGCAGGAGTAATGCAGATTCAGTCCTGGTTGTGGAACAATAGACCAGCTCTTCACTCCTGGAAAGATCCTGAATAGCTCACCAAAGTGGGGCCTTTTCTCCAGTTCTCTTTGTGATAGTTAGAATGTTGAGGAAGAGCTGAGGGATAGAGAGTGTCCACTTTGGTCATCTCAGGATTGCAATTCTGCTTTTTGCAGATGATGTAGGATGAAACCAAGTAGGTGAGTCACCTCCAAGTCTCAGACAATCATGTTCAGAAATGGTGGAAATCCTTTGCTACCCCAGGTGAAGTATCTTGGTTGTGTCCATTGGTGAGGAAATGATGAAGTACGACAAGACAAATTGGTGCGGCACTGGGCATGTGTGAGACATATGTAGTGAAGAGGGAACTGAGCTTTAATATTAAACTTGTAGTTTGGCTGCCAATTCATGTGCCTACGGCCAAGACTTCAGGGTGGTAATTGAAAGAATCTGAGCAGAGTGAAGAGCTCTGACATCCAGAAGGAGCTTAGAATGACTGCTCCTTCACATTTAAATGAACCTATTACGGTAGTTCTGGCCTCCTCGGGAAAGTTAGAGTAGTACCTGCGAATGCCTCAGGAGTGGTTGGGCATCCTGGCTGGGGAGAAAGATTTCTGAGCATTCTTGCTTAACCTGTTGCAACCAGGACCTGGACCTGAATAAGGGGCAGAAAATGGATGGCTGAGTAAGTTTTATGACCCTGGGAAATCCATACAAAATTTTTCATATAGTTTCAAAACAACTTTCTGGAAACTAAGGCCTTTTGTAGAAATTTAATTAGTAGGATTTCTCAAATTAAATGTTTAATAGTAGATATACTGTTTTACTTCAAAGGCAGAGATATTTTTCTTCTAATTATTCTGTCGCCATAGCAGCACATTGTAGATGTCTGTGGAACAACGAGCAGCATAAAGTTCCAACAAACATCCAGAATACTTGGTGGTGGTGGAATATGGGTGGTTTTCCTCAAGACTCCCCTCTGACATGAGACAGAGGGAGTGGAGGGAGAGACAGAAAATGAGTGGGTGTGGGGTTGGGTCTGGTCCTGCCAAGCTGTGGGAAAATCCCACGTACTTTCTCCCCAACTCCTACACATAACACACAGATGGAGGAGGGGAGAAGCAAGGGAGCAAGAGGGATATGAGGGAGAAGGGAGTGTAGATAAGAGAAACAGTGGAGGGAGAAAGGACAAGGAGAAGACAGACTGGAGAAAGAAGAGAAAGAAAGTTGTAAAAGGGAAGGAAAGCTGAAGCTAGTGAGGAAGAAAATAATTGAGTTTTTTTCCGTATTTCCCCATCGTCTTACTTACTCTCTATCCCCCTCTCTTAAGCCTCCTTCCTTTCTCTCACTCTTTATCCCTTCCATCTCCTGCTATCAACCTTTACCTCATTCCCTGTCGTTCCCTCTATCTCTTGCGATTGTTCCTTCCCTCTCGATTCTCCCCCCTCTCCCCAGTGAAGTGTGTTGAAGAGTCTGGCGTAGGTCCCTTTCTCTTCAATCAGAAGATGGAGAGATTGTTTTGATTGCTCAGCCCACTAGCGCCAGAAGTCTTAGCGCCTGTTTCCTGTACACAGATTAGCTATTCTAAAACTACTGCACTTGGAGGACGTCCCTTTAAGAGTTTTTTTCCCCCCCCAATTCCAGGAAGGGACAGAGGTTCTTCTCCCGCTCGTGAAAGCATATTATTACTTATTTCATGCGGGAACCCACTAGAAACAGGCCTGTGGCTCCTTTCGGGTCCATATTCCATATTTTAAGAAGTACTGGCCCGAAATTAGGGGTTTTAAGGGTCCTTAAAAGGTCCCTCCTGAGTCATCACTGGATGGTGATTATCACTGGATGGTGATTATCACTTCCAGTGGCTTTTTTAATGACCTAACTCTCTTGTAGAGGGTTTAGGTTTACCTAAAAGAGAGCCCTTTATCATCACTAACAATGTTTGCATTTTTCCTGTGTCCCTTTGTTTACAAGTCAGACGTACTGTAGGTCTCTGATTTTTAAACTGTGTGTCAGTCCAGTGTTTGATTAGGAACATAATGGAATTGGTCATATATTACAAAATGTTTGGGCATGGATTACAGTGGGCTTAAATAACTTATTCTTTTTATTTTTACATTGTTATCTTTCCCTAAAGCATGGTACTCAATTCATTACAGGCTGTGTGTATCTGTGTGTGTTTTCGTGCGTTCAAGTGTATGTAACCATTCTAAACTATAATCTACGTCACCAGATAGCAGTACTATGTACTTATGGCCTATTTTGGGCGAGTTTGTAACCTGAGAACTACTTTTTATGCGGTCACCACAGGGTTTTGGGGGAGTTCAAGTTCGGTAAAAGTTTAGACTGACTGAAAGCTATGTGTGTGCATGTCTTTTGTGCGTGTGTGAGCATGCACAAATCAGTGTGAATGGCTTCTTTATGAGATCAGTCCTATTGGGATTTCATACTCTGGTAGGAACATGGCAGTGTGGAAAATGTACTATAAATCTGACGTCTGGCAAATTAGTTACATGTTTTTGAAAGTTTGTTGAACATTTGTTTTAGCATACAACACACTGTATCTGTCTAGCCTCATGAGACCATTCATGTTTGTGGCAAGGAAAATCAAACATTACAAACTCTCATTTTTAAATATTTATAACATGATCTGTTCTTGTACTGGATTTGTCTCCTTTTACTGTACAATTTGGTATGACCAGTTTCTCCTTGTATACTGCAGTCTTTGTCACTGTTACCTCCACCACACTCAGAGTGTAAGGCCTCAGTATTCTTCAAACAATGTGCTTGTCAGATTGTCTAACGGGGTCAGAGGCCTCCTTACCGGCGGCAACATTTTTTGTAACTTTCCAAAACAGACTATCTGAGACCTCCCAAGATAAATTAAGTTGTTTCAACAAATTTCACTTTAGTGGCTGTAGTAAATATGACTCATGACTGATTTGTACGGGTTTTGGAAGGCACAGACAAATGATGTCGTGAAATGATGACAGAAAACACTTATCAGGGAGTGAGGGGAGAGAGGGGAAAGAGGGGAGAGAGATCAGGGAGGCGTTGTGATGCAGCCAGGAGGAGGCTATGACAGCAGGCTCCGAGTGTGGTCATTTGTAATAGGTATAAGCAATTTTCTAGGTATGAGCACGTTGGAGGACCTAGCTTGTTTGATGTATACTCAAGTCTTCAGACTACCACATGTCACTGCTGCCATGCCTTTTTTTCCGTTCCCTTTTCACTTGTCATGTGGTTGGTTTGCTAACCCAGTTTGGGAGTAGATTAGAACCAGGTTGGCCCATTCAGATTGACTCCCAAGGTACGTTCAACCCTTATCACCGCGTTGGTCTAAAAGGGATATTAGAAGGGTTATCTGTCTTACTTTCAATTAACAACCATTTTGCGAACTATGTGTAGTGTAGAAATGGGTTAGCATGTCAGAAGAGAGTATTGTGTTGGCTGATTGGCCTTCCTGAATGTAACCTCGCTGTAGAGGGCTGGGTTGAACAAATCCACACAAACACTCAAAGAGCCTGAAAGGAAATGAGTGTCTGTACTGTACAGGATGCTGTACCTCTCGCCCACCCACTGTCTTTGGCTTGGCAGATTAAGTTATGTAAAATACTGTATATATTCATCCATACAGGCGCATATAGGAGGCAGGCTAATATGTATTATATAAGATGTATTGTTCCTGGTTCTTTCAGGGAGAAACATAAAGTAGTTATAATCCAATTGTAAGATTTCAGCCTTTAGAAAATACCCTACCACTGTTGTTTAGGAAACACATTGTCACCCATGCCATGCTATAAAGTAAGTTAGTTTCAACAATTTAATACATCAGATAAGTGAATTTTATAAACGAGTGAGTGATTATTGTATTTTTCCCAGTGCCACCATACTTGCTTTTATGTGATATCAAAGGAAGCCCATAAGCCCATGATCATTGCTCATTCTTCATACTGAATATTCCCGTCATCATTTTCAGTCAGCAGTGCCATTTTCCTGCGTGTAAGTGTGTGTTCCCACACAGAGTAATCTGTCTAAATGTGAATGCCCCATACAGAGGATGTGTGACCCTCTCAGCACAAAGGGTCTTTCTGCAGAGTTCATGTTCCACTCCCTTCCACCTACTCCAACCGGCACTGCCAGTAAGTCACAAGATAAAGACGTTTACGCTGAACTTAGAGAAGAATGTGTCACTTGTCACACTTTTTTGCTTGTTTTGGTTTGATCTTGTGACATGATTTTTTATGAGTCTCATTTGAATAAAGTGACGGCTACTCCTACAAAGTGATTAACACAAAATTGTAATATGTATGTCAAACTCAGCTAAATTTAAAACATTTTATTATTCAGTACAGGAGTATCCTTTGAATGATATGATTTTATCCCATTAAAACTGGGTAACGCAGAGAGAGTTTACGTATTTTGTGGATTTAGTTATGAAATAACACTTTTGAGGGTGTAACCTGTGTTTGGTCAACATCGTCCTCTCCCTCGTATTTTGAAATGAAATCACTGTAAAATTACATCAATCCCTACTTAACAATATGGAACCTTCCTGGAAGTTTCCACATCCAGGACTCCTTGGGGTCTGAGGCCCCCAATTTGTTTTTTAGCTGATACTCGAGATATCCACGGCAACTTATCATGACTTCAGTGTCTTGCTCAAGAACAGGTCAATAAGACACATTTACAGTTGGGAGTATCAAACACATGATAATTAAGTTTCAGGGCAACCCTATTTGCTAAATGTTTTGCTCTGACATTGTTAAGATAACCTTTGTCTTGATAAAAATACTTGACACAGTCCTCTTTTTGGCCTCATTCCAGCACACAAAGGCAGTGCTCAGTAAAATATAGACACCTGTGTTTCTCCAAATCTGTGTGTTTGGCTGTCTGATAACAGTCTGTACGCCATCAAAAGCCACAAATCATCACCTTTAGTCATGCTAATGCCTCGAAGGAGCAGAGGCTACCCAACCACCCACGCTCGGCCCTGCTCTGGCCTGTGCTTCCCTACGTAAAACAGTGTGCTGGCGATAAAGTTGATTTAGTTATGTTGGCTCATCACCCAGCAGCTTGGAAAACACACAAGCGCGAGCATGTACATACACAAACACACACAGTTACATAGACTCTCTCCTCTCACCAGTCACATTCTCTTTTCCTCTTTTCTCTCTCTCTCTCTCTCGCTTTCTCACCCTCACATAAACGCACACACACAAACTTGAGCGTCAGAGGGCCCCATGTATGTCAGAGCTTTATCCAAACACAGCTACGGTTGCTACATGCTACAATTATTACCAGATGGACTCGGGGAAAACATATTAAGTCTGCTTTTTCATTAGCACACTGCGCACCCTCCAGTGAGCCTGAGTGATGGAGAGAGACAGAGAAAGAGAGAGAGAAAATGGGGAACAAGAGTGAGAAAGACATTTCAAAAGGCGTAATTAATTTCAAATCGCACACCCTTGTCGACCACTGTCTCTGAATGGTTGCGTACTTCCATTTTCATCCCTTAATTTTAAAGTACCGTGAAATCAAAAATGATTTCTTGTGTTGCTATGTTTTCAAAACAGCCAGTTTTATGTCTGTTTATCAAAGTCCCACCCTTTTCTTCTTCCCAATCTTACTCTTGTAGGGGAGTATAAAGACATTTTGTGAAATTAACAGAATGGGTTCCACCCCTCCAAAATGTACAACCTTACCTTTGGCACTACAACTAGCACTAATTTATCAGCTATTATAGTCTATTTACAAAAATGTATTTTTTAAGCCATTTATCAAAATGCCTAATGTTCATTGGTTACATCCTCAGAAATATCATTGTTAATTAAATATCAACTTAGATTAACCATGGAATATGAAGATGTCACCTTGGGCTTCTTAAATCGTGGTAAAGTTTCATAATTTTATGTCATTTTATAGACGATTAAAAAATGAATCCAAAAGTAAAACCATTACTAGCTGCAGCCTAAATGTCAAACATATGCATACAACAAAAACAAACATACAGTATGTTGCATTGCACATGCATGAGATGTGAACATGCCTCCTTTGCACTCTCTTCCCTTGCCCTGTAAATGGGTTTTATGTTCAAGACAAGCTATTCTCAATTACAGAGTTAAGGTTAATGTCACTCTAAAGTCTTTTGTGCCTTTTGAATTCTCAAATACAGTCCCTCTCAGCACTAATGTCCTGACCCGACATCTCATTTTAAGCAGAAACATGTCAAACCACAGGATTTTGTATTCAGTTTAGCACACAATAAATGATAGTTTTCATGTGTCAGTTTTCTTGGAACTATATTTCAGCATTAGGGACCGGTAAAATACCATATATCATTTTGTTTCCTCACACACGTATGTCAGTGTCGTCATGTATCACTGATACTAAGCACGTGTGTATTTATGTCCCGTATGTATGGCAGCTATGCCTGCTTGACATCAAATGCACTGCTAATTATAAATGTGTGCTCTACTTGCAGGGATGCATGTCAGCTATGTACAGATACATCACACCTCCTATCCTTCCTCTCTGTGCATAGTTTCTCCCTCTACATATACATTCAGCACTATACATAGTTAGTCTAAATCTCCCTAGTTCGTTACAGGCTAAATTCAGGAGCTTTGTGTCAGTCAGTGGCTTGACTCTTAACCTTGCTTGCTAACCTTCCTAACCCTCTCCTGAGTCTTTGAAGGTTTCTTTCCATTGTGGATGTGTGTATATTTGGTAGTACAGATTCCTGGATATATTTGTGAATACTTATTTACCTGACAACTGTCCTGACTCTTGGTTCTCCAGATTTTTTACTAACTTCTTAAAGTTATTATTCTCTTGTTTGGGTAAAGGTTTGTATTCATGTGATTCTGGTGGTCCTAGTAGATAATGTCATTTTTGTTAGTCCTCTTTGTCTTTTCATGCCTCTTTTTCAACTTTCTAGTGAACATTTCTTCATTAGCTATCTGTGGTAATATGGTAATAGAGTCTTATGCTTCCATAATATACACTCAAACTACATGTACACAAAGCCTTTCCTGGTGACCACTGACAAACACATTCAAGCACGTTTCTGGCTTATCATTCCCTTTAAGTATAACTTATTGAAATAATTTGCAATTTGTAGTTAAAAATTATAATTGGCCTATATCTTGAAATAACAAAACATAGATTAGATGTTTTATATATCCCCTTCTGGTCTGTATTGCTCCTGAACAACAGAGGGTAGACAAATCATCTGTTAAATAACACACATTCTGTGTCGGGGCAGATATTCACTTAGGTCAGGTGGGCCAGCTATGTCATCATTCCTTTAATCCCCTCCACCCTCCCTGTTTCGGTAGCTGAGGTAACATGAGCCTCAGAGCTAGCATAGCCGCTTAGTGTCCCCCTTATTACAGGTTGCTATCTTCAGCAAAATACCAGTCAAATATAAATACCCAGGATGCATACAGTATAAAACACACTAATATTTTAGTATGCAGTCAATGATGTATTCTGTTCTTTTGTCTCATTTCGTCACCATAAGAAGCTCAATTTATATTATTTTTAACTCCACTTCTCCCTGGATTTGTGACTTATTAGGTTACCTGTGCCCTACTTTTAGTTTTGCACTATATTTAAGTTTTTCTTTTTTTTCCAACAGAGATTAAACAGATGAAGAGAGTAGTGTGTAGAATAGCAGGTGATAAGATCTGAACCTCTTTAGAAAGCACATTACTCCACTTCACAGGGTTACTACTTTGGTGGGCTGTATATTATTAATACACTTGTGTGCAGGGCTGGAGCCGGTGAAGAGTTGTACTGTAGGTGGGGGGCAAAGGGGAGGCATTGGCACCCAGGACAGCTGTCTCACATCTTGAGCCCAAAGAGGTTTAATTCAGAATTATCAATCATTAATCTTAGGGGAGTTATTTTCATAAGTCATAAATAGGACCCATATAGCCAACTTTTCCCTCACTACATGGGAAAACCTACAGTGGCCCTGCTCCTATACATGGCCTCTCCTCCCCGGCGCCAGCCAGTCCAGAGTGATGCCTTCTTCTGGCCTGGCAGCTGGCTGTATGCATGGGCAGACAGACAGATGACCGGGTTGCGACAGACTGAGTAGTTGTCTAGTCGTCCGTGTTTAGCTCCTACTCTTCTTCCTCTTCGGTAGCTTTTAACGTATCTGTGTCAGCATTGCACTTTTAGAAAGGACTTTCACCTCCGAAAGCTCCACTCACACATCATGAGGGTCATTTTGCTACAGAGGCTTATCATCTTATGTATGCAGCTCAATATGAGACTGCATTCTTTAATGTGGACATCATGATATAAAAGATAAAAATATATGCATTTTTTATAATCATCAACATTGTACATCCTGTGTGTCTCTCCACCATGAATGTGAGGGATTCCAAAATAGTTTCAGCACCATAGAACCATGAATGTTAGGTTAGTTTTTTTTTGTTTTTAAGATTATTTGTGTTGTCTGACATTTTCTTGTTCTTCTGACAATGAAATGCAGAAAAAAAAAAAGTTCACTATTTAAGAAAATGGAACAAGACTAAATTAATAATTGTTGTCAATTCCCTAGCGCTGTAGTTCTCACAACAAACTGTGTGTTCAGACAAAACATCCTAGTGTTAAAAAAAATCCAAGGGCTCTGTTGATAAGGGCATGTTGTTACAGGTACCGGTGTCAAGTGTGTTCCAGTAATCCTGGGTTGAGAAATAGATGATTTTTAAGGCTTATCAGACAGTAAAAAACTAGACTATAGTTTACAATACTATGAGGAGGGATTTTTATGACTCTGGGGAGATGTCATGCTGGCATTCATTATATCATTTATATGATAGATATACTGCATAATCAAGAATGTGCACTTGCACTTATTTAATTTGCCAATGCAGTGCCTTTCCGGATGACTTCCCATTGCGGTAAAAGATGAGCCAGTTTCGACTTTTTTGCCATGCAACCCTGCGAGTCCTCTGCAGCAGCACGGCTGCTGTGCCAACCCAGTGGTCTCATTGAAATAAATGAGGCTGCATTTATGCAGTGCTGTTGACTAAATTACTTTAATACTTGAATGCTAAGCATATTGTGTACCAAGGTGTACAAAAACATGACAGTAGTCCTTTTGAAGGTAGCATAACATATAATAATGCCATCTTCCTTGGTCAGTAGAAATGGTATTTGACATTGTCTTTATATTTATAGAAGATTTTAAAATAATTAAAATGTGTGTTTTATGAATAGATGGGGTTTTAGTTCAGTTTTACTGAAAAAAAAATAAATCCCACCACTGCTACACAGGGAATTTAAAGATAGTTTGAAGATGCTGAATGCTGAATTTGAAGGAGGATTAGCTGGCTGACTTTATCGTTGACGTCATGTGTGCCACCTGTATCCCCCTGTATACACTTAGAGAGTTGATAAATCATTTCATTGAAATCCCAGGAAGTAAACGTTACCAGTATGTGAGTCACACACTGTGTCCTGTTAATGCTCTATTGTTTCATAGACTAAAATTTACATGGTGTGTTTAAGTCTGTCAGCTGAGTACAGTGTACATGATGAGTGTAAGTAAATTATTCCAAAATGTAATTTGTTGCTTTCCTGTTTCTGTCAGTGCTTACACACAACTTCTTGTATGCACAAAGTAGGTAAGATTTACATTGACATAAGCATTCAGCCACTGAACTGTACAGAAAAACGCTCCAGCTGCATTAAAGACAGAGATAAGAGCCAGCCCTGTGTGTGTGTGTGTGTGTGTGTGTGTGTGTGTGTGTGTGTGTGTGTGTGTGTGTGTGTGTGTGTGTGTGTGTGTGTGTGTGTGTGTGTGTGTGTGTGTGTGTGTGTGTGTGTGTCCGTGTGTGTGTGTCCGTGTGTGTGTGTCCGTGTGTGTGTCCGCTTGTGCTTGTCTGAATCTTATATAGCCTAATTCTAGCCTGCCTGGCTGGTCACAGGTAATCTGCCCTGGAGCTCTGGCCTGAAAAAGAAATACACACACAAACACACACACAGAATGTGCATCTGGCCAATGCCAGTTCTTATCTTTTCCCCTGATGCTGCTCTGTCCAGCACATGGAAGACAGTGATAGCATCAAGCCCCTGGTTCAGATAATTACTCACACAGAAACACACACACAGAAATAATACATGTACATGTGTATATGCACATATGCATGTTTCCGTGTGTTTCTATCCTGTTTGTGTTTGTTCCCCTTTTATTCTGACAAACACTTTTGCTCATATACACACGTTTGTGACTGGCATAATTTCCTTTGACCTCATTTTCATGTCAGAAATCAGAATCTCAGTTTTCACCACCGCCATGTTTCTACAGTCGCCCAGAACAGACAAAACAAACACTGGCCTTTCACATTTTTTGCGAGTTTCGTGGCCACTGTAGTTTCTCTTACACATTCACAGCCTGTTGTCATTCTTCACCCCTAGATGCACCAAAACCTTTTAAGCAAAATAAAATAGAGACTGCATCCTGTACGGAATGTGTAAATACTCTGTGGCACTCATTATTGAAACCAAAGGAAAAAAAATGAAACAAAACTAGTATTATTATTATTTACTATTCAGGGACATCTGAATGTAGCCTATTGAGCTGCAGGGATCCCAAATTGGCCAGTAGGAAGCTGGCTGTATGATTGAATTTCCATACAGCCATCAGCTCTTCCAAAACATCTGTCACAGGTACCGTCTCCAAAGTGTTAAAACGTAAAGTTTGGTTCATTGTGTGAAGAAGAAGTTGTTGTCAGTGATTGATTCACTGACTGAATAAGTCTTTGTAATGAAAGACTGTGACTGTCTGGTGTTCTTAGCATCAGATCAAAAGATTGCCCCGACTGTGGTTTACTAGGCACTTTGCCTTCTTTTCTCCTGTGAACTCCTGTGTGTGTGTGGGGGGGTGTGTGTGTGTGGGGGGTGTGTGTGTGTGTGTGTGTGTGTGTGTGTGTGTGTGTGTGTGTGTGTGTGTGTGTGTGTGTGTGTGTGTGTGTGTGTGTGTGTGTGTGTGTGTGTGTGTGTGTGTGTGTGTGTGTGTGTGTGTGTGTGTGTGTGTGTGTGTGTGTGTGTGTGTGTGTGTGTGTGTGTGTGTGGTGTGGTGTGGTGTGGTGTGGTGTGTGTCGGGGCTTGTTGCTTGATAAAGACTGGTTTGTTTGAATGTTATTTGCTCTCAGTCCTTTTGAGAACTGAGACCTTGTAAAACAACAGAGACAGAAAGAGAAACTTTCATAATTTTTAGTCCCATGTCAGAGTGTGTGTGTGTGTCTGTTTGTGTATGTGTGTGAGTGTTTGTATGTGTCATGCATGCACACACGCTGTGTATATGTGCCCATGGGGCCCTACTAGTGTTTGATTGCTCCTCTGACCTCACGTCAGTTGGCTTTGACTCACAGTTCTAATTAAACCTAGGGCAGGTCTGAACTGGCTGCACACACACCCTCTGAAGTTTATCTGTTATTGCCATTTGGTTAGTTGCACGCTCAAAGCGGTTCATTAGGTAGGGTTTATACTGGTTGCACACACACGCACACGCTAATGCCTCTCCAGAAGCAACAGCAACCAAACTAAATGGAGACTTCATGCTGTTAAGGACTTTTATTTGACTGACTTGTAGAAATCACCCTCACTACAGTCATAAATAAGAATAAATAAAATGTCATAATTGGGTTATTTGGAAAATGATTCAAAACTGCGTGTCTACACTATGTTTCACTATATAGTTAATTTTGTGACATTTTTACCCATTTTTTAACAAGTTCGAGACACTTGTGGCGTTATGAAACACTTGTATGACTCAGAAAATGTCCTGATAACCTGCTCCAGTATACAGGAAATGTGTCAGAGGGAAATGGGGACCAGGGGGAGATACAGTGGGAGAGAGGAAGAGGGAAGGGAAGAGGGAGAGGGAGATGGGGACTGACAGATTAAGTGAGAGAAAAAACAGAAAAACAGAGCAAGGCAGATGGAGCAAGAGAAAATCCAAACTTTAAAGAGAGAAGAGGATACAAGAGAGGGGTTGATGTGTCAGTTGTTTGACAAAGAAAGTTAGCAGTACCTCAAAAGTGAGGGATTCATTCTAAGAAAATCAGTTCAGAGAAGAACTGTGCCTAGAAAGGATAGCAATCCTGAGAATGTGAGAGCAAAAAAGGACTAAATATTTAAGGAAAAGTTAAGGACATAGAGGGAGAGCTGTCCTGAAAAAGAGGGCGAGCAGTCAGTCGGTGTCTCAGGAGGAACAACAGGACCCAGCTGTTGCTCCGCAGGTCACCACACCCAGCCGAGAGAGACTCCATTTGTTGTTGTAGCTGGCCTTTATGACTCTGAGAGAAAATGGGGAGAAAGGGGAGGTGGCGGCGGCGGCAGTCGAGTTTGACCGACTTTGAGTAAAGGAAGGAAAAATAGGGAAGAGAAGGCGTGTCCGCCCTTTATTAATGGGAAATGGGACGAGCAGAAAAAGGCGGATGCTGCATCACTTCCTAGTTTGTCGTTTCTCTGTTATGAGGTTTGGTTCCAAGGTTTGCTATCTGGACCGGTGCTTTGTTTGATTACCCCAAGAGTTTATGAAAACACAGCCAGGGGCATGTGACCTCAGCTGGGACCTGCACACTAACTCTGTTCCCACCAGAGTCCTTCTAAACTATGTCTTTTCTCTCTTCACCAGTGTCAAACCACTTTAACTCCAAGCCATGTCACCCTTCACATTCCCCCGATCTTCAACCTTTTGCTCGTCTCAGGCTTCATCTCCCTCTCTTTTATCACCCTTTCCCTTATCTCACTCTGGATGTGTCAACATTAGTGTCAACATATCCCATTAAAATACTATTAAAAACCCATTAATTAGCCACACTGTTGAAACTGGCTGAAATGTTCCTTCATTACAATGAACATGGGCGTTTATTCTGACTCAATCCCCAAAAACACCATCCTGGGCAACAAATGTGCTATTTACTCCTGTTATAGTTGCTCAGAATTAGTGCCCAGCTGTTTTACTGACTTTACTGAGCCTTTTTTTTTTAAATGTATATGTTTGTCACCCATTTTTTAAAGGTTTCTGTTTTCAGCCTCAAACCCATTGGTTGAGGCTGAGAGCCACAGACGGGGTAGGGAAGTCATAACGTATTGGAGGACTTACAACTCGCTTATTGATTTTTTTTTTAATGGTGTGTGATTACAATAACAAATAATATAAAAGAAAACTTGCCTAATCCTTTAAGTTTTAATGGTCTTGCGTTGGATGGTCGAATAGCTTCTGAAAGCTCCTATGACAATTCGACATTTGCACCCACTTCTCGCTGTGATAAGCCACCTGTGCGGTTTATATTTCTGTCACTTCTCATGTGAACAACCGAGTATGAATGTCTTCCAGGAGAGAAAATATTTGCTGTTATCCCCGTATTTAAACAATATCGCAGTTGAACACTTTCCTGTATCTACCATAAAGCACATTGCTGTCACTTCTTAAAATTAAAAAGCATGGTTCAAGTCTTTTTCAGCCAGTGAATCACATTTTTTTCTATCTTGGTAGCACAATCAATACCTGGTGTGTGGGTGGTAATTAGGAAGTAGGTTTTAACTATAAAGAGCTCATGGTTAATGATTTCAAGCTGTGGAATAAACTAAGTTGTGTCTTATGTGGAACCTAGTGCCAGACAAATATAATTCATTTGAAGTCGTGGCTTGTGTGTTAGATGTGGGTGTATGGGTCAGTTCTGTATCTAACCCAGAGGGCAGGTTAGGTTAGCAGGTGCCCCTCCTCTTCCTGTCTCCACCCACCTCCTCTTCCTCTTCCTCTTCCTGTCTTAAATCTCAGTGAATAGAACGTGTACTCACACACACACACGTCTGTAGCCTGTTCCCTCCTGAGAGCAGTAGGCCTGGAACAATGAGGACACCAGAGAGAACACGGAGGATCCTTGCAGGAAATGGAAGAGAACAAAATGATCATTTAAAACACGGGAGGGAAAAAGCTACCTAAATCTGTGTGATCTCAGTCCAGGCATACTGTATTACGAGAGAGACATTCGATGTGGAAACAGCTTAGATTTGGCTCACTTAGTTTCCTCAACATAAGGAATAGCTAGTGTGGTACCATGGAACAGGCTGCCATGTTATGTGTAGGTCTGAGTTATTGAGGCCTTGAGTTGTTGAACTTCGATTACTTGTGTAGTAGCTTTGACTGCAGAGACAATATAGAGACAGCCCTTCAGGCAAGGACACACATTACAATTACTGAACCGCTCTAAGAATAGATGGACGGCGGCTGTTTCTGTCTGGGCAAATTTATGAAAGTTTTGGTTCATGAGCGAGCGAGAATTACTGCTCTCGTGGGATCTCAGTTGTTTCAGAGATGTGAATCATAGTCTGTGCCCCTTTCTGAGAGTCAAGACTTTAGAATCTATCTATGTTGTTGTGTGTGGGGTATCTGAACTTTGTAGTTTTAAGCAATCTTAAGTCTGTTCCCAATTTTAGGCGACTCCCTCTACATCCATATCAGACACACCTACAGCTTCAAATCGGGATCACACAGTCCCAACATCTTGTATCCACTGAGGCATCTGGAACTACTTTATCAAATGAGTGTTTTTACTGCCAAGCAACATTAGCCAAAGCTCTTCTTATTGTGTGGAATTGTATATGCTGCCTGGAGACATTACTTTATTAAACAGAAGGCATTAGGGGCTTTAGAGTCCTTTAGTAGTATGTTTTTACTGTTGGATAGCCTGAAGTGGTAATGAGTAGAAAATGAAGGCCTGAATAGGCTGCATACGAAGAACACGATGGCCCTCCTCACATGGGCTCTGACATGTGTCACCTAATAAAATGTCACAATGGGAATATTTTATAGATACTTACATTTAACTGTTCTAAAAACTATAGTAGTTTTAAGTAGAATTCTTGTCTAGGGTGGGATTTACTTTCAAATAACAAAAGAAAAAGAGCTTAGCATACCCAAGGGTTGCAATATTGTGATGGCATCTTGACATCTTCTTCCTATTTGTTTTATGTAATATATGTAAATTTATGTTTGCTTTGTGCTTATTTTCGTGGATAAACAACAAATGTAGAGGCCATGAGGAATTTTGGAGTGCTGTGTAGACGGTGCTAAAACAAAACATCAAAATATCTTTCAGAAGAATAGATTTGGAAATATTTGCCAGTTTGTCTCAAAACTGTTCTTCTGGCTTGTGATGGAAGAGCACCTCTCTTGCTGTGTCCCACTCTTGTCTCTTTCTCACTTTTACTATGAGGCATTTCTAGCTGTTGTAAGGGATTTGACCTTTTGACCTTTTCACCCTACTTTAAACCGCTCTCTCGACCGGTGAAACCACCACACTGCAGATTCCCACCGCATTGTGCAGGAATGTCTGAGCGAAGCCAGGAATGTAGTTGGGAATGCAGCGTGCTACAGCAGCAGTAGGAGTTATGTTGGGCTGCATGAGGTCATTCTGCATGAAGTGGGTATGCACATGCATGCACTCATCAGCATCTGTATTTGTGTACATTTGCTTGTAAATGTGTGTGTCCTGTATGTGATCAATTAAGTGTGTTACTGGAAGAGGAGACTCAGACAAATAGGGTTTAACACTTTAAATCCTAGTTGATCTTTTTACGGGAACATGACACACTGTCTTCCCAGACCAGGATTAAGTCTGAATATTTATTTAGCCAATTACATTTCCAGCAACCTTTCCCTGCAAATTGTACAAGAGCCATAATAGATCAGAAGTGGTAGACTACTGAATAATTAGGGACTTTAAATAGACTTGTTGCCACCCTGTTGTGCAACCCACAAAGACAAGTAGTCTGTTCTGACATTTCAGGACCCAGAACGTTAAGATTCTCTTTTTTCTACACCCATCAAAAAAGTTTGATGGCAGATTGTCTTACCATGTTTTCTCAACAGTTTTTGTATTAGCTTAAGTTTGGTGTAGATATTAAAAGCATGCACCCACACTGTCAGCAACCCCTTACCACGCATGGAAGCATATTATACAAACTCACAGCGTGTACTCTTCTTCAATTACCACTAGACTAATGCACAGCCTCCGGCAAGACATTCTGCCTTTCAGGGGATGAATAGAGGAATCAACATTTTAATAATAACATAACATCTCAGATTTGATGTAATATTTTTATGGGATCAGTGAAGATGGCAGCACCGGGACAAATGGAAGATGCCAAGACATTATGTAAATTAGTAAATCTGCTGAGCTTGGTGGCCCAAGTGTCTGCACACGTACTAGGATAGAAATGTACTACTGAGATCTGCTGTTTTGTGGAGCCTCATGCAGTAACCCTTACAGGCCTCCCCAGTACTCCAGATAACATATAGCACTTCCATACTGGTGACTGGTGCAGCTTCAGCTGGACAGGGTGTCGTAGGATGGGTTATATCTCAGGCAGCTCTGAAACAAAAAACTATAAAATGAATGTATGTTTGGTTTCCAAATGTAATTGGTGCTATCAAGTTAACAGACATGCTAATAACTCTTCGAGGTTGTACGTCAAGCAATGTGTAGCAGGTAATGTGCATAATCTTAGTTTAGCTTATTACCATGCTAACATTAAACACAGTACAGCTGAGGCTGAATGCTATTCATGTTGCAGGTTTTTGGTCATATTGTATTGTAAGTATTGGATGAACAGAATGTTTGACTTGAAGATGGTGCTAGATGAGAAGTCAGGGAAATAAAAGTTTTACAAATCATCCCCCGGGGACCATGAATGTCAATTTCTTCTTTACGGCAATCTATCCAATAGTTGTCGAGATATTTTACTAAAAGCCAAAGATGTCAACTCCATGGTGGCACTAGAGGAAAAGTCAGGTGATCACCAAAGTCAGTTTAGTAGATGTTGAGATATTTGACTGAATAAGTGAAAACTTTTAACCTGATGGTGGCAGGAGACATAAAGTCGGAGGCTCACCAAAGTCATCAGATTTTATCCTGAAAGGAATCTTGAATTTATGTAGCAAAATCCATGGCAATCTATCCAATATTTCTAAAGATATTTTACTCTGAACCACAGATGTCAACCTTATGTCGGCACTTTACTCTGAAGCAAAATGGTGGACCAACCAATGGACAGACTGACATTGTCATCTCTAGATGCCACTAGCCTGGCTGCAGTCAAAGAACAGTCCATCCACATTTAGTATATAGTGCAGACCATAAGCGCAACGCAATTTAAAGCTTCAAAGCAGTGAGCAATAAAGTCCTATCAGTAAGACAAGGAAAAGATTTTGCATTTATTTACATGTCCAGTTCAATCTGTGTGCCATTAGAAGTGATCACTATAGAAGAGCAGTGCCTCAGGGGAAGACACAAAAAGGGGAAACTCAAGGGAAATGTTGTCTGCCACATGAAAATGACAAAGGTGGCAACATTCTCAACAAATCCAATCTCAAAGGAAGGGGCTACTGTAATCCTCAGAGCTCTCACTTTTTTATCCACCTCATTTTCACACATCATTACATAGTTTGAATTGAGTCCAAAGTTAAGATTTTAAAAAATAGCTGGAAGTTTTTCTTTTCTTCTTTTTCTCAGATAAAGGCTCAGGTTCCAGTTAAAGATAAAGGTTCCCTCCCTCAGGTGATTGTAGACCTTATCACATCTTTTGTACTTCAAAGTGCTGCTGTTTTACAGCTGACTACTCCTCCATACCAGAAACTAAATCCTTAGAAAGGCTACACCCAAACTGCTTTATATATTTACATCAACCCCCCTGAACCCACATGTGTGTGTGTGTTTGTGCTCATCAGTAGGTGTGCGCGTGGGAGTGTGAGATTCTTGTGTATTGTCAGTGTGTGAGAGATTATGTGCATGTGGATGAGTGGATATGTCATCCATGGTTTCAAAACTATTATAGCATAATGAGGTCAACACACACATGTAAACACACACACCTGCTATTGCTTTTGTTGTTTAGATCATTTCCAGTCAGTTCAGTGTGTTTTCTAGGTATTGTGAGTGTCTCCATGATGAGAGGCTTGTGGTAAGCCAGGAAAGAGAACGGAAGAGAGGAAAAGGAAATAAGAGCTGTGGAGGAAAAAAAAATTGATGTAGAATAAAACCTTTTTTTTCCAAGCTTGTATGATCAGTGATGTAAAGGCGCTTGAGATCTGAAGTGTGAAATGGGTTTGGCAGCCATCAAACATTTCAGAACTAGTGTATTTACTTCCTGTATTGACTTCCCAACAAGTTCATCACTCTTCGATTGTAGCTATTTGGGTCTTCCTCACTCCTTCTGGATGTAAAACCTGCCCTCAGGGGGCCTTATGAGAGGGGATGAAAGGGTAAGCACCCCCCCCCCATTAACATAAATCATCAAACGCATCCTCCTGGCCAACAGATGTTAGATCATTTGTTAGAGGAAACAAGAATTTCCATGGCCAACACCCCTTTGTGAAGTTAGACCTAATTGCCCAGTGTTGAGGTTTCTATAGGCGGATAAATTCATCAGGCTTAATTTATAGATTGGAAAAAGGGATTTAACACAATTTGGGCTTGACAATGACCAAGTATCAGTTTCTTGGTGTGAAACTATTTGCTACAATGCCTGCTGCTTTAGTTAAAAACACTGTCATGTTTCCAATTATTATGCCATAATCTGTCATGATTTCCATAAAGAATTTCTTGAGTTTTTAACACATTTATTAATACTGAATATGAACAACTATTTGCCAAAACTTCAATTAGTGATTTTAAAGATCAACAGTTTCTGGAGCTGCTCCAAACACAGTGACTGTTTGAGTTTTAAGTCATTGTAGTGCTGAATAAAGCAATTTTCAGACTCCAACTCATTATGTACTGTTAATGTGATGGCAATTTTAGACATCAATCTCTGGTTTGAATAAGTCACTTTTACATAAGTCACAATGGCAGTCTTACTATGTCAGCCCAACATGGCACAAAACTGAATTGAATGCTGTCATATTACTATAAAAACCACAATAGCTCAAGGTTAAATACACAGAAAGGGAGATTAAATGTGCATCTTGTTTTCTTGATTAAAATCTGTGTCATAAACTAATAAAAAAAATATACAAATTGGCCAATTTTAAGTTGTTGAGGAGATTTTTCTCATGTAAGCAGTTTGTTACAGACAAAACTCAAACATCATTCACCCACAAGAGTCGGACCAACACTACCTCCCTATATTCTCATTTTCGTTGATAAAATGGATGAATGAAAGAATATTTTAAATACAACAGAAAAGCCAGTAAAAAATTACTGTCTGGACTGTCTAACTATAAATTAGATGAAATAGGGCTATCACAATATCATATTTAACTAAATGGTTATCATAGCCATATCAAATATACCAATTTGTAGGAATTTTGTTGTATTGTTTTGTTTCTCTTGGCAAATTATTATACTGTAACAATGGCAACCAGCATTAAGGTGCATTGCATCTCTATGTTGGAGAGTGAACCACAAAACAGGAATGGAAAGAAAATGATTTAAGAGATGCTGGATTATTTACATATCATTATCATATGTGTATTATTAACACATTATCAATATTTAATTTCTAAATATCACTTTTTTATCCTAACACCCCTAAACAAGTCAGGAGATTCACTGTAAAAAGATGGGTGAGTGTCCCTTTGGCTAAAATGGTCATTAATTACAGCTTCAGTGGCAATGGAAAGACGTTTAAAAATCCATCAGTGAAACAGTCCATATGAGAACTGAAAACACTCTTTTTCGTATCATTGTATTTTTTAAGTCTTCAGCAGCATTTTACCCACACATTATAGCTCTTTCTGTAAATGTCCTGTCATGTCTGAATAAAACAATATCTGAATGACAAAAAGCAATCACTTTAAGAAACAGATGAATCCAGCAATGTTATGTTTCCATGCCTGAAAAGGACTTTAGTTAGTTGCAGCATCTCTCCAGTGAGCTGTGGGGTGATAGTGTCTCACACAGTTTGTGATGACAGATATCGGTCAAAGCCCACACAGTTTCTTAAGCTTTATAAAAACTCACATAAACTACCCAAGATCACAAGGATGAAACAGAGATTTAGTAAGACTGTATTTCTTACTTTTCTTCCTCAACCAGTAGCACACAGTCAGTGCTGTATCCAGCAGCCATAAACCACGTCACTCTGTGTGGTCCACTAATTGCATATCAGATGGAGCCAGTCTCCATGATGAAAGCTTGACTTTGCGCTTTGTGCTTTGGTGTCAGTTCTAATATGTAAAGCAGATGTGTGTTTAATATCAAAGCCCATCAGTGGTTGTGTTGCACTGCCTAGTTAAATGGCTTTAGAGGTTGGATTCCCACTGGGGCCACCCGTACTTAGGATGTCTTCCTGTAAGTAGGCTCAGTATTTTGAATCCTGAGATATCTGCCTGAAAGTGGTAATGTCATCAAAATCACAGGGATCTGAAACGTTGCAATGCCATACAACAAATACACCAATCAGCCATAACATTATGACCACTGATTGGTGAAGTGAATAACACTGATTATCTTGTTATCATGGCACCTGTCAGTGGGTGCGATACATTAGGCAGCAAGTGAGCATTTTGTAATCAAAGTTGATGTGTTAGAAGCAGGAAAAATGGGCAGCGTGAGGATTTGAGTGACTTTGACAAGGGGCAAATTGTGATGGCTAGACGACTGGATCAGAGCATCTCCAAAACTGCAGCTTTTGTGTGGTGTTCCGGGTCTGCAGTGGTCAGTATCTATCAAAAGTGGTCCATGGAAGGAAAAGTGGTGAACCAAAGACAGGGTCATGGGTCGAGGCTCATTGATGCACGTGTGGAGCGAAGGTGTTCTGATCTGATCTGACGAGCTACTGTAGCTCAAACTGCTGAAAAAGTGAATGCTGGTTTTGATAGAAAGGTGTCAGAACACACAGTGCGTCACAGTTTGTTGCGTATGGGGCTGCTTAACATTATGACCACCTTGGTGCCCAGGTGGTCATAATGTTATGGCTGATTGGTGTATATTGTCGTTCTGGTGTTTCCAGAAGCAGTGCTTTGACACGGGCCTGCAGAGTAACAAATATTGCTAGAGACCCTCATGCTGATGCTTGTGTTGTATTTGTGTGGGAACAATAATCAGCGGCAGCAGAGAGTTGGCTGTGACTGCACCGGCCTCGGCTTCCAGCTAAAACCTCCTCTATCTGATCAGATCCCAGCCGTGTTTCAACAACTAGCCTAGATTATAGTTGTCATTATCAGCCGGAGCCCAACTGATTACAAACACAAAAACATTCACACAATGATTACATGCAGCTTACTGTAGGACTTTATGAAACACCCAGCAGTCCTTTTTTTAACCTGCAGTGACTCAAGGTCCTGAAGCGATAAGGCTGCTTCAAAGTGAAAGATGTGTCGTTGATTGTGTTGCTGCCAATCCTTTTGAGGTGCTGTCACGGTGTGTGTGGTGTGTGTGTGGTGTGTGGTGTGGTGGTCAACCAGTGAGGACAAATATAGTTGAAGCTAGGGTTGCAACTGACAATTTGTTTTATTGTTGCTTCATTTGTTGATTGGAATTTCAAAATTTTCAGTCTGTGAAATAGTGAAAAATATCTGAGACAATTTCCCAGAACCCCAAAAAATGAAAATTCTTCCTTGCAAACTGGCAGAACCATTACCACTTAGTCATCCATGTAGAAACAGCATTGTTCTTGTATTTCAGGGAAGATCTTGTTAGTTGCAGATTTGACTCGTATGTCTAATAACCATGTTACTCAGTTAGTACTGAACTTGCCAGTAAGCTAGATAGCAGGACATGCTAATGTTGACCCTTGTTCTTGTGTTTTTAGTTTTGGAGAAAATAAAAAAGAGACACTACAACATTTTATATGCCGTACCGCTGTTGCTGTAGTCCCATGCACACCTCTTCAACGTGTTGTGAAAGCTTGACAGCACCTACAGGACCTGGTTACGATTGCGGAGCTATGATTGGACAATCACTGTTCACAGGAGGGGTTGAGTGAACGTTCAGTTGTTTAATCATATTTATTTTCAATCATAGAAAACATAGAAAAGCAGCAGTTTCACAATGGATCTAGTGGGAAAAGAGAATGTTGACAAATTATTAACAATTCAGCAATTTTTGAATTGCTGTGTTGTTTGTTGTGTTGTTAGAATAAAATGACTTATTCCAATAAGCTCCCTAATTTATTTTGATCTCTGCTTTACAGAAATCTGCTTATGCATTGCAGCAACAAAGGGTAAACGGTTGAGAAATACCCCAAGTACACAGCCCTGCTTGAAAAGAGTGTAGTAAAGTTGTTGGCTTCAGTTTGCTCGAGCTATTCACGTTACATAAGGTCTCTCCTCCTTCAAATCGCCTCCTTTCTCTCCCCCCTCTCTCTTTCATTTTGTACAAAAGATTTCTAAAAACACACACAGACACACACACACACACACACACACACACACACACACACACACACACACACACACACACACACACACACACGCCATCAGTGCGGCATGGCAGCCGTCCAGAGAGGGGCTCCAGTGTCGCTCCGTTTCAAAGAGCTCTTTGCTTGCTGTCCTTTTGATGCTGGCTCCCCAGCAGCAGTGGAGCAGAAATGGTGAACGTCCAGCTTTGATATGAATTTGTCCTCATTCTCCACACTATCCTGCAACTCTCCAACTACATGCTGGAAAAGGCTTCCTGAAGTTCCAATAATGCAATCAATGGGAATATAACACCAAACCACACTCAGGTTTTAGCCTGTACACAGTAGACTGTTGCTCCGGTTAACATGCTGCAGAACAGGTTAGACAACTTTTTGCCCTCTCAAGCCGAAGTATTGGCACAAATCACTACTGGCCATATGACTGCTACCTCCCTGGTGAATGCAGATGCACATGCATATACATAAGCCTCTGACTAAAACCTTAACAAAGCCAAAGCAAAAACAGTGCCAAAGATGTCCTCGATAAAATGTAGCAAATAACAAAAGGGGAAAAAGAAGCTAAAACAGGAATAATGTGTCTCTGTGGACGCTTGAATACAGCTGCTGCTGTGATTTCCCTGTTGCTAACTTTAGTTACTAGTTGCAGATGTCACTGAGGCAATAGGTGGTTTCTCCACAAACACTATGGCCCAGAATTTAGTAGCTGTCTTTCACTGTAATTCCTCTTCAGTCCAATGACATATATATATTATATTATATACACTTCTTTCCTTTCTGCACTACATTCCACTATGCTGCTGTGTCTGACTTGAATTATAGGATCAATAAAGGAACATCTTATCATAATTTATCTTAATTTTGTAAATTGGACAACTCGATCAGAATTTCGTCTTATAAAGCATGTATTCCTTTAAAACAAAAGTTCAGTTGTTTTTTTGTTTTTTTTTGCTTTTTAGATGACAACATCAATAACACTCTCATATCTGTGGAGACTTAGCATAAAGACAGTGAGAAAGCCAGCCTGGCTCTGTCCGAAGTAGAACAAACAAAACAAAACAAAAACAATGGTAAAGATAAATGTTTTACGGGCAAATATAAGTCATGCACTAGGGCTGGGCGATATGGACCAAAAGTCATATCCCAATATATTTAGGCTGAATATCGATATACGATATATATCCCGATATCTTTTCCGCAAAGTGAGAGCAAATGTTCAGTCTCTCTCTCTCTCTCTCTCTCTCTCACACACACACACACCTACACACACGTTGTGACCAGAAGTTAGGCTGCATTATAACTTTTAAATTAATATTTTCAGAAGGCAGTAAGGCTGTTACCACTCACCAATACTGCTACCGTTATTACACAAGCAAGTACAATTACGTTAAAAACAACGTAACGTAAGTTAACGCTGTTACTGAGCTGTCCATTAGGTCGACTCAGCAACAAGTGTCTGTAACGTTAGTAACATAACGTTAATGGTATGATAAAGATTTGCTGCCTGTAAACAGAACAAGCAACCCATCCCGACTAAAACCACACTTAATATTAACGTTGTGTTTTGCTAACATGAATCATGCCGAGCTCAACGTGCTAACGTTCGCTAACCTACAATTATACTAAGACGTGTGCTTACTAACTGTATCTGACAACCTACGCTGTAGCTAGAGAGATGCTGCACAGAAGTGCTGGCTGAATGAAGGAGATGTTCTTAAAGAAATGGTTCCACCATGTAGCTCCACCTAAAACCACACACCATCTTTTTTAAATAACTGATTATGCACTGATTAAATAGATTAAATAGATAGCTTTAGGTGTATTTTTGAACTTTGGAAAGAACCACGCTAGGCCTTTACCCCTGCTTTCAGTCTTTATGCTAAGCTAGGCTAATTACCGTCTGGCTCTGTAGTTAATGTACAAATATGACTGATATCAATCTGCTCATTACACTTTCAGAAAGACAGCACATAATCGTACAACTATTCCTAAAACACTATGTTGAACATTTAAGTCCGACTTAGAAGAAAATTGACTATTTCGTCATTTCAGAAACAGTAATGTTTCTTGTAAATGTACGCATATTTTTATACAGAAATAGATTTCACATGGGGATGTTCTGTAGTCTTGCCAGCATATGTTAATAGCCACATGCAGTACAGGTTCAGAGTACTGGCACCTTTTTTTTAATTCCAGTTTAAATACATTGGGTTTACCCAAGAAGCAGCAGTGATCAGTTTAGTTTTTGAGACCTTTCCTGTGAAAGATGTTTTGCCTTAATGCATCATCCCAGTATTGATGATTGTTTTACATTGACCTGCTAAGTGTGGATTCACAATATAAAGAACTGAGAGCTCTTGATGTGCACTATTGAGCATCATGCTGTGCTCTGAGCAGAAGGGGCAGAGCCATTACTGCCCCTTGGCGTATATCCCCTCCATGTTTTGTTCCCTTCACACTGCTGAAGTCATTTACTGCACACAGCAGTTACTGTAATGATGTATATAAATATAGTATCTTTTCGCTGTAGTCCAACCTCTCTTGAAATGACACAGAAGCACAAAATGTCGGCAAAACGTGTCAGTGTTTCGAAAGGGAAATACAGGCTAATATTTTATTTTACAGGTCTGTTGGTTACTTATCATTTCTTAGGAAGTTCCAAGACAAAATGTGTAATTTGGTACTAATTTCAGAGAATTTCATTGAAAGAATGTGTCGATTTTATTTTATTTTTTAAATTATATATTATTAATTTATTATCTGAAACTTTCTTTTCTATACTATTCCACTGAATTGTGTCCTCGCCTGTGGACGAATTTCACATTTTCAGCAGAAACAAGTTTTTCTCTGTTTATATCACTGTTAATTGAACATCTTTTGGTTTTGTGCTGATCAGATAAAACAAGATATTTGACGTCGTCACCCTGGGCTCTCGAAAACTGTGATGAGCTGTTGATTACTCAATTAATCGAGTAAATGATATTAATCAATAATGAAAATAACTGTCAGTTGCAGCCCTGGTTGTTTATTTAGATGGATTGTTACTTTTGCCTAATGATTTCAGATGTAAAAAAGAAGTGAGTCACTGTATCTCAGTTGATTTTTGGGAATGGGTTTTCTTAAGGCTCTTAATATTACACAGAGTCTGCGTGTGTACAAATGTAATACAAATGTACAAATATACATCTGTGTTGCAAATTCCCCCGCACTGAACAAAAAGAAAAAGATCTCAGCATTTCTTTCAGCTTTCAGTGTTTCAGTTGTTACACTGGAATTCACATTTTAGCCCTTTTAGTTGTGGAGCAGCACATTCAAAGGAATGCAGCGTGTATGTGTCAAAACTGTGTGTGTGTGTGTGTGTGTGTGTGTGTGTGTGTGTGTGTGTGTGTGTGTGTGTGTGTGTGTGTGTGTGTGTGTGTGTGTGTGTGTGTGTGTGTGTGTGTGTGTGTGTGTGACATTCCAGACAGTGTTAGAGGTATGTGAATTACGTCTTACAGAGAGAGAATGTGAAGAATCTGCTGCCACGAGAAGGCCACTGTTGTTTACTGACACACAGTAGTGAAAAGGAGGTTCCTCTGTGTGTGTGTGTGTGTGTGTGTGTGTGTGTGTGTGTGTGTGTGTGTGTGTGTGTGTGTGTGTGTGTGTGTGTGTGTGTGTGTGTGTGTGTGTGTGTGTGTGTGTGTGTGTGTGGGGGGGAGGGAGGGAGTCACATGCTGCTGTCACTTCCTGGTAAGAAAGCTTTTAGCTGTGATTGTGAGTAATTATTTTTAAAGTTATTGGTGCATGTAGCCAAGAAAGGAGAGCTGCAGGTTGCCTGTATGTTCTCTAAAGTGAATTTTATTGTGACTTACGAGTCACTCGTGTAGACGGAAATCTGTCTGTTTATCCTGTTTATCCGTCTCCTCCTGTTTAAAATTGAATCAAACATTCAGGGCTATCAGTAGAAATCAGTGCAGCCTCTACGGTTCACACACTTCCACCTGAATCAGTGGCTAACCACAATCAGAGACTTTATTGCTCTGTGTTTGCCTGTATTACGATGTTCTGGGGTTTGTCTAGGTAGTCCGGTAAATTATGTCAAAACAACTGCTCAACAGAGCTTTTATTGATATGTTAATGATACCTTATTACTCTATTAGGACCGGGCGATGAAAGATTTATCATGACAAAATGTTTCATTTCAGTCAATATTGATATTTAATTATCTATTTTTCGAAAAGACCAGGTGGAGAAAAGGTTGCATTTAACCACCTTACTTTGAATTTACCCACTTTATTTATCAAGGCCCACAGGATTGTTGCTGAGTTCCTCTCCATTGTGGATTGCCTGTGTAGTGTTTCTTGAGATGTAACAGATGTAGGTTGAGACTGACGATATGTTGCGTACTCCAGAGGGTGGAAGCAGCTATGGCTCATAGTACGCTCCATTATCAAGGGATATGATAGGCTGTTCATGAGCCAGGGCACATTTGTTATGTGCTTAATGGTGGTTTGCGTGAAACTATCAATATTCTATTGAACAATTTTCATATTGCTATTGATCAATTGTCTACTGCTGATACATATTGCTACTGCTGAGGCCTGGACTCCATGTACTGTACATACTATAGACCAGTGTTGGGCAGTAAGTCATTACTATTAATATTATTACAGTAATAATATTAATTTCCTTAGTAACTAGTAGTGTAAATAATACATTTTAGTTACAACATTATTTTTGTTGGCATACCCTACTAATTTGGAATCCAACAATGTTATCACATCCTTGGATTAGTGGAGGAAACTAGCTTGGAAGATAGAAACCTTTACATTCAGCAACTGGAAATATTCCCATTACTTTGATTGTAACAAACAAAGCTGAAGAGAAGGGGCACAATTACCAATTTTGTGGGGAGGAGCAGAAAAGTAATATAACTAGTAGTGTAACTAATTACTGTTGGCATTGGAGTAATAAGTAAAGTAATAATATTACTTTTGAAAAGAGTAATGAGTAATAAATGATATCCTTTTGAGTAACTAGCCCAACACTGCCAAAGATACGACTACACAACATATATGGACACTACATGGACACGACTCATGACTCATTCTTGAACTTGAAATATTAATTTGACGGGCGCATGGTTAGCTCAGTCGGTAGAGCTGGCGACCCATATATGGAGTTGCTGCAGCGGCCCGGGTTCGAGTCCGACCTGTGGCCCCCTGCTGCGTGCTATCCCCTCTCTTTCTACCCACCTTTCCTGTCTATCTTCGGCTGTCCTATCTAATAAAGGCATGAAAAGGCCCAAAAAAAAAACTTAAAAAAAGAAAAGAAAAAGAAGTATTTGTTTGACAAAAATAATCTTGAAGGTACCTGCAGACTTTTAGCACTATATGAATCAGGGTCCCCATTTTGTTTAGATTGCACATGAAGACGCACATAACGCGATGCTCATGTCTGCAGCTAGTTTTGCACTTATCTACTGATTGACAGTTGGTGGCAAAGAATGTGTAACATTCAGGAGAAATATAATTGAATTACTGTATAATCACCTGAAAATAAGAATTGTTATTGTCGTTACCTTAGAATGAGCTGTTTTTATCTACAGAGGGAGACCACCATGTTGAACCCAAACACTGTCTCTAGATAGCGGCGTTTCATGGTCCCTGTAATTTCTCCTTCGCACTGGAAGGGGAGGGTGAAGCAAGGGAGTTGTGTTTTAAAGTATTTAGAAAATGTGCTTTGCAGATGTTTATGAGGAAGGAAATGCACTCAGCGTAGTAACATAGACCTCAAGGATACACACAGTGTGTTGTGGTGAGAAACACTGAATGTAAACATATATTTAGAAAACTCCACAGGGCACCTTTAAGGTCCACTTGCTATCTTTTTATGTAATATATATAGACATTTTTAGTAATAACTTCTATGTTGTAATGTTTATTTCAGTCTTTAATATCTTTTTCATTTGTGTCTTTTTCTTATTAGATTTGGGATATGAGCGATGATGAGAGCATCTGAAGGACTGGAGAAACAAACTCAGAGCCTCCGAAGGACTGGACACTCTAACCCATGTTTGTTTCTGTTTTTTTTTAAGGAATCTCATATTTACAAAGGACAAGGGAACAAAGGCTTTTCCACAAAAAAGAACATTACAAAAACTTCTTCAGAAAAGTAGCTGAAAAGCCTTACAATTCCTATTAGTGTACATTCGGGTTCAAAATCACCCAAAGCATTGGACCTTCAGAATAGAACTGTAATATGGGAAAAAATAATAAATGGCAAATGCTTTTACTGCTAAAATATTCAGTGAATAGTGAGTCTGTTTTTCCACTGTTACATTAGAAACAGGATCAGAGCTTTGAACAAGTTAATTTTCCACATTGTGTGTATGAAGCTGTTGTTTTTTAAGGGAGAATGTACCTGCAGCTAACACTTGATGATGTGTAATCAGTTTACTCTCAGTCAGTCAGTCAGTCAGTCAATTCAATTCTCTGAGCGAAAACACGTCACCCTGTAATTATATTAGGGACTTTTGTTTTTTGTCAAAAATCTTAAAAGAACTCACTGAATGTTCACAGGTTCAATCCCTCCCACAGTCTCTCCATCAACACATTTAATGGGCTTGTTGGAGAGTCCTTTGGCCAAACACTGACATACTACATCTGCTCACTCATTCAGTTTGGAAAAGAGCTTCAGATAAATTATGAAAATACAAAAACACATTCGACAACTCAGCGAATCCATCCATCTCTCTGTGTGCTCGCTGGAGACTGCGATACATGCAGTACAGTTAATACTAAAACCAGCTTGGTTGTTTTGTAGGAAACCTGCACACAGATGTTACTATACAGCGACTGAACTGTGGCTCCTGATATATAAACGATTTATTGTTACTGTAGGACAACGTGGAACCTACAACGGCACAGTTTAACCTAAAGAGCTTATGGAGAAACTGAAGGTCTTAATGATTTGTTTGTGTTGATGCATGCTCGCGTTTGTCTGTGCAATTTATGTTGCTTTTCTTACTCTGCCTATTTTTCTGAACTGCTAACATGTACAATATTTTCAGTGTAATGTAAATTTCAACATCCACTTGGGATATTTATTGGAGAGAACGAGTGCAATGTGAAAAAGAGATCTGAGATTAATTTCAGAATTTGAGATTAAAGTTTTTTTCCAATTGCAAAATAAACTCCAGAATTCCTTTGGATTTTATTCCCAAAATTCAGATTTAACTCCAAATTCTGAGACTTGGTTTTCATAATTCTGACTATTCTCCGAGCTATTTTTTATGATCTGTTTCTCTTCTGTAAGTATTTAACCAAAAACTGTAATAAAATGTCTCTTGATTATTTCTGTTAAGATCTGAGTGTTTTTTTATTGCTGTATAAACAGTGGTTCATGTAGCTGGATCTTTCCAACTCATCTGCCCCCCACCCCCCCCTTTTCTATTTTTTTTAGCATCTGTCTCAACCATTACACAACCACAAACACACCAAAACAGTTACAAAGAGAGGCCCACACAGTCAGACAGTGGTTTAAAAGCATTTTATTGTTCATCAAGGCTACTTACGTACAAAAAAGGTGGCCTGCCAAAACCTTTTTAGTAGGAGACACAGAGCCACAAATCGACTGTTTTCTTGATACAAATTTTTTTTTTTTTTTTTTTTTTTTTTTTAGTTCAGAGTATTACTACCACTAAGTACATGCTACTTCCGCTTCAAAAAGGGACCTGGAAAATGTGGTAAAAAGCGACTCCTCTTTGATTTATCTGCACAATTTTAATGTTTACAGAGGCAAAATGGCCTCCACAGATGGGAACAGCAACATGAGACAGGGTGACTTCCCCAAAGCTCATTTGCTACTTAAATCATGTCAGCCTCACTGGCTGGCAACAGAGCAGGTGGAATTGAGCACAGAATATGTACAAAAATGCTGTCATGCTTTTATCAGTTCAGCTTGAGTATTTTGATTTTAGTGAAGTTAAACCAATCAGACAAATGCTCTCAAATAGACTCATGGTTTTACTTGAAGCTCAGTTCCCATCTGTAGACCAAGTCATCTAAAGTCCTTTAAAACCCACAATTTACAATGCTTTACTAATGTTATTTTATTTTTAATAGTTAAATGGAAAAGATTTGGAAATGGCTGGCAAGACTCACAGTGGCAAAAATTATGTTTCATCAATGCAAAACATGCAAATTGCTGAAGGAGGCCTCTGAACAGGACAACCTCTTTTTGCTCACAAGTGAAGCTTTTGTTCAGATGTCTCAGGAGTCACATGTTGAATGATTGCAGAACATTGGGGACCAATGGAAGTAGCGATTGTCACCGACACACCAGTGGCTTATTGTGGTTTCATACATTTACTGTGTTCCTGCACTTGAACCTTTACTCTAACAAGACAAACTCTATAAACAAAAAAGATCAACTTTTTTCACAAAAAAGAAAATGCAATGATTACAATATAAGGACAGGGAAAACCAACAATTAAATAGCTACATATCATTAACAAATTAATTGTTCCTCAAAAAATACCTACGATTTTTTTCTCTGTACATTCGTTACGCACAGCGTAATGATGGTCTTATAGTTACCTATTATAAAAAAGTATTTTTTTATTAAGTGATTTTCCTACAGTGTGTAGGGAGTGTGTGCCGAAGCAGAAAGAGAGCCTCCTACCTACAGGGTGGTAGTGAAATGATAATGAGAAAGCATAATAATAGAAAAACAAAATCCTCTGGACACTGAGCCCTTTTCCCTCGTGTTTTCTAGCATGTTCTACATCCAATCTTAAATCAGGGTCAACTAAATCTGAAAGGAGGGGGAGGCATCGCTGTGAGACCTTCAAAAGACTTTCAGTGGCAGCTGAACGTCTCCTGGCCTCTCCACAGGTCGTGTTACAGAAGCTCAGCTCCTGAAGCTCTGCCCCCACCCCCAAAAACCTGCCTGCTAAATCATCATCCAAACCACTCTGAACTGGTCACAGAAAGCACGTTTAGATCGTAGAGTACTCAATTGTAATGGAAACTGATTCACTAGCAGTTGCGCTGTGATTCAATTTTTTGTGTATCTGAAGATTCTAGAACTTTTATCATCAGTTCTTGTTCGGTCACATTTGTTCTGATAGTTGAGGATGGAATGTGTGGACATTCTAGAACACTGAGAAAGCGTTCTATTTAGATACTTCTGTAACCGTACTCATTATACTATAAAAAATGACCTAAACCAAACAAATATGAACCTCAGCACCTGTCAACCTCAGCTCAGAGACATGAAATGATTCTGTACTTTTGCCACGTTTTCACTGTTACAACCCCAGTTACTCTACATTCTATGCTCTGAATGTCCTCAAAAATGTTACGGCATATATGCTTGTTTGTTCATTTATCACACAGTGTGGATTTATGGCCAATTTGCTTAATGCAAAGACAAAACAAAAAGCAAAAGTGGAAACCTTGTAATTCCGGTAAAGACACAAGAAACCCTGGGACAGTTGGCTGGTTATTAGCTCAGTCTGTTGATATGGAGATACTGAGAGTATGTATGAGGCCTGAACAAAGTTCCCTATAGGAGGAATGTATGCCATGTTGGCGCAGGCGCTTTTACAGAGTAAAACTCATTTTCTCAGTCTGTAGCAGTCTAGCTTAACTGCAGCAACAATACAATGTTGTTCAGAAAAGAAAGCATTGACATACAACAAAACAAAAGTCTGGACACCAAGTCAGGACACAAAAGGTCAACTGATGGCAGTCGAAAGAGCTGTGGTATCGCACGATAAATTCAGATAACCCCCAATTTTCAGCCAAGTGTTTTGTTTTGTCTGCCACCATCTCTCTGCCGGGGTTACACAGCTCTTACACGTCAACAAGATGTCTGAGAACTGTCATCACAGGCTCTCATCATTACCGGTACCTTGTTTCCCAAAAGCATCATAGCGTTCTAGCCTGTACTGTACAAAGTACTTTTCGGACTGCAGCAAGAATGTGGGTAAAGGCAGGTGATGATTTAAAGACGACCGCCAAACAGACAACATTTAAAACTAAATTAAAATTTTATCTCAGGCTGATGTGCTTTTCAGGAAAACAAGGCCCTGCTGACTAATTTGTGCCAATTTGGTGTCTCAGCTCGTTCACGCTGAAGGTTGTAGCATCCTGTACCACCGATGGATCAACATCTTAAGAAAACCTTTACTGGCTGCGTATCCCAAAGCCAACTCGACACTAGCACCCGCACAGCTCTGCTGCAGGAATGAGCTGACGGATTACCGCGCTGAGATGGTTTTGAGAAACGCAGCTCTCATCGTTAAACAGAGCCTGTCCGGAGGCTGTCCCACTATAGATGTTTGTTACCATACTGATATTAATGGAAAACAAAAATACAAAATTGTAATAATAACAATAACAATAATAATATGGAGTACAACTGACCCAGCAGTGAGTGTATAGTGTCTATGTCTGTTACTGACAATGAAAGAAGTAACAACTAACGTCCAAATGAAAAAGGCTAATAGTAGTTAAGATTGAAATGCTTAAAAACATTAATAGATACCAGCTATTAAAAAAAAAAAAAAACATGCATCTGTAAAAGCATTAGTTTACCCTTCAAACCTTGTAGAAATCTATCAAACCACAGTGTGTATGAGAGGGAGGGATAGCAGGGTGTAAGCCAAATATAATTACAACACCTGTGTTCAAAGAGTAACAAAAACAAAGGTGTGTTTGAAGAGATCTGAATAATCTTCTCTCCCCCGGTCTAGAAACCAGACTTCTTTTTTTCTTTTTCTTTTTTGCAACCACAAAGTGACATGCAGCGTCATCTATCCCCTCATCACTGTCAGCAGTTAAGCCGGTGAAACACATCAAAAGCACATTGTTCAGCAGAGCGCAACGTTCGACACACTGCAGGTTATACAACTGTCGTTTCCAGTCCTAACCTCCTCTCGTGGTGTCTGTGATGTCCATCGACACCACAAGCTAGCTGATTTGAAGACTTGACTGTGCTTGCAAAAAGAAATGCAACAACTTGGCACCATTTAAGTGTGTGAAGTAGTTTTGTATGTTTTTTTGGGGGCGGAAATATATTTATCAATCAACGCCACTTAATTAACAAATTGGATGTACGTGTAGTTGCTCACAACACGCATGTACAGCTGGTATGTAGGGCTGGGCAGTATGATGTGTTTACTATGGCAATATATACTGAATACTGAAGATAAGTACGATGTTGTACACATTTTCCCCTTTAGAATAAAAAGGTGAGTGGAATTCATTCTGGCCACTACATCCACATCATTTCCACTCCTGTTTAACCTCACCTAAAAAGGTGCTTCATCAATAGTTTAAATACAGCTTGGTTCGAGATAGTCAGACCTGACAGTGGTTGCCAGAGGTGACAATAACAATAGCAAGCTACCTTCTTTTTTTTCACCCACCTTCTCTTACCATGCAACATGCATTTGCACTAATCAACATGAACACATGGTATCCAAATCCATATTACTTTGTATATTTCAATGTTTATACTGCCCAACCCTACTCGTATGTATTTAAAAAAAAATTTAAATGCACTCAATAAATAATACATAATAATAATGTGGCTTGTTCTGTCAGGGCCAGGTTGAAATGATTCCCAGGTAGATTTAAAAAAAAAAAAAAACGTTAATGGGAGATCAAATAGAGATTCCAACAAAAGCTGGATTATACTATGTTGCGTCAAAATCAGCTTTATCAGTCCCAGTGTGTGCAGTGCCAGATTACAATATTGACATGTCACCCTTTACCCTCTAAGGCAGTAGTGCAAATCAGACCAAGTCAATCACCCAAATATACACATACAGTAACAAAACCGCCAAAACACATAAACAGAAGAGAGGGGGGAGAGAAGGAAGGTGAGAGAATGCACACAGATATAACAGAGGGAGGAGATTACAAGATGGCTTTTTGTTTTGTTATTCGAGGTGGGCATCGATAAACATCAGTGTCTGAGGTTTCTTTGGTAGCACAGTCAGGTGGTTTGTGATTATTTTCTCCAAAGTGTTTCTCACTTATCGTTTCTTTCAAATGTCGGGCATCTCAAAATGCGAAAGCAGTACACAAAACTACTGTTAAAGAAACAAACAAAATAAAAACAAAGAAGAAAGTTAATAATTAAAACACCGCCTTTCCTCTCTCTCGTTATGTACATATAACTACAGACACTTGCTCAGCTCCAAGGCATGCAGGGATGATGAATGATTGGAAGGAGCAGCTCGATGCTCCAGTCAAGTCCCAAAGTCGAACCCTCATTACTGATTTTTGTCTGGCATTAGCATACCAGAGGACAGAAGGACAATAAAAACAGCTGTGTTGTTATTGCTTGGTTGATCCTCTATGAGTGCATAGAAAGAAAGAGCAGGCATGAGGGTTTTTGGATGTTTTTAGCAGACCAGCAGGCAGGCATTCCCTCAGGGATGCTGGTGACAGACCAAAGTGACGGGGGCATGGGTGTTGGAGCCGGGATTGGTTGGGAAGGCTGGGGAGAAGGGGCAAATCCCTCTTAGACCCCTCCTCCTTCAGGAGACCACAGAAGGGGAGTGGTTGTGATTGACCATGTGACTGTCGGGGGAGGAGTTTGGGCTGCTGCCGGACGACGACGGACTCCCCTTGTTTTTAATCTGCAGCCAGGTCTCGCCTAGTGCCTTGGCGAAGTGGTCGTCCACCGAGCCCGTGATGGACACCGAGTTGGTGGCGGTGGGCTCGGGCTCCTTGTAGTTCTTCCCGAGACTGCGGCGGAAGTGCTCCTCGATCACCGGGTCACAGGCTGTGTTGGCTGGAACGGGGAGGGGAGGAGACGGCAAGAGAAAGAGAGTTTTTAGTTCCCACAATGAAAAGAGAAACATCTCTAAAACTCACTTGTATAAAGTTCAGTGGGCAATTTATTGCCTAGCATCAGTTTAAACAGTGGTAATATGCATCTTAGGTCAATGGAAAAATACTAACTGACATCTACTTCACTTTTTCATTGCAGTTTTTTAATATTAAATCACTGTTTAAAATTTCACTGTTAACCTCAATGAGATCATCGGGATTTCACTGGGATCATAAAAATGGCCACAGTTAAGTTATCAACCCGCAGAAAACATGACTGACACTCACAGACAGGATGAATAAAACAGACACGTGTTTGGCTGAGGCCTCTAGTGACATCTTCAGTAAAAAAAGATAACAGGCACGGTAGTAAATAACACATGTTGAGGCCTCATCACAACAATCACAGAGACTGTGAGACTCACCGACAGAAAACTGGGACGATTTTTTTTTTTTTTAGCATCACTGGTTATATAAGTCAGTCTGAATGTGGAGAGTATGAGCAGTCTGTGTTTTCTCTGGAGGGTGATTTGCACTCGCAGAGAGGTTTCCCACAAACTGTGCTGTATGGGAAATTTGTTTGTTTTTGTTATATCCAGTTTTAGGGACAAATGTTCCCAATATTGGGGACTTAACAATCAGTATTAATGAATTACCGAGATATGTTAACCCATCACTCCTTCTACCATAAACCGAAAGTACTGAAAAAACTAAATATACGAGAATATTGAGAACTTGGATCACTGTCTGTCTGACTGTCTGTCTGTATGTGTGTATGTGTGTTCATCTGGATGCACTTGCATGACTGCACTCACTGTTGATTCTCCTGTAGTTGTTAGTGAGGCTGGAGCAGCCGTTGTGGGAGACGGGACAGTGAGACAGGTTGCAGTTGCGGTTGTTGGCTGGGGCACATGTGATCACTGAAGGACGATTCTGAAACGCAAATTCAACATTTAGGGATCACCAAAAACAAAACAAACAGTTGTGTCAACAGTGGGTTTAAGGGGAGTAAATAAAAAGAGAACAGAATGTGAAATGCAGAAAAAGTGGAAAATATTCAAGTAAAGAAGGCGGACCAGAGGGAGGTTTGAAGCCTGAGGGAGAGAGAATGATTCAGTGACCACCAGGGTTTCAAAAGATTTTTGGCCAACAAGCCAAATAGGAAATTTCTACTCCAACATGCATGGAGCCTGGCTAATGAAAGCACATTAGTCACATCATGTGGGGGACCTACCAGAGTTGAGGTTTTACCCAACAATTTGCAAAAGATGTAGTCAGTGCTAGAAGCAAAGAAACAGGATGTGCAGGTTACCTGTTGGCGCTCCACGGCGCTGACTGTGTGCGGCACTGTGGCAATAGCTGCTGTGCTGCTGCGTGCAGACTCCACCATGCTGTTTTTGGTGAGTGCCAGTGGCTGGTCCATGCCGGCTAAGCTGGCCAGGTGGTGGTGGTGGTGGGCATGGCTGTACGGGTGGCTGCTGTGGACTCCAAGAGCACTGGGCACCACCACGCGCTCGATGGGGCTCCGGCTGCGGTCCTTGGAGATGGGAGAGCTGCGGTAGTCTCCATTAGGTTTCCTGGGGATCAGAGACAGAGAAAGGTCATTTATAATTTATCCTGAACTTTTATTTTAGGGTTTGGATCTGATGGCACTATACTGACTCTGAATACATTAACAAGACTAAAGCTTTATACTTTTTAAATCTATTTTGGTTTAGCTCCCAACAATCTTAAGTAAGAAACAACTAAAAAAACTAAAATTCAACAAACAAAAAGTGTTGCAATTCAGCTTAATGGCTATCTCAATGTTTTATATATTGCTCTTTACTACTAAAACTTACTAACATTTAATAAAATATTTGGAGCTGAAACAAATATTAGTATTTTACCAACATGGCACAGGATCCAGAATTATCAAAACCAAAATTTGAGGAATTAGCTCAAAAGAAAACAAGACGTGGCAGATGAGATTTTCGAGGTGGAAATGGATAGAGAAAAAAGACGAGCAATGGAGAGATAAATAAAGAGAAAGAGAGAGAGAGAGAGAGAGAGAGAGAGAGAGAGAGAGAGAGAGAGAGAATGAGATGAGGGAGAAAAGAGGGGAGACAAACAAAAGAACTATTGTAAATGGGGCTCTGTGTCAAACACTGCAGGACCAGCAGAAGCTATTAATACTGACCTCACACACACACACACACACACACACACACACACACACACACACACCCCCCCTCCCTCTCTTACTTCTCAGATTGCTGGAGGGTTTGATAAGACTGTTTTGTATAAGCACATGCTCAAACATACTCTCTCTCTTTGCTGTTGAGTCTAGGAAGGAGGAAGGAACACTCTCCTAACTTTACCAACATGGATGGACTCCAGACTAACAGGTTTCTTCAGTGCAGCAAATCAACTTTATCTCTGCAGTGAACCTGGAGCCAGCTGCACTCACTGCTGTCAGAAGAAAACTCCTACAGTGCTAACGCTGAGGACTAAATACATCTCACTGTCAATATTTGATTTAATCTGCTAAAACTGTCATTGACATCCCATGTTTTGTTTTACTTTTTCTTTCCCTTGACTTCTGTTCTACGTAACACACTGTTCACACTCACAACCATGAGCTGAATACTAAAGGTGAAAGAAGGTTGCTGGCCACAAACTTTCCATATTAAAGAGAATTACTTCCCAGAAAGAAATCCCTCTGTCCTGTCCAAACTGTGAGCTAATATTTTAATCAGTGGAAAAGCAGAGATAAGGATAAGGCATTCGAGTAACGACAGTTTAACACAACACAGTTTTTGGCCTCTTTTCTCCACCCCTCAGCTCTGATAATGACTTTGAAATGTGTGATATGTAGTGAAGTAGTGGTGCCTGATACTGCACACTTGCTTGCACTTTAACAGGTAGCAATTATTTTGCTCAGTGCCTCAAATGTGGTCTGTGTTTTCTGTGTGGGTGTGTGTTTAACTGTGTATTACACTCTTACTGCAGCTCCACTCCCCTCCTACAATTTGAGGCCTAGTTACAGGGAGCAAGATTTACTGTACTTGCCTCTCGCTATCTCTTCTCTTTCAACTTCATACCCACACGAATACACGAACCCATGCATACACACTGACACATACACTATACATACACACTGAAGCCTCAATTGGGAAAAGCAATCAAATTTCCTATAAATAAGCTGCGCTCGAACATTGGTGGACAGAATACAACGTGAAATTCCCTCTTTATTCTCCACCAGATATAGTGGGGAGGCATTTCCCCACCCATGTGAAAAAGTCTGACCGAGAATACACAATCGACTCAAGAGTGAAAAAGCTGCGGCAGCCCTTTAAGGTTTGTTTGGATGCACAACAAGTTCAGGCAAACAGTTGTAGATCCATGTGACCAGGCAACCTGACTTGCTGGGTCAAGCATCTGGAGCCCACAGCACTGTCCTCCACAAATAAATAGTCTCCACAGAACACACAGAGGGAGAGAGGAAGAGCTGAGGAGAGGTGGGCAAAGGGGGGGGGGGCTACATGTGAATGGTCCGGACCTCCACTATAAGAAAGAGTGAGGTCGGTAGTTTCCTTCATTTGTGCCGAGAGCTTACATTAGCAGGGACCCCCTTTTTTTTCTCCTCTCTTTGTCTTTCTTTCTCTTTTTTCCCCCTCACAATCAGCAGCAAGCTTCCTGGGGGTTAGACGGAGAGACTTGGCAGCGCTTTTATATACCCTGGCCGACAGCTCACCAACAAGCTTTTATGTTTTCCCATAGTGGCATCAATTTTCTGTTTCATTCTTTGTCGAATAGTCAAAAAAAGAATCACTGCATTATGGAGTTGACATGAAAATCAGGTCATAAAAATAAAAAAAAGTGTGCTCAAGTGAGTATATTGTTTAACGTATTTCTAGAGGAAACATCAACGTTTAATCAAATTCTACAAAGTCCTCCTGTATAACTCTGTTATCTTCAAATATAAACAATCCCTTGATTAGCTTAAAGGCAAACAGATAATACGTCTCTCTCTCTCTCTCTCTCTCACTCTCTCTCTCTCATCCCCCTCCCAGCAGCTGGGTCTTGAGTTAGGTTGTGGAAGTTGTTCCAAACTTTAATCATTGCCAAAGAGCAGGCATGCCCACATCCTCACACAAGAGGGGCCGTTGCAGGAGCCAGTGAACGGGATCAACAAATCCGACCAATGAATGGCGTGGCTGTCAATCCACCGCCGCCCCCGCCTTCCCCTCGCCTGATTGCCCACCGAGCCCCGGACCGCATTTCATGCCAGGGATCAGGCATTCAAAAACCACCCTTAGTCTTTGTCTCTCTTACTCACCTCTCAATTATCATTAGGGTCGCAGCTGGGGAGAGAGAGCGAGGATGCAAAGGGCGGACGGCGAGAGCTACACATAAGACATGGGATGGGAGTGGTAACAAGGGCTAGAGCTGAAGACAGAGGGTTGCCAGGTTTGGGGCTAGAGGACAGGATGAGAGCCAGAGGTGGGACAGAGAGAGCTGCGTGCAGAGCGAGAGAGAGAGAGCCTTTGAAAAGTAAAGAACTCTGGGACTTGGCACCTACAAGGGGTATGGGGAGACAAAATAAATTGAAAAAAAAGAGGCAAGAGAAGTGGACTTTGGAAAAACAGACACGGGAAGAGGTTGAGGACACAGCTTAATCTTATTTAACAATAAATGTTGACTGGGTTACTAATCAGTCTTGGAGCAAGCATCGATATGGAGTAAACATCACACAGAAGTGCAAAGGTTTGCACTGAGGTGGGGCAGAGAGAGAAAGGGAGAGAGAAGCTTAGATCTAATAATGTATGTATACAAGCGAGGGAGAGCAGGCTGCAGACGTCTCATTTATAGTAAGAAACTGCCTGCTGAAGTGACTGTCCTGGCAGATTTTACCAGCTGCGGCTTGATAACATTTCTTCTTTCAAACTACAAAATTAAACTTTATCCTTTCTCAAAGCGAGGTCAGTCCTTTCCTCGCTTGAATTATTTTACAGGTCAAATCCATTAAGCTGAATTGTTTAATCAGACTGAACTCTTCTGAAAGCAGGGAGTGAATGCATGGTGCTCCCATTAACACTTAGCAAAGATGAAAAGCACCATTTTGTAGTATTTGAATATTTAAAAATAAAACAGTTGAACTGTCATTTTGATATTCAAAAGTCCAAGAGATTGGAGATTGTGTTTTCTAATGATCTAGATGATAAATAGTACTTATTAGTGAGAAGTAAATAGCAGCTGTAAGATGAAGAGCATTGCATTGTAGGACTGTGAGCAAAAAGTAGTCTATATGCCACTGTCTCTACTTCTGTGGACCTTTTGAGGACATTTACACACTCAGTGAATGTAATAGTGCACTATATTGTAAATAGGAATGAATTTTGGACAAGCCCCAATAATGTGTTGTAAAGATTAATCTATAGTCTTTGTAGGATCTCAACAAAAGTTGGTGGTAGATTTGTTTTGCTTTTCGATGGATTTTAGGTTTCGATTGTAGGTTGGATTCAGATTAATTGGAGTGTGAGGTGTGAGGTTGAACTACAGGATATTATATATGAGCAGGCTCAACACTTAAAATATTAAATCTTGGATAAGATTTTGTTTTAATACAATATGCATTCATGTGGCAGTCCTTGTTTAACTGGTAAAAGTGCATTTTGAGTCACTTGCCTCCTATTTCAGACATATGTCGAAACATATCAGAAAATTATCTTGTAACACTAAAAAAAACATGCTTGAGAGTATTTTATATATTGGATACATTGTGGAGAACCTCTGTGTTGTGGGGCTTTTTTTTTCTTCTCCAACTAGCTTTAAAAATTAGAACCGTGTGACTGACATCAGAATGGACGGCTTGACACAAAGAAATAGAAGAGCAGATATCTATTTGATTCTATTTTACTAGACTCTGGGTTTGGTGCAGCCTGGCATTAGTGGTACTCACTGTGGTGGGCATTCACTGAAAGATCCCTTCATTTAAAACCCAGAGAGTCCAACCCTCGATACATAAATGATATAGTTATATATCTTGAACAATATTACACCACTCGGATCTATCATTAAGTGCAGCCTTTTAAGTAACCACTCACATGACACCCTGTCTTCATGTTAACCTCAAGTTAAAGATCATGACCATGACCATGTGTTTGAATGACTTCAAAAGAAAAAGAAAAAAAATGTTGTAGGCCTGTATTCCTGTAAAATTGGAATCTTGTAATTTGTTTTTGCTGGCTTAACAAACAGCTTTGTATGAGCTAATTTGCCTTACTGCCACAATGGAAAACTAAATAAAACAAATATAAACATATGAACCAAGGACTTGTCAAAATGACAAAAATATATGGTTTAGTTTTCATAAGTGTGTCAGGTTTAGCTCTATAGAAGACTGCCAATTTGGTAAGTTAGCTATATTTTACTTTGAGGCAAAGATACAGGAGCTATAAAAGTTCTGCGCCTTTTCTCACAATTGTGCTCCAAAGTCTTCAGAGAAAACCTCACTACAAATCTTTGGTTGGGCAGAGGTTCATATCCTACTCCTTTAAGAAATAAATAAAGAGTGAGAAGTGAGAGAGAGAAAGAGAGAGAGAGAGAGAGAGAGATACACACAGGAAACATCTGGGAAGAATCAGGGCGTAGAGAAGAGAAGACGACAAAAAAGAAAAAAGCAGAGGAGGATGAAGGCTCAACCACAGGTTACAACCAGGCCCAAGCTCTGCGAGGTCTGCAGTAACCCACAAAATGGATATATACACACACACACACACACACACACACACACACACACACACAATATATATACTGTACACACACACAAAATGAGCCACAGGGCCTACCCATGCTATGTATATAAAAAGTATACAAACATCTCAACACAGTTTACTCTGCTTAGTCCAGGTTTTTAAGTAGCAGGATGAGCGGAAGTTAGCAATAATATCTGCATCCTTTACATTAGAATACCAGAAATACATCTTAACAGGTCATCTACGGACTATTATTGTAGTTATCGTCCTTGACATCCAATATGCTATATAAAATGTACATACAAGTAATGAAAATGCTTTGTTAAATTACAAATTATGCTTCATAAAGCAAACCTTCGCACCATTTCAACAGCTCTTGACACAGCCATTTTAAATCTTCCAGGTTTTCACTCATGAAGAAATACTGATAGATATCGAGCACATATCTGACAGTTAACCGACTGCAGAGAAAGGAAACTGAAGAAAATCCTTTGTTATTAAAGCTGGGACAGATCGGATATGGGAACAACCACAACAAGACGGCAAAGAAAACAACATGTGAAAACACACACACACACACACACACACACACACACACACACACACACACACACACACACACACCCTAAAAAAAAAACACCCACATGCTCTCCCTCCTTTCCTCACATGCTCACACACTACATAAATAGTCCCATGTAAAACAAGAGGGTAACAATGACTTCACCAGGCTTGGTCACGGTCTCTCTCTCTCTCTCTCTCTCACACACTCTCTCTCTCACACACACACACACACACACAAACACACACACTGACTCTTCCTCTCTCTTATTTTCTCCCCATTTGGCCTATGGAGAAATGTCCATGAGAACAACTTACTGATGAAGTTCCCAGTAGAAAGCAGCTGCAGTTTCTGTATGCTATATTACTTAACTGCAGCCCAGCGACAAACCTGCTTTTAGCTCCTACAGTGCATCTACAGCATTACCTTTTAAAAGAGACTGATTGTGGAATATATCGTTATTGGGATATGAACTGACCTATATCAGGATATGGGATTTTGGTCATAGCACACAGCCTTTATTGCCAACTACTTTGATAACCAATCGTTTTGAGCCATTTATAAGAATCTGGAAATCTGATGTAAATAGTGCAGTTTCTTAGTACTCTATGACAGTAAACCGCTTGTGGATAAAACAATCCATTTGAGGATTACCTTGGGCTTTAGGAAACAGTGATCAACATTTTTTACCTTTTTCTGACATTTTATGGACCAAACTACTAATCGAGAGAGTGCACACTAAACAAAGACTACATACTACCTTGAAATGCTTTTGATGAGTTTTTCAGAGAATAATGATGTGAACAGTAATGGAAATTCAGGAAAAAGAGCATGACTAAGATTAAGAAGAACATGAAAAGGTAACATTTACTCAATGACAGACCAGACATTATTTGCTAAAAATCTCAACTTGTTGCCTTTATCACGATCTGTGTTATTGGTGATGTACGGAACAAAACAATAAATAGTATTTTGAAAAATACACAAAATGGTTGCTATGAAAGACGATCAATTCTTAATTTTGATATACTGCCCAGCTTCATGTGTGAGGACATGTAACCTGGCTGCTGCAAATATACTATCCTGCAGCTGTACTCCCCAATTAAAAGCCCATACAAAACCTTGCTCTGTGACTGGCTCTTATTCTTTAAGGAGGAATGAAACAGCTGAGCAAGAGGACTTTTATGCTGGCGGGTCTACAACTGCAGAGTGGCGGGCAGGCGAGCAGGCAGCAACAAGCTTCCAGCCCGCAGGCTCCAGTGGACAGGATAAGGCTTCTTTGTTCAAGACTCCTCCTACTCCACAGAGAAAATGAGAAAGTAGCCCCTGCTGCCTGACAAGGAGCCCACTCACTATACAAATACACACACACACACACACACACACACACACACACACACACACACACACACACACAAACACACAAATGATCACAGATGGGCAAGCACACATGCACATATGGACAGTACACACAACGACACATGTGCATACCTGCACAACACATGCAGACTCAGTACAAACTTACACACATCCATATATCAGCCTGCCACTAGGACTGCCAATATTTTCAATCAGACTTTTATATGCAGAATTTACTGTATCATAAACTAAAACATTAGTGACTTCACAGCAGAAACTGAAAAGGACACTATTAAAACACTTAAGACTGCTGAGAAAAATATACTCACAACCACATTGTTGAATATACAGGCTGTTGACAAAAGCAATATACATTCATTGATCATGCCTGTTAATATCCACATTAAAAATTTGAGTTGGTTCCTCAAGTTTTCTTTCTCTCACCCCAGCCTGTGCCTCCCCCTGACTTCAACTTGCTGTGATTGGACAACAAAGGAAACCTGAGCTTCCTCCTTCATAGCTCCACCTCAAGTCTGATGTGTCAGGTGTCTGTCTGTGTCAACACTCACCAAAAATATGACTGAACTTACAGACAAAAGACAGCCAACTACAAGCAGCTCGACCAAAAAAAAAAAAAAAAAAAAGCACATTATGTAGCAACTTATATAGTCAGCACACAGGAAAACTGCCATTCATGCAAAACAAAGAAAAAGTTTTTAAAGAGAAGAATGAACACAAAAGCTTCTAAACATTCAGGAACAGTCATTTGAGAGCAGAGCAATCACTGCCAAAAAAAAAAAAAAAAAACAAGCAACACAGACAGAAGCAGCCAGCAAAATCCAACAGCTAGAATGGTGTCAGATAACCATCTCTGGATATTTTAACTGTGTGTGTGTGTGTGTGTGTGTGTGTGTGTGTGTGTGTGTGTGTGTGTGTGTGTGTGTGTGTGTGTGTGTGTGTGTGTGTGTGTGCAAGTGTGTGTGCAAGTGTGTGCATGTGTAGTGGGGGGCTGCAGGGGTTTGGGGTTTTTGGTTTTTGGTTTTCTGTCTAGCTTTTTCCCAAGAAGTACATTGTTTTCAAATTAAACCTAATCACCGTTCCTACAATTGACAGATAAAATAAATGAAGCAGAAAGCTAATTTATGTTAAATAAAGGAAGACTGTGAAGTACTCTGCTGCGTTTTGTATAGAGGCTGTTTTTACACACTATTTTTAGCTTAACTTTTTCCGTAACAACAAACCCATCATTCTCCACTTTAGTGTAATCACTGTTCTTTGGACAGGCACAACAGTTCAAACAAGGAGGAGAAGTTTTCAGAGGCTGACTGACTGCAGGTTTCAACAAGTCACTCAGCAGTTACCTTTGCCAGGGAAAGAAAGCCCTCACAGAAACCTCAAATTAAATGACTAAAAATAAGACACATTTAGGATGGCCCTGAGGCAAATAGGTTTCCAGGATGAAAAAATATATCTAGATGAGGCTTCGCAGAATTTAACCTCAAGTTGCAATAAGTCAACTAGCAATTGACTTTTCTTAGTTAGAGATTAACCTATAGCCCCTAGAGTCGAATGACTTCAAGGTCATAATTAAAATGAAAATTAAATAAAGGGATTACAGCTTATCACAGGTTACTTCTAGGAAATAATCATGCTACAATGAGCAGTTTGAATAGTCTTAAAACATCAGACTTTTTGGATCTGTTTTATTCCCACAGGACCTAATTTTAACAACACAAAATGGTTGCATTTAGAGGCTGTGGCAAGGAATTGCGACACCAACTGAAAGCTGATATGACAATAAGTCCCATTGTACTTTGGCAGACGACTTACAAAATAAAATCCAACTTGTGATACACGAGTAGGAGCATTTGCTTATCAATGTATGCAGCAAACCGCATCGTGCATGAAAAATATCTCACAGAGAGTGAAAAACAACAGAGACAACAGAATAAAACAAGTGGGAAAATGGATTTACTGTCTGGTTTCTCTGAAGGGTATAATGGTAATTTTCCCACCACTGACACACACATGCATAACAGAAAACAGGATGACTCTGCACAAATGTCAAGACACACAAGCTAATCCTTTGTTATATGAGCCCAGACGGTCACAAGATGAAGGAACAAAAGACCCTTCCCCCTGTGCCACTAGAACAAACTTGATTCAAAAGTCTTAGATTCCTACCTGTAACACAAGCTGTGCAAAAATATCCCTGCCCTACCACACAGGCGAGTGAACATATATGAGAATGTGACAGGATAGTTGTGCATTTAGCGACGTTGTGAAGCGTTTGGAACATACTGAACATTCATATAATTTTGTCAGTGGCGTGGATTATACTGCAGGAGTGATATGAGAAGTTTTTGTGGACATTTTGATGTGACTCTGGTTCACCATTGCAGTTCATTGTAATAAATGCAAGCTGACTACAGGTGGCAAGTTTTCAGAGTTACCTTTAAAGTCTAAAAGGTGTTTGTGCCAGTACACACAAAGGAGTATGTACTGCATGTGCATCCACAAATGCATCTGTGTGTTTGCACTTGCTAAACCACATAAATGCACTGCCAGTAACTGTACTCTTCTCTTAATCCAGGGCTTCCTGTATATCCAGTGCATCGTCTAATGTGTTCCATTGTGTCATCTCACAGCCATGTTGATTGACAAACAGCTGACTGTGATGAAACAAGTGACATGAAAACAACAGCTACCATAAATTCATAATATTACTGCTATTTTCAGCAACGGGGCACGTTGTTAAGAATTAGCATGCATGTAAAACTGCACAGCTCCACCTAACACCTTCTTGACTGTCTCTGCAATAAATAGCAATGGCTGGAGTCCCATGACTGACTCAGTCAAACCGAGAAAGAAAGAAAGAGAGAAAGAGAAAGAGAGAGAGAGAGAGGGAAAGAGAGAGAGGGAAAGAGAGAGAGAGAGAGAGAGAGAGAGAGAGAGAGAGAGAGAGAGAGAGAGAGAGAGAGGGGAAAGAGCTTTGACTTCAGTGCCCCTGGCCTCAGCACTCCTTCACCACCAATCAGCGCTCCAGAATCTCTGGAATCTCTGGAAGTGGGAATGTGGGAACGTTGGAGATGTGAGTAATCTTTCTGTTGTGCAGTCCCTGTTTCCAAGCCTCCAGAGATCTGCGGCTATAAGGAGAACACTGTGGAGCCAGCTAAACCTGGCGTAGCACCCTGGAGTCCAAACTGGGACTTCTGAGAAAGCCTGCCTGTGTGCAGCTTCACTAAGCGAAGAGCCCGCCGCAAACATATGGCCAACAGAAACACTGGCATACACGAGTCAAAAATGACTTCTTTTAAAAACATTGAGTTGTGTATGTGTGCATATGTAGCTTCTGGGTAGCAAGGTGTTGGTGTGTGTGAGAGATGGAGAAACACAGACAGACAGAAAAGGTGCAGTCATAGAAAATTGGAGTTTTTTTTTTTTTACCAACACCTCAGGAAATGAGCATGTAGAAAATGACTGAAGTGCTCATTATAGATTTTATTAGAAAATGTGTAAGTGCCTGTTCACTCATGCGAGTGTTTCTCAGTATGTATACTCACAGCTGTGCAGCAAACAGTCGGCTCATCTTTGCCACGTGCTCGTTGTCGTCCATGTCGCTGTCCCCCTGGTCCCCGCTCAGCTTCCTCTTGGTGGGGCTGATGGGTGGAGGACCTGTCCTGTGGCTGGAGATGGAGGAGATGGAAGATGAGGAGGATGACGACGAAGAAGAGGAGGACGAGGAGGAGGAAGACGAGGACAGAGACAGGGACTGGAGTCTGGGGTCACCCCTCAAAGCTGCTTCACCTGTAGGGAGGGAAGACGGTGAGGGAGAAAAAAGATAAAAGGAGAAACAGGTATTAGTGATGTTAAACCTCTGTTGCGAAGTTTGAGAAATCAATATGAGGTAGAGATCATGTAAACTGCAACAGCTGACTATACTTTTGGGGATTTCAAATGTGACAGGATGAACTGACACTTGTGCTTTTGCTGCCAACTCATGTGCTTACATCAACAAGGTGTTTAGCCATGGATGTGAATTATGATAATTAGTAAAAAAAAAATGATGGTATTTTCAAGTAGAAGGCAACTGTTTTATTGCCACTTTAAACAAGTTGACCACAAAAACTACTTCATGACAGTGTTACTATACAGGCTGTGTTCCAGCTCAAACTTTGGATTTTGTTGACTTATACAGTTTGCTGAGTGGGGCACAAACCTCTGGCATAAGCAGGGGAGTATCTGGTTGGGAATGTTTTGGAAGAAATAGTTGTGGATGGGTTCTGCATTTGTGTGTGTGTGTGTGTGTGTGTGTGTGTGTGTGTGTGTGTGTGTGTGTGTGTGTGTGTGAGAGAGAACTATTTCTCTCTGTGTGTCTGACTCTCGACTTTCCTCCAGTCTTGTCCTGGTACAGAAGGCCTACAGAGTCTTCAGTGAGTGGGAGTGAGAGCAAAAGAGAATCAGGAAAACTACCACTGGCTCTGTCTCAGCACGGGGACTTTCCACTGCTTCGGCCTCATGTATCTGTCTGACATTTCCCAAACAAAACATAAAGCCTAGACCAAAACCCCCATTCCAACTCACAGCTTTCTCCATAACTACTCTTATACCCTAAGAAATAACACTAATATTACCCCTTGCAATGCAACAAGGTTGGTTCTGCGGCAGTATTGATTATATTTTGGACAATAATTTATGTTTCTGGTGTTGCAGAATAAAATTAAAAACACAGCAGCACAGCAGAGATTTAATAATTCAAACTGTATTTGGTGCTTATTCCTTCCAAATGATATTACTTATACATATACTACCGGTATATGTTTTGATTCTGGGGCTTTTTCAAATTTCAGAAATGTCAACCATATGGATGAAAACTGCATTAGCGTAATGCTGTACTGTTTGTTTACTGAAAACACTTTGAGCTTTTTAGAAGGAGGAAGTTTCATGTAAACTACAGTGAATGGTATTCTTTTTTTAAGAGGAAACAATGACTTTTGGATTCATGAAGTTATAAAATATGGGTGCAAATCAGTTTAAACCGATCTGAAAATATTTAATATATTATTTTAATTTATATATTAAGCCATTTAGAAGACCCTAGTACTCACACAAACACACAAAGGCTTTGTAATGTATTAAAATGTGCGCCCTAGTGCTCCACTGTTCCTCTATGTATGCGTAGTTTTAGCATGGCCTCCCAAACACAGCAGCAGTTCCTCTCCTCTCTCTCTGGCATGTTCGTGCTCGCCCCACTGTGTACCATGGCAACAAGGGTGACATCATTGTTTTTGGCAGGACAGAAGGATGGCAATAAAAGAAGGGAGACTGTGACACCACACTGTCCAATCAGGATCCAGGACACATAATAGCATATTAGAGGTTCAGGAGTGCTCGACAAGGGGTAAATCTTTGACAATTTCCCCTGCAAACAAATAAGACATTTGGCCTACATCATACTCAGGTGACAGATAGGTACACATATCTAAAACTAATGCAGCCCTGCAATAAATCATGGTGATCAGTTTTTGTTAACTTGAGAACCTAATAAACTGGAAACTGGGTCTATAGATTTACATCAAAAACAAACATGTGTGAGACAAGCTCTCATCCACGATGGACTTTTAAAAGTAAAATGTGTAAGGCAAAATAAAACACACAACTACAGAATAAAAATGCTAGAAAGGACCCACACCATTGCCATCCTGTCTTTTGTGCAATTTATCTTCAAATCAAAAGAGACAGGAACAAGAAAAGAAGCCAAATACTCACACAACCACTGACAAGAAGACATGCTATGCTACACAAAAGACAATTAGCTACAGCTTATAAGAGAAACACTTACTCAAAGTCCTGCACTCTATAGGCATATCTATTTTACATATTTGTTCGGTGCATAAAGAACAAAATGCTTTTATTTCATCGAACCAGCAGACAATCAGTGGAAAGCAGGCTGTTGCACAGAAGTAAAAACTCCACTCTATCGTTTCCCCTCTCTGCTCTCTCAGTTCATTAGGTCCACATGATCAAAGCCTATTTCTCTTGACAGAACTTCAAACAGCTTGGAATCAGGATGAGATTGGATTACAAACGGAGGTGAACCTCTCTATCTCTCCATTTCCCTCTCTGTTTCTCCCTCTCTCCTTTCCCCCTTTAGATACTTAAAAAAGATGAGTCCGAGCATGTCCTCTTCTGTTTCTGCAAAGCAGCAAAGTGATTATTTTTGGCTGGGCTTCTCAGTAACCTGAACTTGCTCCTCTGGGTTGCTTTTATTTATTAAATCCATAGAGGTATAAAGCTTTAAATACTTAAAAGGACTTACAAAAAAAGCCCTTCCACAGAGGTTCTTGTCTGTGGGAGCTGAACTTTTAAACCGGATGTTAGATTGGTTTGATCTCTGGCAGAAAGAGGAAGGGAGAGCAAGATAGACAAAAAGGGAGAGGAATTGACAAAAGTACGTGGCTCTGAGGAGGTTTTCAACCTTGTTTATTTTCTCCTGCTCAGCAGCAAAAAGAGTCAGTCAGCATTACCCAGCACCCCTCACTGCCAAGCCTACAACTGATAGCAGCTTTACAGAAAGAGAAAGGGAGAGCTGGAGGGAGAATGACAAATGATAGACAAATAGAGAAAGAGAGGGACAGAGTGCTATAACATTGCAGGGAAGTCATATAATACATAAACAGAGACGCAGCTGCCTAAAAACAATCATTTCCTAAATTATAACCAACATCATAGTTTAATATGGTTGGGAAACAAAATGATTTGACATTAAATGGGAGCAATCAGTCGATGTGGTATTGCAGGAGACTGGAGTCTACAATCAGTAACTGTTTACAAAAGCTGCACATGTCGAGAATATGGCGTTGTTGATTAGCAAATCAGTGGACGTCCTTCGTCAGTTATTTTAAAAAACGTTACAATGATGCTCTTTATGTTATGTTGGGCACAAAGGGGAATGTAGAGATTCGCTGTCTACACGTCGACAACATGGTTTGACTGCAGCTCTCTTTTCCTGCTATCATAAGCACTGATTGTTATAACTTCAAGGCCAAATACACTCATTACTACTGATAAATAATGGAAATCTGTCATACATGCATACGAATCCCATTTATCACGAGTTCCCAGAACTAGCATCTTTTCACACATCTATCTACCAACCAAGGGCTGTAAGGTAATGCTAGATGTGATTTTAGTCTGGTAAACATGGGATTACCAATGATTCTGATTAAGCAGAGTCAGGGTGCTGCTATTGTACGTTTGTATTATTATTGTAATTAATTAGTGTCATTGGTCACAGCTGTGATTACCCTACTATTTTATGTCAAAAGGGCTGTTGTGAAAAAGGTCTATTGAAATGAGTTCATACATCATATGACAGATAAGAAAGAACAGATACTGTTGATGAATTTCACTTATCTAATATATCTAATATATATACCAAAGTCTGTCAGACAAATTAAGGTCAGAATCAGTGTTACCATAACCCAATTAACACACCTGGAATTGGTGATGTTACAAGAACTGATATGTCGGTACCAAATCGATGGCAACGTTTTGAAAACATGATGGTACTTGTTTTACTGTAGGTACAGGGGAATCGATTTTTCCTGACCCGATGGTCTATGGCACAGATATGGTGTTTATTTCACCAGCACAGACCAGGTAAAGCAAGACTGAACAGCAGTAGGCACAGCGAGTGTCGATGTCATTTCTTATCAATCGAATCGTGACATTTCACTGGTACTGGTATCGACTACTACATTTCTGGTATTGTGACATGCCTAACTGGAATTCCGATCATTGTTCCAGCTTGTGAAGTGCTCACTGCATGGGTGACATATGGTCTCAACCAACAAGATCCTTTAGATATGATCTGAGGCACGCTGTAGTTTGTGCAAAATTAAAATGCCCTTATTTTACATGGCAATAGTTATTTAACATAACCAACAAGTTGTGACCGACATAGGTCTTCCTCAGGGTCACTGTCAGCAGTAGCTTACACACCTATATTGTATTACACTAATGAGTTGAGTGGGAGGATGGGTCTCTATCAGTGAGCATGCCTATTGGTCAAAAACGTGGAAGTGATACAACATCAACTGAAGGGAGGTGGAAGGAACAGGGGAGGGATGGAATGGAAAGGGGGTGGAAAGTGAAGGCGAGAGAGACTGTAGAGGAAAGAAGGGGTAAACCTAAATGTTCAAAAGAAGATAAATATAATGTGGCTACCAAGTCAAGTCATTGTGTACACATGATCATAACCATCAACAGGATGGAATCTTGCTGTACATGCCACTTTACATCCTTCCAAAAACCAACCTGATCTTCGTTACAACTCAGATTGCTGGGGAAGTCAGGATAGTGCAAACTATCTGAACACTTTAATTCAACTAATACTTTAACACAGTTATTTAAAGGCATAAGATTGTGTAGAGTGTATGTTTGATTATGCCATGACATATATATATATATATAAAGTCAGGCCTTTTTTTAAAAACAGGCCAAATACTGTATTACCTGTTATAGATAAGAAGTGTCACATTTGCCCTTGCTAATAAATGTTGGTGATGACAAAAGTGTAAAAAGCTTCAGAATAAAACTGATGCTCTTGAGACAGTGTACCAGTATATATAAGCTGTATGTGTGTATTTGAGTATGTGTGCTCATGCATACTATAACAACTCACAACACCCACAATATCACAAAGCTCCTCCAACCTCGTCTTGGTTCAACATGTTTCAACATGAAGGGGTTTTTCTTTCACTCTTTTTACTGATTGGCTCTTTCCCAGTTCTTTAATCTTTGTTTTCTTATCATGAGGCACATGATGGAGTCAGATTTTAGCTCAGTCAGCTAAAAACAACACACACACACACACACACACACACACAACAAACCCAGAAAAAAATAGATGTGCTAGTCCTGCAGAGATGTGCTTCCAGAGATAGAAATAAAGCATTGTGTGTAAACCCATCACCTAAAAAGAGACACCCAAAGGATATACAAGAAAGTACTCCCCTCTTCAACCCTGTAGTTTTCTTTACTGAGATAGACAGGATGAAACCTGAGAAAGATGAAGCTTTGCAGTGACACAGAAAACCCTTCTGATTAGTGGTCAACCGATATGGGTTTTTTAATGGACGATGCCAATATTTAGAGTGCAGGGCTGCCGATGGTCAATACAGAATGCCGACATCAAAACAAAGAAAAGTCATGTATAATGTAATTCTATTCTACTAGAGCCTCTAGATTCTCTGAAGAAAATCGGCCGGTGACGATTAATTGGTCTACCACAACTTCTCAATGGATTCAGTGCCAGACCAGTTGCAGTTTTATCTGCGACACCCTCACTCCAATGAAAAGTGATCTTTACAATGAAATTTCACCAAAATGGCACTGGTGTGTAATCTCCTCAGCAAAACTTAAAAAGTCACATGTCGCATTTGTCAAACAGGAATTACAGCAGCACAAGACTTTTTTCCTGAAAAAGCATCAACTACAAAAGTGCAAGTCTGTTGACAGAGACCATAATAACTTGCTTAACCTCAAAAAAAAACCTGTCTTCCCTCTACCTGCTCCTATAAAATGGTACTTGACCACCTGCCAAACAACCCCTCTGACCCTCCCTGCAAATCTGAAAAATTGATCTCAGTCTTAATTGGAGTGCTATTACAAGTTCATTGTGTTACATGTAGAGAGGGGCTGCTAACTGTGGCACAGCAGTAGGGGAAAGGCAGGCTAATAAACAGCAGAGGGAGAGAAGAGATGAAAAGAAAGACTGCTGATCAGTTTCTCATAAAAATGTTTTCCTTTATGTTGCTGCAGTTTTTGTATTTTTGCTTAAGTCAACCTTGAATGGAAATAAAGCACTAGTCACCACCTTCAACAACTCTTTACTATTCACAATCCTGATTTACTTGTGAAGGTTTGTTTTGTTTTAGTGCTGGAGCTGGTGCGTGTTGCAGTAGAAATCAAGGGGCAGAGGGACAGGAAGGAACCTGTATTTAGCCCCCGAGAAAGACTGGATGATATTACAACCCCTGACATATGAGCATTTACTGCAGAGCAGAGGGCAGGAGTTTCACTAGCCCAAAGTCAGTCTCTTTGCTAAGACATGGAAGATCCTGCTCTGTGCGTTCATGACATAACATGAAATCCTATGCTGCTCATGCTAGAAAATAACTGCGAAGAGAAGAGAAATGTTCAAATGCTTCAGTGAGGCTTCTTACTGGTTTTAACAGATGACATCACATCAGCCCAATCCTGGCTTCTCTCCATTGGCTCCCTGTTCCTTTTAGAATTGATTTTAAGATTTTACTGATGACTTTTAAAGCACGTCTGGCTCCGGCCCCAAGCTACATAACAGAAATGTTGACCCCTTGTGAGCCAGTTCGCAGCCTTAGATCCTCAGGTGGGGGCCCTTCTGGCTGTTCCAAAGCCGAGGCTTAAATCTAAAGGTGACCTTGCTTTTGCCATCAGGGCCCCTCGGCTTTGGAACGACCTGCCTAAGGAGATAAATCAGTGACTTCTTTTAAATCACTTCTTATAACCCATTTTTATAGACTTTTGTTTACTGCTTATACTCTGCTCTCGTTGTATTTTGGTATTCATTATTTTTTATATTTAATTATATTTTGTGTATTAGGGCTATAATTTTCCTTTGTCTGTCAAGGCACTTGGTAAAGTCTGTTTTTGAAAAAGGTGGTATATAAATAACGTTTTTATTATTATTGTCGAATGCAAATTTACTCTACTAGGTTCAAATAATTTAAACACACCGTGTCAACCCTTGAGACTTCATCAGACTCTGATTCAACTAAAGCCAGACATTTAACCACACATTTCACAATGATAGGAATGCACGAGGTTGATATGAATAATAGAGAGCAGAAAGTCAGAATAACTGAGCAGCTAGTAATGGAGTGAGTCAAACATAGGAGGAGATCAATGAATCCCACACATGGTTTACAGCAATGGTTCCCAATGGGGGTCTGAACGCACTAGGGGTCGCCAAAGCTTCACGGGGGGGGTAAAGCAGAAAAGTTAAAACAACCAAAAGAGCTAATGAAACAACGAGAATAAAACAGAGAATGTCAGAAAAGTAGCTTATTAACCATGTATGATTGCTAAAAATGATCAACAAACACCATAAAGACAGAGAATTGTATAAAGTTCCCTAAACAGGAAATAATCTGCTCAGAATCTATCCAAATCAGTCATTATAAACAAACCTCCTTCTGTTACTGTTGCACTGTTTTTAATACAATATGAAATATCCACAGAATATGTCCCTTAGTCAGGGGTCGTCAGTTTATTAAATGACAGAAAAGGGGTCCCTTAAGGACTGACTTACAGTCCATTATTCAGCCTTTGATCTCAATCATTAGCCAGGTCTTCCCATTGAGGAGCACTCAATAGCACAGAAATGATAAGGCTGGCTTATAAAACACACATCCAGTTGTTAGATAACGAACAAATACAAAAGTTTTAGCATGACTTAAAGTGGAAACTGGAGCGGAGTACGTTGCTAGCGGTTGTAACTACGTTCCATGGAACGAACGAACGTTGGCAATACGTTCCAACCATATACTGTCAAAGGTTCCAACCGTTGAAAAATCATAACCACTTTTCAGTCGATACTTGTGAGTCGTGTAGGAATTAAATTACTCAACGCGTATCAAAAAAAAAAAAAAAAACCTTCGACTTTTCTTCTCTGTAGCTAGCGTTTGTATAAAGTAACTTGAGTTGAAAACTTCGACCAACGACGTCGCTAACGTTAACTCACAGCGTAACGGCAGCGGCCACTCGGAGATTTTTTTAAAAAGACAACCGTAGGAACACCCACAAACCAGCACAAAACCCTTCACTTTACCTTCGTAGCAGAGAATGCCAATGTTGTTGTTCATTTTGTCCAGGTACTGGTAGTTCAACAGGTCCATTTTCGTTAGTAGCATTTATCGAGGTTTTTTTACAAAAAAAAAAAAAAAAAGACCAGCTTTTTTTTTTTCCCTCTCAAGCGACGGTCAAAAAGCTAAAGGCCCAGCCTCCAACTTTAGTTTGTCTAGGAACCCCTTTAATAAAATAAAAACCCCGCGGTGAGGCTCGAAAACCAGATTCCCCCAGTTATTCTAATGACTTTACGATACTTTTTTAAAATGAAATTCGGATAAATATATCGCGGTGATACAGAGCAAAAACAGAGTAGCGTCAGTTCTCCTCACAGCCAGCTGTAAGTCGACTGCACTGACACGCAGGCTATGCTTGGTATGACTCCTATGCTGCGCCAGTGGTTTCCTCTGTTGCTGAAAGAGGCGCACTGGGCATGCTCGCTAAATCCCAGGAGCGCCACAAATATCAGGGATGTTTTACGCACAAGATCAGCCTCTCCAAACGCACCCAGAGAGAAAGAGAAGGAAGAGAGAGACCCAGAGAGCTGCAGTAATTCTGAATCCATTTTTTAAAGTAGCAATCAAGTCCCAGTGGTATAGTTTTGCCACAAGATATTAAACAACACTAAGATTGTTGAGGTAACAACAGACGCACATGAAATGAAGTCCCTCTAGGAATACAGAAGTGATAACTGAGGAGATTAAAGGTGCCATAAAAAAAGTATATATATATATATATATATATATATATATAACCTTATCAGAGTTTGTGAGTCCCTGCAGTGATAGTATGGGAATGTTGTGAGAGCATATAAATTATAAAGTTTGATAAGTCACTATAAAGTGACTGTTTACAGATATGGAAGCAGGGTGAAAGGAGAGGGAAGAACTTACAAGTAATAAGAAAGGAGGGTAAACAGCAAGGAAACTGTGTTTCTCCTTATTTGGTTTCAGCTTATAAGCCTTTTCTTTCTGGCAAAGATGGCAGTTTCCCCTCAGCCTACACCACACTAACCCTTACAACTATATTACAGAATATACTATAATAAACTAAGGACTTTTCTTTATACCACAATGACCCCTCAAGTAGGTATATGGACATACATATACTATATAAACAGAAAAACAGAATAGAATAGGAAATTGTCGATAGCTGTCTTGTACATGGAGGGAAAACAAACTTCACTGTGTTGATTTTAATGGATATACGAGTTACAAAGGCCTAGTGAGGTCTCAGAGTGGTTCTCTCCTGCCCCCTGGTGCTTAAAGTGGGCTATACACACATTTTGCCTTCAATTAAAAAAAAAGGACTGGTGGAAAAAAGCAGGAGGCAAATGGGATGAAAAGAGGAAATAGATGAATAGAATGTGAATATGATTGTCATCAGATTACAGGGTTTGTGTGGAAAAGAGTAGAGAACAGTTTCCTCTGGGTATCTGACTGAGAACATAATGAGCAGGGTGTGGCTGAACTTGAGAGTGTGAGTTTACACAGAAACACGCATCTGCCATGTGCGCGTTTCCGTGTGACACATACCCGCAAAAACACTCACAGCGGCAAATGAGAGGCGTCATGAAAAGCTCAGAGAAACTGCTAAATACCTGCGAAGTCGCTGCAAACGCAATAGATATGACAAATCAAGTATAATCAGAGTAATATAAACAACACAGAAAGAAAGGAACAAAAAATGGTAAAAGAAAGTGAGGAAAAATCACTGAACAATTCTAAAATAAGAGGAATTAGTCAGTTGCACTTCGGCTTTTTGCACTGGTAAGACTGCTAATCAAACACAAACAGGCAGACCAAGGGACAAGGAAAAACAGCCAGAGACATATTGAATCATGAGAAACCTACAGGAAGAGATAAAGCTTTCAAGCAGGTGGATTTACTTTTCTATCCCGGGCTTAATGCAGGTTTAAATCACTGCAAACTACATTCATCACACAGCATTTGACACAGCTTCGCTGACCTCTGTCTCGCTAGAAACAGGCCTCTCCTATCTTCCAACACAGCTCAAATCTGGATTAACAGACTAATTATACAGCGGCCTTTACCCCCTGTCCCTCACCCGTTCTCTCATGCACACACACAAGCCACAACTACAAAATAAACAGAGTATGTATGCATCTACACAGACGCACGCATACGTCGACCCTACTTGCCCTACACTTCACTAACACCCATCATTCCACGTCTTTCCAAACACCTCCCCCCTTTCTTTCTCCTATACACACACACAAGTACACACATACACACAAAGGGTCTCTCCCCTCCTCCCTCTTGGCCTCCCCCTACTAACGGTGGCTCAGAACTATGGTTCTTGTCTCATTGGCTACCCATTGTTTCCAGTTTCACACACACACACACACACACACACACACACACACACACACGGCTGAGTTCAGACAGAGGTTTCATTCAGTGCTACTGCTGCTCCTGGAGCTGGTGCTGCAGGTTACAACTAACTCAAGGCTTAATACTGGATCTAAAAAAGTGAGAGGCCTAAAATTGTGTGTGTTGCAACAAGTGGATGTAAGAATGAAATTGTTGAAGCTTTTCAAAGTTCCCGTTTGGTCAGTGTCACAGTAACTTAACTGGTTCAGGTGGCAACCATACTGTATCCATGCACAGAAAAACTCACGTCAACATCCTCATTATCTGTTGGAAACAAGAAGTCATTATTTCAATTATTTCACTGCAGTGAAGGTTGAAAGACAGACAGTGACATTGTCTGTCACTGTCTGATTTTCAACCTGCAGTATAATGATAGTGTGTTACAATTTTAACCCTATGAGTTTTACAAATGAGTTTAAAGGCTTCTATTATTCTTCTTTTAAGACATAAATGGCAAATGCAACAGTATAAAAGTTATACACAGAACTATCAAGTATACCAAAACAAAAGTAGATAAAAATGGCTAATTTTAAGGTAAAACTCATACACTCATGAAAACATACCTATAAATATGATATTCCATTTCTGCCAATACAACCTCCTAAATGTTACATAAAGGACCTTTAAAGAGGTAAAACAATTAAATATGAAGCAACTTTAAGAAAACAGGATCAGCAGGTTGTCTTGTATCTAGGCTACCTGTGTACCTCGGTAATAGAAAATGGTTTGGCAGACTAAAACAGAGAGTCCTTGACAGCACAGGGAGGCAGCTCATCTTCCGCAGACAGATAAAGACTTAATGGCTCTCCAAAATCGTCTGTCAAAGATAGCTAAAGTGTACCATCCACCATCTGAATTGTTGACCACCGGTGATTTGGCTCCTCAATTGCCTGAAATGGACTCAGGGTCAGACTGTCTTTTTCGCTTTTGCCTAGAGTTTGGGTCTCTCATGCAGTACATTAGATGATACAGGAGATAACTACAACCCTTACCTCTACATTTCCAACAAAGAGCATGCTTATAAAAATACTAATAATGCCATCATAAATAAAAAGAGAGAGCATGCAATTTTCACATTTTCACTTAAAATAAACCTTTCCCAATCAAAATAAAACAAATCACACAAAAAATATTTGTACTACAAAGTGCTTCATGTCTCATTTAAAAACATCAGTCTAGCTTAGTGCTGGTTATTAGGTGCATAATGTGTTTCCCTGTGGCTGCTGCATTTGCTATTCATTTGTCTTTTAATTACCACAAACACTTGACTTAAAACTGACTTAAAAAGGGAAACATGGTCTCTAACACAGTGTCTTTGTTCTCGCTTGGCATGCCGTACAACTGAATAAGTTTACTAAGGAGATTAATGGTTACACAACAAGTTGGTGAAATTCCACCTCTTTCTTCCATAGGGACAAGTCGTTACACATAACTTAGCCTACTGTGGTAATAACCTTTTCTCCTCACTGTTTCCCCAGCATGACTCAGAAGTAAAGAGCTTGTTGTGAGGCTGATATGACCTTGAGTGATGTAAGATATAGGAAAAGGCAGGTTGTGGCATTGTAGTACCCATGCATCACTGCCTGAACACTAAACCTCATTTTACCAATGAATAATTCAACACCTACAGACATAAGCTGCTTTATAATATTCTCCATCCTTACAAAATGATTCCTACTCAGAGTTGGACCTCAATAATACGATTTCTACTCTCAGAGCAATGTACCTTTGTTTAAAATGAAATGAGTATAGGATCTATCAGTGCACCCACCCATTCACCCATCTTTCATTTAGCCCTGTGGGTACACAACTGCCCTTCATCTCCAGTGGAGAATTCCTGTCATTATACCCCTTACTTCCTGCCTGTTTATTTATTTTTCTAATCTTTCAGGACAAAGCGCTACCGCACCTACTTAATCTCCTGTGGTGTTGTGTGTCTCTCTGAACAGGTTAGGGCTTCTCCTGGGAGTGGGTGTGTCTGGATAACAACACACCTCACAGGCCAGGTGGTGATTCATCCCAGTGCTGTATTAATTCTCTCCAGTGTTGTGACACAAACACTGACAGGATAAAAGACCGTAGGATGATGGCAGAGTGTCTGCCTTTCTCACTTCCATCCTTGCATCCACCTCTTCACAATTATTTACTTATGAAATGATCTTTATGCCCTCTTGAAAATGTATAAAGGAAGAGAAACTTCCTTTGAACATGATTATAAACATGATCTTTAATAAGCCAGGGTAGAAGAACAACCCTCACATTCGCACACTCACAGGTCAAATCAAATTACTTTATGGCGCCCTCTGTTGAAATACCACCACACCTTTACAGGCTTTGTTTACATGGTGACATAATGGACTAAAGGCATTATGAAATGTGTTGTCTCAGCTCTTGGTATCTGATTACGTCACTGTAACTTATCCACAAACCTTGAGGCTGTAAAAGGTTAGACTATATTGTATAATGTCTATAAACACCTGTATTACAAGTTCTGATGAGTATGAGTACATGATGAGTAGTTTTAACCATCTACAAGTCAAACTTTATACAGATTAATCCAGATTTCCAGATTTCCCTGCTTCTCAAAAGCCACTGGGGAACAAACTTTCTGCAAAGACATTTACAACATCTTACTAAGCATTCAGAGGCAAAATTACACAGCTGCAAGATACCATTACAGAAGGTTCCTGGGAGTGTTTCAGGGAAATATCAGGTTGCGCCACACAAAGCAATGACAACAACAGGTGATTCTGTGGAAGTGAAGCCATTTAGTCATTTCGCACCTTTGTGTTGTGTGTGTGTGTGTGTGTGTGTGTGCCTGTGTGGCAGATGGAGATAGGTGGAAACCCCTGTCAGATGTTAATAAAGCTAAGGTTTTGTTTATTATTAAACACAAGTCCCACATTCTCCTGCTGTGTGTATAGTCAATTTCAACCTTTATGTCACTGGATTTTTTTTACTTGTCAAACTATGATGTAAGATACAAGCATGGTCAAATTCCAACACTTTTAAACCATATATACTGAAATTTTCAAGAATAGGTAGTTTCTGCTATGATGTATAAGTAGCTATTAATGGCAGACATAAGATATTCTCAACTAAATGTACAATACAAAATGTCCTGCTTTTTATGTTACATCCCATCAAACAACAGTAACACTGTTGTTTTGCCAAGACATCTAAGTCATCTGTGTCCTACTCTTCCTTACTGCCCATCTGTCCTGCTCCTCTTTTACCATTTAAGCAAAATGACCTGCTATCTTACTGTTCTTTTTTTATTTGCCCTATTACGCTGTCTGCACTTTCTGCTCTATCGATTTAACAAAGCTCTTCTCTTACAATGCAGGCCTTGGCAGCCTTTGGTAAATGTCCATCCCGAACCTCTTCTTTCCTCCAATTATTTTTCCTCTCTCTGTCTCTATTGCAAGGTTATGCAAGGTGGTGCAAGGTTAGGTATCTATATTATGTTATTACAAGTATGCAACTGCCTGGAACTCAGATTTGATGATGTGAGATGCAAATATGTCCTGAGCAGCAAGCTGAGAGTCGGGTGTCTCATATGGCAACAGGAAAGGTGTAAAGCATATCAGCAGTGACATCTATTTTCAACACAACATTTGCTCTTTTGTTTTTTAAATGAGGCTGGTCAGTTTTTGTTTTGTTGCTTATTAAGAGCAAGATCAAGCATTTAAAATATATAACACCAAACATATCTTATTTCTAGTAATGGAAAATGATTGGGGGCTCCATTGGCCTGTGGGATGTATGACTACATTCTTGCCGTGCTAACAATTAGCTGGTAACAAACAAGACCCCAGGGGCTTATCATTTATTGGCCAAGACTGCTCCTACGTGGGACAACCGGCCCTGTGCCATCACCACTCCTGTTCTGCATCTGTGCCTGGATTACAGCCTCAACATGCTCAGATGTTGTCAACACAACCTTATCACAAGATGCCAAGGCTACAAACACTATACATACTTTTCTGAGAGAAGCATGTTCACAAAGGATCGGATATTGCTATGTAAGACCCATCTTCAAAGTAACAGATATTCTTGGACTCAATCACCTTTGAAATTAAATTTGGGGTAAAGCAAAAGGCATTTAATGATTACTGTTTCTATAAATGTGTGTACACAAACCCAAAAGAAGTTACAATCCAATAAATGCTCTCATATACAGTGGGTACGGAAAGTATTCAGACCCCTTTAAAATTTTCACTCTTTGTTTCATTGCAGCCATTTGCTAAAATCAAAAAAGTTCATTTTATTTCTCATCATAAGTATTCAGACCCTTTGCTGTGACACTCATATTTAACTCACATGCTGTCCATTTCTTCTGATCCTCCTTGAGATAGTCCTGCTCCTTCATTGGAGTCTAGCTGTGTTTAATTAAACTGATTGGACTTGATTAGGAAAGGCACACACCTGTCTATATAAGACCTTACAGCTCACAGTGCATGTCAGAGCAAATGAGAATCATGAGGTCGAAGGAACTGCCCAAGGAGCTCAGAGACAGAATTGTGGCAAGGCACAGATCTGGCCAAGGTTACAAAAGAATTTCTGCAGCACTCAAGGTTCCTAAGAGCACAGTGGCCTCCATAATCCTTAAATGGAAGAAGTTTGGGACGACCAGAACTCTTCCTAGACCTGGCCGTTCAGCCAAACTGAGCAATCGTGGGAGAAGAGCCTTGGTGAGAGAGGTAAAGAAGAACCCAAAGATCACTGTGGCTGAGCTCCAGAGATGCAGTAGGGAGATGGGAGAAAGTTCCACAAAGTCAACTATCACTGCAGCCCTGCACCAGTCGGGGCTTTATGGCAGAGTGGCCCGACGGAAGCCTCTCCTCAGTGCAAGACATAAGAAAGCCCGCATAGAGTTTGCCAAAAAACACACGAAGGACTCCCAGACTATGAGAAATAAGATTCTCTGAAGATTGAACTTTTTGGCATTAATTCTAAGCGGTATGTGAAGAGAAAACCAGGCACTGCTCATCACCTGCCCAATACAATCCCAACAGTGAAACATGGTGGTGGCAGCATCAGGCTATGGGGATGTTTTTCAGCTGCAGGGACAGGACGACTGGTTGCAATTGAAGGAAAGATGAATGCGGCCAAGTACAGAGATATCCTGGAAGAAAACCTCTTCCAGATTGCTCAGGACCTCAGACTGGGCCGAAGGTTCACCTTCCAACAAGACAATAACCCTAAGCACACAGCTAAAATAACAAAGGAGTGGCTTCGGAACAACTCTGTGACCACTCTTGACTGGCCCAGCCAGAGCCCTGACCTAAGGAAGAATGGCAGAGGATCCCCAAATCCAGGTGTGAAAAACTTGTTGCATCATTCCCAAGAAGACTCATGGCTGTAGTAGCTAAAAAGGGTGCTTCTACTCAATACTGAGCAAAGGGTCTGAATACTTATGACCATGTGATATTTCAGTTTTTCTTTTTAATAAATTTGCAAAAATTTCTACATTTCTGTTTTTTTTTTTTTTCTGTCAAGATGGGGTGCTGAGTGTACATTAATGAGAAATAAAATGAACTTTTTTGATTTTAGCAAATGGCTGCAATGAAACAAAGTGAAAAATTTAAAGGGGTCTGAATACTTTCCGTACCCACTGTATGGTATAAATACAGCTCTGCAGTCATTAATCAAATCAACTGACTTCACTAATCACAAAGAAAATTCAGTGTCTCAGCAGTAACTTTTTTTTAACTTTTCCTTTGTCAGAGGCTTTGCAATCCTGTTTCATTTCATTCTGGGTAACTATGGCGAGTGCTATCAAAAAGAGAGGAATGTAAAGTATGTGTGGTCAGCACAGCTCTGAGAAAAAGTTCCCTTGCTAAGACAGCAGAGCTGGTATGGGAGCAGCAACATGGCATTTACTGAGAGCGAATGTAGGATATGAGTTCTGAGAAGTAGCCAGAGCCCCAAATTCAAGCAGTCACTCTTGTCAGGTGAGGACCCATAAAAACCTGAGCATTTGAGTGGGATGGTTGACTCTTCATACAACCTTGTTCTGTAAGACCAGATATCCACCTCAGTGTCTAACAGTCAAGTGTCTTGCTGGCAGGTGAAAAGCATCAGCTGGTGGCAAAAAGTATAGCAGAGGAGACGTGTGGCTATCAACACCCCCTCCAGGCCAATAAAGGCATTCGCAGTGATGAGGAGATCACTGCAGTTTACCATATGAAATTTAGGAGAAAAAACACTGTTCTAAACATAGATGGAACAACAAACAGTTGGTGGCAGTAATTTACTTAAATCACATATTTTCTGACTTAGCTACACACAACTATTTTAAAAATGAGACAATAGTCTTTCCACAAGTGAAACAACATGTTGTCATGTTTAGAAACAAACGGTGAACAATTTCAAAATGATTACTGGTACTAAGAATTTTTTTGGTCAATGAGCAATGCGAGTGCTGTGTGAAGACAAACACAAGGCTCAATTGTATTTAACATTGTTACTTGCAACTGTGACCCTTTGACACTTGACCCTTGACCTGGTGACCATGGTGGACCCTTGCCCCCTAATCCTTAGTGGCCACCCGCTGAACCACGACACTTAACAAAGCAGTGACGCTGACGTAAGTGCCTGTTTGCGTGTGTGTGTGTGCGCGTGCGTGTGTGCAGCGGTCAACAGACTAGTGGGTTAAATTGCAGAGGGGAGTTTATCCAGAGCCACAGAAAGAGGGAGGGAGGAGGGTGAGACAACAAGAGAATAAACTGATGGTAAGGAGGAGTGACTGGGGAGGTCATTCATCTTGAATAAGCACTTAACAGATTTATTTAAAAACAGATAACATTGAAACAAAGCTCTCCTTGAGCAGTAAGCAGCACAGACAACGCACTTCTAGAGTGACCCGTGCATGTAACAAGACTTATCCCATTATTTTTAATTGAAAGAAAATAAGCTACACTTATAATTACAAATATGGTCGTTGAGAGTGGGATGAAAAAAAATTGCTGCCCCACTCATGTGTGCCTGCTCAATATGAACCTACAACCAGTGGCCAGGTAGCTTAGCTTAGCATAAAAACTGGAAACAGGAGCTAACAGCTAGTCTAGCTATGTCAAAAAAAAAGGTAACAAAATCTGCCTACTTGCACCTGAAAAGCTCACTAGTTAACAATTAATTTAATTTGTAAAGTATAAGTATATATATATAAGTGTTTCTTGGGGCAGCAAAGAGACTTCCTGGAGTTTTGTCATTACTGTGAGGTTGCCAGGCAACAAGCAGAGTCCAGGAAGGATCCGGGATAGCTGTTTCCAGTCTCTATACTAAGCCAGGCTAACTAGCTGCTGGCTCCAGCTTCATTTTGACCAGACTGATATGAGAGTGGTGTCACACTTTTTTTATAGCTCCCTGCAAGAACAAGATAATAAACTCTTTCTTTGATGTATGTAGGCTATTATTTCAGGGTGAAAGGTAAAAATTTAGCAAGTTGTAAAAGCATTTACTGATAACAAGTTACTTACATAATGTAGCAGCATGGCACAGTATAACAGTCAAGAGTCCTGATTGACCAATGATTAACTGCTCAGTTTAGGAAAAGGAGTTGCTGCTATCCTTACAAACATCACATTGGATGTTGATTGGAACTGAGCAACCTGTCATTATTATAAAAACAAACATTATGACAGAATATTGTCCACAAGAAACAGAGTGGAGCCCCCACAAAAATGAAGATCCACTGCTTTGTTAAAGTAAAAAAAAGTTTTTCCCTGAGGAAGATAAAAAATGGTCTTATGTAGTATGTTTCTCCCTCCCTCACAGTTACAGTGCAACCCCTGGTATACTTCATTATGCGACCCACCCCAACCATTTAGGAGCAGTGGATAGACACACTGTGCACCAGCTCCCGTTTTAAGGCCAGTGGCTCAGTCAAGGACATTGGCAGGATTCCTACAGCAATACCTCACATACTGTTAATGTCTTTTGTGATGAGAAAGAAAGAGATAAAATGGGTGTGAGTGAAGAAGAGCAGGAATGTAACAATCAAGTCAGCGTTAAAGGTACGTGTACGGCTGTACATCACTTTATAGCACTCGTAAAAACGTTGCTGATAACCATGATGTATCTACAGCAGACTTGACCCACACAAACACTGATAGCTGGCAATAACTCAAACACTGTTAACATTTAATGACATCATAGTAACCCATTAATCAATTAAAAGGCAATAGACACTGTGGACCTGACAGAAAACTAGTCAATAAAACACTGAACGTGTCTGAGACAATAGAGCAGCCATTCATGCATACTTCGAGTTTTATTGCTTGTGCAAAGACTGCAGCATGCATGCACAACCACCACACTAGATGCCACTGTGCACAGGGCAGGCAATACTTTGTTCAGTGGTGACAGGAGCACCTTATTTAATGAAAGACGAGTAAAAATGAATTCATCTGGGATACTCCAAGACACAAAGCCACCAATACAGATCTAAGAACAGAATAACAAAACTGTGTGAACTGTGTGTAGGATGCAGATGCAGAAAGACAAGTCAAATCGTTGCATTTTGTTATCTATTTGTCAATTGGTATTGGTGCAAAGAATTGGAGTTGCAGTAGATTCTTCCTCAGATATCAGTGACACCATCAGGGAGGTCTTTTATCTTTATTGCATATAAGACTGGGAGTGAACGTTTGAAAAGTACTGCACAGTAAATTTTACTGTGTGCGAAGAGTCAACAGTGATGGGACCTTCACCAGCACTTCTCACAGAGGGCCAAGACGAGTGACATTACGCCATATTTGTTGCCAAGAGTCAGCCGAGGAGGTTGATACCACTCTCAAATCTATACAGTACACGTGGAACTATAAGGCTTGTATCAAAGCCATTGTGTAAAATAGACAAGCTGCAGTTTCACTGACATTTATGCCGGACTATTTCTTGTCTGGAAGCAGTGACTTCCTGGAGCTTTGTTCATCGTGAGGTTGCCAACCAACCAGCAGAGTCTCCAAGAACTTGTGACTAGCTGTGTTACAAAAACATCCAAGAACCACATCATGCGTTGTAACTGAATCTCTCTTAACTTCACACATCTTAACAAGCCACGCAGGGAAGATGAGTTACAGTGATGGAGTTATGCTACTCACCATATCAATGCTTACACTAGTTGTTTAACACCTGTGTCACGTTACACAGGCTGCAGTGGGAAAGAAACCTGGACAGGCTGAAGGACAATCCCACTCCTTGCTAAAAAAACTCTACATGCAGGCCGCCCTGGTAGCTCACCTGGTAGAGCTGGCGCCCCATGCACCAAGGTTCAGTCCTTGCTGCAGCGACCATGGGTTCAAATCTGAGGCCCTTTGCTGCATGTCATTCCCTATCCTTCCCCATTCCTCTCTCAAGCTGCCCTTTCTAATAAAAAGGGGAATAAAGCTCTGCACACACCCAAAACCCAACCCATTCCACCCACGGGCATGAATCCTCTGTCAAATTACCTCCCATCTACAATACTGCTTGCCTCCAGCATGGTTTAGACAAAGTGGCATGATGCAAGCTCTCCAATTTCACTTTCAGTGTTGAGCTGACTATACCACACCGAGCATCGACAAGCTCTGACTAGTCCTGACTGCTCTCTTACTGAGAGGACTATCACGCCACCAATAAAAAGTTTAAATTTGCAAACTGATTAACCATGCTCTCGGTAGTTCAATCATATACAACTTTAAGTGAGGACACCCAAGACTATAGTCCAATAGGACTATGACAGGATGAGATTACCTCTGGTAGTCTGGTCCACAGTACATGATCACATTGTCAAGATTGAGTTACACTTTGTCTGCCTGCCTAATGTCAGAATCTGATTTCATAACATGCATAAAAACTATAAATATAGACAAAACAATCCAAATTTGGGATAGTAGGCCATCCAACAAGTTGTAGATGAAAGAATCCAGCAAAGATCAAGTTCATTTATTTAAACAGCACAATTTTCTCACCAGGTAAGTCAAAAGTCAAAACATCCGCTTGGGACCATAAATGTATTTTATGGATATCCATCCAATAGTTGAGATATTTCAGTCTGGACCAACAATGCCATTCCTAGGGATATCCTGCTAGCATGGAAAAAAAATAAATCAAATTACCCGCCTGTCTAATGCTAAAGGGAGACACCATTCTAATAAAGTTGACCAAGTTTAATGCCCTTTCACCGGCGTGTCTAGACCACAAATCTAGACAGTGGGGGGATCAAATATTTACTAGTAAGGAATGACCAGATTTACACCCACTGAGAGTCAGATATTCATACTGGAGATGGACAAAATAACAGGGAAACTGGAAAAATCCATCATCATCATCCAATACAGTCTTGCAGTGAATACGACCATTTACGCTGAGAAAGTTCTGTGTTGTTGAGACTGGTGTTAAATCAGCTCTATGGTGATTTTCACAACTGTAGTTTGTGGTGTTGTTGTACCAGAATGTATTGTAAGGTGTACGTAATGTCTATTATTTTGTCCATAACCTAAAGTATATACTACCCACCTCAGTGCAAGAATTAGATAGAAGGATCTGTTTTAAGGGCCTGCCTCCCTTCTGAAGACTGGGGATGTTTGAACAAACCATGGAAACTATAACAATGAAGGGGGGATTCTGTAAGTGTGTGTGTGTGTCTGTGATTGTGTGTGTGTTTTCTCTAAACAAACAAGCGGTATTGCAGCGTACAGCCTGTGTATCCATGCATGTGCAGAAGTAGAGCAGAGGGCACTGTACAGGTCACAGCCAACCACCTTCTCTTGGCACCGTTTCTTCTTTTGTTGTGGTTCCTGTCAGAAACAAAAGGTCCATATTCCATCGCTTCAGTAGGGCCCTAAACCTCCAGCCCTCTTTGGAATGACTGGCTTTGATCTAACATCCAAGACCCGACAAGCTTATTCAGGTCATGCTGACTGGCAATGTCTCTGCATTCGCACTAAAACTAAAGAAATTACTCTAAAAATGTACGTAAAACTCCCATTATTTGAAAAACACTGAGCTACAAACAACAATATTTTGATCCGTCCTTGGAGCTCTAGGCCTGTAGTGCAATCCAGACTGTTTAAAGTTGATCTCAAATACAGGTTTGCTTCCAGGAAGGGTGGAGCACACTGCAAGATCTTCCAAGTAGCCACCAAAATTGCTATGGAGGGGTGATGGCAAGTATTAAGTATTTCCCCCGCATTCACCATTAAATATATGGCACAGATTACTTCACTGCTTTTTTAGTGTGTGTACAGTAATTACTGTATGTTCAGGGTCAGAAGTATTTGACTTAAGACCTGTGATTAGTGTTGTTCACAGTCAGTTTGTCCTCCAGCCGGAAGGTGGGAGTTCACTGACAGCAAAGATCAGCCCTGCTGAAGTGTGTGCATGTGTGTGTGTAAGTTACAGTTAGTTTGGTTTCAGAAATAGAGAGGAGACGTAACTTATTCAAATATGGTCATATCAGTCAAACAACAGTCGAATTACTGTGAAATTCTCTTGCTATTCCCAACAATGGTATTAAAACAAATAAAAATAGTAAATTGCTGCTCTATCAGTGCACTTACCCTAGACTTATGTTTAATTTTGTTGATAGAGACTTAATACTACTTTGTGGTAAATACTGTAACTGCATATGTATTACAAAGAGTGCTGTCCTTTACTATCTTATCTTTGATTGATGTTCAGTTCTAGTCTTTTTAGGAGAGTGTTAATTGTAAATAAAAACAAAGATTTACTTGTTTCTTTACTTGAAAAACATGTAGTAGTGTTCTCTCGGCCCTTACTTTTGCCTTTCAGGCTGCCTGAACCACCTCCATGTGTGCTCTACATTATGCTAACTCATGCTTCCTTGCATCCTCTCTTCTCCTGTGACCCGGAATGTCCCCCTCCGCCATCATGGAGGGTCTTCCAATCATTTAAATGCACCTCAAGGAGCGTGGAGAGAGGAGGCTTGTGAAGAAGTTTAGAGCGAGGAAACACATGTGTGTCTTCAAGTGGCATGACGTACAAATGCCGCACCTCCACATGTGGCCGCACAGCATGTCATTAATAATGACGTCGCTTAAGACTGACACTACGGAACCAATGATTTCTCATTTGGCAGCTTTGGCTCCTCCGTCCTCCTCGCATCTCTCTCTCACATCATCGCCAGGAAGAGCTAAGACACAAGGAAGAGATGCAAGTGATGAAAGCGAGGAGACACATTAGAATAGTGAATAGGGTAGGGCAGCCTGGCCTGTGAGGCAGAACTCAGGGTAAAAAAGTCAGCAAAGCACTTAACGCTGCTCCCTACTCAAGCTTAATTCCTGTGACACATGGTAATGACTGAAGATGAACGCATCAGCATTTCAACTCCTCTCTTCCCTCATTAGGATTATGGTGGTTCATTAGACAACAGTGTTCAGAGAGATGTTTAGTGAGCATATTAACTGAACTATAAGAGAAAGGGGGGCCATCATAGTGGCAATAACACTCTTGTGTGTGAAAGGCATGGAAAGTTAGCCGGTAAGTGCATCCTTCTGGAGTCAATAGTGGATCTAAATACATTCAGAAATGCAGATCTAAAGTTGTGATATTTTGTTGCAATCTGAAAATTTGATACTGTCTATTGGTAGTGAGATGACAGAAATGAAATATTGTAACAAATATCTGTCTTTTATCTCTAGTTAGTGAGAATTATTTATTACTTGCGAGCAAGAGTCACCCGATATACATATGGAAGAGACCAACTAAACAGGCAGTTTACATTATACTGGGGACATAAACAAGTCACAAGCTAATCACACATTTCACCTGCTCCTACTGATCAACTTATCTAATGGAGCAACAAGCTCTGCTTTGTGTGTCCTATACCTTATCATACAGTAAACACAATTGTTGTCTTTGTCTAAAACATATTCCTTGTGGTCGTGGATAATATTGCTTCTCTGCTATATTATGACAACTTCTGCTGTGTGGAAAAAAAATTGATGCTATCAATCCATCACAAGTACTACATGTAAACTCCAAGTACAGTCATTTCTATTTCTTCTCAAAAATCTAGGTCTAGCAAAGTCTTCAGTGAAGACTGTCCAAATGTTAATAAAAACTGACAGACACAGAGTTTTCATTGTAGATAAGTACTCATATTCAAGCAGCTTTAATTCATCCGGGATAAGGCCAACAATTCTATTTTGGGATATTACTGTGGTATATTTGAAATGCAATTCCATGAGAAATTAATTTCCAACAGAGATGGGTTATCTGCAGGAGTGTGTTTAAAAAAGATTTAACAATGCTTTTCATTTCAAGCTCTAAATGTTGTTGTCTCTCTCCCTGTTGTGTGCCAAGTGCTCTGGTATCACATGCAGCACAAGCATTACAACGGCTTGTCATAGATGCAAACAAATAGCCAGAGGTTATGTACTCAACTGTCTGTTGGCCTGGTTGGTTGACTGACTCGCAGCTAGTTTGGCACTCTAGCTAGTTGGTTAACTGGCTTCGTGTAGGCTGGCTGGTTCGCCCATTTCTCCTGCACTATTGTGCAAACAGGTCGAGTGCATTGTCTTTAGACAAAGAGGCCATGCACGACCCACAACAAAAAGTGACATCAGCGCAGAGGAAAAAACAAAAACACTGCAGGGGAGCGAGGGAGCCGAGGAGGAGGGGAGGAGAACTCCTATGCCATTTTACTCAGAGGTGCAAGGAAGCTGATATTCAGCTCATTTAAGCCAGAGCATTATGGGAACAAACTGCTGACATGGGAGACGTTACAGCTGAAGCTCTTTCTAAATATTCCCAGTCTCTCAATACCCCAATGAACACAAGTGAATGTCTAAAACTTTCCTGAAGGCTGTTTATATAATTATATTATATTATATTATATATATTTCAAGTTGTTGAGTTATGCATATCTAAAAAACTTTAAATAAGGAACCTGAATAACTTGTTTTCTCAATGTGAAAACCAAATTATAATATGTCTCTTGAAGGACCGGTGTGCAGTGGCATCTAGCAGTGTAGTTGCACATTTCAAATAACTTAACACTGCTTGCCTCACCCTCCTGTTCCAAGTGTGTAGGAGAAATGATGGGAAACTCGCAAAAAACCCTAAAGGCCCAATGTAGAACCAGTATTTGGTGTGTCTGTTCTTGGCTACTGTAGAAACATGGTGGTTCAACGTGGACCTGCAGCGTCTGTGGATGAAAACGGCTCATTCGAAGGTAACGAAAAAACAAGGAGTCTTATTTTCAGGTGATTATACACAAATGAATACCTATGAACGTTATATTCCATATCTGCCTAAATGATTCATACAGCCCCCCGATGCTTGACGAGAAACAAATTCAAAAGAAAAAAACCCCACACAAAACAACAAACTAAACTTCAGATCAATTATCAGCGGTATCCACTGAGTGCAGGGGCCTGCTAGCTGTGGAGAGGCCTGCTGAGGAGGATTGGCCATTTCTCCCTAATCTCGGAAGGAATTTTTTTCAGGAACGCCAGAAGTCCTCCGACATGATTAGGAGAGGAGAAAGAAAAAGACAGAAGAAGACAGGAGGCAGGGAGACTGAGAGAAGATGGAAAGAAGAGAAGATGGACAGAGATCAACAAGACTGTAATAGACAGAAAGTTAGAGACAGAAAGACGCTGAAATGGAGGGATAAACAGATGAGCCAGAGAAACACCCCACCCTGATTCCAGTGAAAGCAGGTTAACACAAGCCAGCAGCAGGTTAAAAACCAGTGCTGATGGCAGTTGAGTGCGGTTGGTCTTATTTGCCTGTGTATCTGCAACTGCACGTTTGCACAGCACAAAGACGCCTATTGTCTTCTGGCAGAAAACAGGCTTATGGCGGAACATGATGTTGCACTGATGTTGTATACAAATCGTTTGTCCACACTGCACCATTTGACAGGAGCAAGAGCCAAGAAAGAAAACAAAACTGACACACAGGACACAAAAGGAACAGATCAAACTTACTCTCTTCTTCATTGGCATGAACAAACGATGCTGCTCTTGACAGAACATCCAGTGGTGTCTCCATGCTTGGATGCCTGTGGGACACAGGGGAGGGCACTGTGCTGAACATTTTAAGGTGAACTGAGAACAGCTTTCATCTCTCTGTAGCATTTTATGTTTTTAAAAAAAGTTAGTATCTGATACCATGTCGTTACAAGCTCCAAAACTTAAATTACAATCACAAATAAAATCACTATTATTTCTATAAAGACTAGGGCCAGTAAAACCAGTATTAACATCACACCTGACCTTTGGTGAATACCAAACTTTTTTTAGTATCATGGTTATATTATACATGTGTTTTGTTTTCGCAGTAGTCAGTTTTCTGTCATTCAAACCCGTTCATTCTGGGTATATTATAATACTCTTTATGGGGAATTTTATATGGCTACTATTGATTTTTTAAACTTTAAAACTTAAACTTTACACTTTGAAATACTTATATACTTTTACTTAAGTCAAGTTTAAAATTTAAATGCAGGACTTGTTGTTTGTATTGTTTGAAACTGTCCTTTCATACTCCTGATAGCCTATGAATACTCACTGTTATTGTCTTACAGTATAGTTTGTGATATTATTTATGACCTTCCTGACATATTTTGAACTCTGTCCTCCAAAATTTGTTTGAGTGGGGGGGGTTATCCCACAGTGTCGAGCCCTTCAGTCTAGCTGCTATGAAAGGTATTTGTGAATAAAAAACGCTCCAGCGCGCTTCTCTTCCCTCTTTCTGCATTCCTAAGATACTTTTCCTTCATTTCTCCAGGAAAAACAGCGTTTCTGAGGCAAATTATCATTAAACAAAAAAACTATCCCTGCAGCACCAGAGTAAACTACACAAACTCTGTTTATCGTCCTGCAGCTCGTCACAACACTGCACTGTCTAGGTGGTGCGCGTAAAGAAACTTTTGATAGGACTCGGGCAAAAGTGAAACTGATTATATTAGCAGCAAGTGCGTCCGCTTTTATTCCCACCAGACATTTATTTATATCAGCCTGACTCAGTGCCTCCTTATCGGGACCTTATTAACAGATGAACAGAAAGGGGGGAGAAAAAAAAGGCACATTGTGGCTGTTTAACTTGAAGTTGGCACTATAAGAGAAATGTATCGCTACTTTATTTAGTGGTCAGGTTTCACTCATTCCCACTGCACTCACAGTACAGCACAGAGACAACTGCATGTCAACAGATCCCTGGAGGAAAGCATATGGCCAAAGGGGGGTTTCTTGACATGAGGAAGTTTTGGGAACCCGCCAGTGCCGATTGCTTCTTATCGTGAATGAAACTTCCCCTCCACATACGGATATTATTCCAGCCCTGTCTTCTTCAATCTGTTCCCCGCACTGTCCGCATTTAAATGCTGAACATTCCCATTAAACGGACTGAATTAACACCACAGGACACAAATAAAATAAAAAAAGAGCGCACTAAACCCGAAACAAACAATGTCAGTCAGATGCAACTTCATGTTCCAGCAGCAACATACCTCCTTCAAGCGCCACTTTGGTATCTTCCAGTATGATAATATCCACACGGGGAAATAAATAAAAACACAGCAAACAAATATATATATATATCCCACAGGAAGTTCCAAAACAAAAAGCCGCGGTCCTTGTACGAGGGAAGACAATAGTAGCAGAGCTGTCGGGACAAACTTGGTTGTAGGCTAAACGAGGAAGAGGAGGAGGAGGGAGGGAGGGAGGGAGAAAGGGAGGAGGGAGGGCAGGAATGCCTGGAATGATGGAATTCGGTTCCTAGCAGGTGGTGAAAGTGAAGCGCGCTGATTGGCGGAGGAGTGAAGCAGTGATATCAGCATATATTATGATAATAAGAGCATTGCATCACATCCTCTGAAGGTTAGGCTGCTGTCACTGTGTGTGCTGCTCAGGGAGTCAGGGAGGTGGGAATAAAAAACATTTAGTAGATGATTATTCAGCATTACTACTTTAAAGAGCCTTTGAGCAAGGCAGTTAACCCTCAACTTGTCAGTTCTTTATTTATTTTAAATTCACAAATAAACTGTTACTCTCTTCCTGTGCTCCATATTGAGATACAGCCTGCATTATAAACATTTATACTTAAGCCCAACGTGGTAACACTTAACTGTAAGTTAGTATTTATAAGCACCGTAAATATTTAATGAATGGGTAATAACCAGGGGGAGATCTAACAAATGCCTGGCCACCCCAGTTTGGTGTCAAATTTAACACATGAATTTAGACTAACGTCAAAAATAACTGAAATTCATTCAATTATCTGTTATGGCCACATTTTAGACTAATACATTGACTTAAGATAAATGAAAAAAGATTTGGAAAAATTTTGATTTCTAATGCCACCTGTAGATATTTTTATTCAATGCTTAACTAATGTGCCACAATAATGTTATGTTTTTGAGTTCAAATATCTTCATTTGGGGGGCTTTTCCAAACAAATATTGATATATGTGATTGTCTGTAAATCAGGATATATTTCTGTCACCCTCTGGCCACCACATGAATATTTCTCCAGCTCTGCCCCTGGTAATAACACACTATAATGAAGTTGTATGCAGCAACAAAGTAATTTCAGTGTTTTATAATAATTAGAATACTTTAATTATCTGCTACATTACATTATAGATATCACAGATTTGATGCATGCATTTAACTGTCTTAAATGGGATTTGTTATTAGTGCTGTATCACTGTGTATACAGTATTTTATGTTGTACCTGGTTTAAGTAAGTTTGCTATGTAAGATACAGTTTAACATACACCATTATTTAATATTTTCACAAGATGATTACCTGTTTTGTACATAACGTCCGAGTCTCTGAAGTAATCAGTTTTATAACTGTCAGATAATGTAGTGGAGTAAAGAATACAATATTTCCCTCAAGTAAGTAAATGTAATAACAAGTACCTCAAAATTGTATTTAACAGTATACTTAGAGTAAATGTAGACCTGAACAGTGCCAAATGGTATGTGTGGTCAGCAAACTATCCCAATGTACATAGATTATAGACACAGACAAAATATCAGTAAATGCTGGTAGATTCCAGTGAAAAAGATGAGCACACAGCAAATCATACGAGGTAATGTGAGCCTGCTTTGAGGTGATTCATGTGCCCACAACTGAAGTCCTCTTAAAAAGTATGACTCATGATGTAGTGAGGAATAAAAGGGTGGAGAAAAAAAAGCTAGTGACAGTACCAGGCAATAACTGGAAGTAAGTGGTACTGTCACCACTGTCTGCACTATAAAGGAACAGAGGACCAGTAGATGTTTATCACAGCAGTTACTTTATTTTTGTTGTCTTTGGTATTTTTGATTATGAGAGAAAATAAAAGCAAAAATTATGATGATATGATCTTAGTTGTAATAGCAGAAGTCTGCATACAAAATGTTAATGTAGACTTTTTTTTTGGTCTGTTTGTATTGTACATGGCTAATGTGTATTCAGTTACATATAATATATAATAATTAATTGAAAAATAATAATTTTGGTGGCCAATTATCCAATTAAGTGAAATGCAGAAAGAAGTAAATATGAATTACTCCTGGGCTCAGGGAGATGAAGAGATAGAGTAGAGATAAAGCTATGAACACGTTTTTTTGAAGCATTTCATATTTACCTTTCTTACTTAAAAAGATTAAAAATATAAGACTTAAAGCATGTTATGAGAAACATTTATGATTTTCTTACATTATGGACTAATTTTAGATTCTCATTTAGATGAGTTAAGGTAAAAACAAAAGCAAAAAAATGCTACTGAAAACAGAGTAAGCACAGATGCTGTTGTATTAAAACGTTTATTAAACCCATTTCTTGTCACTGAATTTGACTAAAGCAAGTATTTGTGAAGAACAAATCAATGCCTATTCCCATCGGAGACCTCCAGTTGTCAATATGACGAGCTTATAACAATAAGGCGGCAGAGACGTAAACATCTGGTAACAATGAGCAACATACAGTGACATAAATATAGCACAAACATTAAAAACATGGTTAAAGGGTGAAATGAAAGATTTGAGATTGTTGGCAATGTAGGAGGGGGATGAGAAGTGTGTGTGTGTGTGTGTGTCCATGTATAAAGAGAGTTCAAAAGTATTTTCTTCATTATACTTGCAGTCCTTGTTGCATTCTGTGCACACACCACTGTGGCTCAAGACATAGCCGATTCAGAAGTTCCTCACTAGACACTGTAGTAACACTGTAGTCATTATCCAGAAAAGGTCCGATCTGTTGTACCATTAAATGTCAGTCATAATTCAGTCAGGCTTGGGAAATGTCACCATCTTTTATACAACTTTTATGAACTGCACGATAAAGGGCAATTCTACAGACAGCTCTAAACTATTCAAACACAGACTAACACCTTGTAAGTGATAGAGGCTCTGCGGTGACACAGCCAGAGGTCAGTGTGTGATTGTTCCAGCCACAGTTAGTTTCAGGGTAAAACCAAAAGGATGGGTGCGGATTGTCTGGCTGACAGTTCTAGAGAAAGACAGGTTCCTGGTAGACAGACAGAATCAGGATGTCTGTGAGACGGAGGGCTTCCTCCTCCAACCCTTCCACATCTTCATCAGTTTTTTGGAGCTGTACGACACTGTCTTCCACAAGCCTGGGGAGGACCAGGAGACACAGAGCACAACTTTAACAACCACACTAGACGGACACCATTTCTATTACAACAGTTGTTAATACACTGTGGAAGGTGTAAGAACACACTTTATAGATGTTTAGTTTATCCAAAATACAATATGTATTTCTTAAGTGGATTTTCTTTTATAGGATCGTCTATCTTTCGAATTAAAAAGTATGAATTTTTTGATACCACTCTCATATCTGTACAGTAAATATGAAGCTATAACCAGTTAGCTTAGCTCAGCACAAACAGTGGAAACAGGGGTAACAGCCAGACTGTCAACCTTCCAGCACCTAACCCTAGCACCCTATAAAACCATTAATAATCATTTTTACATTACAGTTTTTGAACGGATTAAACAAATGTGATATAATGTGTTAATCGGTGAGCTTTAGAGGTGCTGGTAGGTAGAGTGTGTTCCCTTTGGACAGATCCGGGCTAGTTGTTTCCCCCTGTTTCCGGTCTGTATGCTAAGTTAAGTGACTCTTCTGTAACTCTCGGCAAGCAAGAATAAATATATCTAGGACTTTAAATATCAAACATAGAGGACAAGAGTACCTACCAGCTGTAGCAATGCCTTTGATACTCTGTGTTATACTGGACATTTTCACAATAGATGAAATACCTGTAGAAGATTAAAAAACAAACAAAAAAAAAAAATTATACAACAATTATTATCTCATCACACTGCAATAGCATTTGGAATGAGGATTTATTGTTTGCTCCCTTACACTAAACTGCTACACACTCAAACCGTACTTAAAAATGGGTTACAGATGTGATAAAGTATCTTAGACAGCGGGAGGAAAATTGAGGATAAATATTTTCAGCATTGTGTTCCAGCAATTAATAATGACATTTATTGGCCTAAGAATTTGAAAATTACAAGATGATATTTATTTGATTTACTACTTGTTTATTTATTGTACATTATCTGGGCATTACATCGGATTCCTCACATTATTCATTTGTAAACTTATATTAATTAATATTCATCACACGATAAAAAGGTCTTGATCTGCACATACACTATGTCTCAGAGGAGTTTATTTTAATGAAACATTTGGGAATAATGATTTTTTCCATCCATCCATCTGTCTCTCTCTGCCTTCCTCTCTCTTACCATCCCTCCCTCCCTCCATCTCTGTTTGTGCCTGCCTTCCTGTCATCATGCAAAATCTCCAGAGAGCCTACTCTACAGTAATCTAGTCTTTTCCTCTATTCTACATCCTTCTACTCATTCTTTAGTCCGAACCTTGCTGTACGACAGCTCCACAGTCTGGGTCCTGAGCAACCTGCAGCAGGATCTCCTCCACGTCTCTGTTTTTGCCTGGAGGATCGACCAGCTTTGTGATCTTTTGCTGCAGGGTCCGAGGCAACGCCATCAGCTGAATAAACTGGCCCTCTGGGCTTTTGTCAACCTGCAGGCACACAAACAAGCATAACTGAACAGAGATACGTACAGTAGAGTGAATACCAGCAGCAGCACCGACCATCACATCCACAGGTCACGCCACAGACACAAATACAGACCAATACACACATTAGTACATAGTTATTATTAGGAATGAAGTATGCATCTCAAGATAACAACAATATATGTTTCTTATCTGTGACATTGCTTGCATTGAAGCTTTAAATATGTCACACAGCACAGCTTCTATAATTTATAATATTTTTAAAATTATATTTGGAATATTGTAAAATCATTAGGAATCTCTGTAAATCTTTTGTTGTTTATAAATCATTTTATACAAAATGTATGTAACTGTAGTCTTTTTCATGGACCCTAATCAATTAAAAAAGACCATATTCATACACTGGCTCATAACCCATTACAGCTTTACACTATGGTCCACCATGATACTGGCCAATATTCATTTTTACAACACTTTTGAAAATATGTACTTGGACATTTTACACTTACTTAAATAAAACAAATAAACCTGTGCTCTCTGATGAACAAACAAAATTAGCTTAATTATGTCTGTGGCATTCCTGTACTGATAGAGGAGATAGATTATGAGCCGACATATGCCCGGACCAATTTTATATTTTATATGAGTGAGTACAGTGGACCTGTTTTCATATGGTAATCCAGTCACAACCTTGCAACAATACTTAATGCATTCACACGAAACGTATTGAAACTTCTTGCTGTACAAACTAACTGCACATCAGCCTGGAGCTCTCAGGTGAGCTACCAGGGTGCCCCATGGAAAAATGTGTTACTCACACACACACACACACACACACACACACACACACGACACTCCTTACCAATTATTAAACATGTTATTCCAAGATGGTGTGATGAGTCTTGGTAGAACAGGGAGTGGTTTTAACAAGAGGTAACCTTATACCAAGGAAATAAAAAGGAATATGTATTCATGCCCTTCATTGTGCAACACTGACATACACATATTCCATGTTGTACTAGTAAATACTGAAGTAGGTAACACAGCAGTGCCAAGTCAGTCACACCCCATTTTGAGTTCACTACCAGGGCTGTGAGCACACACTGAACTATTCAAGTGAAAGCTTTGTTCCTTTTAGTTTAAAATGTTTTAGTCTGTCTCACAGATAAAAGGTAGTGCTTAATATTCTTAAAAGCAGTTCAGGTAGGCCATAACATTTTAATGTCAGAGATATTATGTGAAGTTGGTAGAACCTCGGTTTATGTAGCAGTAAATTGTAAATCCACAAACTGCTTCTGAGGAATAAAACTCAAGAGCAATTCTTCACATTGATACCCATGGCTCTTGCAATTGGCAAGGTCATTTTGGTAACTTTGGTTCATAGGTAAAAAATCATGAGTGACAAATTGAAAGAGGCACAAGGTACAGCCCACACTGTACTGTTGTGTAGTCCACATATCAAGCGAGATATTAAACTCAGGTGTGTGTGCTAGCCATGTTTTACCTCCAGTTTTCCTTGATTAGGTTTGTAGACCGCTTGTGGGCAGTCCTGCAGGATGTTGCTGTACAGAATCCGGAAGTGCTGCATATTGTCTTTGACAATATTGGCCACCTTGGATTTATCTTCTCCAATCACCATTCGAAAATCCCCTTAAGATACAAAAACATAATGGTTTCCCTTGAGTATTTATTCACCTTACAGTCTTTGCTGTAGTACCGCACTCTAGCAGTAACAAATTCCTCCTTCTGCTCCTGTAGTTCGGCAACCTACATGGTAACCATTCCTGTGTTAGCACATTCTTAACATGTAAACATTTGTAGGGTCAACATGAAGCAGAATTTAGCTGCTTCAGTTTCACATCATTACATCGGCACAAATTAAAGCAGATTAGTTTGGTGTCTTGAGCTACAAGAACCATCAGTCTAATGTCCATTCACACACACCAGCCAGCTCACTCAGAACCCTGCTGAGACAGGGATAAACCTGCATGTTGGATTGCACCGTACTTGCATTTGTATTCAAAGTTTTTAAACTACACAAACCATTATTACAAAAGAAAACCACAAGCTTAGATATAATTCGTTCTGCTGAATAACAACGATAAGAAGTGTGTGTGTGTGTGTGTGTGTGTGTGTGTGTGTGTGTGTGTGAAAATGTAGAAATGCTTATCTCTGTTTAATTATTAATACATCTTTTCTGATAAATTTGTTTCCAAAGTATTCATGACCGTGTTTAATTTTCTTCAGGTTATTGTAGTTGTGCGAGCTAGTTACCAGCGTAAGAAAGACCAGCTATCTGCAGGAAGAGGTCTTCCTCAGTGAAGCTCTCCGGGAGCATCAGGAAGGAGGCTGTCACAGCACTCTTCAGGTTGGCTACCAGAGCAGCACGGAGCTTTCCATTCTCACTCTGCACCAGCATTTTCACCTGCACACACAAAGGCATGGATGCAAACATTTGGGCACAAACATTTTTGCAAGAATTTACTAAAACTAAATAGGTTGTAAAAATGTACAACTACAAAGGCTGTCCTGTATCCTTTGCATAAACATAATCAATTGCTAGAAAAACAAATGATTTAGTAAGACAAAGTTTTTCTGTTTCATCCATCTGAGCCTGACCGATACAGTGGTCAGCTGATATTGGCCAACCGCAAACATATCCGTATTGTATCGGTCTATATGTTAGCTGATACGTGCAAATATGAAAATCTGGTATATAATGCAGAAAAACAATGCTTGTGGTAATATTTTGGTGTCACTGCAAAGTTTATCCAGCAGGGTATGCTGTGATTCATCACACTGTGGCAAACAACACAACGTAAGAGGGAAGAAAAAAAATCCCATATCGGTCAGTCTGATCATGATACTGACTGGTTTGTGAAGGCGTCCAGCAACATACATGGTCTTCCAGTGCATCAGGTCATCTATGAGAGATTCTGTGCTAATTACACCATATTTGATTATCTGAGAAGACAAAAAGAGGAGAAGGTTATTGAAGTGTGTAGTTAGTAAAGTCTAGTCAGACTAAAACAGTAAAATGAGCTTAGATAAAGTTTTAGGAGCCAGATGCATTTTAACAACATATGCATTATAATTTAAAGAAAAGGTCCGTCCAGCCTCGGTCTCAGCAGCTACTCTTACATTACGTCTGCTAACAGCTACTGTTGGTGTATTATTTAATTCTTGTGAAAAGCAGAAGAAACTCATGAGGAGATTTCAGTATTAATTGAGAACTGAACTAAATCATGTAAAAAAATAAATAAAAAAAAGAAGGTGGATGCAGAAATATAAAACATTTACCTTCCCATCCACAGGCACCAGTGTGTTGTAGTACACCGAGGCTCCGTGTTCATTTTGTATGGAGCTGATAGTCTTGGGCCCCAGCAGCTTGAGGATGGAGTAGTGTTTGCGATTCTGCAGCAGATTCATGGTGTGCCACGTCACCGGGTCGTCCACCGCGACCACAAAGTCCAGCATGTTCTTCTGTATGTATTAAAGGTACAACAGACAGTAATGGTGTGTAGTGAGGGAGGCAATAATCCAGTATTATTGTTTATTATCTTTCAGCTCAATCATATTGTGATGATATGATCACTTTGTGTTAATAAAAGATTTGATCTCCAAATTAACGAGACTGATCAACAGTTTGTTGTACTGAAAACTATTTGATTATCTAAAGTAATATTTTTAGAACAGATATTTGGAATAATTTGTTATTGATTGTGCACATCCATATTAATATAGAAATATTGATTTCCAATATATGCATATCAATACCGTGATATTGACTTCAACCATAGTGCCTGCCCCTTCTTGTACCAACGCTGAGCCTAACTCCTAACATTAAGCAATTGTCACTGTTTGTGTGGGAGGCTGGAAAACTACAAACCCCAGTAACACTGAAAAACCAAACAAATAAAAGACCAAATCCAAGAAATAGAGCATGATAACTATTAAGTCTGACTGTATTTATTAAAGCACACATGAGCAGTACTTCACTGTCACTGTAACGTTGTGAGCAGAGTTTGGAAACCAGCAGGACAGGTGTCACTAACCTCCATTTGACCTTGGTTGGTCCCGTGTTGTTTAAAAACACCAGATCCATAGGCAAAAGCCAGAGTGATGTCTTGGGGGAACTGTGACAGAATCCGTCTGTAAAGCACGCCGGTGTTGTGCAAAGCTGGAAGAGTCATTTTGACCTCGCCAGGATAGCTTTCGAGCTAGTTTACAGGCGGGATAACCGGCTAAATAACGTATAACGAGAACTGTCGGCCGCATAAAGTAAGAGATACATTTCAGACTGAGCCGCCCAGTGCCTCTAAACACGACCACAGCTACAGAATACCACTAAAAGAACCAGTTTTTATCGCTTAAATACTCCCATCAGGTGAGTTTGTGTCAGCTGTGTGCTTGACAGTCGCCAAAAATATACGTCACGGAGTTTGCTGCGGGCTGGAGGCTCACGGGAAATGGAGTCAAAGATGGAAGGTAAGCGCCTCAGCCGTGAAACTGCCGTCGAAGAGCCCAAATAAAAGCTACTGTGCGGGTTGTGACTGAATACGGTCGTGAAATGTAAACTGGGCGACACATTTTTGAGTTTTAATTAAAAAAAATAAATACAAACAAAAAGAGAAATCTCTAAGTTCAGCCAGCAGAGGGTGGGTTTCGACCAGGGTTAGCTATGTGGCAATGAGGTAATGCTGATATTTATGGGTAGTTGAAGCAGAAGCTGCCTAGCTGTATTATTACAGTGTGAAAAAAAATATATAGGTATTATTATTAATTTTATGAAGTTAACAGCCGTCATTGTGACTTCATTCAGTTAGATGCATTTTTGCTTTTTTTATGTGGTGCTGAAATTTCATATCGCATTACACATATTGGGAAAATAAATAAATTAATAATCTATGAGAACTGAATCGTCCTGACATGATAATGACGATTGTTCCTGTCAGGATCCAGAACTTCATACATTTGCAGCAGTGTTTTAGACTCGAACCTGTGGAGATATTAAATAAAACCTGTGAAAGCAAGGCAAATACTGCAGTTAAACGTGACATGGAAACAACAACAACATTTTATTCCTTTTTTTCTTGACCATGAGATTTAAAATACTGCAGCAGTAAAAAGCTGAAAACGCCTGTGAGGACAGTCTTCCCCCTGCTTATAGGCCCGATGCTCACATCTATGTGAATGAATTAATATTGAATGTGCATTCATGACAGTTAGCAATATGTCTGCAGCTCATTATGGGATTGTCAAGAGCAGGACAAATATTATCTTCTCAGTAATTGCCGTGAGCCATCTTTTCAGTCAGATGAATATTGATAAGGTCACTAAATCCTGACTAACAAGTTCTCTCCCTCTGTGCCTTAATTCACAGACAGTGAAGCACCAGCCGAAGTAAAAAGGTATTTTTTCCATTTGTCCATCCTGTACTACATCTTGTACGTGTTGAATTAACATTTTGTGGTCATGACCCTAAGAGATCTCCATTAGTCCATATATGTTCTCTGCTCGCCTCCAGCTATGTTTAATAATCAGTGTTCTTTTTTGTGAATCCATAATATCATCCCGCCCTGATTCATTCTGTTACGTATGTAAGCGTAACACAATATCACACAGCCTGGGATGTGACTGTCAGTAGTGTCAGCAATGTAGGGTGTTGGTGAGAGCAGTGTGTTGCTGTTGTAGAACGCATTTATAAGCAAAGGAGAAACAAAGGCTGCCACATAACCAAAGAGGGTGCCTGCAGGCAGAGAGTGAGTAACAAAGGCTCCCTGAAAGCATTGATTACCAACCTGTAAACAGCGAGGTGAATTATAAGAGCACTACTAAACAGGTAACAGCAGGTTCCCACACTGTCCACTTAACCAACGTACTGTAAGTCCAATAATTACTTTCCTTTAAGCTCTGATTGGCTCTCTGAAAACTCCTAAGGGAAATCTCTATAACTCTTTAGTGACTATATGTTCACCTGCTAGTTGCTAACTTTCTGTGCCATGTTGTCCTGGGCAGGGAGCATATAGCGGGTAGGGCAGTTTAAACCTGCAAAAGATCACTTTTTAAGGTGATATGACAAACTAGTTAGCAAACAGTTGCTTATTTACACATACAGCAATTATGGAGCAACATTATTGTTCATGTTTCTGGCCACCTGGTTAATGGAAGTCTACTCTCTTTGTCTGTTTTTGGTCTCCACCCACTCTTGAGGGAAACATCTGGCTCTGCCACTGACTGTGTCTGGTTGCCGTTTAATGCTGAGCAGGTAGTGTAACGTAGGCTTTTAGAGCCTTTTCACTGGAAAGAGCTGCCTGCTGTGGACGAAAAACCACATTATGTCAGCAGTGAGAGTGAATCAAAACAGTTGCTGTCCGGTCCAAAGTTGTAGACTGCTCAACTAAACAATAAGCTGGTACTCGCTATAAAGCCCTTTTAATAGTCCGTCCAGGATTTAACATTTTGGGGGATTTTTGTGGCCTAGAATGCCTGATTTTGTGCAGTTTTGCTAAAAAATTGCAGTGCATGTTGCAGGAAAAAGTGGAAACTGTAGTTTACAGTTTGAAGTGTTCTAAGTAATCTTAAAGAAAAGGCTCATAAAAGATTATGAGGGTAAATGTGAGACGTTATCATGTCTGCATCTTCACAACTAGAAACGAGAAAGTGAGTTTGGTGACGTATGGTTCAACCTTTTGCCCTTTTGGATAAAATGGCAATGTTGCGCAGAAGTCACAGGGATTGGTTGAATTTGCGTCAATTGTTGTGATCGCAACATCACAACTTCCTGGTGTGGGTTGTTTAAAGCCGTAAACTTATTTAATCAGAAGGTTTAGTGGGCTCCACAGATCTAGTGAGGCAAAGAATTCACAGCTTTTCTTTTAAAGCAGTCCGCCACTCATCTATTTTTGTTAAGCTTGTGAAGCGACAGCAAATGGGTTGCGAGCAAGTAGACAGGAACAATGGCTTGTAAATATATATCCCTAACCACCGTGAGAATCCTGCCATCACACCTCAATCTTTCCTCACAGTGCTTGTGTGGGCCAGTGTGAAACTGACTGAAGTGATTGGAATGAAATACTTCCGCTGTAACTTTCGGTTTGGAACAAGAGCAACAAATTATACTGAATCAGTGTTAGTGGTGATTGCGCATTGATTTTCCGATTTGTATTGATTTAGGCGTTGTTTCTACCCCGTGTATTATTCTGAAAGTGGCACATGATTTGCAGCTAACTGTACCTCTCCCTGAGTTTGAGAGGCCGCCTCAGGAAGAATTTATTTGAATGTCTGCAGCTTTGATAGGTTGACTGGCAAAGACCCAGACTGCTGTTCAGCTTGCAGTTAAGTGTTGCTGTTAAAATATAAATATCTGTCAGTCTCTTAGTTCGCAGGGATTTCAGAAAGCAGGCATTATAATAAAAAAGAGGAATGATGAATGGTGCAACTCCTCTGAGGCAATTTAAAGCTCACCTGATAGTAATACGCCAGCTTGCTTACACACATATCCTCCATGTGAGAGCATAGACACTGTTACCAACATGCACACACACACACACACACACACACACACACACACATGCGCTATCCCGGAGAATCTTTTCAGCTTTTGCACGCCTGTTGCCATGGCGATTGCCATTGCTGCCCGTGCCTAGTGAAGGGACATCAAAAGAAAATGCACCATTAACCACACACACACACACACACACACACACACACAGATACACACATCATTGTACACACACTGTACCTGCATAGCTGCTCTAGGCCCCCACAAGCAGAGAGTAGCATCCACTTTTATCTTATTCCTGAAGGGTTAAAGTGTCACCGAGCAGTTCCGTAATATTCATAATATGGGAGTCAGAAGCAAGTAAAAGCTGAACTAAAATGCTTATTTGAGGTAAAATCAGACACTGAGTAACAATGTTAATATTAACAGTACACTTTAGTGTCCTACTGCGCTAATTTTAATCTTAGTTTGAAATTGATTTCACTTGTTTTTTAATGGCACAAATGCTTAAATGATTATATAATGTAGATAGACAGTGTAGGTTTTAGTGAAAGAGTTCATGTAACCATAACATGAGGGCCCTTGATAGAAATTGCCATAAAATCAATATGTGATTTCAGACTTGATTACTCCAAGTACATTATGTCATTAGTTGTTTCTATAACACACACAAACACACACACACACACACACACACACATATACATACACATATTAAACCCATCCAGTGATCTATGAATTTTCCACCCCCTCCTACTGGCGTGTGTTCTAAATATATATCTTGAATTTAGCTAGATTTTAACTCCAAGAGTCTGAATGTCAGGCCAATGGCAGGCACATTGTTATTTTGCCAAAATGAATTGCAAATGATTACCATTATTGCTTATATTTTATATGTGTATTATTTTATATGCGATAGCAGAGGTGTAGACTCACAGTGACTCTAGACAACTCGACTCAGCTCGCAGCTAATGTGAACGCAATTTATTCTCAGCAGGTTGACACTTAATTCTCCAGATGCACTTAGTTTGAAACAATCCGACAGCCTCCAATCACGTTGCAGGAGAGAACCACGAAGAACTAACTTTGTGTTACTGAGCGCCAGTTGGAAAAAATGAAACAAAAGATAATGTTTTGTTCGTTCCATTGTTGTTGTTGTTGAGCTAATTATGACTGGTTTGGGATTCTAAACTCAAATTTTAGGACTTGGGACTCGTTAGTCTTGACTCAGACTTGAGTGCAAAGACTTGAAACTTATCTGTGACTTGCAAAACAATAACTTGGTCCTACCTATATGAAATAGTGACCATTGGATCAAAAGTGTAGTAACTCTCAAAAACTAGACAAGCACTGGACTGCTTATACAAACTGGTGGTAGTAGTCTGTAAACCATTATGTTTTCCATATATGCCATTCTCTGTAATCAGTTAATTTATTATCCGTTGACCGGAGAGCAGCTGGGGCACAAGCTTTTAATTGTATGGAAATGTGTTGGTGGCATTTTAAAGCACATGACAATTAATTACCTTAACAATGGATGGGCGATTAAATGTTATTACATACAGCAGGTGTGTAATGCTCGGGAGTCCACACATTTATGATCATGTTGTATATGCTGTTGTATTTAAGCAGCCAATGTCTGCTGCTGCACCACTGACCTGAAAGCTTTTCTGTAACTGCTAGTGGCGCTGCTGCTGTTCATACACCATTTCATAAGCTTAACCTCCACCCCGGCATCCACCTGTAGTACTGTTCTAAAGTGGTAAAGTTATTATGATCACTCCCCAATCTCTGCTGCGCTGAGCTTTTCGTGTCATTGTGGTGAGTGACAAGGTCAGAGCCTAGACACCAACTATCAACTGCTGCAATGACATTTTGCTTTCATTGTTTTATGTTACGTTATGTTATGGTATGTTATGGTATGTTATACATGTTTGTAATGCATGGAGGAAATCTACCTTTTTTTATTTGTGGTATGAACTGCTCATCAGCTTCCCATGCCAACTTCTGCTGTACTTGTTGCCATGACAGTTTTGAATCTTGAATTTTGCGTTGTTCCTAAAAATATACAGTACAACTCGGTGTATCACAAGAATGTCAGCATCAGTCTCTTCGGGAAGTCAGTTTTGCTTTTTGTGTGTGTGTAGTTGTTGTAGTGTAGGTGTGCATAAACCTGGTAAATGGTGTTTTGGGGGATTTGCTGCACATATCTGAGTTGTGTGTGGGTGTTTTAATCTTGTGGCTCCATCCATCCACACAGCGCTGTTAAAGTTCATTCAGAGAGCTATTGTTTATAATGGCTGGACTGAATCTCCACTATTCCCTAAAGTTTCAAACACTAGTATAAACATTTTAATGTTAATGTTTTCCTTGTTTTTTCTGATGGTTTTTTTTCATGCAAGAGGCACAGTGTGGAGATTTCTGTGAAGGTCTACCATTGTAAGATCTTCCTTTTAGGACAGGAGTAGACTGTAATTTTATAATACGTAGCCCCATAATAACCCTGTTATTTCCTGGGTTGAACCCCCTGTGTTTTCAATTAACCTGCCAGTGCATCTGACTTTACAATGCAAACTTCCATTAATTCACTTTTATGCTTCAGCATTAGCCACCCTGTTAAATCTAGTCATTAAAAAGTAATTTATCAATTGAATAAAACTTAGATTGGGTTGAAATTGAACTGAATAATTCATTGAAATATTTGAATTTGTAATTGTGTGCCTGCGGTATTGAGGTTGTAGCATGTATTACACCATGTTATGTCGATGCCAGATGTGCCCGGAACTCAAGTGTTGTGATTCTTAATGGATTATCGAAATTGCGCCAGTGAAGCCACAGGAGATTTGAGCCTTACATATTCAGCCACACACGCTCGGATATCTACTGCAAATCCCCAAAAGCATCATTTAACTGGACCCCTGCACATGCCACACAGCTACTACTACTCCACTGAATGAATTAGTGTTGAATATAATGATTCATTTCATGAATTGGTGCAAAATTACCCACACTTTCAGTCAGTTGCAAAATTCCAGTCTTCTTGTGTATGTGTGTGCAGGCATACTGATCTTAACGGTGATGACACTTGAAACAGAGAGAGGGCTGGGCGCATAAAGGCTGAATGCGTTTGTATGTCAGCATCTGTGGTTTTGTGTACATGCCAGTGTGTGTGTGTGTGTGTGTGTGTGTGTGTGTGTGTTAGGATGTGTATTTGTGTATATGCCCATGTGTGTTGACAGATGAGTGATGCTCCCGGCATTGTGCGTCTGCTGTATTGTTGGTGTGTTTCCTCCAACGCAGCAGCACAGCGCAGATCATATCATACTCTCTAAGCTATGGCTACACCATACTTAACAACACACACTCAGGGGAAAAGAGAGGAGGAAACAGGAGGACGGTCGGGGGGCTATTCTTTTTCAGTCAGGGTACTTCTTTTTTCAAAGGATGATTAACGCAAATTATGTGTGAAAAAATACTACGAGTGTTCTCATAAGTAGTAGTGTGAAGTAAACAACAAAAAACACACCACTTGAGCCTTCTTCTAATGCACAAATTGCCACTGTTTAATCTTTGACTCCGTCGCCTGCATAATTTTATCCACACACGTATTATATAATGGCTGTTTGGAAATGTGTTGTGTATGTGTGTCATGAAACATGTAGGCCAGGATGAGCTTAGGATGTCGCTACAGTTCACACTGCAGCTCTGTGACTCACTTCGGCTCTCTTCTGGTTGACTAAACACAGCCCCCCCCCCGCCCCCCCCGCCTCACTGGACTTGACTCATCGTGACTTGCTACAAATGTGCATCCTCCTGCATGTTATGCAAAACTCTCTTTTGAGGACTGAACACGGGTTGATTTATTAAATATTTTTACAACGCTATTTTCAATTTCACCTCAGCGTTGCTTGCGTTCGAAGAATGATTCATATACTGACATATCTCTTTGGACGTGTCATGTTTTTTTTACACCAATGTGTAAGAATAAAACGTGTTCACCTATTTTCTGTTATCAGCACATTTTCTGTCACGCTTCACATCATATAAATTTAGATGCACCCAGGAGGAATTGGTCTTAATAGATTTAAAGCAGTCCACATCTCTGTAGCGGTTTGATGTTCAACTCTTAAATCCTGTAAAGGGTGCATAAAAGGTGAGAGGTGGTGGCTGATGGGATATGGTGCAGTAATCTATGTGGTACTCGCCCCTCATGTGGAAAAAAACCCAAATTATGAGTCACTCAGAAATAGTTGAGGTTCAAACGAGATATAGCCATATGAGTGGTTCAGAGTGACGCTGAAACGCAGCCATTCAATGGCATAAAGGTCAAGGAATACATTTCCATCAATCGAGATAGTATCAGTGCTAACCAGATCTGTACTGAAAATGGAAGCTGACATTTTCTTTAAAACCTCAATGCTAAATGAGCAGTCAAATCTGATAAATGGGTTAAAGAAAGTCTTTTAAGGAACCAATTTAAAACAGTATGGAGGTACGGTAGGTCTGTATTTTCTTCTTCTGCAGTTTTCTATTGCCAAGCTGTTCTCCTTAGTGTGGTGCAGACGTGTGTGGGATTTTCCTCTCCGTTGAATAATCTTCTTTCTCCTTCTTTGTCATCTTCTGGCTGTTTTTTTTTTTTTTTTGAAGTAAAGCTAACAGTGCAGACGCAGCCGGCTGCTGCTGCTGCTGCTGATGGCATTTAGCAATTGTGCCCTTCTCATGCCTTGAAATAGGGAATGCATAATGAAGCCAGACATAGGGAGGAGATGTTTGTTTAGGCATAAGAAGTGAAAGAGACACAGAAACAAATAGCACAGAGCGGTAAAGAAAATTGTGTGAAAACTGTATCTACTGGAAGGAGTGTATTTATTTCTTATGTGACACCTTCATCATCAATGCTAGGAAGTCGAGCTTTGCCAGAAGTGTGTGCGGACTATACAGATGCAATCAATATAATCCATCATTTTGGTATTCTTAGTAGTTGCTAATTTACATGTTGATGCTACAGTGCCCTTTAGTGAAATCATTAGAATAATCTTACTTCAGTAATAATAATTACAGATCCTATTGCAGAGATGAAAGGATGATGAAAAATGCATCTAAAAAAAAAAGACTGCAACCATTACCTCCACATACTACTGAGGAGCGACACATTCCAGTAGAGGGAATTATTTGACCAATTTAATCAGTTGATCAGTCCTTCTCCTCTCCTTCTTTCTTTGTGTTCCTACCATCCTACCTGTGATGTTTCACCACAGTGGATTAGATTACAGATCAACTCTGCCCTCCATTATCTCATCATGCTTTTAATAGCAAAACATTGGCATTAGCACATTCTGACAGTGGGGAGTTCTTTTTCCAGTTCTATGAGAACGAACCCGCTAGAAAATGTATCGGCAGTGTCACATACGTGAGCAGAGGGATAAGGGATGAAAAGGAAGACAGGTTGAGAAGAAGCGTGGTAAAGATGGATGGTTGGTTGCAGAAGGAGGTTGGGCTTGCAGAACAGGGTGGATGGTGTTTCCATCTGTGAACTCCACCTTATGCACGCACGCAGGAAACCCCTTCCAGTGGTTGCACACGGCACGCAGGGCTACAAGGCTGCAGCACGACACACACGCGTAGCCTGTGATGTAGGAGGATGATGACAGGAGAGAGGAGGGGGAGGGGGAGACAGCGTGCCGAGTTAGAGAGTGAGAGAGAGGAAAAGGGCAGAGGGAGCGTGAGCGCGTGAAAGGGTGAGATAGGCAGAGAGAGCAGCATCTCTTGAGCGCATTCAGCTCGCAGCAGCTCAGGAGGCAGGAAGGCAGAGTAGAGGGGAGGAGAGCACCAGCACCTCACCGAAGGGGGCGACACCACACCTCTCTCTCTCTCTCTCTCTCTCAAACACACACTCTCACACGTCACAGATTTGTGAGGAGGCGTGAGGCACAGGAGGAGGACCACCACATACACGCGCGCTGTTTAGCTGGCTTAGCTGTGCTTTGGAGAGCTGTCTCTTGAAGACTGGACCAGAGCTGTATCCATCGCTTCATCCATCCTTTCTTTCCTTCCTGCTTTCCATTCCTACAACACAGAAGCAGCTCTTGGCCACCAACCCCCTCGAACATTTGGACTGATTTGCTCTCTGTCATTCATCTAACCTCTGATCTCTCTGTAACTATCTCTGCCTGTCTCTGCTTTTACTCCATTCACAGCCAGGACATCAAGAGACACACTTAAAGAAGAACTAACCGACCGACCTTTCGATCGCAATCATGAACTTCCTCCGACGCCGTCTCTCGGACAGCAGCTTCATGTCCAACCTTCCCAACGGCTACATGACAGACCTCCAGAGGCCCGACCCGCCTGCTCCTGTTCCTCCCACCGCCTCCTCTCCGTCCCAGCAGGGTGCAGCCCCGGCCATGGCGCCTGCTCCTGCCCAGTCCCCAACCAAAGCTCCAGCACCATCCCAGGCGCCAGCCAGCTCCCCCGCAGCTCAGGAGCGTCGTATGAGCCAGCAGGCTCAGCAGCCTCAACAGGCCCAGTCCTCCTCCTCCTCCGGTGGCTCTTCTGGTTTCTTCAGCTCCTTCAGCTCCATCACCAATGCAGTCAAACAGACGGCTGCGTCCGCCGCCGGGTTTGTGGAGCAGTCAGCTCCCTCTCCCTCCCTCTCCAAGAAGTTCAAGATCCTGTTGATCATCGATGAGCCCCAGCATGAGTGGTGAGTATTAAGATGCAAGTGACTTTAATGATGGGTTGAGTGTAGTCCAACTGACTGGTGGGAAGTTGATGTAGTCGGTGAATGTGTGAACTGGCACGCTGTTTCAGAGTTTATGGGATGCTCTACAGATTTGGTGTAAAAAATGTTTGCTTTATAGTCAGCCAGAAGGAACAAGATCTACTGTGTGGGTGCACTGGCCTAATGCTGATTGACTTCTGTAAATATGATTGATTTTAATCTCACATGAATCCTGAAATGAATTCTTACATCCTTATGTCTTATTCTGTTTCTTTTTGTTTTTTGTTCTACGTCTTTTTGAACTGTATTCTCCCCTCTCACTGAAGCTGCTCCCAAAATAGAAACCATTCTGTTAATCTAAACAGACAGGACAGATTTTCTCTGGGGTTTAGATTCACACATCCCACCACCCAGCACTGTCACCTGCCTCTGTTTTTATGTGTTTATCTGAGCCTTTATGACGCCATGTGTTGGCACATTTGTGTGTGTGTGTGTGTGTGTGTGTGTGTGTGTGTGTGTGTGTGTGTGTGTGTGTGTGTGTGTGTGTGTGTGTGTGTGTGTGTGTGTGTGTGTTTGTGTGTGTGTGTGTGTGTGTGTGTGTGTGTGCTAGAGAGCTATGAATAAGTTTTTCAATCCCTTGACAGCACAAGTTGGGTAACAGGATATTATCCTTATGCTATCAACTCATACACTGTCATTCAAGAGCATGTAGCTCTGAGTAAAACATCACCTTCTACAAGTGAAATTTAAGCCCTCAGCTCTGTAATAATGTTGCTATCCTATTGGCCGCTTTCCGTTCCTGCAAATCACATTTTCAGGCTGCAAAGGTTTTCTGTGCGGATGTTGTTGATGGATTTTACAGCCATTCATTGCCGTCATTATCTCAGTGTAGTTCATCTTGTCAATGGCTATGTGATAAACACGAGACACTTTTGACCTTTTAAATTTAATAGATGTTATGGAGTGTCATCAGATGACAATTGTTTAGTATTCCACATACAACTGAGTGTGTTTACTGTTTCACACCAAAACCATGTGATATGGTCAAAAGCAGAGTGAGTGAGTAAGTGGACCTTGAGTTGCGATTGTTGCTGTTTCCAAGGTCAAAAAGGAAGTGGAACGTTTTTAAGCCTACAAGGACGAAAGGTCCTAAAGGGGTTCAGACTCTAGAGTTCAGTGACAACTGAACAAACTCCATCTGCGGATGATGCGATCAGTTTGCCAGCTATGAATCAATAAATTAAATTGAAAATACACCTTGATAATTGCAAAGATAGAATTGCCAATTCTAGTTCAGTAAAAATGTTGACATATAAATATATTAAAACATGCTTTAGTGCCTAGAAAGGATAAAAAATACATCCCTCTTTGGGAGCTTGCCCTAGTAGGTGTCTGATACTGAGATTTAAGTGTCTGCAAAATGAAAAATGCAAATACAACACAAGCATTGTCACCGTTATGCATTTTGGCTCAAATTCCGTTCTCTTTAAATGGCTACTGTGCAGTATTTCAATTCCATAATACTGTCTGTGCATAACACTATCTGTATTGCTGGCATCTGTTTTGACATAAACTGGTGCCATGTACCATTGTACAGTAAGTGTAAGTTCTGTCTGAGTTACAGACACTGGTGCATAAAATGGACTGAATTGTTTTCACAGTTTAGTGCAGTGGATATGATTTCCAAAACAATCAGCACAGGATTATATCAGAAACAGTGCATTATGCATATGTGGATACATGCATGAGTTCTGAGGTTCCACAACACTGTGCTGACTGAATGTGACTGTCAGCTCTACATTATGGTAATCCTGAATCTCTTGCTGTGAGTGTTTTGGTGGCTTATGATTGAATGGCTGCCACCATCGTTATGTGGCAAAGTCTGGATGCAGCCTACATTCAGAAAAGAGGTGCTTGAATGCTTTACCCAATACAATCCTGCTTTTATGAAATATGTTTGGTTTGACATCGTTATGGTTCGTTGATCTGTTTGGTTGAAGTTCGCCTGTGATAGACGGTGATACACAGATTGGTCATGCAATCACATATTTTTTGAAAGCCCTTTTCCAAACTGTTTCCAACGCCGACTTCCAAGATGGTTCTGTGTAACCAAACATCTGGCACAGTCAGGTTACATTTGAATTGTAAACTGTCAACTCTGAATGGAAATAAATTAAGAGAGGTTTGGGTTTACTGTCAAACAGATGAGCAAGTGCAACAACTCTAAATAAAAAAAACATTTGAGAGTTAAAGGTGCTGTAGGTGGCTAACTTCCTGTCTGCTCTTGCAGTTCGCAGTCCCCTCCTTCCTACCCACGTCACCACTCTGAAATTAGGGGCCGATGCATGCAGAACCAGCCGATCAAAAAGTGGATTCAAGCAGACCTATATACCTATATATAGTGGTAACGTAGTGAAACCCACCTCTTGCTGGCTTTCGCTAATTGTGACAATGATGCAACTGCGCCCTGTGCTGAAATGTTGACAGTATTTATACTTTTATGTGTAAAAGGAGTACATACAGGCTCACCATGCCATTGGAACCAACCATAGAACCCAAAATGGTTTTGCAGGTACCACGTTTTGTTGAGGTGATCCACCAACAATGTGGTTTGACTTACATGATGTGCTGCAATTTTACAGCAGGAGATATAATTACTCTAAATTTGTGAGAGATGCATAGTTTACAGTGACTACCAATCCTAGTTACAATACAACTGTGTACAAAGTGAATGCATGTTAGCAAAGAAACCACACCAGATAAATTGAGTCCTGAAATACATACAAGTATGTTGCTGGGCAAGGTCAACTTCTATGATGCCAAGTAAGTAATGTAATTTAACAATTAAGAAATGTAATGCAATCAAGTTGCAACTTCTCTAGCATTATTTCCAGTTATTATTTCAAGTCCAAAGAGCTCAACATAAATATTAATGTTAATTCTTTGGGACAGAGCTTCCCTTAAAGCATCTGGGCCAGAAAGGCATTCTGCTAAATGTTATTATTGATTTTCCACTCAGTACAGAGCGGGACTTGAGCCTCTCAGTAATATAACTTGGAAAACAGAAATCACACGAGAAAAAGTGTAATGATTCTGTGTGCCCTTCACATCAAGGCTATATTCTGATCAGAAATAAGAGGACATGCCTGTCTGTTTGATATTGCTGGTTTTTGCACACACAAAAATAAATACCGCATCAGCCTGAAGACAGACTTTTACTTGGTGATCCTCCTCATCATGAAACATTTCATTTTGCAACGCAAAGTTCATGGGCAAAATGAGTGCACATTTGATTTCTGAGATTTAGGATGCCATTAGTTGGAGGGAAAAGTTATAACCTCTACTTTACATCAAATTACATTCATTTGGCCAATAATGCGTTCACTCTGGCCCTGATCATTACAAAATCTTTGGGCAAACTACTACTGTAACATCCTTGTATGATTTATAAACTCTAACAGTTTATTTGTGTTTGGTTTATAAACCAAACATTAATAAACACTGGGAAGTATATTTGGTACATAAGAAGTTTCTATGAAGCAATCCCAGTTAACCTATACACGATGATGAATTATGAGCAGTTTGATGTACAGATTGATGGAGAGGCTAAAAGGGATGGGCAGATTCTTATTCCATGCCCTAATTTAAACTTGCTTTTCAACAACATTAGCATTAAATGTGCATTGGGCATACATTGCTAATTGAGGGTAACTAGACTTGCAGTTACAAATATGCAATAGCTCTAAATAACGTTGCCATCCCCTTTTAAAATAGCTGGCAGTTGTATAAGCAAGTATCATGACACTCTGCATCTGACAGCTCATTCTCTGAGTTCTCCAATATCGACTTTGCTACCATGATGGCTTTCTCTGACTCCACAAAAGGAGACCACAATGGGACTCCAGCAATAAAGCTGCAAGATGAAAAAGTAATGTTTTTTTGCAGTGTGTGTGTGTGTGTTGATGTAGTTCTTATGTAACAGACCCCAGCCCATTGAGGTGGGTGAGGGAACAGATAGTGTCCTCCAAGGCCTTTCAAGGTGATCTCGGCACATAGGGGAGGGTTGAGGGAGATAGAGGGTGAAGATCTGTGAATCTCCCTGCATCGCTTTCTCTTTCCTGTTTATTTTTCCTCCGTCCCATCTCTCTTTGCTGCCTCTCTCCGCCTTTTATCATGACAGTCTCTCTGTGTGTGGCTCCAGAGAAAGTGCTCCGGGTTCATGATGTGATGAAGTAATGAGAAGAGACGTGGTGATTCAGCAGTTTCAGCCCAAAGGCCACATCTGCTCTCTTTCCTTTGGTCTCTTTATCTGTCTACATCTCTCCTGCTCCCTCTTTTTGCTCTCCCTTTCTTTATCTCTATTTATCTGTTGAGGATGTACTCTGAAGTTTCTGCCTGAGTTACGGCGAGTGTCTTTACCCTGTATTTTGCGTAAATGCCCATCAGAGGGAATTATTTTGGACTGTTGACTTTTCGATATGAGTCATAGTGGAGGGTTTTGTTGGTTTGACTGCAGGTTGATGCACATTTCTCTGACGAGGATGATGGTGAATGTCACCCAGCTGCCCTGCAGTGAAAGTTAAACTGCTTTAACTGGCTGCTATTTAAAAAGCATACTGATTAGCCAACATTGGGCCAAGATTTGAAGCTGCTTCAAAGAAGTCATGGTGGTATGAAAATCATGTCAGTAATTCTTACTGCATCAGCACTTGCGAAATTCAGTCTTTTTTTTTGGGAAGCATAAAAACAGAAAAATAAGAGAAAATATGCATGATATTTCTTTCAGGGTTGTTTGTTTTCCTGTAGTTGCACAGTAGAAAATATGCACATTTTTGCTATTTTGACAATGACCTGAATTGAATGTAAACAAGAGCGTTAGATCCGGGTGTGTCTGTGTGTTTGCATTCGTGCAATTTCTCCCTTGCCAGTGGAGACAGGAGTGCACAGTGAGAGCAGGTGGGGAGGTGGAGCCTCGCATATCTCCATCAACATCTTACACGCACACACACACATATACATTTACAAGCACCTGCATTCTCTGTCTCTATTTTCCGTCTTCAAATTATACACGATACAAAAAAAGTGTTTTCCCACAGAATTCAGAATTTTGCGGTGATACACAGTACCGTTCCCCATTTCTGCTGTCCGAGTTTACTGTGGAAAAGTGGTTTGGGAATAAAGCAATTCATTGGTAAAGGTTATTTGCTGAAAACCTTTTTCACAACACACCCACATGCAGTAATGTATACACAATAGACAGAAAACAGGTCAGATTATTATCAAGGGTTCTTGTGATGTGGTTCTGGATGTAGGTTTGACTTCATGGCAGTGATTAGGAATTATCTGAGGCATTATGGTTCTCAGCTGCAGGTCGCATTTCCACACACACAGGCTGAGAACTGACCTTATTACAGCCAGTGGCAATGTCATGTTGACTTTATAAGGTCATCCTGGTTTCGACCTCCTGATGTCTTGTACCTCTCAGCTGTTGTCATATTAGACCAGTGGCATTTTCAGCCCAAGGGATGATACAGAAACGACTCCAAGGTAAAATCGGTAACCTTGTAACTTCCAGCATCTCATTTGATAGTTCTACAGGTCAATACTTATTGTGTCAAAAGTACGTATTTAAACCTGTTTTGGTTTGAAATGAAAGCATTTATCATTTGTTTAAATGGCTAACATGATTTCTTATTTCTTAACAATAATAATAATAATAGTAATGATAATAATAATAATAATCTTTTTGCGCTTTTCATTAACTAAATGATGAATTGGTTCATTAAAAGCAATAGTACAGATTCACTGACAACCCTAATCATGGCCACAGTTGTTTCCTAACCTTAACCAAGTAGTTTCTGTATCTATCCTAATCAAACATTCATTATCAGAAAGCGGTCATAATTATTTATTTTACATAATCAGCTGTTTTGGAAGGCACTGAGAAGATATTTCATTCTGGCAATAGTTGGGTCGGATCAGTAAACCCTCATAGATGTTTTGCAATAAAAAACAACATATGGTGTTTAGTTTGGAGGATTTGTTTGTTTAAACAAACACAACTTACTTAGTGCTGTCAAAAATAACTTTAGATTATTCCTCCTAAAAACACACTACATATCACTAATCCCACAGTTGTTTACTTCAGCTAGCTCCAGTACTTAAGCTCAGCAGCAATGGCCTCCCTGTCCCTCTCACTCTCACTCTCCTGCTCTCTTTTGGCCGGCGTGTCAAATGTTTAGTGATAAAGGTATATGCAATAAATGCAGTCTATTTACCATGCTGGCTGCAAGGCCTTGGATTGGATTGGATTCTTCACCTGTAGCTATCCAGCACCCGGTAGCCAGTGCAAGCCAACAAAATTTTGCTCCTGTTATGATTTGGGGCGATTTAATTATTTCCTAGTGGAGCTTTTTAGATTGCTGGGAGTGCACATTACTCTCTCTTCAGCCAAGTTGGGTTGCAATGGGTTGCTGAATTACTTGCTCACTTCAACTTGACCTACATTTCATTTTTAATCAATGGAAGTGACGTGTAGCTCTTCATTCCCAGGCCCATGTAAGAACTCACGAGACAGACAGCTGCTGTAGTGCTGCTTATTTCCCTCAATTGAATATTCATTTTCAGAATATAATCTATAATACAATGATTGGCATCATATATTAAGACCCTTTGAACAAGTTATTATTCTTTAAAAAAAACATGTGATTGACCTGTCTAATAAATAATTTATTCGTCAGTTTCTTGAAAGTCTGAACGCTCACATATACTCATATTTTATCGAGTGGTAGTGGTTTTATTGTTCAGCTTAATGATTAGCATTTTGTAATATGCATACCGTCTCTGTGAGGAATACTTCGGTAAACAGAGGGCTTGTGCTTGCTCCCAGGGGACAGGGCTATTAGTGAGTGCAGTTTTGTGGCACTGTGGCAATGTCAATAACGACTGACTAATAACCAGCATTAAGAAGAGCTTTTATCCTTGAGCCCTGTTAGGGAGAAAGATCACCCATTAAATTTGTGTTAAGAAAAGCGGTTAACCTTTTAGCTAATTTGAATGCAACAGTAAGGAAAATATCCCCTATGTATATTGGTAAGTACTCTGTCCTTTTTCATGACTTTCCTAATTTTTTCACGCTCTCAACTATGGCAGACATTTTGAAAAGACACATTAGATAAGCACAGCACTTACTGCCTGTGCTATCACCATAAATTTACACCTCAACAGGCTGTTAAGCTAAAAGATCCAAACCACTTGAGAGGTTTTATTCCAAAAAAATATATATTTATCTATTCAAGAAGCCACAGGCAGCAGAATAATTTGAATGAAAGTGAATAATGCCAAAACAAAGTTAAGGTGATTTCTTGAACAAGAAACAAAGGCTGTCACTGGTAACAGAAGTTTTGATATTCTTTAAAATATGTAAATTAAAGTTTACCTCCATTTTATATATATATATTATTTAAATCTGTCTTTTGTGAGGTGGGTTAATTTTAGCAGAATGAAGACAGCCTAGCTCACGTATTAGCTGCTGTTGCAGTCGTTCTCGTGTCCTGACCTGACCATATCCTCACATTATCACTACGTTTTTTTTTGTGAAACGCTGGCTCCTTGTGAAAGAACATTTAAAGGTCAAGTGTATAGGATTTAGTGCCGTCTAGTGGTAAAGTTGCAGATTGCAATCAACTTAATAAGTGCTACACTACAGTGGCCACGAAACTGAACGTGAAAACTGAATATTCTGCAGAGTAAATGTGTGTAAGTGCTGTACTTCAAAGTGCATTTTCTGCACATCAGTAATCACTAATGATGTAAAAATCAACTCATCTCCAGTTATAAGGGCATCAGGGGAAATATCAGTAACCCAGAAGACATGCCAGCTATATTTCCTTTTTCTTTTTTTATTTAATCTTGCATTTTGACCTTTAGTCTGATTTTAGCATGTGCACATTGTGCAGACCTCTTCAGTCCTCTTCAATTAAATAGCCTCTTCAGGAGGATGAGGAGGCACTACAAACAAGCAGCTTTTTTCAAGGGAAGTTCTCTATAGATGTATCTATTGGAGTTACTACACAAATGCTGTGGCTCTTTTTGCTTTGTCATAATTTAAGATATTTGCATTGAATCTATAGTTCAATTTCAGAAGACACAAATGGGTTTGGTAGAACTCAGGACATTTGTCATAGGAAACCTTCTGCTTCATCAACCAAGATGAACTAGAGGTGATGAGGCAATCATGGCTCATTGTGTCCTCCTATGACTGTGTATGCAGTAATGGCTGATTTACCAAGAAAATGACCTTTACTATATGGTTTTTGCAGCTAAAATCACATCGACAATGACAACTGGGAAAAGCCATTTGTCCAATAACACAAAGAAAGTGGAATTGTATTGATTTCGTTGTTTGTATTTCTGATTGTATTTGTGTTGGTTGCTACTCTGAGTCCTCTGCAGTATTCCAGAGATAAACCTGTTACTATGCACAAGGCATACCTAAGAGGGCCATAAACGAGACCAATCAACATCACAACCTCTGGTGAAATAGTCCACTGTTGCTACGGCAACGGGTAATCCTCTTCAATAATCTTGTAAATTTATGGTTGAAAAGAGGCACTGATGTGATTTTACCACAAAGAACTGTTGACAGTTTACATCTGTTTTTTCTGTATTTTTTCTGAGTTGCACAAATAAATGTAACAAATAAACATCAAATCTCTTTCTTCATGTCCCTCTCCATCGCACTTAAATTTGTGTAGACACTTTATGAGTTTTAAATACTAAGTACAAGTATTAAAAAAATCCTTTTGGAGACATGACAAAATGCAAATGATTTCTTACATTAAAGGGGTTTTTCATCAGATAACATCCTACTATGCAGCTGTTTGAGGCTCAGATTGTGATAACCCAAAGAAAAAATCGTGAAGCTCAGAATTTCTATTTATTTATTTTCTTTTATTTTGTAATGGTTGTTCTTTTATGCTTTAAAAGCAGCAGTCGTTACAAGGCGTCGTCCACACATGTCAGAAGGCAAAAGTGTTCATACTGTTGATGTTCCAAACAGCCACACTCAAAGGTGAGATGAAAAGCCATCATAGAGAGGCGGGAGATGTGATGTGATTCAAATGTGATGATCACATATTCCTCTTTAGAGCATTTTCGGACAGAAAAGAGGAAGGAAAGAGGGCTTAAGGGAGTTCAGACCTTGCCAAATATCTCTTCTTCACACATCTGGCTAATAGCTTTGTGAAGTGGGCGAATTGTTGGTTTCGAGAGGTTACAGAAATTGCTGCAGCTCCCCCAGTGGTGGAAAGGTGGTTTCCAAAGCCATTTGACCATCTGTCAAGCACTTCTGTCAAAGCACACTGGGCCCTTAAGCCTGGGCTGTGAGGTGATTTTTGGATAAGGGCCACAGTTGTAATACTGTATCTAGCCACATAATCCACTTTGGCCCAAACAGACCTTTTTTCCCATACATTATCAATACAAAAGAAAAAAATGTATTCCGAGCATCTCAAACTCCCTGAAGTGACTCTTATGGACTGCATAATTTGAGCCATTAGTTCCAGTGAAGGTACAGCATGAAGGACTGCCACAGCTGGATTGAAATGAACCGAGTCTGACAAACATCGCCTGCTGTTTACATACTGTAGTGGTGCTAGTAAGTACATCCGTTCTTCCACTCAGCGCTGGGATCAGATGGTCATGTTCCTGTTATTATGTTGACTGATCAAAATGTGTTGCTACGGTATTTGTGTTTTATTATGTTGTTTATGACATTATGATATCATAAGGTTGTCTGAGTGGCTGTTCAGAACGCAATATTTCACCATCAAAACACACAGAGTCACAGTGGAAGCTCATTTGGTTTGAGTCACAATAGCAAACAGTCCAGTTTTTCTAAAGTCAGCTGGTTTAGTCATTGTAAACATGCTTTACGCCGAAGATGTGTGATCGATGTGGTTGTGTAGGGGCCATCTGGCCAACTGGATGTGTGTTCCCAATGTTGAGAAATGTAAGGTAGGCTGTGTGAACTGATTTGGACTGCAACTTTTTACTCGTACTAAGTTGTAATAATAATAGCAACTGGAAGCTAAGAGATAAAAAAGGAAATGGAACAAATGGAAAAAGAGGTGGGTCTCATAAGTTCAATAGGGAGAAGAAGAGTTTGTGAGTTTTATTATGATTTACCCTTTGAAAAAAGCACTGACATTTTTTTTTTTTTTAATGTTTTCTTTTGGGTTTAATTCCCCTTATTTGGAGAAATGTCATCCTTTTCCTGTCCAGTTCAAACTGTGTATTTACATGTATTATTATTTACCATTTAAGCTAAATAAACAGTTAAATCTCCATTGGATTAGCTGTAAAATACATCCACGCTACAAAACAATACAATGATCTTGCAGAATATGATTCATTGCTGTAGATTAAACTGCCCAAAAGTTTAATAAAGTAGTAAAAATAGCAATTCAATTTTATTTGTATAGCGCCAATTCATAACAGAAGTTATCTCAGGACACTTTCCAAATAGAGCAGGTGTAGACCGAACTCCTTATAACATTATTTACAGAGACCCAACAGTACCACCATGAGCAAGCACTTGGCGACAAGGGCAAGGAAAAACTGCCTGTTAAAAGGCAGAAACCTAGGACAGATCCTTTGGCTCTAGGTGGGTGGTCGTCTGTCTCGACCAGTTGGGGTGAAAGAGAGAGAGAGAGAGAGAGAGAGAGAGAGAGAGAGACAGACAGGTGTACAGCAACAACAGTAGCAACAACTACACTAATAGTAGTGACTGATGATGATGAACATGACAACAGCAACGATGGGGGACAATGAGCAGTGACAACAGCAAACAACAGTAACCGTAGCAATAATTATACTTATAATAATAATAACACTAATATCAGTGATATTGGCAAGTGCACTCAAGCAGGACCATGGCACGAGGCTCCACCAGGATCTATGAGAACCTGCACAACCTTAAACATCCACAGCTGTAAAATCAGTCATATTAATCCAAAAACATACTATACTGTATATAATAGTAGACATTTTTCTGCATAATTTTGCTGATAAATACTTGCATACTTTTACCAAAGTAAGCTTTTTAATGCAGTGAAACTTGCAAATCAACTGGTGTTGAAAAAGGTAAAGGTTATATGTCTTATTGTTCTGGCTGAAAATGAAATATTTTTTCAACAAGAGGAAAACAGCTGCTCAGTTCCTTAATAAAAGTGGAATTTTAACTACAGCGAACAATAAGCAAGACTGATATTGTTAACGTCTCGCATAAGCAATTCTGTTATATTCTATTATGTATTTACTACCCGATGTACTTTTTTAAATTAGTGTGGACTATATGTCGTCTCATAATCACTTAGCTTCTGAATAAGGAGTGTGTGTGTGTGTGTGTGTGTGTGTGTGTGTGTGTGTGTGTGTGTGTGTGTGTGTTTGTTTGTGTGGCGTGTATTTCGCAGCGAGATATTGTGAGAGAACAGTTTTGGCACTTGCTGTGATAATATCACCAGCAGAGGAAAGAGAGTTATTATGCAAACACAAATACTGAACTAATTCCTTGACTCTAATTACAGCTGAGTAAAGAAGCCAGTAATCACATCCAGTACAGTTTGTAATAACAGTTGGCCGCATGTATAGATTAGAAAGAACTGACACTGTATATTCTTGTTAAAGGCAAAGTCATTGAATAATTGTACTGTATGTGATTAATAACATTTCCAAATGATAAATGAACATTTTAGGATATATATAATTTATGTCTCACTTTTGTTTTATGAAGATAAAGAGCCATTGTATCAATTGGCAATACGGTCAGATCAGCAGTGCGGACACACACATAGACAAAAACACAACAACAAACACAGAAACCACACTGGCACATAAATACAAGCAGTTATACAACGCTGCACTGTCTCAATATTGACATGTTTTAATTATTCATTTCTACCTAATTGGATTCATAAGATGGAGAATTTGCTATACAACTATCCCCAAGCCCATGGCTGTACTGTCAAATCAGTCACATCTTTTGGTAAATTACACCAACATCACAGATGGGGCATGATATTATTATGTCCATATGAAACCCTCCTTAGTATCTGGACAGTTCTGGTCATCTGTGAGGGGACACTCCTTATTATTTGCCCTGTTAATTTGATCAAATTGGGTACAGGCCATGAGGGACTGAATCTTGGGTACAGCAACTACTGAATGGTATTTATTTTTTTCTCACACACACACAAAAAAGAAAACGTGTCTTGACAACAATGGTTTTGCACTGCTTTCATAACGTTGGCCCATTGTCTAAATTCTGTTTATCTCAGATCTAACAGCAACACAAAGACACACATGGTCTGTCTCTTCTGTCCTAGTTGCCATGGAAACATACAAATTAGATTGTTTAGCATTTTAGAGGCACACAATATGTGCTGTATTGTTGACATCATTAGTGTACAGTTGCGGGCTATTAAAAGTGCTCATAGTGCAACACACTTTCCCTGAGCCCCACAGAAGTCATTGCTTGACTGTTCCCAGAGGCACTGTAGTTACCACTCCGCATTTTGTGTCAAGTATTAATATGAGGACTTTGCTCTTTCTACTCACATAGTAGACTCAATGGGCGTATCGTACCATAGACAGTTTAATTAAAAATGTACATAGTAAATCTGATGTCATCCACTGTTTTTCTGAAGTGCTGTTGTGAAGCTCAGTGTGGTCCGCTCTGGCCATCTAATCCAAAAATGAGCAGAGACATGGAGCCTAGGTGGAGCTGAGGCAGGCTGAATGAGTCTGGTTACTGAAAACAGCCACCTGTGACGGCACCTGCCTGTCACTCAAAGCAGCCATTCCCTTAATTAACTCTAAGTCATAATGGGTGAGTTATATAGAAATTCACCCCTTGTAGGGTTGTCATGAATGGGGAAATTAGAGACCAAAACCAGGCTGTAAACATTTTAATATGGCACCTTATGGAGAATGACTCACTTCTGTAGCCAGCCTCAAGTGGCCGTTCAAGGAACTGCAGGTTTTGTTACTTCTATGTTGGCTTCATTTGCCAGCCACGGAGGTAGCCGCTTGACTAGTACAAGTGTACCAAGTCAGATTCACCAAACTCTCTTGTGGATTTCATTTGTATCTAAGAGAAAAATAAAGTATGAGAAAAAAATCAAATCTCATGTACATGCCATTTATGTGTGTTCGTGTAAGTGGTTCTTGCATGAGGCCCAGTGTTCCTTGTGGTTAATGCCATTAAGTAACCATACTGGAAGTACACATGATTTGATCAGCTCAGCAGTAGTGCAATGCAATAAGCTGACTGGGTGAGGGCTTTTCCCTTGAGCCAGGCCTGTATGTGTACAGACCCTTGGAAAAAAGCACCTATCTAACGGCATATAAGTCTGCTGTGTGATTAAATACAGGGCCGATGGCTTCCCAAATTAATTCTGAGGTTCTGTGGATTCCCTCGGGCAAAATTTAGATGGAATTTGTCTGTTTGGTGTATCCCTTTTGTCTGTGAGCTGTTAGAAGAGTAGGTTCAGCCTGCCTTTGTTTGTCCTCCATTAAAGTAGGGTCGATGTGAAGCACTGTTAGTTTTGGAGTCAGCAGGGAATCAGGGGTATCTGACAAATGGTTGAAATAAGGAGTTATGGGGAAAAAAATAGAGAAATGAGAAACCAGATGGAAGAACAGAGGTAATGTCAGAGAGAGCTGGTAGAAAGGGGAGAGACGAACATGAAGAAGAGAAGGTGGAGGGAAAATGAGCTCCGCAGAATGAAAGATTGTTCATCCATAACCATTAGCTACTTATGGTGTATAACAAGAAGCTGTATCAAATAGGGCTCCAGGCTTTGCTCCCCTGGTAGCTATCTATTCAGTGTCTGTTGCTTTTTTTCCCTGTATTGCTCTCTCTCTCATTCACTCAGTTCAATCCATATAATGAGAGGCCCCTATCCATGAAAGGATCAGATAGGCCTAAAGCCAGTCTGAGCCACTGGCTGCTCGGCTTACTACTGGCTCTTCTTGTTGCCTCTGCATTAGTTGCCAAGCAGGACTTTTATTTTATAACAAAAAGTCAGATGCAGTACAAGACATTTCCGGTTCCTTTTTATGTAGTGTCTCATAATAGATGACATCTTTTACCAGAGGCACCTGGCCACAATGGCAGCACAGAATAGCCAAGGCATAAAAAAACACACAGAATTAATTTACAGCGTTCATATATACCACAGTAAAACATAACTTGTGGGGCAAGAGAGAAGGTAATATTTAGAACATTTACAGTATGTTCTAGAAAACAGAACAAACATCTTGATTATCTGGTACGACATCAGACAAAAAAGAAAACATGTCTTCAATGATCAAATAAAAGTCTTTATCTTTGAATTGTTGATATTAGGGTTGGATGTTATAGATCAACTCTTCTGCCACAGTATATTTAATTTTAGATACTTAAAGATACACTGTATATGGAAATATGGAAATGTTATAGAAGACTTACTTAACTAATAAATATGGGATTGTCTACTTGCAGCTAATACAAATTGATGCAAAAATACATATTGTCATGAAATTTCTGCAGATTGAATCACTGTGTACCTTGATCACCTAAACCTCACTGACATCAGTAGCAGGAAATGATAAGCTCTGAGAGTGTATGAAAGGTGAGGTTCTGCAGTGGCTACTGGTGCACTGTAATATTAATCAGATAAAGTGTTTTGTGAAAGATGAAGTGGCTTAGATAATGAGACAGCTCTGACCTTGGTTCTACAGTGTTTTGTCATCACTTTCTGTAACATGTAGGATACAGAGAGGACATAAAGTACCTCACAGCAACAGAGACAGTACAATACAGAAGCTGTCTCTCAGCATGCATCCATCCACCATTAGTTCTGCAGTGTCTGCTGTTCCTTCCTCAGGTGTAGTAAAAGCCAAACTGAAGTGTCACGTTGTAAAGAAGCTGTTTCTCTGATATAAGCAGAGATAATACATTTTACAGTAATCACTCTTCGTCGTACAGCAGCATCGAAGACATCAAGTGGAAAGTGGGACTGAATCTAGCTGTGACTTTAAATTCAGGGAGGACTGATTGACTAGCCAGGCTCTCAGGGTTTGGGCCAGCTGCAGCATAGCGTTAAATCGTAATTCTCTGAGGTCTTAAATGGCTCAGTTGACCATATGGTGTAAGGTGCAATGGTGCATTTTGGCAGGAAACACAGCACAGTTAACACAAACACACAGACACACACATATTTGAACATCTTCACTTGTGAGGTCCTAATTTAACTCACTGCAACTACATGCCTTATGACAACTCTTCACAGCTATGTAACACGCTCAGACATCTGAAATATTGTACATGTTTAGTGTACCACTGTTCATGCTTCAAACAGGGCCTGTGGGAAGTAAATAAAAGATGCTTGTCAATATTTGTTTGGTCACAGATCTGACAAAATGGTGGATGTAACAATGTCAGTTTAACTGTAGAAGTAATGGTTGCTACTAGCAACAGAAAGAATCAACTGAAACCCACTGCTGGTGACAGAATAACCGTAAACAAAACAAAATCTTTTAACCATGAAAGTCTTAATGGCCATCCACACCAAGAAGAAAAACTATAACAATAATGGTAATGATAACGATGGGAGCACTGAATAATAACGTGTAAACTGTGGTCCCAACGCGCTGCACACTCCAGCTGTGTCTGCAGCTTAATGGGAAAATATGGATGACCTGTTACTGCTGTGCGTTGTACAGTATATCAACATATTGTTCATCAAATAGCTCTGAAAGTGATCCCAACGATGTAATTCGCCACGGTCATTGTCATTGTAGTGTGGACTCCGCCATCCACTTGAGTTAGAAGGATGTTTAAAAGATTTATTCATAGTTATTGTTATAGTTATCGGTTTTGGTTTTTGGATAGCCCATTGAAATGAATTGATTTCATCCGAAAATTTGGTCTTTGTAATTGCTTGTGTTGGGCCCTGAAGTCCCTCAAACAGCCCTTTTAAGAGAACTGTCTAAAATGTCCTCACTTTCTCAAAATGTCCTGACCAAAACTGCCAATTGGGCCTCAACAGCACACAAACACACACAATAACCCTCTTTTATTCACTGTTTGTCTCCCTCTCCCTCATGCACACACACACAGCACACATGGTGCATAGCCTGCTCATGACGTGCAGCACTGTGGTAGGTGTAAGTGTCAAACTGTCAATATGGACACATTACAAACTGCAAAGGCCAAGCAGGAGATCCCTTACTGTCAACTCTGTGTATAAACAAACAGTACACACAAACCCACGGGTAATAAGATGATACATGGCTCTGTATCAGCTATGTAACTGGTAACTGAAACCTGCCTTTAGATTAATCAAAAAGCACTCCAACATTGTGTTCTCAATTATTTCCAATCAAGACTGGTAATATCTGTGGGGATTCACAATTCACAGCAACACAAAATAGGCTAAGAGCTAAAATACAAATCAAAGTCACAACTCAGCCGTATCCTGCTTCTTTCAGTCATTTTTGCTAATTGACAGTCGCTCCGTCAGTGTCTTCCTGTGACACAGTTATTCGTCCTGTCTGCAAACAGGGGCCTTATGATAAATCAGTGGTTAAGTGATTGAACTACTGTATGTGATAGCTGGGAGCGGATGTCACTGCACCTAAACTATCTTCTAAAAGAATAATTACTATACTAAAGAGAAGAAGGGATGAGTCAAAGATGCTTTTTTTTTTACGTGAAAACTAATTGTGGAGGCTGATTTCTGTTCACTGTAGATAAGTGTGTGTGTGTGTGTGTGTGTGTGTGTGTGTGTGTGTGTGTGTGTGTGTGTGTGTGTGTGTGTGTGTCTTTCCATATGTGCATGCACTGTAGGTGTGGGCTTGTGTGGGTGGGTTTACAGCGACTGACTACTGTGTGTCCCGTCGTGCTGAAGGCTGCCTTCTGCATATAGATCCACCATTCACATGTTTGCATTTCACACTCCTCAGGGGAAGTCACATGACATGTCTAAGCAAGCACTTTTCTAAAATGGCTTAAGGAATATGGCAGGAAAACGTAGATATTTAGCTGAACGTGTGTGTGTGTGTGTGTGTGTGTGTGTGTGTGTGTGTGTTAGCATGTGCAGAGTGTGCTGCCTTTGAGTCGTGACCAGAAAATATCCTCCTTTCTGAGCATGTCTCAAACACCCACATTGAGGTTTTGCTGCTGCCTTTAGGGAGCTGCAGCACATACTGCTGTGCATGTATTTGCTTATCTTGCTTTAAAGGCAAAGAAGAAGCCATGGTGAAATACTGGCTAACACTCTCCAACACCACAGGAATCCTCAAAACATTGGCTTCCAACTGGCAGAAGCCCAACTCTTGAGGCAGTAGTGATGAGGTGTGACTGGCCACATCGTCTGCTTGCAGCTTCTTCCTCACAGGTGGTGCAGCTGCTGTGGAGGTTGGGTGGTTCTCTGGAGTGATGAAGCCCTCTGGTTTAACCCTCTAGAGTGCAATAGCAAGCAGTTTATCATGGACAAGACAGATGTGAGGACTTTGGGGTCAGACCAAGATCCTGCCTGATCAAAGATCCATTTCATTTCATTGCCTTTTGGTCTAAAGACAAGACCTGGAAGCTGCATCTTCTATATCTCTCATCAGCTTCTCTGCCTGGTTTGTCCTTTACTAATAATAAAACCCTTCCTAGTCCTTCTCATCCTAGTGTCACCCATTGTTACATCCATTTGCCTGTGACAAAAACGAAAAAAGAGGCAGCCCAGAGGAGAAAATCATCTTACAACTAAATTATTCCTTGTCAGCAGTGGGGCAGCGTAGTTTAAGTCTTGTTCTGACATACCTTTTGGATAGGCAAATTAGGAACTGCAAGTCATTTTTCTGTAGTTTATTGCTTTTTTCAGTGTAAAGGACTGTTTTTTGAACATGATGTGCAAATGGAAGAGGATCCATCCACATTCACAGAGCAGAGATGTGCTTGGAATAAAAGAACAATCTCCATACCATCAGTACCAAGTTCTAAATTGTGTTCTTCCTCGTGTATTATGAGCTGTGACTGTTGTAGAGCAGCAAAGTCGATTCATTGACTAATCCTAACTGGCAACTATTTTGATTATCCTTTAATGAATTAGTCGTGTTTTAAGCAAATGTGTTAAAAAGTCACTTAAATGTGAATATTTGCTGGTTTTCTGTGTCTATGATATTAAACTAAATATCTTTGGACTATGGTAGGACAAAACAAGCAATTGAATATGTCAGCATTTTAACAGATTTTCTGTCGTGAAAATCAAGAAAACACCTTCACCTTCACCATCAGTCATTTCACTGTGACTCCGCCCTTCCATGTCAAAGCACAGACCCTCAGATTGAATGAGTATCTTTTGCTTTCGCACTCAGCGTCATACAAATTTGACATGAAAATGAGTAAACTGGATCTCTAAGGGAAGTACTTTTCAATACAGAAAGAAAGACTGAATGAATGAAAGAAAAACAGCCTCTTTCTCATTCTGACAAGGCAATTAAAAGAGCTACAAGTTACACAGACAGAAGAGGTCAGGGAAAATTAATCTTGTTTCTCTGGGACACTTACATGACTTTATTTTATTAGTGTTCAGTTAGCAGAGGTTAGTGGAGGCTCCTCTGTAACATATCAGACTATTATTATACTACTTGGTATTCCCTGTCAAGAGATTAAATTAAAACATTTTTAGACTGACAGAATTTATTTTGAACTTGTCAAATTTCTATTTATATTCTAAACACATCTAAACGAGAGCATTTATTTAAAGTTTTTTGAGGCTACTGAATCTTAGAGTTTTGATAAATGCTAATGTGAATGAAAATAGTTTAGTCAGTTTAATGTTTCAGAAGGTTATTAGCTGAAATAAATTCTGCTCTCAGCCATTTCAGGAACTTCATACATGAAAAGCAGCAAGTGCACAAATGACAAACACTAAAGAAATACCATAAAAATATAATTGTTGAATTGTATTCAATACTGTACAAATACAGTCCTTGAGTCAATGAAAAAAGTTTACTGTGAAAATAATGTGAAAAAATGACACCATCAGAGGTGTCTGGAGTCCTTTTTCTCCTATATTGTCCTAATACAAATAATGCCCCACAAAGGTGTGATTTCTGACAAAACTGTATTTATAGTCTGTCCTGTGTGGTCTTGAATTGAAAGAGTAAAAATGTTGCTTTGGCATGAGATAGATATAATTCAGCGCTTTGTTGCTGTAAGGTGATTTCTCATAGGACAAACAACACCCTGAGGAAATAGATACTGGAATTAGAAAATACATTTGTCTATTTGCTGAAGCCCTTGGCTTCTAAACAGAAATGAACACTGAATATTTAGCATCAATGTGCGACCTTGTGTTGTGTCCATGTGTATGCAAGAATGATAATAATATATTTCAGCCTTTAGGACAGAGGAGAGAAGACGGAAGAGAGGATAAGCAGTGTGCATGGGCAGGTTAGGATGGGGCTTCACCTCCTGTCAGAGATGTCACTAGGTGTTAGTAAAATGGGAAAGGATGACTGAAAGTGAATAAAGGACATTACAACTGCGGGGAAATTTTGAATTTACCAAAGTGTGAGGCAAAATTAAGGTGAGAATTAAGTTTAAAAAAAAATGTTAAGAGATGAAAACGATGGGCTGAGACAGAAAGATAGAAATAAATGAAGGGAGATAGGTGGAAATGCTGAGAAAGCAGCAAAGAGCATAAAAAGGCTCAGAAGGATAAATGAATGGAGAGAGATGTGTGTGTTTTTATGTGTCTGTGTGTGGTTCAAGAGAGAGAGAGACAGGTTTGTGCTGAATGGTAACCGGAAAGATCTGCGACACGTGTCTTCATCGTCCGACTGAGCACCATGGCGCATGACTGCCCCAGGGCCGCTGCACTCAGCCATGTCATGGCTCAACGGTCTCTCTCTCTCTCTCTCTCTCTCTCTCTCTCTCTCTCTCTCTCTCTCTCTCTCTCTCTCACTCACACACACACACACACACACACACACACACACACACACACACACACTCACTCACACACACATAGACACAGGAGGAGAGACTGTCAGGAGGATGAGAGGGTGAAAGAGAGAGAGGAAGAGAGTCAGAGGTTATAAGACAGGAAGTGGAGACTGAGGTGTAGAGATGTCAAGTGAAGGAGTAAGATAAGGCGGGGGAGGATGAGCAGTGAGTAAAAGTAAAAGTGTCGTGCCAGCAAGGCTGAGGAACCTTCAGATATAGATGGAACAAAAAAAGTATTACACTGTACTGTACAGGCACACTAAACACTATTCCCTTGACTCATGTACTATTTGTGCACAGGTAAGCATGAATATCCAGATAAATTAAAGCTTAAATTCACTTAATACAGTGTGACTGAAGAGACAGCGTGTTGATTTAGTAATGAGAACACAGCAGATCTCTAATGTGAGCTACAATAAGGCCACTGAGTCTCAGTGGGACTAGTACTGAAAGTGGCTTGTTGAGTGACAAAAAGCTCAACTTCTTTACGATCTTATATCTGTTTGATACCTTTCGTAAAATTACTGTGAGTGGCAAAGCCTGATGTGGAGTATGGAGCTTTAGATTAGATTAGTATAGCAAACTGTGAGAGCTCATATGGGAATACTGGAGGCCCCACAGTCAATGTAACTCTAATTATGCTCAGAGGTCCATGTATTGGTAAGGCTATTGCCTTCTTGTGTGCTTTATTTTGTATTTTTAGCAAAGAAAGGTGGTACATGCGTTTGTTCTCATGCATATTCTGCACAATGTACATGTTGTTTTCTTTAAAAAAGAAGAAATGTGTATTGAATGTCCTTAGGTTCTTTCTTTAGGTCTTTATGTGTTTCCTCTATACATAGCAAAGAGACAGGGGCTTGTTATTTTGTATCATGTCATGTCCTAATTATAGGTGGAGCTATCTTAGCCCGCATTTAATAAAAACATGGGAGCTTACAGATTCCACTGTGTGGACAACCTATCCTCCTTTAGTTTCTATTTTTGCCCTACCTAATTACCAATATGACTAATAATGTTAATACCCAAAAATGTGTGTTTAAATTCTGCATATAAATGTATTAAGAAAAAACCAAAATGATATTGCTTGAAATCATTGTTTTGTTTGCAAACAAATTTAGAACAACTCTGAACAGCAAAGATTCTAATGAGAGCTTCAAAAAAGGGCACAGTTACATTTAACTAGATGTCATTAGAACAGAAGTTATTAAAAATGGGTGAAAACTTCTGACATCACAATATCTCTTTGAGCCTACTGGACTACGGCGCTTTTTAGTGAGTCATTGCCAGCTAGATTAGATTTGAGTCGTGATGAGGCATTTCTTTCACACATCATCCTAATCTTGGCTTCATTGCACCGGCTGCCAATCTCTTTTAAAATTCTGGTCTGGTGCTGGAGTATGTAACCAATCTTCTGTCTGCTTATTGTTCCCACAGATCACTCAGGTCTGCCAATTTAAATTTGAACTGTTTCCAAGTCCAGGTTTTAAAGCTATGGCTCTAAAGCTTTTGCCGTACTGGTTCCTGGTTGGAACAGCTTCCCAGTTAGCATCAGGTCAGCTGATATTGTTGTGGCTTTTATTTCAATCAGGAGAGACTTCTTCTACATTTGTGAATGAACAAATATCTTTAATTGATATGTGCTCAGTGAAGAGGAGAAACGTGAAAAGGCAATAACATTGTGAAGTCATCGTATTTGAAGGGATTGGTGAAGCCGTGATTAGTATAAGAAACCCCCTGATGGAGTACAGGCACTGCTGGTGGGGGTGGTAAAGAAATGAAGAGAATGCTGAAGATCTAGATGAGATGAGGAGTGGACTTCTGATGAGCTCAACCTGGGCGCTGGATATGATGAACTGGAGATGAATGGGGTGGAGGAGGGTCGCAACGATTTCACACTGAAATGACAGCTGAAAGCAGCAGAGAGGAGAACGGATTTAAAGTTTGACAGCAGAAACATGGTTGGCTGGAGGAGACTGTGGCTAAGTCTGATTGGATTAATTAAAAGAGTAAATGTCCATAGCTGATTCGGAGAGAGTGTGAGAGAATTGTTTATGAATGAGGCATAAAGAGAAGGTCTTAAACGTACGCTGAGCTTCATATCTCATCTTAAACCAACAACCAAAAGTTATGTTTTCATTCATTCATAATTTCCTTCTTCATAAAAGACATTTTGGTATTTCAGCATTGTTTACATTAATGTTTACTACCTAGCAGTCTTCTTCTTCTTTTTCTTCTTCTTCTTCTTCTTATCATTATTATTATTATTATTATTATTATTATTATTATTGTTGTTGTTGTTGTTGTTGTTTTTGTTGTTATTATTATTATTCTAATATAATTTTCTATGCCTGAAAGATGCTCATATTGGCAACCTGTTTGTTCTTTAAATATGTACATAAAAAATACATTCAGCATAGCAAAAAACAAATGAATTAAAACTTTAGTAGATACTATTATGTGAGGATACAAATGTCGTGGTCCTAGCACCAGATAAAATTATTTGGATTTGGATTTTATAAGTACATTTTTTATTTTGACAGTAGTTTCAACTGTACTGGAGCTGTGTTTTTTGCTGTAGTTCAGACAAACGTGGACAGGAAAGATGAATAACACGGTTCAGAAGATATCCTGGTATGCATCCTGTTTAAACCTACACTTATATGTAACTTACCTAAGAGGTACGAAAAAGTCTATTTGATCCCATGTGTCAATCCTAATGTCCTGAAAATTGTCTTAAATCATACACTACAAGCCCTGAACTGAACATTTGTAAGTGCTCTACAGATTTCTAGAGGGAGGGACACAAACTAGATCTCATTGACATTCTGTACATTCAGTGTGAGTGTCCTTTTAAACGGTTTCCCTCTATCTGTGACACACACACACACACACACATTCACACCCACACAACAACAATGCCGGGTGCAAGACGGAATTAATAAGTTGCTCTGAACCACAAAGAGGCAGAGGTCCTTGCTATTGCCATTATGTCACAAGTCATTATGCAGAACAATGAACGAATGAAACCACATTAAGGAACTTTGCGTGTTTAAACATGCGCTGTGACTACATGCAGAGTTGAACAACATTTTTGCTTCATCTTAGCCAGAAGCGATTAAGGAGGGATGTTAAAATGTTAAACCCCTTAACTTTGGTAAGGCAGAGATTTAATTATGTACCACCCCAACCTCCCACTAAGACAGCAGTAAATATCATTTGCTTCCACATTTGCTTCCCGAAAGAGCACAACTTGCATGACCACAAGAAGTCGGTTGTCAGGTAAACTGTTTAAATAAAAGACAGAGCTGTTTTCTGTTGGTTAGGACTGTCGCAAATAGAGAGGGTACAAACTGCTACTTTTTCCTCTGATGCGCTCATCGTCAGCCCAACCTGTAGTTTTATCAGCACACGTATGGAGGCAGTAGCTTAGTTTGTAGAGACTTGGCTTGGAAACTGGAGGGTTGCCAAGTCTAGCACAGACCACAGTATGGAGTGTGGAGCTGGTAGCTGGAGAGGTGCCTGTTCCACCTCCTGTACACTGCTGAGGTGCCCCTGAGCAAGGCACCTAACCCCTAACTGCTCCCGGAGTGCTGCTAAGTGGCAGCCCATAACACCACCGTCTCTCCAGATTGTATTAATAAAGTATTTCTTCTTCTTCTTCTTCTTCTTCTTCTTCTTCTTCTTAATGCCCCCAGCCAACTCTGTCCAGGCACATGATTAACTAGCAGGAGTTACTATTTCAGCAACAGCCTTCCCACCGACAAACACAGCCAGTTACGTTTGATCGAGCCAAGCCAGATTAATTGAGGAATCATTAATCTACCCGTCTGTGTGGCGCAGTCTGAGTATTGTAAACACACAAACTGGCCCATTTATCATGACTGAAAGTCTTCTCTATACCCTGCTACTGTATGGAGAGATGCAGATTAGCTGATTGTTGTCAGATCACACCTGCGTGTCAGTGTAAAGCTTTAACCATAGTGTCAATCTGAGTTTGAGGTGAAGAATTTGTATCCTATTTGCTTATTGATACCGAAAAACAATAGTAGGCATCTGAAAATAATCCTCCTATTAGTGTTTGTGTGTGTGTGTGTGTGTGTGTGTGTGTGTGTGTGTGTGGTGTGTGGGCAATATTTTAATTATCTTACAGTGATAAATGGCAACTTGCAGTTCAGGTTTAATCTCTATTAACCCCAGTGGAATTTACTTCCACCTCTCACCGGTACACCAGACTAAACTGATTAATCCATTAGAAATTGTAAAACAGCTCTTTCATGGTTTCTTTTCATCTAAGTCTCTCCCTCCCTCTCAGTTTTAATGCCTTCTGCCTTCCACTCTCCCTCTCTGTTGGTGGGTCTGAAACTTAGAATGAACCACTGAAGGGAAACAGAATCATCTGTTCGGTTACTTAATCAGCAACATGGAGGCTATATGAGGTTTAAAGCTTGGTTTGAGATGGAGCCTACGTTACACTGGATTGATACAGTAGGAATTGCTGCAGACACTCTGTGATGGTGTTTTTTAAAATGTTATTACTACTAGCAGCTGATAGATGTTCAGAATTCATTCGCATACACAGAGACCAAATCAAACATCCTTTCATATTACATTGAAGTGAGATCAAACTCACTTCTGTTTCCACATTTGATACAGTTCCACAAAAAGTGGACATATTACATTTATATACTAGGAGGAAAAATACTTTAGAGAATTCTCAGTGGCCAGTTTATTAGGTACACCTAGCTAAAACGATGTAGGACAGTCTCCCCTCACTGAAGGTTGTAATGTTCATGTTTTTGTTGAAAGTGTTTTACAGAGAGGTGTTACTCTCATTGATATAAATGGATTGGGTTTGGTCAGTATAACACAATACAGTTCAGTAGCACCACAAACGACATCCTGCAAAATGACACATACAGTTACACCAAACCTCTCTGTTCAGATGTTGCATCTGAAAGCCTGTGGAAAACGCCAGCCACGCTGCTTTCATCCTTTTATCCAAGGCGCATGGGAGGTTGCGCTACTCTCACGCCTATCGTTACTAAGCAACCAAAACCTGCAGGCTGCATGACGATGATAACGAAGTTGCAGTAATGTAGCTGTAATCCTCACTGACTTAACTAATTAAAAGTCAGAACTTTTAATGCTGCTCGATTAATGAGGAGAAAAGAAAAAACCTTTTAAGACCTTTTAACTGGATGTTGTTGCATCTTTGTGCAGACTGGTTAATTCTTGTCACATCAGCTGTGGTCTGCGTATTGTGTTCTAAACAGTAAAATTTTTCCATGTCTGTGCAGCGAGGGCATACCTGAAAAAACAGGCACATTGCAACAAATGTACGCATTAACAGTGTCCCTTTCAGTTTTGAGTGCGCTTGTTGTGCTTGCAACATCTGAACGGCCCCTAGAACAGTTTTAGCTAGGTATACTTAATAAACTGGCTACTGAGTGTATACTGCCTGTTGCTATTATCCACATATGTAAGATCTTGGGAAGGTTGACTGATTAAAATGTGTTTGTTGGTTCAGAAATGAAATTGCAGTCATAGATTACCTCTAAACTGAATGAATTATCAATAATAATAATTTCTGTGATTAAGAAATGAATTAGTGACATTCATTAGCAAAAATAGTAATAGATCCAGATGAAAGAGCACTGCACCACTCCGTTCATCTGCATTATGAAATGCAGTACAGGTCTGAACTGGATCAGTAGGTGTTTTCTGCAGAAATGAATATAAAAGAATCATTTCTGGAGGACACATTTACAAATGGATTATAGTCTTTTTATAACAGGATTATCTTGCCATCATGAGATGAATGAGAGATATATGTAGAACATTTTATTCTAGGACATACAGGACAGCCGTCTTAGCCGTGCAAATTGCATTTGGTAGACTGTTGCCACATAAACTGAGCTCAGACATAACCTGAGCTCCAGAAGACTTAAATCCATGCACAGCAGCAATTACTGTGCATTATACAAGGTAATACAACACTAACGATAGCCAAGAGTGTATTTTGTTTTGGGGTCCTATGCTTAGTGGTACAGAAGTAGCCTCAGCTTCTTCCTTAGGGACTACTCTGATGATAGTATGCTTAATTTAAATAGCATGGCTCTTGAAATACTGAGCACCACTTTACCTCTACAAAGTGCCACCAACACTTATTAATTGCAGTCCCAACAGTACTGCAGCCATATTCCTTTTTAATTACACATACCGCTCTTACAGTGTTTAATTGAATTTGGGATATAGTATAATATATTAATTTTTATGGTGCTTAACGAAAACAGTTTCTTAATAATTCCCACACTTAAACTAGTGTGACCTTTTGGGTACCTTGGACTCAAGATGGGTGAGTTCATTGCCTTGCAAGACTATTGTTACTCAGGAGTGTCAAAGCTTAGCTGGGGATGCACTGGTTCCCTGACTAAAAGAGTATTTAAAAAGTTATTTTAAGTCATCCGCCTGCCGCTGATTTATTCCAAAGGCCTTCTAGCTTTATCAATACTGACTGCACTTTCACTAAATACACACTTTTTAATTAAACTTCTGAATTAAACTAATTTCTGCCTAAAATGTTATGCTAATGTATGCTTATTTTGAAAGTTTCCTACATGATATCCATATTAAAACCCTTCCTCTGAAACTGTACCAGTGTGTTTCCTCTGTGTTTGAATAAACAGTAATGTATGAGACCCCTCTGGTTGGTCTGCTGAGGTGGAAGAGGATTTTTCACTCACATTTTAACAGGCCTTAGTCTTACTCCTGGAAAACAGTAATTGAGGTATCGACTGGAAAATGAACAGGCTAGTTAAAGGCCTGGCCTACTGCCAATACCGAGAAACGACATAGGATTGATAACGTTCTGTGCAACAGAGCAGTAAATTGCCAAAGCTTTTACCAATATATTTTCTTTTAGTATGAGGTATAAGTGGCAGTGGAGTATATTGATATCTTTTACTTTGCAGCAAGATATTTGAACGTTTTTTGTTTTGTTTGTTTTAACAGCAATGATTCTGTACAATAGTGAAAACACAGGTGATAACTTTAAATTGCAACACCAAGGACACAGTGGGCACTATTTCTGTACAGGTGCAAAAGCTGACGAAGCACTCAATTTTGGTAATTTTGTTTGGTTTGGTTGTTCTGCACTGTAGCTCTAAATGGCCTTGCTTTAGCCAAGTTAAGTGTACCTTTGTACCCTTGTACCTATTTGGATATTAAATTGCAGTTGTGTTTCTACTGCATCACCACAACCATTTCTACAAAAGCACTGAGCATTTTGTGGATTTGGTCAGTAGAAAAGCGCACACTTGCCTCTCCTAAATCACATAAAACCTTTTCATGAATGTGAAATTTTGTTTTTAGGTTACTATACTGTAGTATATCACCTGACTGCTCATATAAAATCTGTCTTTTAGAAATAATGTGGGAACAGGAACTTTAGTATCACCTGAAATGCAAAACACATTTAACAACATAATCCGTCCTTGGAAGTATATCTGAAGTATATTTGTGCTGTGACTCTGCATCATAAAAAAAACTGTTTTCTCTGAGGCAAAGCCAACTGGACTCCCCACACAGTCCATTAGGAGAGTGTCTGCTGCTTCTAAAGATGGAGCTGATGTCATCAGGCATTGTTGATGCCTGTCCCAGCTCCACCTGCTGATAATGTATTTCCCCTCTAGTAATAATGTAAAGTACTCATCTTTCTCCAGCCTCTTTTTCAGATTACACTGTACTGTGCCAAGAATGCTCTTGTGTCCATCATAAGCAAAATTGAATATGAAAATGCAATATGCAGACATTTTCTTTTTTGCCCATTTAACACAAAAATAGAGCCTGATATTATTATTCTTCTGAGCCACAGACCACCATCATCAATGAAGGACAGAAACAAATTAAAGCTGCACACATTATTTTTTTGTTTGTTTGTTTTTGTTGGATTTTTTGGCCACTAGCCGGCAGTACTCCAGAACTAGCTAACACTCACATATTTTGGCCTTATGAAGTTAATATGGGTAACATATTAAGAAGCTATTCACACATCTGGCAACTATACAGCAGCATGATCCTTCAGTAGGAGTTATTCTTGTGACTTGTTGAATTCGTGTCCGAATGCATTCTCCTTTTAGTTTTGGTGTCCAGTAACTATACTGAGACAATCAGTTACTTTAGCTGCTGAATGCTTCACTAAAGTCACTAACTTATACTGTCTGCTCTGTGGTTTGCCATGAAGTGGCTTTATCGGAGCTATTTCACTGTAAACAGCTGGAACCAGTAACAGTGGTTGAGAGCAGTGAGACTGAACAGAAACAGTAAAATATTGGTCTATAAAACCAAAGCAATGAGGCTAAAACCATCCATAGGTAGAGCTGAGGGGACCTGCAGATTTCCTTTGACCAGAAGCGACCCCTTTCTCGTTTACACTCATTTGAGCCATTAGTCATATATACGGTATGTATATTTAAAGCTGCATTGTTCACATATATTTATGAACAATGCAGCTTTAAATATTGCCTGCTAGATTTAAATAGTTGTTAAACTGTAAACTACCACCACAGTCAACTACAAATAATAGTAAATGTGCCTTTCAGTGTCTGAGTAGGCTACATGTACACTTGCCAAAACATCGCAAGAAGCACTTGCTGTAATGCTTTAAATGGAGAGATGGCAACCTCTGCCCATCATAATTTACTATATATCTCCTCTGCACTGCCTTTTTATCCAGCTGGCTGTTGTAACCTGGAACTTTTTTTTATGTGACTCTTCCTATTAGGCAAAGTGCCAATAGGTGGATCAGCAGTTTCTGTGTCCTCTCTCTGTCTCTATCGGTCTCTATCTCCCTCTAAAATTAAACACTGTGCTCCAAGCATTGTCACGACAAATAGGCGGTGTGGGCGATGGACAAACAGGCGCACACACACATGAAACCACACACGGCAGCAGTTTATCGTACACGTTCTGAACAAACCAGTACAATGAGTGAAGTGATGATGACTTTGCAAACAGTTAGATTGTGTCAATTAAAATGTGATGAGTGTGTGGGGAATTGTTTGTAGGTGTATGCTGTATTAATGTGTATGTGTTAATGAGTATGTGAGAGAAAGAGTGGGGGGCTTCACCTCACAAGGCAGTTGTTTTATAATATATAATGACAACTCCTCATGATGCTGGAATTGGATGCAGTTCAGAACATAGAAAAAATTCCTTGGATGTCCACTTGGTGAATTTATCCTTTCAGCTTTTATCGGTTGTAGAGTGCTTGCTGCCAATTTGTTGCATACTTGTGGTTACTGTCATAACAGCAAGTGCAGTTTAGTCTCAGATATCTTGGGGCAATAAAGACGTTGAGTGTTGTCAACTTATAATACAAGAGAAGAACAACGGGTGTGTTTGTCTGCAGCTAAACTAACTTGTGATGTTTAGATAAAGAAGTCAGCGGTTTCCACGATGCCATGATCAACCTCAATCTGATTTCATGCCTCACACGGTGCAAGTAGTTTCCCACACAACAGCACGGCAGGGTAAAAGGAGTTGGTTACCTTGCTGAGGAGTTGAGGAGGTGTTCAGCCTGCAGCTCTTCATCTAACGGCTCGCTGTTACTGCTCCTTCTTGTCCCATTACTTCCTGCAATTTTTTGTAGACACATTTTTCATTTTCAACAATCGCAGTTAGAGCAAAATACAGTGGAATTCCTGTGACTGCTTCACAATAAAAACCTTCTATTGTTTCCCCAGTTGAATACTTCATAATAAAATTCCTAAAAGTGAAATAGCAGCAGTAGGAAATGTGAGTTAAATGTGTGCATTTTTCCCTGTGAATACCTTGTGCACACGGAGGCGATTTTAATCCTACATGGGAAAGGCGGACTCTGCCACTAGTAACGAAAACTACATTGAATGGCTAAATGTGGAAAGTCTGATTGATTAACATCACAACACAAACATCTTAAGTTAAACACATCATAAATTAAACACAAACAACGGAAGAGGAAGGAAGAAAAGAGAAAACTGTAATGCTCAAAAAACTGTACAATGTACAGTCCTTTAAAATGATGAAAAAGACAAATAACCTCCCAACCCATGTATTTGGTATAGTTCTTTGAACTTATTAAACCACAAAATCCTCCAATATAAAATAAATCAGTTTTAGAAAATGTAAAATTAAATGCAAGTAAAACAGCAAATGACTATCATATTTGAGTCAAGGAAAGACATCTATGAAGGTTCCCCAGCTCTTCCTAAACACAGTTGATATTTTTACTTACATTGTAGAGGATTAGTATGATGTTAATTCATTGATCCAGCTCCTTTGTAAGGACTATTTTATACTGAATTATGACCACAGTTGTCCCACTGCTCCTACACTTCCTGAGTGTGCCCCGCAGAGGGCCTGGTTAATCTGATCATTAAACTGAGAAATTACATTGAATATGAAACATGACCAGAGACTGAAATCCTGTTTTTATTCAAGTGACAAGGAAATGCTCCAGAATGAAGTGACTGCAGATTTCGACCTGAACTTCATTAATGCTTCACTCACACCACTTTATGCCTGACTTTTTCAAAACCTGTGACTCAACCTTAAAATAGTTCCGTTGACTATTTATTTTTACTAGACTGTTTGTGTGTGCATATGCAAGTGTGACTGTGTGTGCATTTAAAATAGTCTGTGATTGCAGGTGTGTCTAGACAGACAGCAGGACAAAAAAAGACAATAGCCAGACGGACATCTGGATAAAGTGCACATAAAGTCTAATTTGTGCCAAGCCACTGCAGGGTTGTCTGCAATGATTTATCTGCTCTCCATCTTGCTGCAGACAAACACTCTGTCTCAACTCACCAGGAAGAGCACTCACCTTACTTTCACCTCGCTGAGAGATGATTCAGAGTGTGGCTGACATTTCAAGACTGGTCATCTTATTCCAAAGATCTCCAACACTTTTGTGGTGGCCTCTTAGAACTTATACATCTCCCTGCTACTGTGGGAGCAAATTGTCCTCCCAGTACAATTGTTGTGGAATAGCCTATAATGGTGTCTGGTATGTGCGAGACACTTTTTAGAAGCCCTGTTTCACAGTTGTTCCATCACAAGAGAATCTGATTAGATTGATGCACTGCTTTTCCAACACAAATGAGTTGTACTGAATGCATACATTTAAATCACTGTCTCAACTCTGTATCCATCTCAGCCTTTCATAAATAAATAAAACATTCAGCGAGAGTGGAGAACCCAATCTTTAAAACTGAGAACACAGCTTTCTTAATCGTAAAAACGCCCACAGTGACAGGAGGGCATATATCTTACTTTTGTAGAGAAACTGATAAAAGGCAGACTTTGAGTTGAATTTAATATAATTTACATGAATACATTTGTCAAATAGCTTGTCTTATTGTTTCTCTGATGTTCAAAAACAAACTCGTAATACACATCAACTGAATCCCTGGCACAATTTATAGTAACCTTGGAATTGACTCAAATAGATAATAGTCTTGTTTTTACAAAAGAATTTCAAGAAGTGAAGTGAAATGGCTAATTACAGCAGACATTTAACAAATATCTCAAACAAAGAAACAATATATCTGATGCAACCTGCTGTAAAACTAAAATTAAACTTTGAAAGGTAGAAATGTCAGCACGTGGTGAAGTAAGTGTTGAATCATTGGCATAAATTTGACAACCCTCTCAACCCCCCTCAAACGTGACATGCTCTTAAAATATTGTGATATGAAACAGTATTGCACCTGAATTTTATATATTGGGTGTTTTCTGAAGCTGAAACAATTAGTCTATTAATCCATCCATCGATCAACAGAAAATATTTTTCCCGGCTATTTTGGCAATTGATCAATCATTGCAGAAAGTCAGTCTCTTTAGGGAATTTGTCCGATACTTTGGTTTATGTCCAAATACCTGCAAGTATTCCCACTAGCCTCAGCTGTACTTGGTGTTTAGTGCTAATAAGCAAGCGTTAGCATGCTAACATATTAAACTAAGATGAACGTGGTAAACATTATACTTGCTAAAAGCATTGTAGCATTTAGCTCAAAGCACCACTCTTTCTAAACAACTTCACACTGACAAAGCAAAAACTCCCATACATTGTGTTGCTCCAGCTTCTCAAATGGGAGTTTTTGCTGCTTTTTTTTTTTTCATATATAATGGAAGTTTGTCTATCTGTGGGTTTAGGACTGTTGGTCAAAACAAGGAATTTGAAAATGCCACATGGGGCTCTTATAATAAAGATTTCTTCCATATTTTCTGACATTTTATATACAAAAAGAGTATTAGTGTGTAGGATATAGTGGCCTACACTACTTAAAACGTATGAATATTATATTCCATTTCCTCCAAATGATCCTCCTAAATGTTACACTCTGGAACTTTAAGCAGTCAATCAGGAATAAAATTGACAGTTTAGTCGATAATGAAAATTATCATTAGCTGCAGCCCTAATCTGCTGTGTGTGCTTTTCTGAAAATCCACTAGAAATTCAATGAGGACAGATCCTGGCCTATTTTGTTTTTCTTTCTTTGGAGGTTTCCATTATGGAACAGAAATATAACAGACCTCATCAGGTTGTTTTACCACAGTCATAGAGGCTTTTCTGACACAGCCACCAATTTGCGGTGATGAGGAGGTTGGTTTCTTCTGCCTGGAGAACCTAATTTTGAAATGAGCAATCATCCCCCATATTTCCAGTAATTGTTTGGCTTTGTCACTCTCACTAATTAATGGACTGTAAATCAAATACCATTGCATTCAGTCTGAATGAAAACAATACTGACTAATTGGCTGTCCAGGTCACGGTGTTAAAGCAGATAATGAGTGCAGGTGTATAATGCTGTTAACAGTCACCTTAAAAAAGACTTGTTAGTTCCAGTACATAATTTTACATTTATTTTCTAAAATATCCAACTAGTCCACCTTTTGGATTTCTTCTATTAAGACATATTTCCTAATTTCCATTCTCATCTCAGTAGAGTGCTCAGTTTGTCAGTTTCTCCAGCTTCGTGTTTATTTACATATTGGTATTAATATTAATGACTGAAAGCCATAATGGGCTGACACTGCTGATCAGTTTACAATCCCTCCCCAGCTTGCATCCCAAATGTTGGGAACAAACTTCTAGTCTAGCCATTGTAATTACAAATCAATCACAAATTCAGCAAATGCTTTTTTTACGCCTGAAATTTTTAGAACCAGTCTTTTGTGGAGATGAAATTAGATATTGTTTCTGCCCAAGCTGTTGTGTTTTGCAAGTTTGAAAACCGTGGATAGATTCAATTCTGGTGACATGCTGCTGCTGTCAGCTGGCATTCAAAAGTTGAATGAGAAAACTCATGTTAGAAAATGACTCTGTTAAGGTGGTAGTATTGAGATATTTCACTTAAGTAAAAGTATAACACCACCACATAGTAAAAAATACTCCTCCTGAAGTCTTGCATTCAGAATTGTAATTAAGTAAAGGTATGTCAGTGTAACTACAATGTACTTAATTTATAAAAAATAATAGAATTCATTATGCTAATAACTCACTCTGTGTAAACAGCCTTTTAAAGGATTAATGGGTAGTTCAACCTATAACAATGCATCATATTTTATAAAGTGATAATGTTTACAGCCTGAGGGGAAACTATAAAATACAGCTCCAAAATAAATGTAGAGAAGGGAAAAGCACAATATTTCCCCCTGAAACATTGTGGAGTGGAAGCATGTGACACAAAAGGACCATAAAGAGATCTAACAATATGTCACCGTAACAGTTGACAATGCTTCACAGTCTTATCCGACTCAAGTTGTTTCAGAATTACAAGACCTGACAGTCCGAAAAAAAATGTTGCCTGCAGATGGACTTTGAATAGTAAATTGTTAGAGAAACGACAGGAGAACCTGATGGAGGTAGCGAGGGTGGGAAGGGAACCAGAGAATGTACAAGAGAAAGGCAAAGGAAGCTGCAGCATAAAGTAAAAACAAAGCTGTCAAATTAAAGGGACAAGATAAAAAAAGATTGTCACTCCTACCTGCTTTCCAAGGACAAGAAGCACAATAACTGTGCTCTCATAGACACTACACAGGCACGCACACACACACACAGTTTAGTAACAAATCTCTCGGTATCTGCCAGCAGGATTCAGTGAAACCTCAAGAAAACAATCGACTCTGCTGTTAGCTTCAAGATGTTCCCTGGAAGGGTTTTTTTCAGTTACGCAGATGTGCTGTCAGTGGGTATCCTAACACACACACAAACCCACACCTACACACACGCTTACACAAAGTGTGTGCATGTGTGTCTACATGAGAGCACAGGCTGCCCTGTAGGTCATCATTTATCACAGTAATGTAATAAAACCCCACAAACAAACCGCAGACACTGATTTCTCTAGCGCCGCAAAGACCCAAACACACACATCCATCACTAACACTCAATTGTTAAATGATGCAGGAAAACTGGACAGAATTGGAAAACCATAAAATTAATGTCTCACGTATCTCTTTCAAGTGTACAGCACGATATTTCCATTGTTAATCATCTGGAGTCTGTTTTTTTACAATGCATGTCTTATCTGCATAATAATATAATTTAGAATTTTGAAATGATTCCAGATTTTTGTAGCATTTCCCAATTAGGCTTCATTTCAAGTGTTCTCAGTTCTCTGTTGTAACTATTAATAGTTGATAATCCTTTATCAACACTTTTGGCTAGTGCTTATCCTTCTCCAGCATGACACTTTGTCTTTTTAGCTAATTCTTTAATTAACCAGGAAGACCCCCTTCAATTGAGTTTCACCTTGTGGAAAAGAGCTACAGTGCATCTGGATGAAAATGTATCAATTAACAACATATTAATATGTACAACTGGAGAGTCAATGGATCACTGAAAATAAAACCTACTGTGTTTTTAATTACCAGTGCAACCTACTTAGAAAATGTTATCATTTACTCACCTCATGCCTCTTGTAAAGTAATTATATGACTTTATTAAATAACTTAGCAGCTAAATTAATTACATTACTTGTTACATTACTTATAATCAGTGGTGGAAGAAGTACTTGGATCTTTCACTTCGTAGAAAAAGTAGTAAAACTTCAAGTAAGGGTTAGTAATATGCTAACCGACACCCATTACTCAAAGGGAGAATGCAAAGACTTTTTGGTATCATATGTATAAATATTGTAGGCACTGCTGGCCACGGGTGCAAAGTATTCTATTGTAGGGCTCCAGTGGGAGGATGCATTGGTTTTTGCTGGTCATAAATCCAATAGAAAGCAAGTAATAAATGTAGTGCAATAATAATAAAAGTACCTCAAAAAGTGTACAATACTTGAGAAAATGCACGTTACTTTTCGACCACTGCAGTTGTGTTCAAACAACTCCAAAGCCTTGATATCAACACATTGTATTTTATGTATTCAACGCCTGTAGACATAAAAAACAAGACATTGTAGCAAGTGACCAGACCCCTTGTATAGATGTACAGTATTCCCCTTACAACTTACAGACACATTGACGTGACACTCTTACACATGCACACACACTAGGACACTCTAGGAAAAATAAGAGTATGGCAAGAGGAGGTGTTACAGCCTCCTGTGCTGCAGCTGAATAATTCAAGCAACATCTTCAGCTCAGGGCAGAATACACGAACCACTGACTTAAAGCTCTGTATGCTGTGCATGTTCAGTCGGCGCAGCCAATCAGAGCTCTGGGTTTGGTTTTTTTTCTTCACACATAATGTGCACAGAGGCACACTCAGGCACTGAAGGACGAATGTCAAACTGAGCACTGATACTCTGTTTGGAGAGAGAAGTTGAAGCCAAAATTGTTTGTCTGTTTATGTTTTTAATTGTTTGAGCATTGAGTGTATCTGCGTGTCTGATGAGTCTCTGAATGATTTACTGCAGCCCACTAAACTGCTCTGTATAATCAGACAGCTGGTTTGTCTTGGCACAGTGTCACAACAAGCTTGGAAACATGCATTATGAGACTATGACAAACATCAACCTGAGCATTGTTGACTGGACCAATAAAGTCAGGTCTATTAAAGTTAGTGATAATCACTAGAAAATTCATCTAGAAAGAAAAATACTGTCCACTGTTTTCAGCCTTTTCCCCTCTAGTCCATCACAAATAAAGAACTTCAGAGCCTGTGGTGTGCTGCTGCATCAGTTGGTCATTACCATGTACAATATTAGTGTTGCTGGGCAAAATGCAGCCATCCTTCTTCAGTATGCAGCATGCTGTTTTCTTACTCTCAGCTTTCCCTCCCCCTGTCTTCTCTCTGAGTGGTATTTAGAGGTCATTTTTGTAGTAATTTATCACATAATTTGGTTGAATCATAAACTTCTGTCAAGCAGTGATTTCAGAGCAGGCAATTTTCATCAATAGTAATCAATCAATAGTAAAATTGTATTTACTCAAGTACCGTACTTACTGTAGTAATTTTGAGATACTTGTACTTGAGTAATTCAATTTTATGTGACGTCATACTTCTACTCCACAGCATTTATTTGATAAATTTAGATACTAGTTACTTAAACAGGCAGCTAGGCAGAGACTGTCAATGATATTGATTGGTGTTTACAGTAGCCAATAGGGCTAAGTGTGAGTGTCAATCAGCAGTTAGCTGCTTTAGCAATTTGTTAAAACTATCTGTTCATCAGGAAGCTCTGAAAATCACAGAGAGTTGATGCTGAGCAGCCACAGAACATCAGAGGGAACACCGGAAAATATTCAATAATTCTCAATAAAATATGACCCACAAAAAAGCATTTCATTGGACGCAAATTAGTATATGCCCTAGTGCAGGATGAATCATCAACAACTTTTTTTAGCGTTTTTTAGTAATTAGCAAACTCTAAAATACCATCAAGAATACCCAAAAAGGGCGCCCGGTTAGCTCAGTAGTAGAGCTGGTGACCCATATACGGAGTTGCTGCAGCGGCCTGGGTTTGTATCTTACCTGCAGCCCTTTGCTGTGTGTCATCCCCTCTCTCTCTCTACCCACCTTCCCTGTCTATCTTTGGCTGTCCCTATCTAATAAAGGCATGAAAAGGCAAAAAAAATAACATAAAAAAAAAAAAAAAAGAATACCCAGAAATTTTGTAATTGTTGGGCCTGAAACTGGCGTATAGGTTGCATATAGTGTTAGACATATGTGATGAAAACACTTAAACATAATTTTGTCTTCATGGGGACTTAAACTGCGTACTTCTTTGACCTCTGCCTATGACATTCAGTAACAAGTATGGCTTTAAAAACATCCAGTACATAGTAGCATGCAGTAAAAAGCTTCCATAGAGACTCAAAATGAATTCTTGGTCTGCAGCCAGCACAGGCCCCAGCCCCTGTGTTCCTCCTTCCTCTCATTTTCATGCCCTTACATTGTCTGACTGCACCTGTAGAAACAGTGTGCCAGCTAGCCAAATAATTACACTCCTGCTTTCTCCCACCGTACTAGAGCTGACAGGACTGCTTTAACACTTTCTCTGCCCTTTCACCCCAATAGTCAAGAGTCTTGTTTCACTCCACTTGTGGATCAAGTGGTGAGAAGGCCAGGGCGTGTATGTTCTTGCACTGCCAGAGCCATTGTGCTGTACCACAAAAGGAAGATGGAGACTGTTTTGTAGGTTTATGAAAAAGAATTCTGGGTTATGTGAATTTAAAAAAAACAATCAGAATCGTCAAGGCCCTAACTCTTAATTGTATAGTCCAACTGTGCTCTTGGTAATTATACTTACAGTTTTGTTTTTATCAAGTCAGTTTGAGTAAAATGCTGCTTTGCCTAGACAATTATGTCAACATGCTGTTCCCAGAGACTGATTTTCCACGCCTTAAAACACCATAGCAACACAATCTGCCTTAGCACGATCACTCTAAACCCATTAAACTGCAGTTGCTTATCATGCATGGTTCATTTGTATGCATACATCCCATTAATGCATCTTTGCATTGAAGCGATCATGATAACCACTGAGGGTAGGGGAAAACAGAAGTGTGGAAAAACTTGCATTTAGAGGGAAAGCGGGAATTAACTATGGCTATAATAGGAAAGAGAGGGACAAAGGACATCGGCTATCATAATGTGATATGTGTAACTTGCTATATGATGCAGGACTTTCTCACCATCTGATGACCCTTTAGCAATCAAGCATCCATATGTATTTTAGGAGATAGTCTCTGGGAACAGAGGAAATAGTGAAATGAAATGAAAATAAATCATTATTCAAGCATAATGATGTTCATGTGTTGGGATAAGTAAATGTTTAGTTCAAGAATGTAATATCTTTATTGAAATGGTTATTAGGTAGTGGCTTCTAATACTCAAGTCCACACTGCAGCTATTGCACACAGTCTTTGTTATGGTATATTTATTGTATTGTTGTAATACATCCTCCACTCATTCCTTCTTTGTATTTCTCTCGTTCGTCATCTCTTTCTCTCCGTCTCTTTCTTTCTGTCATTACCGTGCATTGATTTGAAAGGCTTAATTTCTACAGGGCCATGTGGCTGTCTCAGACTCTTGGTCTCCTCCGATCAATAATGAAAGTGAGAACGCATCAAATGACCCTGAAAAAAAGATGGAGTCAACAAAGCTCAGCTGTTGAAATTAGCCCAGCACAGAACCTTTGGTAATGTTGTTTTCAGCGGCATCCTTGTTAGATTCACAAACCTGCATTAGAGCTGTTACTAAGCTGTTGCTAACTTCTATATAAGTATATATTCTATATGGTGCACAGAATGACATAGAAGTGCTCACAGGTCAATCGTAATATAACCCTCACAATACTAAGTAAATCCATAGGTCTGCAGCATATGTGAAAAGAATATATTGCCTCTTTTTTAAAGTGTTCATTGCAAGGTTGCATCTACAGTATCTGTTTTTATTTTCAAGCCTTAACACCTATATTGGAATGAACACCAGCCATTTAATAAGCATCTCTTCAAGTGTGTTCACAACATAGTTTAAGTCAGGTATAATTGAAAATATGTGGGTGTCTGTCTCTGAGGATGTATCAACTCTCTCATTAAAATAGTTAATAGTTGCCTTAGTGGAAAAAAACCCAAAGAAATCAAATTATATTCAAGATAGTGAGTCTCATCCACAGCACCAAAACTCTCTGTAATGAAGGAAACATTGCTGACTTGCATTCCTTTAGGTTCTCAAGTCTTATAAGACACAAGAGGGGTCTAGAAATTGAATACAGGAAACAGTAGGGATGACCTGTCAGAGATGATATATTGCTCACAACTCCATAATGTGTGGCATCCTTTAGCCCAACAGGATGGAAATCTACAGCCATATTATCTGCCCGGTGAGGCTGTAACACTCGTTACACCACGGAAAACAAAACTGATGGATGGATGAAATAGACAAAAAACTTTTCTGTTCCCACATCCTTACCACTGTCTGGGGTGAAAGTTTGGCCTGATGGTAAATGCAGTTGTACATTTGTGTTGGCACTTGGCAGAGTTTGTTGCTGCTACTTTTTCAATTTAAGTGTGGTATATACATTAGAGGTAATAGACCACTGAGTTCCATGTTACAGGTGACATCAGGTTAGATTAAGCACTGTGCACCGGTGGACAACGCAATGTACTGTGCATTTCACCTCAGCTTAGCATCTTCCAGCTCATTGTTTTGCTTTTCTGGCTCACAAAACCGACCCTCATCAATCTTAATTTTCAGCTGCACCGGGCAGCTGTTTTCAGTGAAAAAACTCACCACCTGCTTACCACCAAAAATACAGACAAAGTTAGCAATTAGCATGGAGCACTTAGCAGTTTAAGAGACAAGGGCAAAGCAAAACAGAGTTAGAAGGAGTATTGAATACTTTAACTTGCTGTAACAACTTTATACATGCTGATTATATGTCACAGCTTGTTTTACTGCCCCTAAGTGGCCAAGAATGAAGTAATGAGCATAAAAGCTTTATGCAGATGTCTTTTTGCTTTTGTCATCCCACAAAATTAAATATAAAGGTTGTGTTTTTTTCTCTTTTTGCGACAAGCACGTCCGTCCTGTAAAAGACGTCTCTCAGATATCTTACAGCTCTGTCAGAAGCAGGCACATGTTGTGTTTTGCTGTGTGCCAGCTACATCATGACGTTTGGAATTAAATGAGGAAGTTACGTCAGCAGCCTTTCTGTAGAAGACAATAAATGTCCATTGATGTGTTGGCCTGACGTCTTTGTGTGTTGTGTTTGCCTTGTGCACCGCAGATACTGAACACACGCTGAACGTGGACCCCTTTTTTAGACCCATTCATTTGGCAGTGGGATTGGTTTTAAATATATTCTTCTGAGAAACCGTAATGAACTTTTGAATTAAAGCTGCTGGAAGTGATGGCATGTTTCATTTAGAAAGATGTTTTTCCTGTGTGCTGCTTGTTTTTAATGATCTAAGAGTGGTTTCAGTGGTGGATGTTTGGGCGTCATCATGGCAACATTGCAGCATGTGTTCAAGCAGCTGCCTATAATGCAGAAAAACACACATACCAACAGAACTGCACCCTCCAGCGGGAATGAAAAAGATGTATTGGTGTAATTCTAAGGTCACAAATTTTGCTGCCGTGGTTATTGATTGTTGGAAGTTACGGCATCGTACCCTCAGAGTGTTTCTCTCACAGATGGTCTGATCCTAATGAACCAGACTAACAAGCCAGATGCCTCCGTGCTGCGCTACATGAGTTCCTATGAGGTTATTTGGAAAGACTCGCATACATTTTTAATTTAATTGGCATGGAGAAGAACCATGAGAGCACGTATCTGATTTAACATCATATTACGGTACATAAGCTGGCATAATGTTTGGTGGGGATACATTATATTAATGGAGAATTCAAGGGGGCTCAAGAGCATGTTGACAAGACATTACATTTCACAAAATATTCTGCGTTGTAGCTGGTGCATGAACAAAAACATGAAGACAAGGAATGGAAATAAGGACAGGACTTCTTGAGGTTTAGATGCTGTCAAGGTATTTCATCTTTTATTATCAGCTAGGACTTCAAAAACATGTAAACTCTTCTTTGTTTGCTCTTGGTTATTGCTTTATTTAGCTTCAGTATATGGGTTTATGACGGACGCAGTGTAAACCATATGCGATCCATTTACAATGTTGTTGTAAAATGAGACGTCCGGAGCATTTTGTCTGTTTGTGTTTTGGCTGGCAGCCTGCGCCTCTTTGCTTGTCTCTTCTTCTCTGTCGGCCTGTCTTTGTCTGTCTTCTCTCCATCTGCCTGCCTCTGTGTGTTTACTTGTAATCTATTTCTACATCACTCCTGAGCAAGTGGCAGCCAAGATATTAAGAAGTCAACATTAAACCACACTGTTATTGGATACATTCATCATTCAAGCTGCAAGACAGCATTTAATATTGCAGCCGAATTGCAGCCCTAACCAGAATTTAATGTTACCACCGTTTGAGATGTCACTAATTGCAATTTTGGAACAGCCACACTGATCTGCTGTATCTTTTGAGGCTGCTCAAAAAGCTCATTAGAATATACATTCTCCTACAGTTAAGAAAGTTTGGCCATTAAAAGTGCACCAGCAGGCATCCATTTTCTTTCTCTCATTTGTTCCACAGGGAGTGTGATGTCCAGTAGAGGGCAGCATAGACAACTGAGAGTGAACAAACGGCAAACTAAATCTCTTCTCCTCTCTTGCAGGGCCAAAGTGTTTCGGGGAAAGAAGGTCCTTGGGGAGTACGACATCAAAGTGGAGCAGGTAAAATAATGATTTTATAAAACCTATGATGCTCAGGCTACTCATGTATAAAAGGTTGAGAGGGATCTGAACAGAGATGAAAGAGAACTGACACCGCATTCACGTTTGATATGGAAATGCATAGGTATTCAGTGACACAGGTGCCCTAGGACATTTTTAATAAAAACAAAAGACTCTTTCAGATAAGATCTACTTTTTTGTTGCTAAAGCAGGTTATAAGTTCCTAGAAAGTTAAAGTGTAAAAGAAGGAAAACGTGTCCCTCTGGTTGCAGAAAATGGGAGGTCATGTTTCTCTGCCTGTGTGTGCTAGAGCAACCCACAGTGTGAATCCTACAGACTTTGTTTATCCCCTTACTTTTCAGGTGTTGCCACCAGCAGGTCAAAGTTTCCACTCATTCAGTGAAATATATCAGCATTGGTACGGACATTCATGGTCCCCAGAGAATGAATTCTAATGACTTCAGTGAACTCCTGATGTTTCCTCCAGCACATTTGTGGTTTGGAGTGAACTATCTTGACAACTACTGGATGATTTATCACTCCACTCTCTGTAAATATTCTAAAACATTAGTGATCCCACAAGTTTTTTATCTAGCACCAACATCAGGTTAACATTTGCTCAACACTTTGGTTTAAGACCAAACACCAAAAAAAATCTAATTATATCTCCCATCAGAATAAACAAATGCTAATGCATGCTAACAAGCTCTACTGAGACGGTGAACTGGTAAATATGACTTGCTAGCAGTGTCGGGCTAGTTGGTCAAAATCTTTAATTTATTCCTCATTTCTCATTATTCTTAAAGTAACATTATTTCTTTACTTATACTCCCTGCCAACAGTAATTAGTTACACTACTTGTTATATAAGTTCTCTGCAACTCCTCACAAAATTGTTAATTCTGTCTTTTCTACCCAAAATTCAGACTTCCGGTGGTTAAAATCCTGTTTTGTTTGAAAACTAGTTTCCTTTCCTTATACAATTCATTATAAAAATGAATCTGAGGATTGTTGTATTTCAAATATGAGGTGACAACAAAAGTAAGGTTGTAACTAATTGTCTTTGGTGGGGGTAGCTGTAATATTATTATTGAAATGTATTAGTAATTAGTTACACTACTAGTTACAGTGCAAAGTATTATTATTATTATTACTAGTAATACCTTACTGCATGCTAAACATCAAAATAATGTTAAGCAGGCACTTGATACTGTGAACTTATGCTAATGCTAGCATGCTAAACTCTTACTGTAGTCTAGTGTTATATAGAAAGATTTGAAAAAAATATCATCTCGGTCATGAATTTGTGTTACAGTGGTTTGCAACCCTGTCTACCAAATAGAAACTGCCAAGTCATTTTCTTAACATTTTGCATTTGTCATCCTCAGTAAAAATTACTTTTTGTGCCGTGTATATTTAACCACGTATAAATGTATAACCACACTTTCAAAACCACCACAGTGCTTCCACTGTAAAACTACACCAGATTCTTGGTATCAAGTTGTAGTGACTGTACATAGTTATTTATTAACAGTATGTGGCATTTTTGTTTCATATTGGTTGAACCAACTAACCAGCAAACTATTTTGCAACACTGCATTTGAAATGACTATTCTTTTGGGTTTCACCCCGAACAGTTTCACACCTAATGTATGTTGACAGTTAAATTACAACCTCAAGCCTCACCACTGAAACGAAAATAGACAGCAGAGGAGACGGGAGTCGTCAGCTATGAGTCATAGAGAAATCCTTACGATGTTTGCAACCACAAGCACATATGCATTATTTTACTAGAATAACTATATGGTTTAAGTGTACAATAGTATGTATTTGTTTTTATTTTGTATTTATTGTCATCTCCTTTTCATTGCTTCTGCAACATAGGTTTTTAGTATGTAACTCAGTATTTATTCACTCTACAGTACAATTCATCGATTTAAATGATAAAATATTATGATGTACTCAGTATGAAACTAACTGTAATTATGAAATAATTAAATAGAGATGTGAAATATTAAATTTGCACAGTAACCTTATGTATAGAGAATAATGTAATCTCATATTCTTCTTAATTTGATGAACAGCAAATTTGCCGTGTATGATTATGCAGCATTTACCATTTAATGGGACTCATGTATTTCATCACATTTACATCAAGCCTTAATGTTTACAGCTGATTAAACTGTCTCGTGTCCTCTTTCCATCCTCGCAGGCTGAGTTCTCAGAGGTCAACCTCGTCTCACATTCAAATGGCACCTGTAGTGTGGACATGCAGGTCATCAGGGGCGGGACCAAAGTGATCAGGTTAGCGCCGCATAAACACACACGCACACACACACACACACACACACACACACACACACACACACACACACACACACATTGGTTCTTTAGTGGTTCAGAGAAGATCAAACTTTGGCTATTTTGTACTCAAATCTTTCTTCCCAAGCCCCAAATCCTTTTTCCGTTTTATACCATTCTTTAATCCTAACCTTTGACAGTAAAATGAATCCCAAACTACAAACCTAATCTTACCCCCTAACCTACGAGATGGACCTCATCCCCCCAACACTAAACCTAAGCAGAAATAACTCTCTGTCCTTACAAAGGTTTCCCTACTTTGTAGAAGAATTTGCCTATTTTTGGAGGTATACTGTAAGAGCAGCATGCTCTCGATGGGGCAAACCTCAGTTGTTTGATTCTCATAGTTAAATTACAATTCCACAATGCAACCAAGAAATACAAAACTAACCTCAACCATTAATCTATTCACTGCAACTAATCCCCTGAGTGTAAATATAAAAACCCACCTCTGAAATATACCTATAAAAAATGTCTTGGATTTTAGATTTGATAGATTTTTTAGATTGATACATTGATTTACTTTTTGACTTTATAGTGTTGGATATTGTTGACCACTAACATTAACACTTGTACATTACATATCAGAATCTCTTCAAATCTTCTTTTTTTTTTCTTCTATTGTATGCATTTGTCTCAAAGCGCCCCTTGAAATTTAACATTTTTTGTGGTAACATTTGTTCCTCACAAGTAAATACACACAGAGTGTTGGGCTCCTGATTTCGACATAATATTAACTGTTCTACTCTCTAGACAAAATAAATGTAATGTAATGTACAATCCCAGTATACAACCAAAACATACAAACCTGACATAATCCCCTGACCCTAAACTTCGGAAATAAACCTGGGTCTTTTTTCAAGGACATTTGACACAAAGAAGACACACATACATTTTCAAGGCCTGGCACGGCACTCTTGATTGTGTATGAAATTACATTTCTTTGATTTACAATCCCCAGCCAAGAAATACAAACGTGATCTCAACAATTAATCTGACTCCCAAAACCAACCTCTGTAATAACCCAAAGTCTTTACAAAAATATCCCAAACAGACTTACATCTATTTACCAAATCCCAGCATAGTGCTGCTGTATCATGTTTGTGGATAAATTAATGATAATCCAACAACTTCTCTGGAAGATCAGACAAACAAACCTCAGAATGTTCTTGGAAATAATAAATACACTTGTTTACTGTAAGTTCTGATCAGTGGAAAAGGGGCAGAGGCGTATGACCTCAATCATTACCCACAGACTGGCGCAGTAGATCTGCGTACAAACATGTGAATGTACTGTAAACCAGACAATCACACAGACCCACTCACACACACCACAGACCACACTGACACAGACACCAGTGTCCCAGCTGAAGACTGTCAGCGATTAAGCAAGACTGTAACTCCCACTGCTCACCAACCAACAAAACCAACAGGAAATGAAGAAGGCAGCCTCAGTCTGACAATCACCATCCTGCCTTGTAATTATGCTTTATGAAGGGTTGGTCCGCACATGCTTGCACACAAACACACAGTCAACAGTGACCATTGCCCTCAGAGAGTTTGGATTCAGGGAAACTTTGATGCATCGCAGTAGATATAATGATTCACATTCACCTGTCTTGGTAGTCCTGTGCCCTCAGAAGCACTTATTCTTTTACACCATGTCTCACCTGAGCACCTCATAGACCTCCAAAGTTGCATCATGACCTCAGTCTCACCCAAACATAAACTTGCTGTGGAGAAAATGAATGAGTTCACAACATAATTGTCAGTCTGTCTTGTTGTCTGCCTGTCTGAGTTCATTGCAGGCTTTTCAGTCCTGGACGTTTTCTAACCATCTACATTTGTCTCTGTAATTGCACTGTGTCCATCGATTTCAAGTCAAAGCAGTGATTTTGCTAACTGTTCTGAGTCTGAGTGTTGCTAAGTAACCCTCACCCTGAAGAAGATGTAACATTTTCCAGACACCGAGCATGTCACTACATTATTTTCACCTGCTATTATCTCTATTCTTATATTTTGTTTTGATTTTTGTCTTTTGGGGGGTTTTGACCGATCTCAACAGCTATTGGATGGATTTGCTTTTGCCTTTTTTTTTTTTTGGTGCTTTACGACGAAATACCTGCAAAACTGAATGGCATAAGCCTAAATGCATGCTAAGCTAACATTTTTAAACATAGTAAACAAACACTTATTTGTCAACATGTTAGAATGCTGATGTTAGCATTTCATGTTGGAGCACTGCTACAGCCTCACAAAGCTGCTAACATGGCTGTAGAGCAATGCGTTAAATATACAGAGTGCACAGTGAACACTCCAAACGGAAAGTTAGCTAGGATGACCGTGGTACTGCTGACAACAAAGACCCAGGGTATTAAATTGAGAGTCATGGCCATGTTGATCTGTGCAGCCTACTGTCAGTAATGAAGAGATTACAGTCACATTAATTGCTGTGTCCTCTCCACCAGAGTCTTTTTTAGTTTCTTGGAGTGTCTGATTAGTATTCTCAGCACATAAAGAGCTGGTGGTGGTCACACTGTGCCAGATTTTCCTCTCTCTCTCTCTCTGTCTCGTTTCTCTCACTCCTCTTTACATCTCTTTTACTTTTTCTCTCCATCTCTTTTCTCACACCTCTCTCCCCTCTCTCTCTCTCTCTTTCTCTCTCTCTCTGCTTTTCCTCACATTCCCTCTCTCTCTCTCTTTCTCATACACACATTCAGAGACAAAAGGGAAAAATAACAGGAGTCATGCCCTATCACCATCAACCTTTCACTGAGCTGAACTGCACTGAATATTGTTTTTGCCCTTGACCCGGCGGTCAGTAATTGCTTCTTTGCTGATGTGGTTGTCAGTGTTTTGCTCTGGAGGCCGTCACATTTTAAAGTACAACATAAAAAAAAATCATAAAAATTGTAATAGATCATAAAACTCCAAACCTGGGGCCTATTATTGTCCGATATATTATTGTGTTGATTCATCCCCCGTTTTTCTCTCAAGTCAAGAGTTTGTTGTCATGGTTACAGTAATAAACCAGGCTAAGGTGGATCATTTGTGATCATGCTTATAAAAAAAACATTAATTGTTGAAGCGGAAAATGAACAGTCGTCTCCTGTGTCTGTTGACCCATCCACCCAGACTTCCTCCCTATACTCTTTAATATCACCGCCTCCTCCCGTCATTATTACTATGGCTGCCAAAAGGTTTTGTCACTTGAAACGTAAACGTTGTTTTGAGGCCCTTGCTGAAATGAATGATGCACTTGACCTTCTTGGGAGGACAGTCTCCTCATGAACTGATAATTTGAGGTGAATGGATCTTTGATAAACTACTTCTACTAACACATTTTTTATGACCACCAGCTGATCTGCCAATTACTGATTATCCGTTGATTACTCCATCACAGGTTGAAATATAACACATTCTCTGAGGTGACGCAGAGAAGCAAGACGTGATCTAATGTGCAACTGATCTCATTTTTCTGTATTGATCCTAATGATGCTAGTTACAATACTCAAAACAATAAAACAAAACTGTTGATACTCTATTGATCCGCTCCTACCCCACACAGTGCAGGCAATCAGTCAGTCACTATAGTGCTTGATCATTTTGTTTTACTTTACTTTTGCAGCAGCCATGTGCCACAATATATCATTTTATGTTGTTTATGTGACATCCATGTAATTATGGACTGTGGTAACAACAATGAACAGCTAGATCATCATCATTATTTTAAATTTTACCAACCTTCCTGAGAGCCACTTTCATTTACAACAATATGAGCAGTGTCTGTTTAGAGGTTAGGGATTTTGTGTTGAGTTCATTATTACAGCCGCCCCCTTTTATCTGCTTATTGTCTTACTTAGTGATGCATTAAAACGTGAAGGCTCATCAGTCACTTTGCTGAAGATTCTTAGATCTCCCGGTTTCTGTTCACTCTCACTGTTTGATACACAAATGTATTCAAAAACATAGAACCATAAATTCAATGTAGAAATATCTGACATCATCTAAATTATTTTGCTAAACTGTGTGGTTGCAGTAGAGGGACAACATGATTGGGTGCACAGTTTTTGAAATCCTCACAAAAAAAACAACAAAGCTTAGGCTACTATTGTGGAATGTATTTTTCAGATGGTTAATATAATATTTTAAAACAAAACTCCATGTGAAAATGCAGACTTGTGTATTAAATGTTCTTTATGAATGATACTATGTCATAGATAGATTTGCCACTGGTATACCAACACTTGTAAAATTATTCTTATAAAGTCATATTATTAAAATAGTTGTGTCATTTTGATTACAGATAATGTGAAAATAAATGTCCATTTCCCACTTGAAGCTTCATTTACCATTACATTTCTTCAATGCCAGGAAAATTGATATAGCAATCCAAAACAGATTGCTTGTTAAGAATCCTTCACAGATGATGATCTATTCTCAGATGAGAGCTATAACCACGTCATTGTCAATTCTCTTTGTCCAATTTTAGTCATTTATGTGGCCAAACAGACTTATTATCTCACAGTCCACGTGGAAAAGACTAACATATAATCTTTCACTTGTGGCTTTGTGGGCTTTTCCTCTAATGCCATCCAAAAATGTCTGTTTTTTTTTCTAATCAAATAACCAGCCTTTGACCCTTTTTCCTGAAACTGTGAAGTGACTCAGATTCAATCAGTCAGAATATAAATTATTTAAATCTTTTCTGACAACATAAGCTGAAATGTGCATGTAAGTGAGGTACAGTAAAACTAGAAATGTAAATGTTGTCTTTTTTCAACCCTCATTATTTCTTCTTGATTACCTCTGTTGCTCTCACACCAGGTCTTTCAGGCCCGACTTCGTCTTGGTGCGCCAGCATGCCTTCAGCATGGCCCAGAATGAGGATTTTAGGAACTTGATCATTGGTCTCCAGTATGCAGGCATCCCCTCAGTCAACTCTCTGGACTCCATCTACAACCTCTGTGACAAACCTTGGGCTGTAAGCAATTTGATTTTGAGGGTTTTTGTCTTTCTTATGTGACTTTCTGTGGCTCCACTATGACATTATTGATTGTTACTATATGAATAATGTGACAGTTCAGTACTGTGCTGTACATGTTATAATACACATCATACACACTCATTCAACCACCTGTAGTTGACTCTCTTGCTGTCTTTCTCTGTTCTCCTCCTTTCCACCAGTTTTCCCAGCTGATTAATAATCAGAAGAGGCTTGGTTCAGATAAATTCCCTCTCATTGATCAGACCTTCTACCCCAACTACAGAGACATGGTAAGATGGGTTGGGGTTTTTTTGTGTTTACAGATTGTATATTGTCAGTAACCCTGCAGCAAACACTATCAAAACACCATCTTCAACCGATAAAAGATTCACACTTTATTTTGAATTATTCAAAGAATCAGTTCATTCTGATTACTGGGTGTACTTTAATGTTTTAATGTCACATGTTCAGTATTGTTGCACACAAATATGTGTTGAGATTACAGAAAGATTACAAAATAAGACTAATATAAAACAATAAAAAAATGTGTTACTGTATATGACACTAATTAGAAAGATGAACTTGCTTATTTGCTTTATGAATTTAAGTTCCTATATTTACTATAACATTTGCTGTCCTGTATTGTACTGTAGGTACTGTATTGTATAGAGGTGAGGTATAAGAAATATATATTGTCCTCTGCAGGGACCAGAGTGCTAACAGTTTGGTTACTAAGGAGAAGAAAAGAAGAGTCACACTATTCCATTGAGACATTTTATATACAATCTTTTTTGGTACATGGAAATAGAAAACTCTATTTAGACAGAAACAGAGACATAAATACAAACCCAAACAATTCTTTCAGTATAAAACAAACATGAAATTGTTTGATAATAATTCACTAAAGCCATACAGTTATTATGCATTATTATCATACCAGTCATGGAAGTCTAAATTTAATTATTAACATATTTCAAAACAATATGTTTCCAACGTGTCAGGCAAATTGCTGCATTATGCAGGTTAAATTTAAATATTTTATCTTTGAATGTGACCCCAATATGATCTTTGAATAGTGGCTTGTACATGAAGATAGCGAGTAATAATGCTTTTTAATCTGTATGACTTCAGTGAAGTAGTCCAGTAACAAGACAGGGGTCAATTCAGATTTGGGTCTTTTAATAAATGTTGAGTCATTATATTAAATAATGCCTATAAAACAACAATTAAATCACTAATTACATCTTATCCTTGAATATAAGTTGTTTATATTTTTGTTGGTTAACGTATTGTGTATTGTTCTTTTCTTGAACTTGAACGTTGAGGAGAATCCACTTCCTGTTTTTAAGGAGTTAAAAAAAAGGGAATTGAACCGTGTCCTGTTACATCATTTCCTCTAAGGAGAGGTGGCTTGGCGTCTACAGGTGGCAGTGCTGTTGTTAAAGCGCTGGATTAGATTTTTGGCACAAGAAAAAGTACAAAGTACGACTTCAACCAAGGAGACTAAACACACAAAGCCACAAGATAACAACGTCTATGCTAAGACAAAATCCGGTTAGCCTTTAAAATGTTAATTCTCACTGAAGTACAATATTTACATTCTCAGCAATTTGAGAGTATAAACTGTGATGATTTAGATGTACAAGAATTGTGATCATATATAATTAATGTGTAAGATTTTGACAAAATATCATTAATTGGGGAATGTCTGGTGTTGCTTTGTTCAATATATATACAGTGAATTTTGTATGGGACAGATAATATATAAAGATAAAATGTCAACACCAGAATGTGTGCCATCAGAAACGAAGAAAAGATTCACTCTGGGGTGAATAATTTGCAGTGGATGGCCTGCTGCTATTCTTATTCTGTGGAAAACAGCAAGTGAAGTGGAATGTGTGAGAGCGAGAAAATGAGTCAGAGGAATGTTGAAAGCCCCTGCACTTTATCAAAATGTTCCTAGCACTGCTGCAGCAACCACCTCAACCCCGCTAACAGAAGCTCAAAGTTGAGTTAAGCTCCTTCAAATGAGAAAATCAGCCAATTTGTTCAATGTTGCTACTTTGCACGCCGAATTTGAGCTACACAAGGAAAAGCAGGAAATGTTTCTTGGGACATTGCAGGAGTGAAATCAAATGAATGTCAGAATTACAGGTCAAGGGTCAGTCATGTCCAGGAAGTCTTTCTCAGGTGGAGGCCCACCCCGGTACCAGCTACAGGTTGTGTCAGAGCGGCGGATACAGGCGTACTGCCGAGCCTGCTCCCCATTTAGGCTGTTGTCCAACAGCCAATCAGTCCACAAGCACTCGTTTTCTCCTGTTGACGCACACGGCACTGTGTAACAGGTGTTGATCTGAGGAAAGAAGAGTTTTTGGTTCATTCGTTTACTCACTTACCCATCTCATTATTTGATCCTGAAGTAGTTGGCCTCCCCTAGGTTATGAATAAGGTGATTTTTGGGTTTGGTTCGGTTGGTCTTGAGGCTTCTCTACGACAGATAGATGAGTTGGGACAAAGATAAATATGTATGAATAGAGAATGAACAGTCCTTACTCACTCTGCATTCACAGCCCATCTGGTATCTGTAGTTGAGATTCTTCTTCTGTGACAGCGACAAGTTGTCCCAGGACTCTACGAGGTCACATTGGCCAATGGAAATTCTCCCATCACTCCACATACTTCCTGTTAAGTGACATCACAACAGCACCATTGAACACACAACCTTAGGGATTATAATGACTATAAATGTTAATACTGCTGTTATAAAAAGTAGATAAAAACTTTAATATCAAATACTAGCTAATGGAATAATATGAATCATGTTGACTGATATGACCAAAACATCACAATGTTTACAACAAATCTAGTTAAAAGAAAACAGTTTGACATTTTCCAAAATACACATATTTGCTTTCTTGCCGAGATGTTGAATATGAGTGGATGAATATCACTCTCATGTCTGCACAGTTAGTTAACATAAAAAAAAACTAAAATAAGAAGGGGGAACAACTTGTCTCTCGTTCTCGGGTTCTTTTACAGATTAAACAAACAATATATAAGGTGTTCACTGGTAAGCTTCAGAGGTGCTGATATGCGTTTTTTGTTACCTTTAGACAGAACCAGAATAGCTGTTTTCCTCTGTTTCCAGTCTTTATGTTAAGCCAAGCTAACTGGCTGATCACTGTTGCCTCATATTTACAGTACAGACATTAAAAGTGGTATTGATATTCTCAGGAAACAAGTGCATTATCCAAAATGTTGAATTATCCCTTTAAAAGAAAAGCCCTCCTGCCACTATCACTCTACTGTATTGTCAGACCTTTTACTGCAAACTGAAAATGAAATATAAAAACTGACATTGTACCTGAGAGCAGATATCCTGCTTTGTTGTTGGAGTCCAGTTTGACTCCACACAGTGAGGAGAAGACTGGAGTGTACACATACTGGATATCCTTGGCCTTGTCAAAACCTTTGAACATCTGGACATACAAATATAATAGGAGAAGAGCGTGGAGAAGTAGACAAAGGGAGAATATAAGCCATTTATTAAATACAGTATATATGTGGTAATAATGTAAGCAAGAATAATAAAAGGGCTAGAATAATTGTTATATGTCCCCAAATATATACAATCTAACAGATTATTTACAAAAATCTAGAAATAAAACTGCTGGTAATTTTGGATATTTAGCACTCTTATTCAGAGGAGCGTAGTCCTGCTCTGTAAACACATTTGGACCGTTTTAACTAGCCTTCTTCTTGTATTTGAAAGCTGTCTACCATGGACATGTGGTCTGAACCGATTGTCAGTGCAGCTAATCAGTATTTGTTTACTTTTCCTGACAGATTAGCCAATACCCACATAAACAGCTCAGCTATACGCAGCAGCATAAACAGTGAATGTGATGTATGTCCGCACCGGCAGCAGCTGTTGCTGCTGTCTCGAGAACTCACCTTGATCATTTTGATTTCATATTGGATCATCTTCATGTAAGGTGAGGAGCTGTTGCTAGGCGACACAATCTTCTCTCCAGAGATCTTTGCCCTTATCACTGACAAAAATAAAAAATAATAAGAGAAAGGAGGATTAAGATTCATTAAAATTCCAAATAAATGCAAGAAGCAAGCTAATAATGTGATTTACATGGCAGAAACAATGGAAAACAAGTCTGAATTATGCATGTTTATGATATCAGTAAGATAGATAGATAGATAGATAGATAGATAGATAGATAGATAGATAGATAGATAGATAGATAGATGATAGATAGATTTTTCCTATCCCTCCTCCTCCCTCCTTTTCTATCATTTCGCTTGTCACTCGTCTTTCTCCCCACACAGACAATGTAGCAGTCCCTCTCAGTAGTGATACCGGATGTGTCTCTCCTCTCCTCTGGGAGGGAAATCAAAACCCACATGGAATAACAAGTAGCTCTCTGCTTGCACACTCCCATTAACCAACTCCCCGCGCGCACACACGCACACACACACACACACACACACACACACACACACACACACACACGTTTATGTATACAGTATATACCACGACACACACACTCAAGCCAAACCATGTCTAGGCACATTATTTTTTCCCATACTGTAAATCAAGAAGAAAAGTAAATTAGCAGGATAATTGTACTGTGGCTCTCAGCAGGAAGGTAACAGAGAAGTCGTATGATTTTACAACCTTTCATTTAGAGACAAAACACTCATTACACTTAAATTGTTATTAATGTTGAATGTTTTAGTCACACAGACCACAGTATGCAGTCCGCACTGTGCCAAAGCAAACCATGTTATTACAGACCCAGTCCTTGCTACAGACCTACTTTTATCCTTCCATCAAACCCATAAAATCTGCATTACTCGTTAACTGACAAATTAATTTCACTGTCAGACATTTCCTTTAAACTAATAACACTGCTGTTGCTCAATCAATCAAACATAATTAAGTATTATAGCTATTTCTCAGGTTACCTCTGGAACTTTGAACATGGCAGACAAGCTGCATTAACTGTGCACCCAACAGAAAAGCAGTGGCACCACATGAACCAGCCCAGTCCCACGCCAAATCGTGTAATAGACACGCTGATCCACTAGAGGATATGTGTTCAGAGTCGCTTTGCCTAGACGTGAGTTGTACACACGTGTATGACAATGCAGTAGTAGTATAAAGAGCGACTAAGTCCATGTCTGGAGGCGGTAGGGTTGGATAGTTGGCTTAAATAAACAAAGGACTTCCACTCAACATGAGAGCCAAACACACTGGATAGTCCTCTAGTCCTCAACCTAAAAGCCTTTTTTATTCTAATGTTAAAAACACACAGTTTGAAATGATAAATAAAGCGTAAATATAATCTCTGTCTTGTTTGTATCTCACTATGTAAGCTATAAGCAGCTAAACAGTGTTGTAGCTATTTAAACAATCTGATCTTACATTTTTCCCAACCATACTTGTAACTCTAGGTCGAACTAGCTCTACACTTAAATACAAGAACAACAATGTGTCTTTATTTCCTTGTTTTCTACAGGGATAATTTAAGGTGGGGTCAGTCATTTTAGAGAAAGATAGTTGATTGTTGAGTCTCAATGCAAGCCATGCAATACAACAGGTGGTATTTGTGCTCCCAGGTTGTCAAATACCAGCACTTTGGGTTGCCACAATGTCTGTATTTGACGACTTGCGAATGAGACTCAACAATCAACTATTTTCCTCCTGAATGACTGATCTCATCTTTAACTGGTAAGGATGCTGACTTTTTGCCTTAGACTTTCAGTCTTTTATAACAATGTAATGTATGAATTGCCTACAAGTGCATATTTAACTATACACCTTTACAGGGTTTTTACTCTAAAAGGAGGCAGTTGGAAACAAATAAAAAGTCAGCAGGAGACAACATTTTCAACCAAATTATGAGGCCAACCATTACAATTAGCTAGCTACTTATAACAAATAAAATCTGTCAAACAGTTGTCCTTTAGCCAACAAAATTAAAACCTGAGAGCTAGAAATAATAGACCTTCTTTAGTCTGAAATCAAAGACCTGTAGTTGCAAAAGTTATTAATAATTTCAAGTGGCAAATCTGCCTCTTTTATCATTGTAAGCTGCTTTATGTGCTTTAGAATGCGTAGCAACAGTAACTAAGGACAGCAGTGCTTAGCTAATTTGATTGATTTTGTAATAACATCATTTTATTCTGTTGATTATAATCAATAACATGAAATTAATATACCTAAATATATTTATTGTTTGAGCTTGTAAGCAATGAAAGCTGCCTGTATTCCCAGGAACACTGCTACATAACGGTCATTCCCTGTCCTCCACATTAGTCTCTAAAAGAGAGCAAATGGTCCCCTGTAGATGCACCACAGTGAGATGGAAACAGACAAGGGAAGAAACAGAGAAAGGCAGAAGTGAAGCAAGTGACCCATAGCCATCAAAGAGAGAAAAGCTACAGTATAAGAGAGGGAAAGAAATTGTGACCCAGCACCCCTGCTAACCCTCACCCTCTCACACAGCTACAAAAACCACCCCCTTGTTTTTCGCTTTTCGCTCATCACATAACTCCACCACAGTTTTGTGTGCTGGTAAGAAGAGGAGGAGCTCAGTGTGTTCTGTGAAATTGGTTCAGGAGAAAAGAGACTTTTTTGTCAGTTGAACACACAAAAAGATTGAAAGGCAGGCACACAAACAAATACAGGCAGACAGAAAGTTAATGCGAACTGGTGTGAAATGTTACAGTTTAGTCAAAATGCACTGCATCACCCACACTGAGACAGCTGATTCACGGATGTTCACTTTCTAGAAAATGTCAGAGAGCATAAAATGCTTGCTTGGTAAAACTTTGATATACTTCATTGTTAAATTGCATTATTCATAGCCCGAGGCTCAAATAAAGCATGGCAGTACATCTGAAAACATTAGACTTGCAGCCGTCAGTAATACAGCACTGCTGTCGTTGTATCATGTTAAAATTATTCAAAAGTCAAGGGGTTGTGTGCGAAAATAACAGGATATACTAAAGGGAAAATGTTCTCCTGACATGTTAGGTATAAAATGTACCAAGGGCAGAGATGCTCTATAATACCTTACAATATGCATTACGGTGTATGACCTCACAAGGACACACCTGCTTGTAAACTCACACACAGCTGTGACCTAAAATTAATCTTGTAAAGAACTAGAGCTGAGTTTAATTAATGGGTTAGTACATTGGAGTGTCATGGATATGTCCTGCATTTGCATTAACTTTGGTTAATTAGATATAAAATACTGGATGCTGGATGGATTTGTTAAAATAAAATGGACTCATGGCTTCGAAATGACCTAAACATATGACTGAACATATCTTAAGCACTTATACTGCATGTTTTTGTTGCTTATTGGCTAACATTTGAACCAATATCATTTATCTGTGAACAAAAGCTGTCAGTATACTAAAAAATAGTTGTTGGATGGTCGAATGGCTTCAGAAACCACCTCCCCTCCAACCCTACGCGGCAGCTGGACTTGCAAGATCAGGCAAAAATCCATCTTGCCAGGCTTTTATCTATGCGTTTGTGGCTGAATAACAGTGGTACCGAAATAAACAGCATTCTTTGTGGAAGTACTGAGAGCTACTGGGTTGGGCGCTAGGTGTGATGCAGGCTTTTCTTGATGGAAAAGATGTTCTAGCTCTTTTGCCAACTGGCTTCAGTTTGACTGCGTTATATGGTTTATTGATTTGGTTAATTGCAGCTCACCTGTGATATATGGTTCATCTAATCCCCTGCCAAGCATTTTTTGAAAGTGCCTGCCCTTTTCCATGATGGTTCTGTGGTTGAGGTTCAAACTAGTTCTGTTTGAGCATAACCCAAACCTAATACCGGCCTATATGTTGACCCAGATGATTTCTCTACTTGTACTTTTACATTGAAGTATTTTGACTTCTACTTAACTGCTGGTTAATGGTATTAAAAAGTGTTGTTTTTATAGGCCAATGCCAAAACGTACAGTACACTGACCTCCACAACTATGACTACACTGTACTGAATAAGGCTTCATGCTCATTACACAGAAATACACTATACCAATGATGACTATCATATTATTGCCCTCTTTGTTCGGTTCAGCTTTGATCTGCATTTCCTTTGGCAAGACGAACCATATCTAAAAGTAGATGAAGCAAATTAGCCAGCCCACTTAACTCTTCCCCTCTGAGCAGAATAATGGATCTATGTGGCCTATTAATGATAAGTAATACACCAACGCATAACCGTGCTCTTGGTAAGGATCAAATAGTTGGCAGTCTGAGTATTGGCTGTGTATCAGTGGAACATGAAGGAGGACAGAAGTTGCTATAGCAAATAAACCAAGAATAGTACAGTCATTTTTCATTATAGCAGATCAGTGGTTTTAGTAATTTTTCGAGAAACTGTGGGCCCATTCCAGATAAAACCCTGGGTTGGATCACCTTCCAGGCTTAATAGTTTTTGAGTAATAATTGTACATATGTTGTAGAAATGGCATGTAATAACTGAACAGCAAAACTCATTTTATTTCAATTTTGTTGTCTTGGCCCAGATTCTCTGAAATGTTTACCCCCCACCTAGACATCTTTGAACTGCACAGGCGAGGTTACCCACCCAATTCAGTTGCTGCAGCTGTGTTATGAACAGGAATAAGGACAGGCACGCCTGCAGAGTGAAAGTGGCTGTGCATCTGCCTCAGAGCTACATAACCAAAGAGAAATATTGCAAACTTGTACCATGAGAACTGATGTAGTAAGTAACTTCCCCCCTCCCTGATGAATCGGCACCCTTGTCATGCTCACAAAGCTGGACTGTCAGCGGGCTTTCACACTGATATTGTTAGTATTCAGACCATTAGACCAAGCCTATAGACATGGAAATGAAGTGGGGAGAGAGAGGGAAAGAAAGAGAGAGAGATGGAGTAGGCTGTGTTGGCATGGCTTGGCCTCCGTCCAACACACACACACTCACACTCATACACACAATCTCAAATACACAAACATGGCAAGGGAATCGTCCAAGGTTTGTCCAGATGGGATATTACTCAGATGTACAGCTTTATTCAAAGGGCTCATCGGCTCTGACAACACTGTCAGGTCAACTAAAGGCCACCACCAGCCTATGCTAAGAAAACAACCAGGACAGTATAATTACAGATGCCACCAAATAAAAAAGTTTTCGGAGAAGCACTTAGTGCAAGTGAGGGATTTTCCTAATTTGTTATTCATGGGTTCAAAAAGTTGCATCCTGGCTGAAAGGGCCCACTGACTCTTGTATTCATTGAGAGATGGACGATGGACTCATTTTAAATACATTTAAAACTAAACACAGACCCAAGCCCCGAGCACACCCTAAAGAAATGGGATCCAATTAATTACAAAAGAAGTTAATTGACCATTTGTGAAGTTCCGACCCTCGTAGTTACTGTTCATGCACAGTACATATACAGTTTTCACTGATTATGGTGACAGATTCACCAATAGAAATATTTAGTAATTTTTGAAACAATAATAAACAATGGGTTCCTGATTTCACAAAGAGGCAGACAAAAACAGCTTCTCAATTCTGAAATTGGCTATTTACATTAGATCCATGAGTTGATTGAAAACTCCTTGTCCAGCTGACATGCTCACGCTAAAAGACTGATGTGAAGTAGCTTTGCTTTTGTACCGCAGAGTAGAACTAGTTAGCTAGAGTTAGCACGTGGAAAATGTACTGATATTATGTTCTGACAGAACACTGTTTGGATGTTCAGCTTACAGAGAAAAATAAGTGGACAAGCAGCACAGAAGTTACAATGGTGGTGAGATTTATGGTTTATTATTCGTATGTTCAAACTGTATGTCTCACTCTCCTCATTAGAAGACAAAAGTGTTTGATGATGGGGGCTATGTGGGCAACACTATCTGTTGAAGTGTTTACTTCCCCAAATCAGGACAGAGCCGCTAACGTGTCATATAGTATCACCATATCCACGTGCAGATCCTATGAACATGGGTCCAGAGCTGGACTCGCTTTCAGGGGAAGGGTTAAGCAAACAGTCAATTGGAATCCATTTTATTCGTGTCCACACAAACTGTGAAAAAGTGGTTCAACACGTAACGTTTGCTATCAAACTGCAATCTTTGTTGTTTCAAATAGTTTCAGTTTTTGAATGTTGGCTACACAATTTACATGCTTTGGTTTCTTCAATGAAACAACAGAACAAAAGGCCAAAAGATGTCTATGAAATTGGACCCAATGCTATACCAGTGTAGACCAGAAAGTCTAGACTGAGGCCTGGTTTAGATCCGTTCCAGTCTAACTCATTGAGACTTTGCGACGTCAGGTCTGTATGAAAACAGAATAATCGTACTTGCAGGACCTCCAACTCACTCTTTAATGACACACTTCATATGTAAAGTCTTGTCCTAAAAACATCGCCCCAAATACTCTCATTGTGTTCTCATAACCCAGATCTAATCTGGCGTTATTTCAAAAACAGGTCTCAGCCTCCATTTCATACTGACTATTTTCTGGGTACTTTGAAGAAGCTGACCCTCTCGAAACCCGAAAAGACTAAAACAAGACTAAAGTACTGTTAACGAAATTTCTACTTTCTCTTTCTCTCTGTCTCTCTCCTCTGCTGGAGTGTAACCTTTGACAGAAGCAGATACTCAAGCTTTCCACAGTCTGGAGCCAAGTACTCAAAGTCAGAGCAGAGTGTTGGTTTTGGCCTGTGCTTAGACAAGAAAGAACTGGATGATGGGGGGCGTCAGACAGAGAGACAGACAGAAAACCTGACGGACAGACAGATAGAAAAAAGTAGGCCGGGGCCACTTGGCGTTGACTGTTTTTTTAGGGTGCGCTTTTTTTTTGTGACTGAGAGCAAGAAGACTCAATTATGTAACTACAAAAAACAGATAGCAGGCCGTCCTGTTTTCAAATACTATTACAAGGCCTGATTAATCTTGGTATAAAGGAAAAGGTCAGAGAAAGTATGTGTGCACATTTATTTCTTGAATGAATATTGTTAATTTAGCTTAATTGATATTAATCCATAATCAATCAACTAACAGTCCACCACACTAATATTTTATAAAGCCTTCCAATATAGTGCTTTAATAATCAGGACTGTTTTCTCTGCATAAGACAAGGTCATTTCTATGAATATAATTGGAACAAGACAAAATAATAAATCAACATTTTCAATTAACTACCATAAAAAGCTCAGCCCTGAAGCCCCATTGATTAGTTCAGTAGGTTTACACTCAGAATATCTAATTAACTTAATCAATAAACAAATTATCAATCAGTTAATTAAGGAGGACCATTCCTCCCATTTTAAAATCATAATTTTGAGTTATTACATTCACAGTCTGAAGAACTTAAAATCAGGTTTTCCCTATTATGAAATGCAGCAGCTTTTAAATTCTTAAATTTTAGGACTGAACAGAAACTAAACTGCTCTCCAGTTATTAACTTACCAATCTCAGCGCTGCAGAATAGCTGCTGTGGGTGTGCTGGGTGGCAGCTACATCCCTCCACAACTTCTTCCATGCCTGCACCAAGCAAAAGGAGCACCCAGAGCCCCAGACACGCACTACGCTCCTGGGACATGGCCATGATGACTCTGGCTGCCTCTGACCGCTCCACCACTCGATAAGCACTCGGCAACCTCTTCTGATCCTGTTAAGTTCCGCGGGAAAGCAATTCAGGCCGGCAGTCAGTAATGCGAGGAAGGATAAGACAGTAGAGTTGGAGTAGTAAGATGAGCTCTGCTGAGCTGAAAGGCAGCTGTGGATAGAAATGTTCATAAGTTTAAAGTACACCTCTGAATTCAAGCTGGAGCAAATAACTTGAGTTGGAGGCAAGGTGGCTGCTGCTGCTGTTGCCACTGCTCTCTCTCTCTCTCTCTCTCTCTCTCTCTCTCTCTCTCTCTCTCTCTCTCTCTCTCTCCCTCTCTGTAGACAACACACAGAGAAACTTACAATAGTTGGATCCCCTCACACTCTGGTCTTGAATGCTGAGAGGGTCGCACACAGGGAGCCTCTTATGTACTCAACAACTTAGGGACAGCCTCCTCAAACCCAGAAAAAAAACTACCATCCTTTGCCTCTTCTTGTACCCTTCTTTTGATGTCCTCCCTCTCCTCCTATTGGCTGCCATAAGTGCATTCATGCAGTTAGTCATGAAAATGATGACTGATTAAAGTATTTTTGGACAGGTTGGTGATGCATAGATAAGAAGTGACCTTTACCCACCCAAACAATGCGTTTAAGAACATTTGTACACATTTTTTTGTTGTTCAAGATTGGTGTTTTTGTGTGTGATCATCAGTGCAGCATCTGAGTCATAAATGCAAATGATGATTTTAAACATGACTGTTTATTACAGTTCAGTGGTAGAGTACAAATTTCATGTCAGGACAGCACTTCATGACTAATTTTGAATACAAAAGACATCTGAGTGTGTGCCAGTATGTGAAAAGAAACAACAGTAAAGACTGAAAGAAAACTTTTAAAGAATATCAAACAGATTTAATTGACAGAATGCAGCTCTAACATTGGAAATGCAAAACAATGATTAGAGTATTGACTAAGTGTATGTATTAAATGATCTCAACAATTATCCTTTTTCTGCATCTATTTGAACATTTGATTTGCTGTGTGCAGAAAACATCTTTCTTTATCACTAATTTTGTATCACATTCTTTAAAGCTGCACTAATTAATGCATTTATTAATACAATACATCCAAGAACTACATGTAATTTGAAAAAATTTCATCTCATTGTTTTGGTTTTCTGTCCCTCAGCTTAAATTTTTTGGTTCACTCTCACTGCTCTCATTGCATTGTTTTGATCAAAAAAGCACTGATAAAACCATTGTACACTTCCTGCACAGCACCAGATGGCAGACAGAAAAAGTTAGTAACTAGCTGGGAACACAGCGAAGCTTTCAGTGGCTAAAGAAGCAGATATTTGCCTCAGGAGCTGGTCTAAGCCAAAACAGAGTAAAAATGACTTGGGTACATTCATCAAGTAGCCAGAAAGTTCAAATTAATGCTGCTTTGTGTCTGCTGCATGTTGAAATGCAACTGTTTACTAACATGTTTGTCATATCAACTTCATAAGATGATAATGTATATATGTGTATATAAATTTTTTCTTTCTGCAAAATATAACAAAGAATTAATGTTACTGTAAATAATCTATTTTTTGCCGTAAAGGCCCACTTTTCTGCACAGATCTGGTGACAGCTGCTCATTTTTCACAGCAGGGTCTTTCCACTGTGCTGATACGTGTAACAACTGCAATTAATCTGTATTGTTCATTATTATTCACCCTCTAATTATTTTATTACTTTTCAGATTACAACACCAAGTTTCCCAGTAGTGGTGAAGATCGGACACGCCCACGCTGGAATGGGAAAAGTAAGGTTGCTCTTCTCCTCTTGCTGAAGACAGAATTTATTCAGCCATTTTACTTTTTTGTTATTTTTCTAACTTAATGTGATGAATTCCGTGATCGTCCATGCACATGAAAGACTGGACCTCCTGAAATTAGCATTATACATTTAAGCATTTAAATGGTACTATGGTAATGCATCAAATTATTTTGTCTTGTTTCGGTGGAAGACACATTCATGCATTAGTGAAGTGGAGAAAATAGCTGCATGTTGGACTGAAGCCCACCCATTAGACAGTTGCATCCTTTACCAAATTGCCATTGGAAAGTGCTTTAAAATCCCTCTGTGTGCCTAAAAATAGTTGAATGGTTTTCACTAAGCCCCACCACGTCTGGAACCACATCGTTCGTACTGTATAATGCTTTCTCTTATGTACACTACCACTTAGTTCTCTGCTTTCCTCTTATCTGTCTTTCCTTATCCTCTCCTCCTTTCTTGGCTGCATCGCTAACTTTTATATTCCTCCTCAGTCCTCCTTTTCCTTTTCCTCTCATTGATTGACAAGTGTGTTAATATTTTCTGTGTGAAATCAGATTAAAGTGTTTATCCTCTCTCTACCACTCCTCATCGATCCACCACACATCACTCCTTTGAACTGCTCAGTCTGATCTGTGTTATTGTCCTCTCTCTCTGTCTAACTGGGCCTCTTATCATCCTGTACCTTTTTGCACCTTTTGTAGAAATCCCACTTCATATACGTCTATTTCGCAGCAGTTGTTTCTTCCATCCGAGAGGAATAGTTCAAGACAGTCATAGGTACAGGGGGAGAGCACGAGTACACTAGTTTCCACTTCGCTTTTTTTTTATTAAAGTGGACTTTTTTGGATATTGACAGTGGCTACAACAGAGACCATCACATCATTTTATCTACATACTCCCTGACTCAGGTCTTTAATGGGGTCTACATTATTGATTATATGACAGTATTCAGACACCACAAATGGAAATTACAAACCGAATGCATCACTCAAGAACAGCATCCTTTACATGTATATTTTTTACCCTTTGTATTGATCCTTTGTGCATGCTTGAAGAAATAGTTTCACACTTTGACACGGGAAATTTGTTTAATGCTAAGTTGGACAAGAAGATTGACACACGTTCATGTCCACACACAATTTGTAGCTGGATCCAGCAAGCAGTTATCTTCAGGGGGGCCCAGCTAGCCTAGCTCTAATCTGTTTTTGTATATATTAAACCATTTGTGTTTATTGTTTGTTTGTTAGTACTTTAGAGGCACTGGTAGGTGAATTTTCTTACCTTTGGACAGAGCCAAGCTAGCTGTTTACTTATTCAAGTCTTTATGCTAAGCTAACTGTTAAGCTAACTATTGAGCCCCTGGCTCTGGCTTCATCTTTAACATACAGCTGTAAGACTGGTACTCATCTTTTCATCTGACTCTCAGCAAGAAAACAAACACTGAATCACTATTATGGTAAACAAAACAATGTAAAAGTTTGTGCAACCTGCATAAAGCCCTGCCTTGGTTGAACTGAACGGTGTTTGTTCATGTGTTATTCCTCTGTAGGTTAAAGTGGACAATGTGAGTGACTTCCAGGACATTGCAAGTGTTGTGGCCATCACTCAGACCTACTGCACTACAGAGCCATTTATAGACGCCAAATACGACATCAGGGTCCAGAAAATCGGCGCCGACTACAAAGCATACATGTGTGTGAGAGTTTTCTTTCACATATTGTGTGTTCATGTGTGTACTGTACAATAAGCAAAGTTTGTGTTGTGCAAGGGAACGGTGGTATACATGCATTTGCTTTGACTTAGCAACGTGACATTTAAAATCCTCATTTAGGGGAGGGTGGGGTAAGATGAGCTGATTTTTCATATTTTTTTTTACTACATCAAGGCAATCATAGTTTTGTCGCTAACTAATATATCTGCATATATTTCAGGATGTTGTGCATCACTACAAACAAACAGAATGAGTGTAAACATAACTGTTTCGATAATATAGCATGTCCAAAAAAAGTGGTCTCGTGGCTCAACTTACCCCGAGTACGGGGTAAGTTGAGCCGTAACCCTGGCACATATAATGCAGATTAAGCCATATATTAAAATCATATTGTTTGTAAACTTTTCAGAACATATTAACAATAACAGTCACACAATATGCATGTTTATAGCAGTAAGGTTGAGGCAATTACATAAGGTTCTCTCATCAGTCCTGTCTACTCTTGGGACCACTACTTGGTCACTATCCTGAGAGCTCAATGTGTTTTGCAAGAGAAAAACAATGTTTTTTATCATTTTCTGACATTCTGACACCAGAACATTGTTCGTGTGTGTGCTTAATTGAATGAAATGTATGAATTAGACAGGGTGTAAATCTCTATTGCCTGTGTTTCATAATTTCTACAAGTGAAGGTTTTTGTCTCTTATAATTTAACGCGCAATTTGCACTTGCTCTTTTCCAGGCGAACATCCATCTCTGGTAATTGGAAGAGCAACACCGGATCTGCCATGTTGGAACAAGTAGCCATGACTGACAAGTGAGCACCGCTTCCGCATTAGTGATGCTCAGGCTGTCCTTGTGTCATGTCACTATTAGTCACATTGCCCTCACACATGGATAAACACACAGATGTTTAAAAATCAGTTGATGTTTTCAGTGGACAGTGCATACATTTTCTAACATGTATTATGTCTTTGTACACATAGAAAGAGATCAAATACTAGTTTGTCGAAGGCCGTTCTCACATTGAGCTGCTCTTCTCATTGCTAAATTCTGGATTATGCACCTCTTTCACAGCATGTATTTTGACCTGTACCAGCGGGAAAGCTCAGGTGTAACTGGCTTACTGGCTTACTGGCATGGCCTATAGAGACACCAAAATGGAACAGAGCCTCATAAATGATAAGTTAGAGCTACACCAAGTGAAAAGGTCAGCTGTGAAAAATGTCTATAGTCAGATATAGGGGTAGTGGAGTGGTATTGTTTGTAGTGTCATTACTGCACCAACGTCCACATGCAGCACCACTGAAATACAGCTGAAGAATTGATGCATAAATACTATCCTGAAGGATCCAAAGTAGTTTTTTTGCTTTTACAACATACAGTTTCCAACTTTTAGCTCAGTTTACTCATTTCTGAACTCTCCAAACCTTACACTGCCACTTACACAAGCCCTCACAAAATCAGGCACTCACCACTTGTCCTCATCAAAGTCAATCTTTTCAATTATTCAGTGACCTTCCCGCCGTAATGTTTTACAAATTCCTGCACAACTGAACAGCCTTAAAAACAGATATATTGTACATATTTTTTAAATTACTATATTTCTTCATATTTCCTATGGTAAATGTTTACTTTTCATATTTTCTTAACTATACAGTACATGATTTTTATCTTGTTTATTTTATCTTTGTTAATTGTTATGCACCAAAATACAAAAAGCCAAATTCCTTGTATGTGAAAACCCTTGGCAATAAACCAGATTCTGATTCTAAAAACATTAACATCATAGAAGGCTTTCTTTAATCTGTATTGTGTTCAGTTTTCCAGACAGAAAGTCTTTACAGATGCTGCTGCAGCAAAAGCACCTTTACAGTCAATATTGGTCCCAGTCTTGAGCTAAAGAGGTTCTGTAACAGGTTTACTGTCAGGATAAATGTCCTGAAGGGCAACGGTTGCACAGAGATACTGCACTGAAGTGATACATAGTCAAATATAGTCAATATTATTGATAGTGTGGAAGAACAACATTTCTTTTTAATAAACTAAGCAAGATGTTGTTAGGCAGGAATATTTTCAGTCCTGCTTAATACTGCAAATACCTGCAACTCTTCTTGACCCTGCTCAAATGCCAACATTGCAACTTAGCAAACTAGTAATTGTATATACTGTAGTGGTAACCTGTTTGCTGTTAACGGATTATGACTCTAATCCATTTTCCCTATGTGACAGGTATAAGCTATGGGTTGATACTTGTGCAGAGATCTTCGGGGGACTGGATATCTGTGCTGTCAAAGCCATCTGTGGCAAGGATGGTAATGACTACATTACTGAGGTGAGAAAAACACATAAAGAAGAGAGGGGTGGAGGGAGGGAGGATGGAAACTCGGAAAAGGGAAAGATAGAAAAAGGATTCTTAGATTGAGCATTCACTACATCAAATAAGTCAAAGAATCGAACAGTTTACAGCTGCGATATTATCTCTGCATCGCTGTATTCATTGACTCCTGCCTTTTGTTTGGTAACTTTCACCATGTTGACATCAGCCTGTGAGAGTTGTGTTTCATCAGGAGTGCTAATAAGGTCTTTGAGTCTTAAATTTAGCATGTCTGGCCTAATTTACACTGCTGGGGCCTTAGATTGTCTGGCTGGGAATAAACTGATTGAACCTAACCTGAATACACATTATGAGCTTGATAACAGCTGGTGATGTTTCAATAATTATGGTAATCTCTATCTCCACCTATGTCAGTATTTGTTCCATTTGTCTCTTCATGTGTCTGTCTTTCTGAACAAACCGTTGTGTCGTGTTGATTATTTTTCCCCTCTTGTTTTTCGCTCCTTTTCTTTCCAGCAATTTGTCAGCATATTGGTTTCATGTTCCAGTCTTTAGTCTTGAAGTGACGACCACAACGGTTGTGAATAACACAATAATGTAGGAATGTGCTCTGCTGTAATAATACCTTTCCTTTTAAGTCAAGTGATTACGTCTCAGTATGGAAAATTGCTAAATATTCCCTGATCCCATCATCATCAGTGAATACTTTACAAAGGAGCTTTCAAAGGCAAGCAGGAGATTAAACACCATATGATGATATTATGTGTGGTAGTTTCTACCCATCTATTTCAGTTCTGGCTCTAGGCAACAAAGACCAAATACAAACACTGTGACACAGCTGGTAGAGTTCAGTTGAGGCAGGTCAGGGGTGGACAACCAATCTCAATGTAACATGCAGCTGGTGTGTAGTAGTGGCAGCCAGGAGGAAATCTGTGTAGTGAAGAAGCAAGAAGGACTGTTCAGGTGGGCAGGACTGTGGAGGCTCCGGAGGTTCAGGTTCAGACAGAGAGACAGGTTCAGGCAGTGTCACCACTCAGGAAATGCAGGCTACAAGGGAAGGACCCAAATGCAGACAGACAGGAAGAGTTCAGGGGCGTGGGGGAAGTGGGAGTGTGGCTGGAGGGAGAGGCAGAATGTGACAGACAGACACACAGAGACACTTTCAGGTTCAGAGAGACAGGATCAGGCCCAGAGCCAACATGACAGACAGATTCATGCTCAGATAGAGAGACAGATTGGGGCTCAGACAGACAGATCCATGCTCAGATAGAGAGACAGGTTCAGGCTCAGTGTTTCAGGCTCAGATAGAGAGACAGATTGGGGCTCAGACAGACAGATTCATGCTCAGATAGAGAGACAGGTTCAGGCTCAGTGGTTCAGGCTTAGATAGAGACGCAAGTTAAAATAAAGAGACAAGCTCAGGCTTGGATTTAGAGATGGGTTCAGGTTCAGATAGAGAGATGGGATCATGCCCAAACGAAGAGACAGGTTGGGGCTCAGGCAGACAGATTTATGCTCAGATAGAGAGACAGGTTCAGGCTCGGTGGTTTAGGCTCAGATAGAGATGCAAGTTCAAAAAGAGAGACAAGTTCAGGCTTGGATTTAGAGATGGGTTCAGGTTAAGATAGAGAGATGGGATCATGCCCAAACAAAGAGACAGGTTGGGGCTCAGGCAGACAGATTTGTGCTCAGATAGAGAGACAGGTTCAGGCTCGGTGGTTTAGGCTCAGATAGAGACGCAAGTTCAAAAAGAGAGACAAGTTCAGGCTTGGATTTAGAGACAGGTTCAGGCTCAGACAGAGAGACAAGATCAGGCTCAGACAGAGAAATGGGTTCAGGCTCAGATAGAGAGACAGGATCAGGCTCAGATAGAGGGACAGATTCAGGCACAGACAGAGAGTGGATCAGACAAAAAAGAAGAAACTCTAATAGAGAAACAAGGACTCTGTACTTGAGGGAAAGTGGATTACTGCCCAGCTGGATTGGATGGACAGTGGAGTCTCAGGAGTGCTGGGCAGTTGAGACACTAGAGCACTGAGAAGTGTAATGACTGCAGAATAACTCCCAGAAACCAGTGGAAATATACTTGCATCCAGAGGCTCTACGTTGATTTAAACCCAAAAATATGACAAGCCTACAAATGATCCTTGTGAGACTCAGGGTGGCTTTCTGCTGGGGGACCTGGGAACAAGACAGCAGAAGCTGAGAGGGCATAAACATGACGGCTATCCAAAGGCAGGTAGAGAGCTAGCCTACGTAAGTAAGCAGAGAGTTTGTCAAAAGGGAAACTCTGGAAGTACCAGGTAGGAACTGAAAGATACTGGAGAAGAACTGGAAGACTTGGGATCTGGAGCAGGCCCTAATTTGGCCATAGGACTGAGCTGTTGAGTGGCCAAGATTTCTGCCAGCCCAGGGAGCAACTTGACAAGCCAGGGTTTATAGGACACAAGCTGGAGTGCTATAGAGAGAGCTGTTTCTCTCTGGATGCATTTTGGCAGTAGGTACATAGCCACTCAGTGGTGTAGGTCAAGTCAGCCGCCTCATCCATGGAAAAAGCTGGGTCAGCTGGGTCAGTTTTTGTGGCAGCTGGCAATGAGTAGCTCGACCAAAATGTAGATAGTAATATATATGGTTAAAGACTCTGTTTGCTATGTTTGAATGTCATAAAACAATCTTGCAGTTGGTGATGGGATGGCAGTTCAGAAATCCGACAGGTAGAAGTTTAAGGCAATAACTCAAAAGCTATGGCAACATGGTAGCACAGATGCATTGGCAGCAAAAAGACGTGAACATACATAGAGTAAACAGGTAAGACAGGTAGCTGAATAGTTTAGATGACTGGCAGGAGCTGGAAACTCCAGAAGGACAATGAGTGGAGAAGTAAGGCATGACAAAGTTTGGATGATTATGATTACAAATCCCAGTAAGAGAGTCTGAGGCTGAAGGGGGAGGAGAGAGAGATGATACAGGAGCCACAAAGACACCAACGCCCAGTCACTGTGGTATAAGCAATGTCTCTAAATGTCCCTCTTAAAGTTTGAAGTAGCCTGACTGTCAGAATGAAATAATCAGTAGTTTGGTGGACGATAGATTAGATAATGAAGTGGGAAAAGAAGTCTCCCAGTGAGTCATCAAAAGTGTTTTGGTTTTTAGTATCCATAAAAAGCTTACCCATATAAATCAAAAGAATGACCATAAAAAACATAGAATCTGAACAAATTCTGCAAAAGTTTTCTATCTGAGTGAAGCAGTTATAGTTACAGTTTTACCAGAGACATTTTTCCACACATGAAGTGTGACCACTGTGCTGTTTAAACCTCCTTCGTCTGTCCTGATTCTGTTATCCAGTCTGGGCTAAAAACATTTCAGTCAAGTAACCTTTTAAATAAAAAAGCGCACATTTTGTAATACACTGACTGTGCCTCCTTTGTCCAGGTTGTGGGTTCATCTATGCAGTTGATTGGTGATCACCAGGCAGAGGACCGTCAGCTCATCTCAGATGTGGTGTTGGCTAAGATGAACCAAGCACTGCTTGCCAGGTCATCTAGTGCTTCCCGTTCACCTGCTCGCTCCCCTCAAGGCCAGAAGCCAACTACTGTGCAGCCCCAACAGGTAGAGGCTGTTTGAAATGAAATGCATACCCCACAAAACCTGTGTATTTGTAATGGATTACCTTAAATAAATAGCGACAAAGACCCGTGCTCATACAGCGTTTGCTTCAGTTCTCCTTGTGAGTATAAGGAAAGGCAGAATCCAAGGCGTTAATGTATGAAAATCATTTTGCTGTAGCCTCTCACAGTTCACTGCTGATTATTTACCAGAACCTGCTTTACCATGTTTGCCTTTCTTCCCACTCTCCTTCTCTCTTTGTTTTTCTTTCTATCTTTCTCCCGCCCCCTGAATCTCCCCCAGAGTGCTGCCCTTAAGGAAGGACTGGCAGATCCAAACAGGACCTCAGGCCAGCGCCCTCAACCTCAAGGTTGTCTGAACACTGTTCTCCATTGTAATACAAGTGCTGCCAATGTAGGACCAAAGCATGTCTAGGAAATCAGAATCAGCCGTGGGACAGTGGTACACATTAAGTATCCCTTGTTTGAAAGAAATATAACACCTTCTCTGTTATAATAATCACTGTCATCAGGTAAAAAAAAATTCCCAGAAAAAGTTTTCTAATGTAAGTTAACTGAAAGATTTAACCTGTTAACAAGTAAGCTTTAGAGATGCTGGTAGGCAGATTTGATGGAAGCAGGCTAGCTGTTTCCAGTCTTTGTGCTAAGCTAGGCTAGCTAGACTGCTATCAAACTTCTCTTTTAATTCTTGGCAAGAAAATGAATGTCTATTTCCAAAAATCATTTTTTTTAAGGATGAGAGCAGTTTGTATTTTATTGGCATCCTTATCTCTGATCCTTGAAGGGAACACTGTCAACCGTCATTGCCTTAAAATGAATGCTCTTGAACTGGCTTCAGTGTGATGTTGACAGTGATTACCACTGCAGTAATTTGGGTCCAAGAAAAGAAAAAGCTGTTGAACTTTTATCACTTGAATTAACAAGCAAATGTACAGTGCAGTGCATTTAGCCAGCCTGTTTAGTGTAATTGCAGCCATAGTGTCTGTGTTGGTGTGGTGATATTTGTGCTCAGGGCTGATGTGTTACAACTAAATGTGCCTACTAAAAGCAGTGGTGAAACAGCGCATAACATGGTCAATTAACAAAGCCATTATTATTGGAGTTGTACTGTTTGTGTGAGTGTGTTTGCATGTTTGTTCATTATTTTGAATTCCTTTTGTTGTCATTTTGCATGGATGTGGCAAATGCCCGATACGCTATGTCGTGTTTAATGTATTTGTGCTGGTTGTTTTAAAGATGCCAGCTTTTTATGTTTCACAGGAATTGATAGAAATGAACATGTGCCTACAGTGTTGATATGTGCAGTCGGATTGTAGTTTAATGTATCTGAATCTTACATTAACAATCTTGCCTTTCAAAGACAGTAATCTAACACAAACAGAATCATTGGACAGTGGCAGACATGAGCTTATTTAATAGATGGATGTTCTGTTTATTTTGTATATTAATTTTTAAATGGAAAGTAAGATGCTGCTCATGTTCACTGTTCTGGTCAGCTCAATTGTGTTTCTCTCTTAGTGATTAATGCTTGGCTTTTGGGCTTCCTATCATCTTTAAATCTATTCAGTGTTACGGTGCAATTTATGGTAAACAAATGTATTTTTCCTTCTGTCAAGCAACAAATCCCCCTTAAGATCTGAATGTTTTGTGAATAACTGCTTGGTGTTGTCTTTGGTTGTAACTTAACCTTAATTGTTTTGTGTTATAATACCTGAGACAAAGTGGCTTTATACGGTACACAATACCTATTTTTCTTGGCAATTATAAAACCTAGTTACGTGAGTAATGAAAAGTTTCAAAGAAAATAAGCATCTTTTTCTTTTTCTGCATGAGCATTACTAATTTGCTTGGAACACTGAACCACTGAATTACTGATATTTGATCTTCATACTTCATCTGGCTACGAATATTAGTCATCTTAATCTTTCCTGATTGATATAAAGAGATGTTGTTTAGTGTAAACTCACGTCAGAGGCCTTTCACCTTTATGTTTGTTGACTTGCATTGCTGAACTGCCTCCTCAGATAAAGCAATGACCCAAGTAAAAAATGAATCTAATAGCAGTTAACAAATTGTATGTTTAATTATAAAGTATGTATACTGTCTATATAAACAAACGTAATTTAAAAAGAGAGTAATACAGGGTTTGTGTCCAAGCAAATTCTTATTGTGTCACCCTTTACAAATTGTGTTTGTACAAATGGTATTTTCTTTGGTTTTTATGTGCCGTGAGTCCCAAGCAACCATTGGGATGCTTTATGACAAACTGATAAAACGTAAGACTTATGGCCATTAAGCTGCCTTACAGTAATGTCTGGGATGAATTTTCATGAAGGTCTATCATGAGGTGGTCATATCATGAGATCAAATATGGCCGTATCGTGTCAGTAAAAATCAATTAACTCAACATATAGATTTATATAATAAACATTAATTAATATACAATTTAATAAACATTTTTTAAGAGGCTTTAACATTTAATGGACATACCCAACTGTAATCCTGGAAAGTGGATTATCAGCCATTGGAAACTCATCCCTGCCGAGTCACTCCCTTCTCCGCATGTGTAATCACTTTTGTCTTTTGTGGTGCATGATTGGTTGCTTTGCTGTTTGTGTTTGAGTCACAAGGTTTTTTGAAACCAATATTCTTTCTTGGTTGTATCATCTCTCCTGTTGTTAACTTTCTTTCACTCTCATCCCAGACTCTCCCCTTTACTCTCGTCCTCTCTTCTTGTCACCACACTTCCTCCTCTCACAAATTGTTGTGCATAAAAGCAACTAACACTTGGCATGATAGGCGAGTCACCACACCTCCTCTTAACTGTTGATCTGCTGCCCCCTGCTGGTCATTGCAGTCCAGACATTCAGAGCCTGCTTTGCACCAGTCTGTTCTTGACAGATGAGTTGGTTAGGATATCTATGAATGTGAAAGGTCATTATGTGAATGGGCATGTATGATTCAAGCTCATTATCTGTATCATGTTCTGCTTTGGTCTTTGGTGAGTGTTAAAGGTGCCTGGTTTTCTAACTGCTTCACTAAAACAACAGGTGCTAGATCTAAGATATAATGATGCTTATTCATGTATTTTTCTTTTTTTTTTTTTTTTTGCTTTTCTTTCTTTCTTTCTTTATGTGTTATATAGCAATGGAACTAAAATTTGATACAACTATCTTATGTCAATCTCATAGGTGCACCAGTCAAATCACAGAGTGTAGAGCCATCACCAGAGTCAGCTAAAAGAGCATCTGAACCAGTACCAAAGCCCAGCCAGGCCCAGAAACCTGGTCCAGGTCCAGCTCAGAAACCAGCTCAGGCTCAAAAGCCAAGCCCAGTCCAGAGGGCCACCTCAGTCACGAGGCCTCCTGTGCCGAGGCCTCCCCCAATGACGAGAGCCCCATCCGTCACAAAGTCAGCTCCAGCCCCAGCCAAAGCTTCACCATCATCCCCAGCTAAAGCAGCAGCACCCGCAGCAGCTCCAAGCTCTCCCCCAACCAAAGCAGCAGCAGCAGCAGCAGCAGCAGCAGCAGCAACAGCTCCAGGTTCCCCTCCCACTTCGGCTCCAGCCCCAGCCCCAGCTCCAGCCCCAGCCCCAGCCCCATCCCCGGCTCCAGCCCCAGCCTCAGCTCCTACCACAGAGCAGCCCAAGCCCCAGCCTCAGGGCTCCCCATCCCCAGCTCCTGGCAAACCAAAAGAGTTACCCCCCAAACCCACACCACCTGCAAAGCCCATCCCTCCTGTACGCAGGAATTCAAGGCCGCAGCTCCAGCCAAAGCCACAGACCCCGCCTCCTCCCAAGGCTTCACCTAAACCCCTGCCCGTTGCCCAAGCCCCAGCACCCACTCTGGCCTCAGATACTGCCTCAGCCCCTGCCCCAGCACAGGTTCACTCCCCAGCCAAAGGCATCCAGTCCCCGCCTAATGTCCAATCTCCAGCTAAGGTTCAGCCCCAGGCAAAGCCGACCTCTCCTTCCTCAAACCCTGAGCCTGTCCCTGCTGAGGCAGCTGCGGCCCCCGATGAGGCCCAGGTCCCTGTGGAAGAACAGCCAGCATCCCAGCAAAAGACCCATCCTCTGCTGAAGTAAGAGCCGTATTATCAACACACTGTTGATAATGCAAAGACATGCATTTCAATTGGCCATACTTTGTTTTTATAAAATTAAATATTAAAATTAATTCTTCTGTATCATTAGCAACACTAAAATTATCAAGAATTTCTCTTTTAAAAGTGTTCAATTGGGAACCTGCTGATATATTAATAACAATTTATTAACCCTCCCTATTTAGCATGTGTAAGCAGTATATAAACATGTATTATATTACATTACACATTCTATAATGTAATTGTCAGCTGATATGAGGTATTTTAAGAGTTCATTGATGTATTTGTAAAGAACTTTTACTCCTCCTGTGAAGCATCCATAACGGATTATTGGTATATAAACAAATATGAAATGAGAATATAATATACAGCTGTAATTATGTCTTCAAAGAAGTTATAATTGTTGGATATACTGTACATGAATAATCACTTGTTATGTCCTTTTATCTGCATATCACTACATTACAGTGTGACATAAACTATTTATTATACAAATGGGTGACAATTTAAAGGACAAACAAACACAAAGACTGGCCTCTGTAACTTTATGGGAGAATGGAGAAGCTTTCATCAAACTTTTCAATAACCCCTTGTCCTGTATGAAAGCATCTGCATTTGTCATGTTTCTCCACATTTCAGCTAATTTATCACCTGTCTGTATGTTCATGTACTGCCTATATATGATAAATAGGGTGGGGGTTAAAGTACAGTGTTAACTTTTGGAAAGTTTTTCAAAGATCATTGTACAAATATTGTGTTTGTGACTTTTTGGCCCTCTTGCACATTTCCCCTGTTTGTCTTCCTCCCTTACATTTCCCTCTAACTTACTCATTTATTAACATTCAAATAATCCTCTTCTCCCATTCTTCCTTCATTCCTCCCTGCATCTCATCCTTCCTTCCCTCCCTCCTGCCCCCCTTTGTTTTCCCCCTTCTCTTTTTCCTCCTTACCTTCCCAGTAAATCCCAGTCTCTGACCAATGCCTTCAACGCCTTCAGCGACTCCACTTTCTTCCGCGGGGTCTCGAGCTCCGGAGGTGACGGCCAAGAAGAGGCGAAGGCAGAGACCATTCGCAACCTCCGAAAGTCCTTCGCCAGCCTTTTTTCTGACTAGACACAGCCAAACCGTAGTCAGCCCCTTATTGATTCTGGCCCCCCCATTTTACTATCGGCCAGTGATGACTTGATTGACATTAAATGTGAACCAGTCTGAGATTAAACTTTGTGTGTTAACTGTACTGTATTCCCTCTGTCCCAGACCCTCTTTTCCTCCCTTTTCAGCTTCTCTGTGTGAGTAACAGTGAGGCCTGCTGGGTAGGATATTCAGTGAATGATGCTGTGCCAGAGTAATTGGACTGAAGGAGTTACGTCATTGATATAGAACAGAATAAACTAGAAGAATATAAAAACAAAATGTTTATTTTTCCCAGAGCACACTTTAAGGAAGACTTTCTGAAATATATGAAAAGTATAAAAGTCAAGACTACAGATGGAATGTACATACAGTATATATATTTATATATACACTATATAGATATAAACATATATAACTATAAATGGAGATAAGCTAATAATAGAAAAAAAAAATCCAGTAGCACTTTTCAATTAGCTTTTGTCAGTGACATAACTCTTTCATTCAGTGGCTGGATTCATACACATTTTAAAAGAATAATTAGATATTTGACATTTGATGGTTTCCCCCCACAGTGAATAAATTTTGGTCAGTAAGTGAAAGTATGTGAGTAAAAAAAAACAAAAAAAAAAAACCCTACTTCTTTAATGATTTGTTTCTGTGTAAATCCAGCCGTTGTGTCTTTGGTCCTTGGCTACTGACTGCTGGGCTCATCATTGCTGCCCCTTTTTTGTCTCCAAGCCTTGAAGTTCATTGTTGTGTGAGGGAGTTGGAAATATGTGTATGTTCATCTGTGTTCAATTGTTATGCATGGCTCCTCCAAGTGGCTCGGTGTGACTTTTGGAGCAGAAGGGAGCTCTATCAGTGTTGAGTTTTCCTCCGTTTGCCTCTCTCTCTCTCTCTCTCTCTCTCTCTCTCTCTCTCTCTCTCTCTCTCTCTCTTTCTTTCTCTCTCCTTCTCTTTAGATGTTGTAGCCTTATTGTGAACATGTTTTCAATTCACAGCTACTGTACGTTTTGTTAGCTGTGCAGACCTGGGTCGATTACACCTCGAAATTCATTCATTTACTTCAGCTGTTTGAATGAGTCAACCACTAAGGGCGAGATTGATTTCAACTGTTGTAGTTTTGGGGAGCATTAACGCTGGGTCTAGAGCACCAGACCGAATAAATAATCCTGAAAAGTAACTGAATGCATTTCAAAGAGTACAAAGACTCATGTCTGTAGCTGTGACTGGTGATCTCTTGTTTCACCTCTGTGTAGATCTATCAACAGTATTGTAATTTGTTGATTATTCTCATGAAAAGACGTTGAGACAGTAGTGCAATAACACCTCGACATGACTGTTGAGCGCTGTCACTCTATTATAAATATAAATATGATCATACATACAGGACCTGTGTATCTGTTAAATACCGTATTCTTACATTCCCTTTAAGGTTCCTTTCAGTGACTTCCCAGGTTGCTTTTCACTGCAGTCAGAAGCTGGGTGTCAGATTAATACGCCATATTAAACTCTTGGTTTTTCTGATGAATCCTGTTCGTATTGTGGGACTGAATTGAAGGCAACCTGGAATGAACCCAGTACCTTAACTGGCCCTTTTCAGTTGAGTTGCTGCATTTCGAGGTCATATGAGTAAAAGAAAAAAAAAACATTTAAGAACCGCTTATCAACCTGTCTGCTTATCAACTTCCAGTACTATGTTGCGAGTAAATTATGACATATTGTATTTGTATGTATGTATGTATGTATGTATGTCATCTCAGGAGTTTATTTTTTGTAATATATTGATCAATTTATTTATTTTTTTGAAGCTCCATATTTATGGTACAGTATATATTGTTTGTTTTGTATTGTGTTTTTATTTGTAACGCAATACTGCTTTGCATGATCTGATGTGACTGATTTTTTTTTTCTGTACAGATAAAAGTTAATAAAGATGTGGTTCCATCATTTCACTGATTCAATAAGTAAGATTCATACTGGTGGCTGTGCCTATTGTTTGAGGGACAGTGTTTCATTGAGAAAGAGGCACTGCATCAATTTCAGACAGTGATCAGTCATATTCATCATTGGAGGAAATACTCAGCCTGTGTAAGCAGTTGCATAATGTCTTCTGTGGAAAAACAACCCCCTGATGATGTCAACAGGGTTAGGCTCGAAGACCACAAACTTTTAACAGAGAGTCTGTGTTACAAACTGAGGGCATGGAAATATATGGGTGCTTACCAAGCAGGGAAGGTCTAACAAAGAGATTATATTTAGTGACATTATGGGAAATGTAATGACTCAGTGTTTTTGGAGACATTTTAGGGACAAAGATCTACCACATCTTAGCCACTGCTGATTGCTTCCTGAATACTTTTTCATATAGCAAATACATGTAGCTGCTACTGATGCTAAAAACTAGTATGTCAAAAAACATATTTAGAGATAAGAAGCATCTTATAGGAGCTACTAAAAAGTAATACAGTCCCAAAAAAGTATAATTCAGATATGTGAATGCTCAGCTAAACTAAATTATGCCATTATTCTACCAATTACAACATGTTTTTTAAGATACACTGAAATATACAGTAGATCTACAGTTATGTCACAAAAGTACTTAAGTCCTATTGAGACCAGGTAAGTTTAATGTAATAAAAAAAACAATAACTGACATAATGATCCCTCACAACATGTTTTATGATTTTGAAATAATTTGGTTTCTCTGTATTAAGTAGAAGAGTAGAAATTGGAGACAAGGAGTACTGAATCTCTCCGACACTTGTGATTTAGGGCTTTACAAAACTGACGTGACTTTATTTGAAAACTGTCACACCATTTGCTTTGGCCATGTTAAAAACTGCTCAACTATACTGTAGGAGGTTGACTGACCCAGCCCTGCAATCTAGAAGGAGAAACCAGGTTTAAAACATTAACTGAACTTCCACTGAATGCTTTATTGAGAGTTCGCAAGCAGTATAAGGTCAGTGGCAGCTCTGTTTGTTCTGTTTTCTTGCTCAAGGACACATCAGCAGCGCAGGGGGGTGATGCCTGAATAAAACCTTGAAAATGTTCCTCCAGCTGAAAAACAGTCTATAGAACTACGAAGGCATCCATGACTTTGTAATCAGAGGATGGTCTTGAACCAATTAATGATGTATTCTCTCCCACATTTGGCTGCCATGTCCTTGTGACAGATTTAACTTACTTGCCATATAGGATGTATATTTAATTAATATTATAGAAGGGAACAAAAGGACAACATACTAACAAAACCTACCACAAATATAAAAACATGCAAGAATATAAGTTTTGAAGGAGGAACGGGTTGAACTACCTGTGCTGAGCCAGCAGATGGCACTATATACATGTGGAAGTTTTGTGAGTCTATTTCTCATCTGCAAAGATTCGGGGTTAGAGATGTTTTGTATTTGTTGTACAGCATCAGAATGCGTGTGATGGCCAACTGGCTCATTTGGTTGAGTCTTGTTTGCTCTTCTCTTGCAGGTTCATGTAGGTTCAGGTATGTTGTGGTTGGGCTGACTGGGAGCACCTGGGCCCAGTGCTCCCAGTAGTTATAAAAGCTGCCACTTTAGGCCTCTGGAGAAACTCTCTTCATGCACTTTGTTTGGGTCCTTTATCACTTTTCCAACACCTGCGCACCATACTTCCCACACATCCACTCACTTACACCACTGACTGTGCTGCTGTCTACATCTCGTCTCTCTTTGCAATTTATGTTTTTGTTAATAAATATAGTAAAAATGCATTTTTTGGTGTTTCTTCCTTTATTTGCAGCAGCCTTTGGAACCAGTTATGACAATATGACAGATCAATGTGACAGCTTTCACTCAAAAACTATCACTGATGTCAATAAGGACAAATAATTATTATTATAAGGTGTTGATAGAGAAAGTGAAGACGGTACTGCTCAGCTCTCACATTGTCAGTGTCATACACTGCCTTGCTCAAAACTCATATAAATCAAGACTTAACATCAATCTACTCTACTCGGTACATCACAGACATTTTTTTCTTGATGCCTACGTGTTTTTTTTCTACCTTCTTTCTCATGTTTTCCTTCTCAAATTCTTTCATGTCCTACCTTTCTCACTTTTGTCACATTTAAATAAAGCGGAGGGGGAGGGGAAAATGGGCTCTTTCAATATGTACCAGTAACAGTTTTACATCTTTTACATGAACCACATAATTTACATGAGAAAAAAGACTTTCTTTATTGTATAAACAGGGAAGCAGTATAAGCAAACAGTGTGTATAGGTGTGTGTGTGTGTGTGTGTGTGTGTGTGTGTGTGTGTGTGTGTGTGTGTGTGTGTGTGTGTGTGTGTTTTTTTTTTTTATATTATTATTTAGTAAACTATTAACAAATTGAAAAGGTTTAAGAGATTTTAAAACATCTTGTATTCTTTTAATTGTAAATCAGATTGATAGAACCATTCCTCCAACAACGCATGCCATTACAAATGACGTGAAACACAGATACTCTCGCACTCTTTGTACACACAAAAGTATAACAAACAGGAAAAATGCTCTTGGTTCTTGGTCCATGGGACAACCAGTCAGTGGAGATCTGTGGGAACGTCTCCATCACATTGCTCATAGGGACATGGACGTGGGCGGTTAACGCACCAAAGCAAGCCTATACTAGCCAAACCCTGTTTGTCTTGGTGCTCATCCCACCCTGCTGGAGCCACACTGAGAGCAAGGGAGTATGGACATGAGGAGGAAGGACCAATCATTACACTGGTTAAACACTATAATATTTAGATTTAGTTCATATAACATTAATATTTAGATTTAGTTCATTTAACATCCAGCATGTTTGAGGATGGAGGGAAAAATCAAGCCATTTTGGCCTGTTTCCTGGTGTCAAGCACCACCACAGATGCCTATTTCAACAGATCAGTTTTGAATAGTTTGCTCTCCTCCTAGGCCTGAAAAATGACAGGTCAGTTACACTTTATAATAATTATGGAGTCATGACAGTGTAGGAGAGTCTTGTAAAGATACACAAGCACTTTGATGATGAACATTTTCAGATACCAGAGCTCCAGTCCCCTGGGACTCAACTGTATCAACAATCAGAAAATATTGCTTCATTTTGTTTGTGACAGCAAAACTCTCAAGGGCGTCGTTTGTTTTAGTTCAGCATAAAGAAATTCTGCGTGGGGAGGACTGTTGTGCATGTGAGAGAGAGAACCATAAAATGTGTGCACGTGTGTGTAGGTCTGTAAATAAGCAAAGTGTGCCAGCTGTCTTAGTTCACAGTATCAAGTTAAGATAGATCAAAGGCATCTAAAATCAAGCTGAATGCTGCACAGTGAAAGTAGCATAACTGAACTACAACTACATTTAGCTGTTTTTAAAACAGCAAGCACACAGACGCTTCTGAACAGTGAGCAACAACGTTACATGTCTTTTGTGTTTCAATACAGTACAAACAAGTTGAACACAGGAGTTAAACTTTGGATTGATTTTTGAGAAGCATCACTGACAAATATCTGTTCATGCGTTTAATTTTTTTTTACAATGAATTCTGCTACACAATCAGTCATTTGTTCTTGATTGTGTCTGAAATGTTTGGGCTCCTAAGGATATTTTTACTATTTGAAACTTTAGGTTGCATCGATGATTACTTAAGTTCAAAAGGTGGAGCCTGAATTCATGTTCAGAATACATTTACCGATATCTCTTTGTGGCAAATCAAATGACACATTCACTGCCAACAACAGGTCAGAGAATATAATAAGGGCATTAACCTGCATGACATTTAATAACAGAGGTCTCTGTAGTGTATTAAATAATATGGCCTGTTCTTCTTTAAATAAATTCCTGCATAACAATGAATGCAAATTATGACTTACATAAATTCTAACTGAGTCCTTTCACTTACATTTAGGAGCTGCATTACTGGAGCAGACAGAAGGTCAGCGTCTGGTCAAGTGACACTGACAAAAAATAGGAACATTTATTTCTTCATCACTGAACTTTCTGGTCTTGGAAATGTTTCTTCGCCAGGCTGCTCAGCTGCAGGCTGCATGTCTGTGTGTGCTACCAGAAACCAAATCTGACCACAATCTGTCAGCTTGTCAGAAGAACACTAGCAGGGCTCATGTGATGCCAGTATGAACAACCTCGCAGTTTCATGTTTTAGCAAACGTTTAGCAACACTTACATTTTACGTGACATGAGTAGGGTCAATGTTGAATATTTAAACATGCCATATTCTGAAAAATATTTATTTTTTTCATCTCACGTGACACGATAAAATTACATTAAACCACCCAACACCTTGAAATAACGAGATGTGATTTTAAGATAACTGGGTTGATAAACAATGTGAGGTACCACGGCTGGTTTCAGCCAACAGAGATAGTAAATAGCTTGTAGATTTCAGCGTCTGGTTTAGGGTTAAAAATAGAATGAGGTTTAGGTTGGGGTTAGTTTAAGGTCCAACCTACAGAGCTTAAAGAGAGTCTCTAGAGATGCAGCACAAAGGCAAATTACTATGTGGGGTGCATCTATTTCTGCATCTAATAGTATAAGAGTTTAAATAGTTGACTGTCCATTTGACATTGTATGCAATAATCTGCACAGGAGATTACAATTTAGAATAATGTCTTTCTGGGTGAATTTCTAAATGACTTTTTATAAAATTTTATACTCAGTCTATCACTTATTTCTGAAAACATCACCAGCCTCTCCTCAACTAAACAAACCATTACTTCATAAACACATTGCTTGATGGCAGATTTAACCGCAGAGTTTATGTCTTCACTGTTGCTGTCTTTCAACAACAGCAGCGTGTGCGTGTAAACGTGATTGTGATACCAGACGTGTGACTGTTAATAGTCATCATTAGCCCACTAATTGACTAAGAGGGGGGTAACCCTGCAATCAGTCAGCTTACAAAACTTGCTGTTACTCACTGGCAGGTAATGGCTTAAAGGAATAGTTCCAACATCTTGGGGAATTGCATTTATTTGCTTTTCTTGCTGGGAGTTTTAGCCAGGTGAGATATCACAGGTGTGAGGAAACAGCTAAGCCTGGCTTCGTCCAGCGGTAGAAAAATCGATGAATCTCGCTCACCAACAACTGTAAAGCTCACCAATTAAATGGTTACCTATATTTAGTTTTTTTTTTTTTTTTTTGGTCCAAACAAAAACTAAAAATGCTAAAAGTTAGCATAACTTTCTGGAGAATACCTTTAAAACCACAACTGATATTTTTTGGGTTTTTTTGTACAGATTAAACAAAAGAGATATAATGTGGTTATATATGCTCGCTCACAGCCCCTTTTAAGAGCAAGAAGAAGAGAAAGCTAATGAGCATTACTCAAAATAAATTAATTTTGAAAAAAAAACCAATAATAATAATAATAATAATTTTCTTCAACTCATCCCCTTTAAAAAACATTTTCCCAAAAAGTTATAGCTAAAAGGTAATTTGATGCCTCTGATTCCCGGGCGGTGGTGTCGAGAGGAGGGAGGAGGAGGAGGAGAGAGAGGCAGGCAGACACCGACCGCAGCAGCAGCAGCAGCAGCAGCAGCATGACCAGGAACCTCCACAGCGAGCAGACCTGACCGCTCTGACACTGCGCTCCCCGTGGAAAGCGACCAGACCCCAGCCACGGTCTCTCCCCACCTTCCTACCCTCCCTCCCCAAAAGGCTTTCTCACACTTTAAACCACCGGAGAAGACGCTCCAAACTTGAAGAAGCAGAGCGGGCTGTGTCTGCTGTTCGCTTTAAAAACACTGATCAGGTCAGTCACCTTCCGCTCGGGGTTTTGCAGTTTTAGCTGTGAGTGTTGTGGCTGCTGCTTGGATGACAACGCGCTGAAAGCAAAAACACCTTTAAAAGTCATTAAATCCTTTAACAGTGAGTCTGATTTTTTAAAGAATACAGGATATAACAGTCGTCCACTCCTATTAAATAGTTTGAATAGAATTAGTAAATAATTCAGCTTGTGTTTTGTGGGAAGTTGTTGAAACTGAGACTGTTGTAAATGATCCATGCTTGTCAAGAGTATTGAGACTTCAGGTGGACTCTTAACTCTTTTTTTTTGGAGTGTGACTGGCTACTGATGGGGTGGGTGGTGATGGTAAGGGTGGGGGTGCGGTCACAGGACTGACAACTGGCACACAGTCAGGTGTTGGTCCATAGTGTGTCTGCGGGCCACAGGGTGAGTGTGAGTTTGACATGCAAACACCAGGCAGAGATTTTAACCATCAAAGTGATCATAACTTCTCAGGTGAGTACAAGTGAGTGTTTGTGTCTCACTGGGTTCATAATGCTGAGCTGGATTACACAGGGGACTCCATCAGAGGGGGGCAGATTTGTGTGAATACATTTTAAAAATGTTATTCTATATATTCTTCTCTCATGTCATGGTCTTCTGTGTCATGTGAGGATTTTAGATGTTGCACAACGTTGAGGCAGTTCTGTGTTTTTGAATTGAGTGGAAAATCTTGGTCATGACTCAGCAATAATGTGGACACAAGCGCAGGGGCCAATGCTGACTTCTCTTCTGAGGTTTGCTGTGTGGCTCTGTGGTAGCTGATGTAAACCAGCCTAATGTTGTTTTATTATGATGTAATAGTGGCACACACAAACTGATAAGTTTGTTGTACAAGACTCGGACTGTCACTGCCAAGAGTGCGTTTGGTTGTTAACCTTATCGTCCATCACTTTGTATGATCTTCATGTCAATAATCTGATAGCACTTTGAGCACTGAGGGAAAACCTATTATTGAGAATTATTTTGCAACTCTAAAATAAATGTTTTTACATATTTAAATCAATCTAAGCTTTGCTCTTTATACTCATAAATATTAAGGGACAATTCAGACGTTAACATTACTGCAGACCATTTAAAGTATGTTGTCTACCTTTCAGGCAACCACTAGTTTCCAATTTTTTCATTATTCTATTTAATAAATAACTTGCAGGGATTTAAATTTAAATTTGCTTGTCAAATGTCCCTTACAATTACGTCTTTTTATTTTAGTCACACCTCATATTATTGAGGTGATGCAGTTGAGGACACTTCATTATCACATTTGATACATCTTAATGCAAAGTGGTCTGTGATAGATCTGTCTGTTTAAAGTTAATTTAGAGTTTCAGCTATATAACAGTGTATTGACAGCAACTGAAACCTATTGCTGCCTGAAAGACAGGAAATCAACCTACAGCAGCTTTGGAAAATAGCTGCCAGTTACGTAAAGTACATATCGTTGGTAATAAATTAACTTAAACATGCCAAACTATCTGTGTGGTCTTTGCAAGTCATGCTGTTATGTCTCCTAATACTGCTGACAGCTCTGTAAAAGAAAAATAGCATCATTATATCATAATACAGAAAACAGAAAAGTCAGATAAACAACACAAACAACAAAAAGTCAGATAAACAACAGGCAACAGACAGTAAGACGTTTTTCTTATAAGCCAACCAGAAAATATATGACTAAAAAAGAGAGAAAGTCATAGAGAACTGTTTATTCGCACTTCTTGAAAATACTAAGAGTTACATATTTTTACGGATAATCCTGTAATTAATGAGTTACAGGGACATTACTCATCTGACTGATGATAAAAATATATAAACTATGGGGCATTTATCAGAATATCACATGTTCTGGGCGCCCGGTTAGCTCAGTCGGTAGAGCTGGCAGCCAAATACGGAGTTGCTGCAGCAGCCTGGGTTCGAATCCAACCTGTGGCCCTTTGCTGCGCGTCATCCCCTCTCTCTCCACCCACCTTTCCTGTCTCTCTACAGCTGTCTCTATAAAAATAAAGCCAACAAAAGGCCAAAAAACTTAAACTTAAAAAAAAAAAAAAAAGAATATCACAAGTTTATAAAAGGTTAAAATGTCATCGCTGATGTGGCATGGCTATTTTAAAGCAGGATAACCTATTATTTGTTTAAGGTTGAGAAATAATATCTATTTTAGAGAAGTTATAAAAGGTCATTTCACTGATTAACAATGCTCGGCCAGATTGATGTCATACTTTCCCTTTCACATCATGTTCATAATTTTGTTTGGAATTTATGTGGCATTGGGCATAATTGTTTGGTGTTTGTGTTTCAAGTGTCCAGCTGTTTGAGTCTTTGATCTTTTATGTACAGAATGTAGCACACAAATGGATTTAAATACATCAGATTCAAGAAACTTAAATCAGTCACAGGAAAACACATCACAACACATCTTGTACGTCTTGTAATCTCAGCATGAGTTGCTTTAAGTCTGACTGACTGAGTGTGTTGATACAGCAGCAGTCAGAGACTAAGTGCTTATCATGTTATATAATTCCTAAAGGGAGGTGTGTACGTATGTGTATATGTGTGTGCACAACTGAGACAGATTTGGACTTTGCTCTGTTCTCATAAATGAAAAGGAGTGTCTCATGTTTATGTTGTCTCGCACTTGTTTGATTCCATGCAAACAGCATACTTCCACACAGAGCTTTTATATGAGTCAGTGTAAAGACGCCTCCATACCAGGATTCGTTTTTTGACAATCTGTGTTAATTAAAAATACCGGAAGCATTCAGTCTTCTGAGAAGTTGTTTTCAGTGGCTTTAAAACGTTATATATGAAACCTCTGTAAGAGCTAAACATAATCACTGCATTAAGGGAGGAAGGTGTTTAGTGGTGCATTTGTATCTGTATAAAAATACAGACAAAAAGAGACTGACTGCTCCGGTTCAGCCCACAGACAGTTACCCACTTTGGCCTCTACACCACCAACATCCTGGTTTGTTTACTATATTTCAGCTTTACTTATTGTTATTGTAAACATTTTCAAAAAGGCCACCTTTGATTCGATCTTATCAGATGACATTGAGACCATGTTGACACAGTTTAGCCTTAAGGTCATCAATTTGCTTTGTTTTTTTAAATTAGGTGTAATTATTAACTTCAAGGCTAAACATTTTCACCATTTACTACTTACGGCAACTTTTTTTGATGCAGAATATGATTTATTTTGACATCAGACAAAGCTTGGAACAGGAGCAGGTGGTTTGCTGATGAAACATTAAGCTCTATTGTTAATCTTGTCTACATCATACTTAGTCAAACCACAGTATCCGCTCTTCTGTACTGTACAATCTATATTGTAATTAATGAGGAGCGGGATGTAGACTAGCAGCATATTTTTAGCAATGTGATAATTTTTTGCAGTATCTGGCACCTAGGAAGTGACTCATGTTAATGGCAACATCAAAGCAAGTTTTCAGTTCTTACATTTTGTACACTTTGCTTTTAATGTAAGGCACTTGGGCCATGTCTACACATTGTGAAATAATTTTAAATAATCAATCGTTTATATCTAACTTTGTCTCTCAACCACGCTTACAGTAATTTTCTACACACAAAGACTGAAAATCAAAAGCCAATTTTCTAATGCCCCCACAAAAGTAAGATGTTATTTCTGTTTTTTTCATTTTTACTTGAAAATGAAAAAAGATTTGATTGTCAAAACAGTCTCTGATTCATTTCATGTCAATCATCTAACCGGCTTTTTGACAACGTGAGTGTGATCCTTTGACCAGTTGTTCTTGTTTTGTCCTGTCTTTCATGTAGCACATTGTTTTCAGAGCTTAGCCACTTAGTTACTTTAGTAAGTTGCCTGCAATTATATCGTAACAGAAAGTAATGATGGCCAAACTCACAAAAATAGGAGCCAAGTTTGAATAAACCTTTAATTTTTTATATTAGTACTCGGTTGGTAATCCACCTGCGCACACACATAGTGTGCATACACTAATATGAGGAGTTTTCTGCGCCAGTGCACTTTAACATAGATATTATTCAACAGACACTAGGGATATCTAGCAACCTTTACCCTAATTTCCAGTTTAGAAAGATGCGGTGGCAAACAGCAGCTCCTTAGGTCAAAACCTCGGTCTCTAGTGGGAACTTAAGACTGACTCAGACCCCAGACCGTGGGTTCACTGGCTTTGGCACTGCTTGAGACATCACCAGTTCAGGTCTTGCTAAGGATGATATATGACGTATGCAATCCGCCCCCTCGGTTTGAAATTGGCTAATAATGGTTAAATGCCGAAGGATCTTAGAAATAAAACAGGAACAAGGATTGCCATCAAGGACTGCTTTCCTTCTTTGTGGAAAATGTTTTGCCTTTTTTTTGCGATCTTTAACTATTCTATTATGAATATTTGAATTGCCTATAAACCTGTCCACCTTAGTTTCTATTGCTACACCTGTCACACTTTCCTTTCTCAAATGGCACATATGAAGGTTATGATGATAGTGGCGCAGATGTACCTCTTCAAAACTCATAATGTTTGAAACAGTGGTCCTTGATTTCAGATAGGCAGACTAGAACCCCCCCAAATTCCAACTCTTGGCCTTGGGATTAGCTAGGTTGCTAATGACGATGGCAGTTCACATTACAGCAGACAGAGATGCTGTTTAATCCTTACATTCATGTGAATTTGGTTTTGGAAAGGCTAAAAAAGACACCACCCTCTAAACTCTTTAAATGCTCAGTATTCCTCTCATTACAGCCCATGCACAACATGTTGAACGTGTGGAGAAAGCTAAAGCTTGACGGGCCTGCTGTGCCTAGTTGGACAATCGCAGCGGGGGGGTTAGCAAGGAGTCAATTGTTGAGCCAACTCTGACACTTTTTTTTGCTCAGTTCAAACCTTTGTTGAACCTTCCTTTTTTACCGACAATTTAAAATCAGTTCCTTTATTGCGTACACCTTTCCTGGTACACGTGTTTACAGTACGTTCTGTGAATGAGACTCACGTCATGTGTTGTTTTGTTATTATCCTGCTAAACAGCAACTGAAGGCAGCACACTCCCGTCTTTTCCTCTCCACTTCGAGGAACAGGGCACAACCTTTCCCACATTGTACATCTCCCTCTTCCTACCGTGTTGCCCTCCTCTCACTCCCTGTAGTTTAGCTATAAATCTTTGCCGTTGTGATTTCTCACTTGACTCCCACAGCTGAGATCACGCTCTTTTAAAGTGATCATTAACCTGTGTGACGTCATCATGAATGGAAATTGTATAGATTGACTCTTCTGTGTATCTCTGTGTCTCTTCTCTCTGTCATCCTCCTTTCTAACCATAGTATCCTGTTTTCAATGCAACACCATTCAGGTGTGTGTTTGTGTGTGTCAGTGTGTGGGACAAAGATATATACATTTGGATTTGGTCCTCCTGTCATAAATGGAAGGAGTGCCCTGAACCTGCTGTGCACACATGTCTTCATACACATAGTATGTCTTTCAGCGTGACAGAGTAGCACATACATGTGTTACGTGTGTGTGTGTATGTGTGTGTGAGGCCTTGACACTCCTTCCCCTTATCCAGCGAGGAAGCTCTTGGGGCTCAAGAGACTCATCAACCATTAACTCATAACTATTTAAAGGATTTGGGGGAAAGTTCATGTCCTCAGATTATTATTAAAACTGCAGATTCCCAGAGAGCAGCATATAGAGAGCAAACACACACACACACACACACACACACACACACACACAGACATATACTACAACTGTGGATGCCCTCTCTCTCTCTCTGTCTCTCTCCGTGTGTATGTATATTGAGCTGCTCAAGTGTGTTATATCTGACTATAAATAATAAGGTCCAGTATGCTTACATATCCTTGCATGTGCAGATATAAGCAGCATAATGTAAGTATGTGCTTGTCCTTAAATCCTTAAAATGTTTGTCTTTGTCTGCGTGAAAGGGTTTGATTATTTTTTTACAATCCCCCAGGGTGCTGTTCATTGGACTTCTTTAACCATGTCGTCCTATAATACAAGACCCGCCTCACGTCCCAGCCACAATATGATTCTGACCGCAATGTAGAACATATCCTGAACATCAGTTTGTGTGTGTGTGTGTGTGTGTGTGTGTGTGTGTGTGTGTGTGTGTGTGTGTGTGTGTGTGAACCTGGCAAGAACAGCTTTCCCGTCACAATGGATAATTAAATTATGTGACAATGATCAAAAGCTGGGTTGACAGATTGAAGAGTTAGATTAGCCCTCTTTTGTTTAAAGACTCCTGCTGTTGTAATTCGTGTGATATCTAAAACTTTTGAGGTTTTTTTGGGCGGGACACACACACACGCTGATTTTGGTGTGACCGACCGATTTGGGTGTAACAACTGAACAGACAGAGGCCAACCGAGTCTGTTCACACTGCGGACAGTCGGAAGATCATGTTTATTATTAAATGATTGTATTAAACCTTATTACTTACTTTCTTTCCGAGAGTTAGATGAGAAGAACAATACCGCTCTCCTGTCTGTGCACTTAGCTGCAGCTGTAACTCCCCATAACTTTTGGCATTAACAAATTAGATACAACATGATACAACTTCACCACCTTTACCAAGTCCTCAGTGCTCTCGTTACATATTTCCGCTGGTTTAGTGAAAAACACAATGCCTTGACGACGCTAGAGGGTTAGTAGCCAACAACCACAGTGCTCCCACTTATGAAACTTTTAGTGCGAACACACTTAAGTAAGAGTTTAGGTGGTGAAGCTCAGTTTGGATACATCAGAGAAGAAGAAGCATACATTTGCGTTTACAACTGAGAGTAGAAATGCTTTTGAGTTCACTTCACTGAAAGCCAGTGTTGCGTTGGTTTTTGGAATCCGACTCATATTATGGTTAAGTTGATGATGGATTCTCTTTGTTTCCTGGTTAGTTTCAGCACACATATACTCCACACAGAAACACATAACTTGATGTACAGAAACAGTCTCTATCTCAAGTTAGATAGAAAAACAATTGTATGATTGGATGAGTCATTTTTCGTAGTTTGTCTCTACACTTGAGGTTTTTCAGAAGTTGTTTCAACTTGTACCTGAGGTTTATGTTTCAGCCTACAGTACTGTATCTTTTTCAAACTGTTAAACATGGTGGTAGATCTGTCATGTTGTGGGTAGCCACTTTGTCTGAGCCTTTAGTTTAACATCTGCATGGCTTTGAAAAGCAAGAAAAAGCCAAAGCAGGAAAGTTAATTTATATGAACATTGAGTGTTCCATGCTGTAGTGCTCAAATTCAGTTTCATCAGGATAACATCTCAGATACCTAGCAGTCACCTCATCTAAACTTTTTTTTGTCTTTATAGAACTGATGACTTTCCCTCTTGGAAAACATGCAGTTCAACATTCTTTCAAATTGGCTCTACACTGTTGAAAGGATCGGTTGATGTCCCAGTGCACACTCAAAGTATGAGAGTATTATATTGAAAGCTACTGTCAAGCTAATTTGAGACCACTTGACCTAACCTGTCCAGCCTTGACCCCTTTGGGCAAAATAACACAGTGGTTAGTGAATGATTGACGTCAGCCAGACAGGTTTGTGTGTCTGAATGATTCAGTCAGTGTGTCTCTTCTGTCTCATTTCCTTGATATTTGTTTCACTTGTTTTCAGGAGAACTTTTGTTACATAAGTTTTGCTTTGTCGTGTTTTTTTTTTGTGCATCCCAGTTTAGTCACGTAACTTATCATACAAATGGAAAGGCAGGCAAAAATGTCCCATTGTCCCAACCAATAAGAAGAAACCACTTCTCTCTTGTTTAGCCTGGGAACGTGTGCGATCACTACTCCATGTTTTATGTCGTAGGATTTGAACACATTCACAGTAAGAGACAAATAGTGGATGCTGTGCTGTCTTGGTCTATTTATTTATTGAGAAAGGACAATGCACATTTATCAGCTTCACTGTAAATGTATTAGTGTTGGCCAAAATTCACATTTTTCAACTGCTGTCCCTGAGCCAGATGTTCAATCATGTACAATAAAAACAAAAGAATGCAGACAAAACATAAAAGTGGGTATATCAAACAGATTGTACTATATTTACCCACAGCCATAGCTGGGTAAAATAAAAGGTCAACTTGAGGTCTGTAGTGCGCTGTTGAAATCTGTTCACCCTCAGTTAAAGTCAGAATAATAAAGGGCACAGTGAACGCCTGGCTCCAGTTTATGAGCTACAACAGCTCTCATATTCTGGTTAGAAAAGCAACCGTTAGGATTTTATTTTTAATTGAAATAAATCAGAGGACCAGCAGGCTTGTACTGTGTTGGTATTGCATGAGGAGGCAGAAGTGAGTGCGTCACCACTGTCACATCGACACTGAGTGACTGACAGCAGGGAGAGAAGTGCAACCAGAGAGGCATGATGAGGTCGCCTGTCAGAGTGAAGCAACAGGAAATCATCTGCATCTGATGTCTACCACCTTACACACACACACACTCAAACACACACACACACACACACACACACACACACACACAGGAGAGAACACAAATAGAAGGAAACACATTTAGGCACATGGTCACACATACACAAGTATATACTGTACAGTTACGCAGAGACATGCAGAAATAAAATTAAAAAACAGGAATGAAAGACGTATGTGTTTGTGGCACATACACACACACACACACACACACGCACACACACACACACACACACACACACACACACACACACATACACACACATATACACACAGACCACATGATAGTTAGCTGTCTGAACTTCTGCTGAGCGTAGACTCTGTCAGAGAGAGAAAATGTGTTTGTGTAGTTCCCTTTCTATCGGTCATCACTTCCTGAGGAAAAGTATAACCACACACACACACACACACACACACAAACGCGCGTGTCTGTTCTGTCACTGCCACTGTCACTAGGTTGCTGGTCAGTGAGCTGACACTGAACACGCTTGGGAGAAACAGGGTGAGTGGACTGTCCTGTACCCTGTGTGTTTGTTTGTGTGTGTGTGTGTGTGTGTGTGTGTGTGTGTGTGAATCAGTGCATGAGTTGTAGATAGCTACACTGACCAGTCTATGGCTACATCTGAAAAAATGCTTTAGGTCGTCGGACAGCAGCACTGAATACATTTGTACAGCTGTGTGGCGAGTCGATTTCCACTTTTAGTCTTTCAGCAATCAGGGCTTATTAGTAGGTCAGTCAGTTTTGTCTGATATGCAGTATGCCTTCTCTCAGGGAGTCCGTCACCTCATATGATTTGCTATGATATTTGGTAGTACCAGCAGTGAGCTCAAAAACCTGCCGTTCAAAGATTTTCTTACAGTTTTCTTTCCAATAAGGGCCAAATGGGCAAAAGAACTGGGTCATATTCTTCAGACAGTCTTTTACTTTGTGTTCTTGTGGTTGTTTTTGTGTAAATGCATGAACCAGGTTAAGTTACAATTAGACATGAAGTAGTTGTGATATTAAAGAATATCCTCAACTGTATAATAAATCAAACCTGTGCGTGCATCTTTGTAAACTCTATAGATTAGTATGCTTTTTAAAATGCAGAATAGCACATTTTCTTTAATTAGATTCTGTTTTTAAGAAGTGTTGCCTCCCCCTTAATGTGACCTCAGGTTCACCTGGTGTTTATCAGTGCTCTACTTTACTTGCTTTGGAAGGTGAAACACAAAAATTACATGAAAAATCAAATAGAAATCAGAGAGAGGTTGTCTGGGTACTGTTTTAGTCAGAGCTGTGCCAAGCAGATAAAAAATTGTGGTTTTTTACCTCCCACTGAGCCAAGCTTTGAAGTTATATGAGTAAATTCAGTACCAACTGAGCAAGTGGGTTGTCAGACAGGAGGAGACTCTCGTTTCTGTCGAGAGGGCAGTCCAGACCTCTGGCTGACACTTAGTGTGCACATGGTTTTCCATTACTCTCCTGTTTGATCATAGCAGAAGGGGACGGCCCTTTCAGGTAATTCTGCCCATAGTGGCTTCACACCACCAAAGTAAAAGTGCTAATTTCCTGAAGAGTGAGGCAGGATGACAGCTTTTTCAGCATTTACACTACATGCAACTTTTTACACCATGCTGTTTTTGAAGTTATTTTCTAGTCATGTAGACAACGATTACAGTGAAGCAGTCATTGACAATAAAAGGCTTAGATCTCAGGCTCTTACAAGATCACATAATGGAAAAAAATCTAAAGACATATAATAGTGGAAGCAGTAAAATATAGATATATATTATTATATAATATAAAAAAATAAAATATAACACTATGTAAGCAGGATTTGCAGTAATGTTGTATACATAATGTTACATAACGTAACATAACGTAAGGAGACTGGGAGATTGATGCATATAAAGATATATAGTATGACGGCTGTGATGGACAAACAGCATATAAATAGGCAGTAATGCATATATATATATATATATGTATATGCTGAAATGTAAACAGTAAGTAACCAGGTAAGTAAGGTGGAACCAGTACAGTAGAATATGTATGTATAGTACTAATAAGTACAGTATGACAGTAGTATAAACTAGGAAAGTGTGACATCAGTGTATCAGTGCAGAGTGAGTAAAGTGTCGTAAAATCAGCGACTTACAAATAAAGCACAGCATTATCACAACACATGATCTTTTTACTGTATTCTACAGTTTCCTCATGCAGGATTAACCAGGCAAAAACCAAGCAGACTTAATCTTTTCAAAGAAATTGTGGGGACTGTGAGGCAGACATGCAGGCGGGCATATCTTTGTTTTAGTCACTGACACTGAACCACAGGCTGTTTTACATGAAGAGGTCAGGAAGTCACTGAGCTCTGTGCACTAACTCTTTCTGTCAATGTGTCACACATACACACATTCATATACACAGAAATACTGCCATAATATACAGTAAATGGCTTACTTTGCAAAACAAAACCCTGTTGCAAAAACAACATGTCCTTTATATTACACGCACACACACACCTACTGTATTCAAACATCATCAAAAATGTTGTATATATTGTATCCAGATTTTACAGTTCTCACTTAGCTACCCAATATTTTAAAATATCAAAATATGTTTCCAAAAGTGCTTTTGATGGAGTGATTGCTTTGACATGAGTGGTGTAGTTCTCACCCTCTGAGGGAGCATAGTTTTTATTCAAACAGCGCAGATAAGAGTGTTAATGTGTCTGAATGCAGCAGGGCAGGTTCTGCCTTTTGTCTTGCACATTACTAAATATACCAGACAGGCTTCTGTGTTGACTTCTCTCCTCTCCTAAACTATTCCCCACCTCACATTCTCTTTGTTTGACTGTTAAATGACTTACTGTGTAGGGGTGTATTGGAGGCTTCTACACCCTCAGAAAAAATGATGATGACACTGGATATTTTCTGACTGCAGGGCTTATTGATTATGAGCTTTTTGTATTCTTTCAGTCTTTTTGTTGAGTTTTTGTTGCACTCTGTAAGTGTTTTTCTTCCTTTGGACTTTTTCATAAAAAAGGCTCATTCATTCATTTCAATAAAACTCTACATTCAAAGGTACAAAAAGAGCTTCACCCACTCTCTGCTTCAGTAACCTGATCCCCAGCCTTTGCTTCAGCCCATTTTGGACCGAATTGTTCCTGTGGTGAGGAAATATGAATGTGTTTCATTAGTTTTGCAACTTTGTCCCCGAAGGAACGATTTCACATCTCTTGTATGACCTGTTGGTTTCACCACTTTTTCCTGAACCACTGCTTTCAGACTCTCCTCCTCCCTCTCTTGAAGTTAACATTTCAGTAATCGAAATTTTGTTTAATGATGCCGCTTTTTTTCAGTTTGTACTTTTTGTTCATTCAACTCCTGTCTCAGTCAGTGTCTTTGCCCGGTCAACGATACTTAAAAGATTTCACACGGAAAGGTTAATGCTCACGTACACACACAGCGTCAGTCCGTCTCGTCGATACGGTAGCTTGCCAGACCTGCCTTCCAATTTGCCGTTGGCCTTTTGTTATTATGTCATGAATGAGGCAATAGCTGATAGAAAGTACTCCTACACGATGTACTCTTACCTGGAAGACAAGTTCTGACATGTGGGAATCTGAGAACTGCCAGGAGACACGCACGTGCTTCACACACACACACACACACACACACACACACACACACACACACACACACACACACACTACAAACACAACACACTGCATACACCTTACTAATCATCTGTCACCTTTCATAATGTCTGACAGGTTGTTTGCCCACACAGCACTCACAGATACAAACTTGTTGGTGGCAGTAGATTTTGTACTACAGTGTTTCCGTGAACAGTCTCAGGAGAGAAGTTACAGTACAAACTTGTTTTCATGACATGATTTAAGCACCATGGTTTAACTGCCCGGCTGCAGCCACCTTCCTTTTTCTCTTAGTTGTATTGAAAAGTCTGCAGAGTACAGCGCATAAATTTCCTAAGATAAGGGTTTTTTCTTGAAGACTCTAGGGTGCAGTTTGGTTTCTTGAAGTGGTCTGGGGACTTGCTCTCTGTCACCCCTTTCACTTTATCTCTCCTACTGATCATCTCAAGAGCTCTCTCTCCCACTAAATTTCTGTCTCCATATGATGACTTGACGCCAACCAGGACACAAGTCGCTCGAATGCTCCATCTATTTTAGTTTAGATTGGCTGGCAACCGGCCAACAAACGGAAAAATAACCAGGTTTCTTTGGTTATTAATAGTCAGCATTTTCCCCTGCAGAAGCTTCCAAGACAGTGGAAGCTACAGCCTGTGGACACACACACACACACACACACACACACACACACACACACACACTCCTTTCCCTCTTGCTTTTTCTGAAACAATGTCACAGTCGGTGTGAATTTTAAGTGGATCCCCCCGCTGATTTTTGTTGCCACAGTCCAAACAAGCAAAAAGGAAACAATAAGTAGTTGAGAAAGGAGGATGTTTGCTCCACGGGGATGTTTTGCCAAGTAATTTGGAGCCATTTCAAGCCATTTCTATACCTGGAGCTACTGTGCCAGCGGAGTATTGCTATTTTAGTTTTGTCCTGTTGCATAATTCAACACATTCTTTGTTACAGTTTTTCCAAATCAGGGACTCAAGGTTGATGAGAGGAGGGTTATTTTGAGATTCGATGTTGGTTACAAAAAGTTGTTTGGCAGGACAGGTGGTTCAGTACACAGACCTTTTACTCTATTGATTATTTATAAACTGTTGCTAGTTTATCTTTTCCTTTTTAGACTGACTTTAGTTTAAATCAAGGTCAGAATTCAAGCATGACTTACCCCTTCTTTAAAGAGAAGAGAAAAAATGTGGGAAAACATTCCTGTAGTGGAATTAAGAAAGACACATTGATCATCATCAGTAAGTGTTGATAGATGGACGAACATGTTGTTGGTTTTGGACTTTTAATTTGTTGACAAGAACAAAAATAAAGAATATCTTCAGCCTTACCCTTTAATATTTCAACCAGAATTCTATGTAGCCTTCCTTTTAAGAATATCAGTATCATAAATATATAAACTATTTTTTGTAATAGATTGAAACATGTTCTAACACTTTTATCAATAGGGCCTGTAGTTGAGAAAAGCTACATTAACAATTCAATACATCACATAAACAAGATATTCTACTCATTTCTGACTCACCAAACAGCCTTGTACAAACTTACCCCTGATTATGTAGCATTGTATGTAGTTTGCTTTGTGTGGACTGTAGTAACCGCTGATGACTGAACTTTGACCATCTCAGCCGACTTCTCTCCTCTAATGTCTGATCTGAGTTAGGTATTTGAATGACCGAAGAGCCTTCATTCATTTGTATCAACAAAGAGTAGAATACAGTTGTATGTAAAAGTTGGGCACCTGTTACCTATTTTGAATATTTTTTAATTGAAAAGATGTAAACATAGCCTTTCTAGGACATAAAACACAATATTTTCAGCAGAGATTTATGCATAGGTTACATTTTATGTCATTAAATGAACAAAAATAAAAACAGCATTGTGGTATGTGCAAAAGTTTGGGCACCTTAAGAGTTCTGCAGACTCTGATTTTTTTCTCGGTCTCACATCTTCATCAGCTCCTTAGGCCTGAAGCACATTAACAGTAGTCATTAGGAAATGTCAGCTGATGCCAAGTTCAAAGCTTTACATATGCTGTGACTCTTCAAACGTTGTGTGAGCACTCACCAACTAAAGGTTCCGCTAAGCAGCTGTGTAAGACTGAAAATGAAAGTTATTGATGCCCGCTAATGGAGAAGCTAGACAAAGACAGCAAAGCGTTGTCAGCTTGCAGTTTCCACAGTGTGAAATGTAATTTAGAGATGGTAGTTTATGGGAACTGTGGTGGCCAAGGGGTTACTAAGTACTGACAATGTAAGGTGCCCAAACATTTTTCACACACCACAATGGTGGTTTGGTTTTTTATATTTTTGTTCAATTTATGATATAAAACGTAACTATGCATTCATGTTTGCTGAAAATATTTTATTAATGGCCCACGTCATACATCTTTTTCTCTTGTTTACATCTTTTCAATTAAAATATCACCGAAATATGTGATTTGTCAAGAGGTGCCCAAATTATATCTAGACAGAGCTGTGTGGTAGAAATCTGTTCCCAAGACTCTGGCGTTAATTGAGCAAATTATTCCCACAGACAAAGTAGGGAAGTCTGAAAGTTTATTGGGATCTTAATTAACAATCCGTAAAACATTTCAACACTCAGAAGGTGCAGCCCGTTCTACTCCAAAAGCTAGAATCTTACATCCTTGGCCCCAGACAGACTGAGGCTCAAACAGTCCCTACTCTCTGTGTGCTTTAGTTGGGCAATCACACAGTGAGCCACCCAAACAGCAACAGAGGAAGACGGTGTTTTGAGCAGAAGAGATGTTCCTCAGTGCCAGAGTTCGCCTTGTACTCCCTGTGACACAATCTGCCTCCCTGTTTACCAGATAACAGACACACTGCAGGAATGAGCTGGGGGACCAGGGGTACTCACCATGGATTGTTTTGGGGTATTCTGAACGGACATATTTAATCATTAACACTAAGTACAATGTAGCATGTGGGCTGGTGCGTGTATATTTTCATCTTTCTTTCTCCCTTCCTCTCTTTCTCTTTTCATTTTTAATCTCATCCTCCCTTTTCTTTCTCTGTCTCTCTAACTTTTCCTCTACCTCCCCTCCTCTCTCTGGTTCCTCTAGTGCTGTTTTCTTTTAACAAGGCCACATATAGTCAACAGAGGATATTGCATCAGCTGTCTCACCACTGCTTCATCTCTCTCTACAGTAGACATGGTGGACACCCAGCAGCTCCTAGCCTGGCCTGTCGGTTTTAGTCTGAACGCCGTGGACCTGTCAGAGCTGGACGACAGCTCCCACTCCCTCGACATGAAGCATTTGTCCACGTTGGACTACGCCTCCATCTCCTCGTCCTCCATCCCGTCTTCCTTGTCTCCCTCGCTTGTATCCTGCATCTCCCCTGCTGGTGTGGCCTATGACCCCAGCCCAACGCAGAGCGAAGAACACCTGACCAACATGGACTACACCAACATGCACAGCTACAGGATGGAGCAGGACACGCACAGTAAGTCCAGTCTGTACAATGGGTTAAGCAGAGCTAAAACATGTTATCTAGTTTCTTTACACCAATTATTTGCGCACCAAGCTTTGCAGCTAAATTCAGTTGCAGGGGGGTAGACACAGAATTACGCAACTTGTTTGAAGTGGCTCAAGTCATAAAAGCATAAAAGATTGATTCTACCTGGCACGCACGCCTGCATTGCATTGTAGCTGTGACACAGCCACCAGAGCTGACCGTGTCCATTGTAGACTATGCTAGTGATTCCACCAGACGCGTCCCAGTTCTCCACTCTGCTCTGCTTAAAATGCACATAGTTTTTTTTTTGACAGAAGCCACATCAAGGTGCACTGAGCAGATGAAGCTGGGCAGAAAGTCAAACCCCGAATGGCATGGAGCATCCGGTTCATTTTTCAAAATGAAACCCCCTGTGCAGACTAAATAACAATAAGATAAAATTACTTTATTTGTATAGCACTCTATTAAAAACAATGTTTGCAAAGTGCTTTACATACACTCAAAAACAGCAGCAGTAAAGAATATGCAATATATGAGACAATATATAAAGTAAACCAAAACAACCCAAAACACACAAACAGAGATACTATTAAGAACAGACAAACACTTAACATAAATATGTATACAAAAAAAATCACAGGGAGACAAAGGAAATATTATTTAAATTTGATAAAAGCCTGTTCTCTGTTGAGATACTGAGTGTGTTTTTAGAAGGGATTTAAAAGATGAAACCAATTTAGCTTGTCTAATTTCCTCAGGCAGGCCAATTGAAAGTACAGGCGTCCTAATATAGAAAGCACAGTCTCCAACAAGTAGACACTCCTATGGAAAAATTACCAAATCAACTAAATCTGGCAGGCAAAACGTGCTTCTGAAACGATCCTGGTAGTGTATGAAGCCACGTAGAGGGTGGAACAAAACAGCATTGCAGACGCACTATTATAGAGTCATGTCCAGTGGAATCAAGGCATTAGCTTTAATGAGAAAATGCATCAAGTATACCATGTTTAGAGGAGAGTTGGTCAAGATATTGATTAGTACTTGTGCTGAAAACATGAGAGTTGTGCATTACAGGATACAAAACCAGGTCAAACCTGGTTAACCAACAACCTTAAAATTTATGTAAGAGGTGAAATAAGAAAGTTTTAGCTTTTTGTATCTCCCCGTGCTTGGTGTTTCCTACCTGCCTGATAATGTTTTTTCCTGTTAGACTCAATCAAGCTGGAGCCGGAGTCGCCTCCACAGTTTTCTGACTGTCCCGTGTTCTCCAAGCACCAGGACGATACGCCGGCAGCAGCACTGAACATCGAGTGTCGCGTGTGTGGAGACAAAGCCTCTGGGTTTCACTATGGTGTCCATGCCTGTGAGGGCTGTAAGGTAGGACTGAAAAATATCACGATGAGTAAAGATGAAAATAAAATGTGTAAGCAAACCACATGCAAAATGTGGCCATTTACCAAACTGGGGGAGAATTTAAGGGTAATTTTGTCAGTGTTCTTTGTTGTAAGGAGAAAACTTATATGAGCCACACAACTGCGCTGGTAAAAGTGTTCTATCAGTACAAAGTATATGGGCACAGTAATTTAGAGACAGTCAATCCCATATACATCATCTTGCTACTAAAAATAGTCCCCAACAAATGCACTATTTGCATATGCCTGAGTAATGTTTGCTAAAAAAACACAATCTCCAGTTTTTTTTAAAGAAATTATTCATTTATAACCTTTTCTTAAAAATGTTTACATCTTTATTATAAATAAATGGGTTTGTAGCAGCCACAGACAAGGTCAGGAAGTCTTCAAGTATTGGGAGAAGGACAAAAGCATTGGTCTGTCCGTGGATTTGTTCAACAATCAGTAACACATTTGAACACCCAGAAGGCGCAGTCCGTTCTACTTTAAAATCTAGAAATTTACATCCTCGTCCTCAGAGAGACTCTGAGTCTCTGCTCTATGTGTGCTTTGGTTAGACATTTACACACTCGGGGCTCTGCTGTCATATTTTTGTTCAGTTTTCAAGAGGAAAGAAAATGGCCAAACCAGTTTTCCTCAATTTTTTATTTTATTTTATTTTTTAGAAAATCTGGCCATCAATGATTTGAGAGATGCTTATTATAGCTTAAATTGCAGAGCACAGTAGTGGAAAAAAAGTGATTGCTGCCCCAAAAAAAAGGTAATGCTCAAGATCAAGAAGAAAAAAAAAATTGACAGCCGTACCACCTCAGAGTCAAACAGGAAATGGCAAAGGGTGTAACAATTTCTACTGCGAATCGTTTTGTTTCTCTGCCAGTCTTCCTTTTTCTGTCACTGTGTTTCACTCTTCGGTGAAACATGTTGGTGGAATAAATAATTTATAATGCATGGAGAGAAGTGAGCATTCTTTCATCTTTTTGATGTCTGTCACTTTAACCACAAGCCCCATACATTTTCCACTCTGCAAGTATTCAACAAAGGCTTGTGCTTCTACAGCCAGCCCCTTAAACCCTTTATCTGTTTGTCAGTATAGAGTATAAATAACTAATAGAGTGGGGGTGAAGTTTCACACATATTTCCATTTTCTTTGAATTTTTGAGACATTATAAGAAGAGGAGCTATAAATTGTGACATTGTCCTCCAAAGACATATGAGATGGATTTTCAGAAACAGCAGCACTTCTACGTATGCTTTTTTGTGTGTGTTTTGTTGTGTTCATTTGATTTTTTTAAGTTTCCATGGGTCTGAATTTATTCCAGACAAATTAGTATAAAAAGCTACTGTGTTTCTGTCACATTCAGCACACTCTGCAGTGTAAGAAAAGCTCACCCTAAGCCTAACCCTAAGACTTTTGGTAGATCTTGTTAGATTAGATGAATTTATATTAGAATAAAAAGTAATCTACCATTTGAAAACATGGAAACCTCCTTCTCCTAACCTAAATTTTATTTAAGGATAGAATCACTTGTAAATTAAAAACATTTCCACTGAATTTTGGAATAAACAACCCACACTTTGATACCAAAACAGAAACTATGAAAATAGAAATACCTGTATGATGCAACTCAATAAAATTACATTAGACCTGGTGTAAATACTACATTTAAGAAATGTATTGATGATACTAACAAGTACTTCCTGTGTAGCCAAAGGTTGATATATCTTATTCCTTCATTGTTTATTTATTACCGTGAACACGGATATAGTTTCTGTCACATACACTATTTACTCCTGTTGGTGTAACAGCTTCTTAAAACTACTAATACTCAGCATTTTTTCCCCTTTTAAAAATGAACGTATGTGAGGGGGATTTCTGTTTTTAGCAGGAATCAACCGTCTCAGGGCTGAGAGCCACAGACAGGGAAGTCGGAAAGTATTGAGATACTTGTTGAGATGTTGACAATAAGTAAAATACAGAATATCAGCCTTATCTTTTAAAATGCTACACTTTCTGTTAAGATTACTGCTTTTGTTGTTTGTGTGTGGACATGATACGTGTTTTTAGGTTTTTACACTGTGGTGGTATTGTAATGGACTACATTATGGACTGCGTTTATAATATTTCAACAACCTTATTTAGATATTGGAGCAACAAAAGTATAGAAACGACTCACAGTGTAATACAATAAAATGCAATATTACCAACTAACTACAGCCTTAGAGTTAAATCAGCACCACTCTGACACTGTCAGGACTGGTTAAATCTACTACAAGGTACAAGGGTTTCTGTTTTTCCATTCACTTAGTTTAAGTCATACTGTACCTTCAGAGGCTGAATGAAGGTAAGGTACAGTAGTCATTGTTCTGCTGAAGTCTCAGGGGAGACTCACCAGAAGAGGGGGTCAGCCAAGCAGGCAAACACCTAATTGTTTCAAAACAGAAAACATTCTTTATTGAGGTGGAGTCTTGACCCCCTTTAACTTCCTCTTTCTTTAAATAACCTACTATTAAAAAAAGGAACATCTGTGGATCACAGGAATGCAGATGCCAAACACACCGGTGTTCATACAGAGTCCAGATGTGGATTTGTATTCTTTCAAAGAAAGAAAAAACACAAATACAATTCTCCTCATAAAAGCTTACAGCCTTCAGATTATTCATTCCGTGTCTTTTCTGCTCTCTTCAGTTCATCTTTCCATTAGCTTTCTTAGTCATCAGAGACAAGCACCACAGCCATCAACAAACCCGTGACTGCATGTAGGAGTGTATGTTGGGAGTTTGACCATGGTTGCATAGTTAATAGCTGAGATAAGCGCAAATCTTATGGCTCCTTTGGTCCTAAGGTTGAAAGACATCAAAGCACAAATCCACCCTGAAATACAATCTACTTTTAAATGCGCTCGTGGGCAGTATGATTGACTTCCTCACAGATTAGAAAGAGCCAGGTATCTAATCTGCATTATCAGTCAATAGATGCTGTATGGAGCTACTCCACCAACAACAAACTTGAGTCAGATGATGAATAATAAAGTAGAAAAACAAAAATATTTTTTATGCTTTTCACAAAAAAAGAGGATCTTAATCATAATCATAATCATAACATAATCATTTGCAATTTCATTGTTCTCTTTCTCTGTCTCAACTATAATACAGATGAATCTGTATTTATAAGGCTCATACAATGTTTTTAAAGTCTACCAACACCAATAGTTCCTAAGAAAACATTAAAACATATGTTTCCTGCAACTGTGACAGAAATCTCTCAATTCTTAGTAAAGGAAATAATTGTCCCTCTCTGTCTTTCTTTCTTTGTAGGGTTTCTTCAGACGCACAATCAGGTTAAAGTTGGTGTACGATCACTGCGATCTTCACTGTCGCATTCACAAGAAGTCCCGCAACAAATGCCAATACTGCCGCTTCCAGAAGTGCCTCAATGTAGGCATGTCACACAACGGTAAGATGGTGATACTGTCCTATACACCTTTTAGAACAATTAGTCTACAATCACACCATGTATGATGTAAAGATACACTTACGTATGATATTGGAACATTTACAGTTAGGCCATGAAAAGCTACGTACACAGACAATACAGACAGTAACACAAGTCAAAACGTCGGTGCATTCAGGTGTTTTCATTTTTATGCTCTCTATAAATAGGCAGACCCAGGTTAAAAGAGTGATTCTTTGAAATTGCGGGCCAGGAAATGTCTCTTTGCAGACTCTTCTGCCTCAGATGCCCTCTGAAGAAGAAAATACATCTACCCCGCACTGCTGCCAATTTGGTCTTTGAGGTGTGGTGGTAATACATGCAGCAATGTACACTACTGCCTTATATGTTGCCAGTTGCTTCCTCTGTGGTCTTTGGCCTGTATCACAACCTTTGGGTCATGCTTCAGTTCTCATCACTCTTGCAGTATACTTCTACAACTAGTACTGATTCAAAGATAAAATTGAGGTTGAAAGCTAAATTAAACACTCGGTTCCAAGGTCAAAAAGCAGTAGCTATGCTGATATTTGATGACTGACTGGTTTTCTTTGCTTGGAGACATTTTCACTGTGCACAAAAATGTGGTTTAGCAACCCCATGAATACAGCCGTAGATGCTTTGTCAGTTTTGCTGCTGTTTGAATGTATGCAGAGTTATGGATTGCAGTGTTAATTGCACAAGAGGTTTGCTCATTGTTTACGGTATGCTTACAAATCAGTGATGCAAGTGGACCGCTTTGTAGACAGCTGAGTTACAAGCCGAGTGTTCTAAACTTATATAAAAAGGACATATGACAGAAATGGTCCCAGAGTCCCAAAGTTTCTGATTATTTTTAATTTTTAATTTTTATGAGCAGACAATAATGAAAGCTATTTTTAAATTGAAAATGTTTGACATTTGAAAAAAAATTAGCTTGTTGTAAATACAGAATTGGCTACCATTGTCAGCTTACAATTTACAACCAAATCAAATGAAATGAGCAAATCCACATGTGCAGGCCTTGCACCCACACAGGTGTTGACACCTACAAATGCTAAGTCAGGGTATAAACGTACCGGTGCAAAGCTGCCGACACCTCCCACGCTCATACGCCTCCGGGCTGATAAATTTGTACTGACAGTACAAATGCAGTTTACTGCTGTGTCTGCTGTTGTTGCTGATCCCAGGTATGTATAATACTTTTTTTTTTTTTTAAGTTATTTTTTTGGCCTTTTATTGGCTTTATTCAATAGTGACAGCTGTAGATAGACGGGAAAGGTGGGTAGAGAGAGAGAGGATGACACGCAGCAAAGGGCCGCAGGTCGGATTCGAACCCTGGGTTGCCAGCTCTACCGACTGAGCTAACTGGGCACTGATGTTTAATACTTTAATACGTAGTGGTAACATAGTTCATTTATTTTTCGCACCGCCTGCGATCTGCCACACATTCTGTCTCTTTTACTCTGGTTTGTCTGTAGAGTTAGCCACTGAAACACAAGGTGAAAGCTATCAGCCGACGGCACCGCACAAGCTCCACAACAGAAGTACAATATCTAGAGAAATCGTGTACAATAATACAATTCTTTCTCCAGTGAAACATCTTTGCCCTCCTCCATGACTGTTCAGATGTAAAATGGTTTGGTTGATTGCCCTTTGTTGTTTCAAGCCTCATCTTATATCACTTGCTGACTTCATGTCAAGTCATGACTGTGTGGGGGCGTGGACAGGTTGTGCTTGATTGACATCTCCCTGACTTGCCTGTTAGTTTTGTTGCACCGATTTACAAACTTTATAATATCTGAATATTCTCAGCATAGTTTCGCGCACCTTGAGTCTTAAAGTCACATTTGGCTTTCGTCCAAAAAAAGTGCCTCCAATCTGCGCTACAGAAGGTTGAACAATCGAACTGTATCACAGTTTGTATTGGCTGGCTGATGCATTGAATTGTGCATTAAGGTTAGTGAGAGATAAATGAATTATTTGCAGAGATAAGTACAAGTGTGATGTGGTCATTTTGGGCTGGTGAAATATTCTTGCGTGTGAGCAGCGGTCAATCCCATCCTCTTTCTCAAATCCAATTGGCACGACACTGGAGAGCCTAGTAGTTCTTTTTAACTTGGGTAAGAGCAAGAGGTAGGGCCAATACACACCTAGAAGCAAATGTGTCTCTCCCTGCTCCCCATTGAAATGAAAGGAGAGTTTAGAGCACTTAAGAAACACTTAAGAACTATATAATAATTGAAAACAGGGCCTCTAGTCGCCATCTACACCTGTGGTGAAGATGCTATCTGTATCTACTACCTCTATAACAGACAGTAGTTTACTCTGTATAGGGATGGCTCAATATCATAAACAACTAAGTTGTTCATAATACATTTGTATGGGTGCACTTCGGTTGACCTTGCCATATAAAAAACAATCCAAACCATCTTTACTCCACTGAATGAAGAGGTACATTGCCCACAATATTACTCAGTTATTCTCAGCTCAATTCCGCTGCTTCTTTTTATTTGGATTTTTTCACACACAGAACTTTTAGCAGCATTTTTGATTGGTCAGCAGCATTCAAATAAATTGCATAAATGCATACATTTCAGTCAGCTGTTATGCTTTTTTCTTCCTTGTGGTTAAAATAACTCCACACAGCTGACATGATGACAGGACTGCTGACAGGTCTCACTCAGATTCTAGCTACTGTCCACGGGGCACATGCTGCTCATCTGTGTCTTCTCGCTTTACGGAATGTCACTCAAAGGTCAAAGTGAGCATTAGCTGAGATTTTGAACACTTACGATCGCTGACAGGTGTAGAGTCGCACTGTTGAGTTCGGTTTTGGCACTGTGGCATTGTTTGCAGAAACTCATCTACGTGCCATAGACACAACCTTTATTGTTCCATTATGGGAATTGTGTAGCTTGGGCTTTATGAAGACGTTGGCATTGCTGTTTGAGTTGGTTGAGGGACTTTGAGGCTCTGTGTTATGCACTGAATTCTTTCAGCTAAAGTAAGCTCACCTTTTTTTTTGTCTCAGAAGATTTTGCCTTTTTCAGTTTTTTCAGTATTTGTCTTTTAAGTTTGCCCAACAGCAAAACTGCTTTATATTTACAGCATGCTTCTGGCATCTACTATAATCAGTTTGTTTCTCCTCTCCTGCCACTTTACCTCTGTCCCTCTTCCTGCCTCGTCCTTCCCTCATATCACTCTACTGTTATTTAATGAGGCACAGCCTATGCTTTGCAAATCGGCACTGTGTGGGTTTTTGTTTGATCAATGATTGACATCTCAGAGTACATAGACCTCAACTGATTTCTCCAACCTGCTGTGTCACTGCTGCTGGCTCGTTGCCAGTTGGTGGTAGGGCCACTTTAGTTTGTATTCATTTGCTTAAGGCGTGCATTCATCACACAGTCAGCATTACACAATCACGTACATACTGCAGTAAATGCAGAGCACAGATTTGAATAGAGGGATAATGAATGACTTCCACTAATAGAAAAAATCTGATTTAACCATTTCTCAACTCAGCATCAAATTTCAGTGAGATTTCAACGGCCATTTTCACCGCATTCGCCATAAATCTAGAATATAAATAAACCTTTGTCCAGCATAATGCAACTGGAATAAATTATTTATAACTTATAGGTCAATTTGAAAATGTATATACCAGTATGTCTTTTATCACAGGGTCCTTTGTGAGTTTTGCTAGCACCCTAGTTTCTCCTTCAATAAAAGGAATAGAAGGGTGAGTTGAGGAAGCAATCCTCAAATACACTGCTAGATACTATTAAATCCCACTCTGGTACGTTAAAGGAAAATTAATTTGTAATTGCTTCATGAGACACACCTCATAAAACCACAGGAGGAACATTTGTTATGTGTGGTTGCCAATTTTCCCATTCATGATGATATGAGCTATGTGACTTATTTGTAGTCCAAAAATCCATAGATGTTCAGTTTATATTCAGTTTTGCTAAAATGATTTGAATTGTTGCACACTATAACAGTTTTTTCTTTGTTGTTGACCTTGAAAATAATACAGTCTTAAGAAATTGATGGACTGTACGTTTAATGTTATGTGTGTATCAAGTACATGCATGTGTATATATATATATATATATATATACCTGTGTCTGTTTGTCTGTATGGGTATTCTTACTTACAGTATGCTTCTGTATGTGCTCTTACATACTGTATCTGCCTGCCTACCAATCTGTGCCTATTCGCTAGTCACTAATGTGTGTTTCTGTCTGTCCATTTCCTTTCCCAGCCATTCGTTTTGGCCGGATGCCACAGGCGGAGAAGGAGAAACTGCTGGCTGAGTTCTCGTCTGACATGGAGCACATGCACCCGGAGGCAGCAGATCTGAGGGCTCTGTCCCGGCATCTGTACGAGGCCTATCTGAAATACTTCCCCCTCACCAAGGCCAAGGCCAGGGCCATCCTCTCTGGGAAGACCGGAGATAATGCGGTAATTCTACTTTACTTTTATATATTTGTATATATAATGGGGGAGAGTGATACATATTGTCTACATACGCCAAAAACATATTATTGAATTTTCTGCAAGGTATGAGCAGCTTGAGTTTGTGGTGAAGGCCATGGCAACAATGTCCTTTTTTTTACAGATTACATTTACATATAAAATGTATCTGTTATAGATTATATTCACAGGATACTGGATGTACAGTATGTCCAGAATATTTGAGACCGATCTGAGCTGCTGGACCAGTTGCTCCGTCCCTGTCCACCTTTTCTCCCTAATTGAGATACATATTGCAGATCTGACCTATATTTTTTATGTTTTTTATGAATCCCACTCTGAGTAATAGCACAAGTAACCCAAATAGCACATATTGTACATTTATACTTAAGCATAACCAATAATGATGATACAAAGCAGAGCTGAGGCATTTTCTAAAAATAACATTTTCTACCAAACTCCAATATATGACATAAAAAAAGCCATTTTAACTATGAGAAGTCTCTGTATCTTCACTTACACATGCATTATATATAACAATTTTCTCCCCTGTGCAGCCTAGAGTTTTAAATAAAACAAGCAGTTGCTTAGGGAAAAACAATAGTAAACAAAAACACTGACGGAGTGTAGAAGCTTTGATCTTAAAGTATTTTAAACTTTTCAACTCACTTCATGCGTTAACATTTTTGCCAGCATTGTCTTCATGTTACTTCGCTCAGTTTAGTTCAGATGGGGCTTTTATTGCCGCTCTAACAGGAAAAGTGGATTGACTAGTTTCTACATGTCTTGGCTGTTATAAAACATATCAGATTACAGTGGTCAAACTGTGCAATAGGAGAACATGGTTGCTCAGCACTCTGATGTACAGTAATGGCTTCAAAATTCCTACTCAAAATGTCAAACTAATTTGGTAAGACATTTGGCAATTTATAGGAGTGGACTGTAGGAAAATGTGTTGGCCAAAATGTGAGATATCATCTATTTCTGTGTTTTTGTACTTAAGAGTTTGAGATATTGAATTTCAGTATTCAAAAGAGACTTAATCAGGAAATCCACATCAATTAAACTACAACTGGCAAACGAAAGAAAACTGTGGTATGCTATACTGTGTGTATATATGCATACATACATATATATATATAAAATAAATAAAGGCCGGGGGGCCGGACACTACCGGGGATTCTAGCCTGCGGCCCCCTCTCTCTCTCCCCACTTTCCTGTCTTTCTGCATGTGCTATCAAATATAGGCGATGAAGGGGCGCCCGGTTCAGTCGAGTAGAGCCGGTAACCCATGTACAGAGTTGCTGCAGCGGCCCAGTGTTTGAATCCAACCTGCGGCCCTTTGCTGCGTATCATCCCCTCTCTTTACCCACCTTTCCTGTCTATCTTCAGCTGTCTCTATCAAATAAAGGCAGTAAAAGGCCAAAAAAATTTTTTCTTTTAAAAAAAAGAAAAAAATATATATATATATTTATATATATATATATATATATATATATATATATATATATATATATATGCAATGAAATCCACAAGAAAATGGCCTGAACAACTGAACCTGTCACTGAATGTCGGTGAATTACTGCAAATGGCCAAAATCAAACCGAAGCACATGGATCAAGCGCATAATTAAATCATAGTGTTGTTTTGAATATTGTACAGTAAATAATGGAATAATACCAGTTACAGTTCTTGCCTTCAATAGTAATTATAATTATTATTATTGTTTAATTACATTGTAACTGAGGATTTACTGTACGAGCAGAGCCTTTTCTATTACTCCTCTCTCTGTAAAGTCAGATGAGTTCAAGGCTGCTCCACATCTCTTTCGTCTGATTGTTATGACTGTGTTCATCACAGTGATAGTGGCCACATGGCACTGAATCATTGAGAGTCTTGGGTTATTTACTAAACCACAGCAAACCTTCTGAAACAAACAGGGAGACAATGAGTTTATCTTTTGTACAATGTTTACATTTTTTTACATGCAAGACCTTGATATGAATGCACTTAACTTCCTTACAAACCTTTATATAATGTAGAATTATAGTTCCTGCACAGACAGTTCGTATACAAAAAAACACAATTCCACCATCCATAGCCTTTAATTCGCTCACATAAGAAATTCTTTTTCATTTTATGACATTTGATTTGATAAATGCTTGCTGTTATTATTCATTTTACACTGTAAAAAAGGAAGATTTAAGTTTGTGAATGGTACCATTCATCATTCAGGCCGGTGCATGTCTATGCAAGTGTTTTAACAGTAAGGGCGACTTTAACTCAGTTAAGCTTCATTTACCTGGAAATGGTGTTTTTGTCTGCCTCAGCCTGCAGCTAAGGTTTATTTACTTGGCAAATCAGACTTATGAGAGTTATGGTGTTTGCTTTTGCAGGTCGGATGAATGAGCAAAGTGCATACACAGTATATGTGATTATATCTGTAGCTCTCATGTCCTCAGAAGGCCTGTGTGGAGCTGACGTCTCTTTCTTATTTTTCTTTCTTTTGCTTTTTCTCCTACTCCTACAAATCTCTCTTCTTCCATATTCTTTCTTCTCTACCTGCAGCCATTTGTCATCCATGACATGAAGTCTCTAATGGAAGGAGAGCAGTTTATTAATTGTAAGCAGATACCCACCCAGGAGCACCAGCCGCAGACGTCTGCCCTATCAGTCGGACATGGAGGTAAGAAGCACAAAATACTGTTTGTCATGATGTTTAATTTTTTTATTTGTCATTTCATTTGTCAACCAACTGATATAACGGCATTGTGTTTCAAACACAATGTTGTTATATCAGTCACCAATAAAGAAACACATTTTTATTCTCCTTTTAAAATTAGGCACTTGCATGTCATGCTTGTTGTCATGTCATAATGTTATCTTCCTTCCTTACCTTACTTGAACTGCCTCACCACGTATGTTTTTTCTATACACATCCCATCTGATTTCAGGTCTCATGGGAGCTCACCTGGGGTCAGAGTGTAACATTTTGGACGCTGTGGAGCTGCGTTTCTTCCATAGTTGTCAATCACGTTCAGCTGAAGCAGTGAGAGAAGTGACAGAGTTCGCCAAGAGTATACCAGGATTCATAAACCTGGATCTAAATGATCAGGTGAGAGGCACGAATACTGCTGCTCGTCCATTCTGACACTCAAATCTCGATGCACCATCAGTCACTCCAGTTTCGTCATCAATGATTTTGTTGGTCACCACGTATAGAGGTTAACAATTACTAACTATCTATCAAAGATCTAATTAACATCAGCTCTTCACTCCAACCCTTTACCCTTTTCCCAGGTAACTTTGCTGAAGTATGGTGTGATCGAGGTCTTAATCATCATGATGGCGCCTCTGATGAACAAAGACGGGACCCTCATTGCCTACGGACAGATCTTCATGACGCGGGAGTTCCTCAAGAGTCTCAGGAAACCCTTTTGTCAAATGATGGAACCAAAGTTTGAGTTCTCAGTCAAGTTCAACACGCTGGAACTGGACGACAGCGACATGGCGCTGTTTCTGGCTGTCATTATCCTCAGCGGGGGTGAGTGTGTTTTTGTTGTAGATGTCATTGATTATTGTAGCCAAGGAGGAGTAGTCTTAAAGGGATCATCTGATACCACTCTCCTGCACTCTCAAGGCACAGGGGGAAACATCTAGCCTGGTTCGGTCCAAGAAATAGTCTGACACAAAACCCCCAATAAAACACATCAGTTTCTGTATGGATTAAACAAACAAGATATATGTTTTGAGCTTTAGAGTTAAGCTGGCCATCTTTTGGCTCCAGCTTTAAATTGAACGGACAAATGTGAGCGTGGTATCAATCTTCTCCTTTTGACAAGAAAGCAAATAAACATATTTTAAAAAATTAATAACAATTTATTTTAAAAAATCTTTAAAGCTTTTAATGATATATATGTATAATATATTTAAACCAGTTACTGTAAACAATCAAGGTTTCTAAATTTTTAATTTAATGATCTTGAATTTCTTTTGGCAGACACTATTTCTTTTACTGTGAATATAAAGTGTTGTGAAGTGGCTTATCAATCCACTGCATTATACACACTATGTATAACATGCCTTGACCCATTTATCAGTTTGCCGTGAGACACAAGATATTACTGCTGACTGGGTTTTTTTTTCTCACGCACTCCCATATTAAAACCCAAATTGTGTGGTCTAATATTGCTGGTTTGCATGTAGCTACTTGATAAAAGTCTAGCCTTGACCTGATGAGTATTCAAATCAGGCATTTTAAGTCAATAATTAACTTGAATGACTAAGATTATAGCTTGAAATGAAGATAAGAAGGCTTTCGTAAATTGCAATAATATATCTAGGTCTGGTAATAAAGGCCAGCTAAATTAAGGGATTTTTTTGCCAATAGATATGAAATGCCATTGAAGTTAATATTAAATAAATAAACACATAAATTAACACGGCTATGAAATAATTCCTGAACAATATAAATGAGTCATAAATATAGTTATTATTAATGGGTTTATGTTTAAAAAAGGACGTTTTTAATAGACTAATCTTATATATCAGGGCACTTTCATTCCCTTTTGCCATATTTATTTCCCAGCTCCATTTATTTCCATCTTTTATATTCAAATGAATTGGGCATGGTTATCTCATAGATTCAGAGATCTGAGACCGATGGAGGCCAGTTTGACGACAGGAAATACATTACCAAGGTGGTATTCATGCCGAGTGTAGCTCCTGGCACTCCTAGCATTGAGTTTCCTGATGGACTGATAGCTTTACTTGTTGGTAAAGTAACCGCTTACTGTAGCCCAGTTAGACATGTTACTGATTCCGGTTCTTCAATCCAATTTTCACTTCCCTCTTTCTGTATATTTTTCCTCTCTTGGGGACCAATACATCTCTCCATGGACACCATTACCAGAAATTTCACTGATTTATCTTCCTTGTTTCTGTCACACATCCAGACCGTCCAGGCCTGCTGAACGTGAAGCCCATTGAACAGCTTCAGGAGACGGTTCTTCATGCGCTGGAGCTGCAGCTGAAACTAAACCACCCAGACTCTCTGCAACTGTTTGCCAAGCTGCTTCAGAAAATGACCGACCTGCGTCAGATCGTCACCGACCACGTCCACCTCATCCAGCTGCTGAAGAAGACGGAGGTGGATATGTGCTTACACCCACTGCTGCAGGAGATCATGAAGGACTTGTATTAGAATTTAACAGGAGAAAAGGACAAGTAAAGAAAAGTTGAAAGAGAGAATAAAGAGATTTTATTTTTGAAATCATGACTTTGGAAATTAAACAAGAAAGCACTTTGTGCTGCGGTTGTGTTGAAAAAAAAGGGAGGTAGCCAGACAGGCTGACTGAAAATGAGAAAGAGATGGGGAGGAACAGGAAAAAGAGAAATCAAGGAAAGAAAGACAGAATGTGAGTGTTAGATCTTGTCTAGACAGCAGCATGTGAATAACTTGTGGTGCACAGTCATTTAGCCACTGCTGAGGCTGGCCATTTTGTGAATGAGTAGGCTGCCCACTTAATATGAAACTACCACCTATTGCACCAATCAGCACGAGTGTCTATGACTAACTGAAAGAGAGGGGACTTTCTTATTGGCAAGATGAAGCTTAAAATTGTGAGCGCTCAACACAGTGAGCTTCATGTGCCATGAGGAGAAATATATCACTGTGAATATTTTACGCCATGTGTCACACAGTACAGTATGTGTTGTTCATGTGCAGCTTATCTACACGTTGCGTTACAACCGTCATAGGCAGCAGCATATCTTTGTGAACACGCACAAATGCATGAATACACACACACACACACACACACACACACACACACACACACACACACACACACCACACACACACACACACACACACACACACACACACACACACACACACACACACACACAACAATGAACATTTTCTGTTTTGGCATCAGGGTGAAGGTGCTATCTCTTTTTAATCAGCTTTAGCCAAAGTCAGAAATCAGATTATTGCCTGTAACATATTTTAGTGTCAGTCATCTGCAGAAACTGTGAGAAAGTGTGAAGCCAGCAAAAGGCACATTACCATGAAGATGTCAGCTCTTTGTTGAAAATGAAACAGTATATGCCTTATTGTGCCTTTAAGAGCTGATGTTTTTTTTGTTTTTTTTTTGTGGAATTAATGCCATTTAAAAAACCTTACATATATTACACATGTATAATATATATTCATATATATTATTTTTATATGGATATATGGCTTCTCAGCCTTAGTTTTATTTCAAATTCTTAAAAAGTAGCTGCATTCTACTATGAAATTATTTTGTATATACGCAAAGTGTGATCTGTTTGATCAATCAGATGGGGGTTTTGGGAGGGCACGGGGGCATCTGCTGTCAAATGGATTTGTATTAATTGTGTGTGTGGCGGGGGGGTCTGTTGTAAATAAAATATTTTCTAACTTTTTATTTGATTTCTTTCTCTCGTCTGTCTCAAGCTTTCACATGTACAGTCAAAATCTATTTCCAAATATCTTTCTTGAAAGTGTTCCAGTCACTCAAGCTCTCGGAAATCTGTTTTGCAGTCATTACATCAGCTGTCCTCAGTGCCTCTTACCAAACACACACACACACACACACACACACACACACACACACACACACACACACACACACCACACCCTGCTGGAACGATTGCAACATCTGAACTCTGCTGAACCAAGCCAGAAGACCAATGTCTGTGGCTACAGATTTGATTAGCAAGCGGAGAGGTGTTATTTTTTTGTTTTTTGTTTTATGTTTCTGGACATGCTTTTTTAAGGAAGCACTACCTTTTTTAAAACAAATCGATTTACAGAGAAACCTGAAAATAGGTAAGAGAGGGGAGAGCGTGCAACAACAAGGTCAGAGTCAGGACATCATAGCATCAGGTCACCTCAGTGCGGTTAGAGCTTTCATATTGTCTGGCTTTTTGCCAAGTTATAATCTTTCAGTACACAAATGCATTTTCCCCCTCACTCACAGTAGATGCTGCCCTCCTTCGGAAGTATTTAAGCTCAGTAAATTCCACCATTGGGATCAAACTCTTTTCAAATTTTAGGACCAGTGGACATAAGATATAGTGAGCAGAAGTGACCTATGAGGCATATTAAAATACCAAACTAATGTGTACTTACCAATTACTCACTAATTGCGTATGATAAACGTAATGTATTTTATCTTAGGTACATTTTGTGACTGTGAGGTATGCAATGTGAAATACACCTTTCAGTTTTTGCCCATGAGAGGATTTTTCTTCTGCTGATACTGCTCGAATTGTTTTGGGGCGTTTTTTGTTAGATTGGGGTGTTCTGATAATGTATGAATCATTAAAGACATTATCAGCTATCTGTAGAACAATTATTAGGTGAAAACAAGCCACATATATGTTTAAAAAGTTATATTAGAACTTAAAGATGGTACCTTGTTTATAATAATACTCTTTATATAATAATATTTTTTTTTTCAAATATACAGTATATCATAGACCTTGGTCTGACTTTGTGGTTTCTCATTCTCTATGGAAGCTCAGGAAACAGCTGCTTTGGGTTGTGAAACAGAGATAAGCTTTTGCATAAGAAACACAATTCTTTGTTTAAGAAATATATAATTCTACTATAAAGACCAAGAATGTTTTCAGTGTTGGCTCTAAACTGGTAATATATAATATATATATAAACCTACAATAACTCAGCTGAAACAAGCTGTGAACAAACAGGGAACACTGACATCACCTCTTCAGCTGATACGGTGAAGTTGCCAGCAGACAGCCTGTTTACACATCGAAAAAGACGTAGGAGCATCATTCATTTGGAGTCATGTTTCTGGCCACCAAGTCCAGGTTTCACTCTCTTTTTGCTCTGTTTTTGGTCTCCACCAACTCTTGGGGGACATATCTGCCTCTAGGTTCACCAGCTAGTCACTAACGATGTATGCTTTCCATTCGGTGCTCAGCAGAAAATAACTTCCTGCTTATAGCCGAAAACGATGCTACAAGAGTGATGACAGTGAACTGCAAGTAAAGTTGCGAAAAACAAAAACAAAGAACTGAAAGACACCAAAAACCTCAGGAGAACTGAAGAGTCAGGTGCTCACTCTTTGTGGGGTTAATAGAAGAAAAGCGTGTGCTCTATGTGGCTCTGCTTCCTGAAAGGATGTTCCTACGACACATTATACACTTCTGCTCCTTGTTTGATTAATCACATGTCAAATGATATTACAACATGTAAGAATAAAAAATATTTAGAAATGGGAGGGTAAAAGGACTGTTTCAGGGCAATCTGATCAGGAATGAGAAGAATCTGCGGCACCCTGGTAGCTTACCTGGTAGAGCTGGCGCCACCATGTACCAAGGCTGCGTCTTTGCTGCAGCGGCTATGGGTAGAATCAGACCTGTGGCCCTTTGCTGCATGTCATCCCTTCTCTCTCTTTCTCTCTCTCTCTCTCTCCCGCTTTCCTGTCCAATAAAGACAAAAAGCCCTCAAAAAATATAAAGGAAAGACCGGAATATGTGTGAGCTGTAAAAAGGAGAGAGGACGAGACAAGAAGAGAGGCCGTGAGAACCCAGCGGAGAAAAGGAGAATCTTGGCCCCTAAAAATAAGCGTTTGAATTGGCAGACGGTGGTGGGGGGTTTCTGGCTCTGACCCGGATGGTCCTCTTGGATGGTTGATGATGATGGTAATTAAATGTGTTCTTTATGTCGAGTCAGCATATCCTCACTTTGTTACGGCCGGTCTCTGCTGACCAAAGCCTGCCAAGATTCTTAAGCTAATCTGCCAAATAATTTTCAGAAAGTATATTTCTGCTGTTGTCCGTCCTCGCAGAGCCAAGTCCAAAGATAGCGGTGGTGATTTACACAAGGAAGTTTTGTTTTTGTTTGATTTCCTTAAGAAACAGCAGCTTTGCTTTTTACTCTCTTTTGTTTTAGTATCCAAAAGGAATTTTCACTCCCACCACGGAGTGATACCTGATATGTGTGCGTCCTTGTACAAGCCTTGTTTCTGAAGTGATACACCTGCCACTGTAAGACGAATATAGCGCTTGAAAAATGTGTTTGTTTAATCTGGTGTTTAGAGAGAAAACGCCTCAGGAATTTGTAGTAAGGCACTTGATGTTCTTGTGAGCTCCACAGCAAAACATTTTAGACTTTGATTAGAAGAAATAATGTTGATACTCCAGTCATAAAAAAATATTTTCTTTTCTTTTTACATATTTTTATTGCTGTGTATTTTTGGAACATACAGAACAACTGCACAACAATACAAAAAACATACACAAACAAGTTTATAACAGCTTCCTTATTCTTAACATAAAATAATTCTTGGAATTATATGATACAAATATGAGGCATCCTGGTGTAATTAAGCTGCATAGCCTACCATATGACTACAAACTCCCTGGTTTACTATTCAATAAAGAAAAAATGACTTAAGTTAGTGTAACCTGATGCTCCAGATTTTCACTTTCATTAATTTCACTAAAAACTGATTTGGTAAATTGTGGATTATTCAGGGATATAAGAAGGTGAACGTGTCTTTAGGCGTTAATATTTGTTCCTATTTTTTTTCTTTTTCTCTCTCTCTCTAATCCTACAACAATAATGAAGTCTACAGTATGGATCATGGTATATTCACGTAGATCTTCACATTTTATAAATTTATTGAATAGACTCAAAACACCTAAAGATTTTAAATGGACTTTGCTTAATTGAGATTATTTGACAGTGCCAATTCACTTTTTTTTGTGTGTGTAATTCAATATTGCCCAATATGTAAACAACCAGTATTCTTGATATAAAAGTAGGCATACAAACAGCATTCTGTTCTGTTATGTTGAGAAATGCTCTCGTGACTTCGAACGTCACCCTGTTTTTTTTCCCGCCCACCAGCATTTTTTTTATCATTGTATGACTTTGGCTTTAACTGGCAGGGCTTGCAACACATGTCATTACCTTTGTCAGGTGGATTTTTTCCTAGTGATTCAGTCGTTCCATTGCCCTTTTAATACCATTAAGTGAAACTTGTGAGGAAAGTTAATATGATATCATCTCTATCATATGATGCAAGTGAGGGCAAAGCTGGTGAAACAGGTGAAACAGTTAAACGGTCTCTCAGTATCACGTCATATTACAAATTACATATTCAATATGAGGAAATACATATATTCAACATAATATATTCAACATTTCTAAATTCTAACATGAAAGATGCTTTTTTTTTATGAAATCAAAAAGAAGCAATTGACTTACCGGAAAAATTTAAAAAAGCTCAAAGATTAGTTCCAAAACACACACAAACCGAATAATAAAGATACAAATACATTAAAAAAAATAGCTCAGAAACAGTTGTTATAAAATCTTTCAGTGAGAACACATCTGTAAAACCACCATCTTTCATTTTAGAGGACAAGTTCAACATTTTGGGTTGTTTGCGTTCTTTCTGAGAGTTTGATGAGTGTCATGTCTATACATTAAGCTAGAATCATGTGGTGGTTAGCTTAGCTTTGCATAAGCACTGGCAATCGGGGGAAACAGCCAACCTGGCTGTGTCAGAAGGTAAAGGAAATCCACATGCACTGTAGTTTTTATACAAATTAAACAAATAGGCTAGATGAGATGTTAATTACTAAGCTTTAGAGGTTGCAGATGTTTTACCTTTGGACAGAACCAGACTAGTTGTTTCCCATTTGTTCCAGTCTTTATGCTACACTATGCTTACAACCTACAGGCTCCAGACCCATATTTAAAGGACAGATACGTATGAGATCAATCTTCTTTTCCAGAATGTTCAACTATTCCTTTAAACCTGTTTTTGCACATTGAATTGAATGTGGGCAATGTGCAGTTTGTTTACCAATGCTGCCTGCGCAACATTGTCACTATCTCTATGCATCAAAGTGTGCTCTAACTGCCTGTTTCTGTGCTCAGACTCACGCCTTTCTGTTTCACTGTGGGGGAGTCTTTCAAGGTTGGCTTTTTAAAGAGGCGTGCCAGAGTTTCAATGGGGAGGATGACAGCGGGCCAGTGACAAGGCAAAAAAAACCCACTGGCACTTGAGCCTCGATCTGTGTCCCCAAAACGCCAACAGACAGGTCAGGCATGAAGGCTTGAGGCCACAGCTATCAGTCCAGTTGTTAAGGATTCATCAAGTGAGATTCCGATTTTGATGCATAATAAGGGTTAAAATGTGTATCACCCTGATGGAGGTTTGTCTGTTCACTGTTTCCAAATGGCAATTCTACAAACAGATGCACTCAGTTGAAGACTATTAAGCAGATTAGATCATAATGGACTTTATTTGGGATGCAGTAAGAACATCAATTCTGCACCAGAGTGATCACTAATAGAAATATAGTTTGATTAAGAGCCCTGGTGTTGTATAAAGCAGTGTAATATCTCCCTCTGCAGGCTGGAAACAGCTACCAAACCTCACAGCAGGGACATTTTCCTCTGCCACAGCCAAACCAAATGCTGTGGTGACCTGACCACACATCCTCTCAACAGTTGCTGATTCAAAGGGGGAAAAAAATTAACTGATATTTACACAGTAGATCAGCCATGAAGTGCGAGGATGGCTCAAGAGTGAGTTGATCATTTGAGGGCAGAGGTCAGGACAGAGTGAATATCTACACATCTATCTAATTATTACAGATTGTCCACAAACATACGTTGATTTGGAGGAGTTGCTGCACCTCAGTGGCTGTTGTATTGTTTCAGCTGGTTGAGCTGAAGAGGGAGAGGAACAATGGAGGCCAATAACAATAATGTAGCTGTCAGGGCTGTGAGGGAGGCAAGGTCAGTGAGGTGATACAGTAAACAGGCCAGCCCAATTCCTTCCCATGGCCTCCTGGCTTAACTGAACGAAGAATAAGTAAAGCTGGATTTCACAAAGTCAAACCGTAATAATGAGTTGCTAATATTGTTAGAAAATGTTGATTAGCTTGGATTGGATTGACACAGGACCAAATAAAAATTAAAGCACCTTTAAAATATTAGATTCTTTTTAATGCTGTTTTTTTTAAAGCTTTTTAGTTATAGACAAATTTTATAGACAAACACACAGAAAACAAAAATCTTTAATCAGATACCAAAACGATCGCAAAGCCAAACATACCAAGATTTTATTTGATTTTTTAAGAGAAAGAAAGTATAGAGAAAGGGTCGCGGCCATCATTTGAAACACTGTGCTTGTGAATAGTATAGTTTTCTGCATGTGAATAAATGTATGTAATAATATTTGGAAACAAGATACATTTCTTTTCACTCTTTAAGAATCAGCACTTTGGTTAATACCAAATCAATCAGTGGTCTTTGTATATGAGAAGGAAGTTTCTTCTTTGCACATTAAAGAAAAGATGAAACCATAATGAGTCTTAAAATTGAGTTGTTGTTGGGTTTTGTTTTTGTTTTTATTACAATAGCATTGAAGCCTAGGAGGAGAAAGTTTGTGTTGTTTCCTTTTTTCCAGTCTTTATGCTATGCTATGCTACGCTATGCCAGCTGTCTACAGGCTCCATGTGTTAAAGAAGCTTCAAATAATACAGAAATAATAAAGTTTACATTAGAGAATACAAAATGATTCTTAAAATTTACTTTCTTTTGTTTCTGTTTTTTTTTTTTTTTTAACCATAGCAGTGAAGCCCAGAAGGAGAAAGTTTGTGTCAGGTGACCTTTGAGTATTCTGGAAGTATCTGAGCAAATGTGGACTTTTATGGTGATTTTCTCTCACCATATTACAAAAAAATGTGTGCATGTCATTGATTTTGTGTTAAACCTTTTGGCTGATACAGGGAGAAAAAAACAAGTCTCGTTTTTTAAGCAGTTCAGTTCAGCTCTGTGGTTTTCAATCTCTGGAGTTCATTCAACAAAACAAACAAAAAAACAAACAAAAAAAAAAAAGAATTCAGCTTTTAATTAAGCACATCAGGTTTAATTCTATGTGTGGTATTCATAATGAGGTGCTGAAAGCAGCAGTTATCCATCATGCCTTTCACTCACACCTGCCTCAGGGGGACAATCAACTGATCAGAAGTAATGTCTCCCACTGGACTGTCAGTGTTTATGTGTTTGATTCCAGAGATACACGCTGTAGGAGTAAGCTCACAGCTCTGTTGGGTTGTTTGTTAGTCTACTTTTCTGTGAACATAAGATCACCAGTATTCTCTAGCCGTGTGTGGTCCTGACCGACTGTATGGAAAAAGTGAGTCACATTACATCACATAGCTACTGTATTCTGAATGTCTAAACATGATCAAATATTTTTAGAGGAATATAGAGGAACAGCTAATAGAATGGGAATGGGGTTTAATCAAACATAAGCGATTTATAATTTAAAACAAGAGTCTCTTTTCACTGGAGCCCAGATGTTAATAATAAAAGTAATGATGGCTGAGTTCAGCTGGCTCGCTGTTGCTGCTTATACTGGGACACTTGTGTAACTAGAACGGAGCCATCGTTAATGTTATTAGTCACACCTATGCTTTTTCCTACTATGACATGTCAGAGTGTCTGCTGTGGTAAAAGCCGTCTCACACCATCGTGTGCGTGGCACCACATTTGAAGTGATTTCTTTTTATCATTATGTTTCTGGTTCCTGTTCTTTGAGTGAATAAACTGGAATCGATGTGTCAACAGCCTAATTTACAAGACACAGTTAAGGTATTCTGGATGCACGCTTTTTTTTTCTTTCACCTTAACGGTTTCAGATTTAGTCAGAGTCACTGTGAAGTGCTGGCCTCTGTATCCACATCTTGATGACACAGAGTGACACAAATCTGAATCTGAATCAGATTTGTATACAGATGTGTACACAGAGAGGGAATATGACTCTGGTTTGAAGTTGCTCTCTTACACACAGAACAATTTACAGGAAGACAGACATAGAAACATAGAACTATTATGTACATACAAGTAGATGAAAAAATAGGTGTGTATATATATATATATATATATATATATATATATAAAAATCAGCAATGACACACAATATACTGTTTCTATATAAGACATATATGTATATATTCTGTAAATTCCAAACACTAATTGAACATTACTTTTTATTGCATTGTTATATCCTGTCTGGGTCTGGTGTCCTTCTGATTGTGTAATGTATTGTGCTGTGTGTGTTGTCTCTTCTATTTGTATTTTATCTATTTATTTATTAGGGACTATGGATGCAAATTAGCAGCTTTGCTATAATCCGGCATGTTTACAAAGATGTTTAAATATCAATGTTCATTACTGTGCACTGTCCCTATCCAAAAATAAAGCATTTATTATTATTATTACTTACATAACTTTTAAGACATTATGTACAGTACAATACAATATATATAACAGCAGGATTTATATTAATATATTATCTATGTTAAAGCACAGTGTATATTTAATCTGTAAACATATAATTCATAATTTGTAATAAATGTACATTAATTTCACTCTACTGTCTAATAGTGTGGTTTGTACCTCTGATACAAACAGTAGGGGGCGGCAATGCAACACAAACTGTGTGCAATCCGAAGAAGAAGAAGAAAACCCGGAATTATTTTGGTTTTTTGTCGCGGCGGGAAACTCACCTAGGAAGTAAACAAACTGAACGGTAAGTTTCTATGTGTAATCTAACTTTAAGAGCTGCTTTATGTAATCATAATATCAGATTATCAGGCAGCAGCTCCCTCCTAAAAATGTGCCATTAAACAGGCTTCCTTAAAGCTAATCGGCTTTAGCAGACTTAGCTACGTTTTCCCAGTTGTCCCTGAAGACAGTAACTAACTTAAAACCACTAAAGTCATTTTAAATCGGGTCATTGCACTTATCTGCCTCTCTGTCCCAATACGTTATGTGTTATTGATGTATACGTTACTACAGATCTACAGTGTTTACTTAGTACCGCTGCTGTTTACCTTTATACTGTTTATAAGCCGACAGGTCAGGAAACGTACAAACATAACATCATAAAATTCAGCATCACAGACCAAATAACCAAAATGAGCAGTTTAAGACAGTAAAGCCTGAACATTATAACCTTATTTAATGTAGGATTTATTGCACTGCTCTCGTATTAGACTGCTTTACTTAAACTGTCAACAAAGGCTGCAACCAGTGATGGTGGAAACTGAAGTAGTTCAAATGGTTTGTTTTGTTATTTGACCAAAAAGTCCAACCCTCCCTAAAATATTCAATATACTAAAATCTAAGACAAGGAAACAAATGTAAAGTTAGAAGTTAGAACTATCATATTTTTGGCATTTTCGCTTGAAAAATAACGTAATCAATTAGTTGTCATTTAATTTGCTATTGGTCGCCTAACAGAGCCTACAGAATAAAAAACTATTATGTATGCAAAGTTGTTTTTTCTGTCATTTGTGGGTGACTTACAGGTTCTGTTGGTACTCACATGGATGAGCTCATACAATGGTAACAGACCTTTAATAATAAACATGTATTAAGCATTGTCTCTCCCCCCCCCCCCAGGTGAGACATCTCGACCATGCCGTCCAAACAGCAGGATGTGGCCAAATCTAACATCTCCCCAGTTCTGTTCATGGCCGTAGACGGTGAACCCATGTCTTTCTTCTTGCGGCCGGGTCCTATTAAACTCCAGCTCCAGCCTCTGATCATAGCTGGAGGAGGGAAGATGTGCAACATCCAGCAGCCGGGGGCGATCCTGCTGATTGACCCAGACGAAAGAGGCTCCATTCCTGAAACTACTGCTCACTGGTAAGTGCTGAACTGGTCTGCCATCAGCAAGTGTTTATGTCCGGAGGAATACTGTTTTAAATAATCAGTTGATAACAAGAAAACTACACGCCTGTACCATGCAAGAAGTTTGTTCAGAGAGTATATCTGTCATATCTCACATCTTACACCAGGTAAGCTTAAGTCTGTCTCGTCACACTCTGGCAGAAGAAATGTAGGTATTGATGTTAACATATGGGAGATTTTGTAATTTACCTTAACCACAGTGTCATAACGTAAACAGTAGGTATTGTTTGTGCACGGCCAGTCTTCTAAGGCTCACTGAAAGTAATACTGCCATGTTTGTTTAAAGATCACAATCCTACAAATCAGGCAATTAAACAGCATTTTGCTCTATAAGGAGGTGCTTAATCAAGTGAAACATGGTTAATCTCACTTAGGCTGTATCATTGACTTGAGCAGAATACACACTTAAGCTTGTAAACTTTAATATTGTTACTAGAAACATGTTCTTTATATGAAAATGACTTACTCCATTAAGTTTAAGTACAGCAGAGTGTGCTGAAGCATTGTCATTTATGTCATCAGCTATCTGCTGTCTCCTTTGTCCTCAGGTACGTATCCACCAAGTACATTCACGACTGTATTGAGAAGGATGAACAGATGAGTTTAGAGGACTACAGGTTACATCCTGAAGTGGTCCCAAGACAGTCTGCTAGACTCACTGATAACAAAGAGCGCGCTCCTGAACTCTTAGGAGGTATGATGGAAAGACCTAACTTTGCTCTTTGTCATGCGCATTTTCAAAACTTCTCACATTCAGCTTATGCCTATGGTTCTTTATTAACATTTTAAAAGCAAATAAATAAACATCAGTTTGCTACTCTTGTTGCTACTGATGTGTATCTCCTTTCATTGTAATTAGGCAGGATTCCCTACACAACTGAAGATGATGCTGCCATTTGGAGTTATGTCAGCAAGCGCAAGACAGAAATTGGGGGAAACCGGCTCTGGCAAGAGATGGAGAGGCAGCGAGTGACCAGTCACAGCTGGCAGTCGATGAAATACCGTTACAGAGTACGACTGGCAAAGAAACAGTCAGAGGTTGTGGAGGTGGCAGCAGCAGAGAGAGAGATCAAGGTAATTTATCTGCAAGGTGTTGCCAGGTATTTTCTCTTTATCACACGTTTCTTTCAACATTTATAGGCACAGCTTTCAACACAGTACAACTGCTCAGTCTAACGTCCAATTTGGTACAGCATTCCTGCAATAAATCCAACATTTGTTGTTTATCATATTCAGACACAGTATCAAGAGAGGGGTTTATTTAACTGTGGTCATTTTGAGTAGTTTTGGTATATTGTACTGCAATGTACTGAAATGTGTTTTTAATGTATTTAAATGGGTGTGAACAAAATATAAGACATATCATATATCATTTATGGGCTCTTACCTTTTAACTAAACATTGCAAAAGCTTCTCCTCTTTGGTGCAATTGTGTAAAGAAGGAAACTGTCATAAAATAACAATAATGAAATTATGTTTTGTCCAAAGTTATGAGACTGTGAAATAGCTGCTGAATAATTAAAAATAACCAAAAGCCCTGGTGGATGAGGCAGAGGCTTGAGACAGAAGTGTATTTTATTTTACTGCCACTGGGCGGCGCCAGATTTCAAAAGACTTCAAAAGACTAAAGTTTTTCCTCTGTCTGCTCGTAGGTGGAAGAAAATCAAGAGACAGATGTTGAAAAACCCTCCAGGGCAGAAGATGCTGCTTCTCCTCAGACACATTCAACAGAATCAGACCAAACACAGGTACAGACCAGAACTCACTGCTTACAACGAACACAACAGTTAGAGTATGTACTGTATATACTTTATTATTATTATTATTATTTGCAGACATAATGTATGCAATTTAATGATTTGTTTCAATAAACAGAACAGGGTTGGTGTCTCCACAGATAGATGACCAGTTTATACCGGCTGAAAGCACACAACCAGAAACTGTAGAAGCTCAAACATCTGTCTCTACGGAAGGAGAAGTCCAACACGTGAACCCACAGACAGATAAACAACCAGCTGGAAGCACACAAGTAGAGACCGAAGTATCTAACTCCCCCCAACCTGAGGGACCTTGTTTGGACACACAGACAGATGCTCCCCCCCTTCCAGCTGAGAGCACAGAACCAGGAACAGATGAAACACAAACAAAAGTCTCTCCTCAAAAAGATAGCGTGCCAGTGGACTCGCCGCCAGCTCAGCCCAAGTCTCTGCCCAGCACCTCTTCTCAGAAGAAGCCAAAAGAGAAACAGAAGTCCTCCCCCAGGCTGGAACAACCGCTGCGCCGATTAACACGCAGGCAGCTTCAGCTCGACGAGTCTCCTGAGCCATACGGCAAAAAACTCAGATCGTCATCAAGTTCTGCTGAGCAACCGTCGTCATCTCCCCAGCCCTTGAGGAAAACGAAAGCAGCTGTTAAATCCGCTCTTCAAAAAGACACGACAGTCGACCAGCCGCCTTCTAAGAGAGCCAGAGAAAAGACTGTGTCAGAGACAGAGAGTCAACAGGAGGAGATTGGACAAGCTACGGTCCCTGAAACAGCACAAGCAGGTTCGTTATACACATCTACCAGTGTGGGACACAAAGTGCACAGAGAGAAGCTTAATATCTTTGCAAGCTTTTACACCACAGATATTTGAGTAAAGTGTTTTCTTTTGCAGATACAGAATCTGATGCAGTGCCACAGAAAGCGGAGAAGAAAAAAGAAAAGAGAAAGTTGGGGATTCTAGAGCTGGCTACAAAGGAGTTTGAAGATGAAAATGAGGTAAGACACAACGCTGATTTTGAAATAGCACATTTGTGTCAAGCAAGGCAATGTTACATTAAAATGCAAAGTGCAAACACCTGCCCACCCAACAACAGTGAAGTACCCACCTCCACCACACAGACTTACATGTACTGTTTTTTTTTATTTTTATATATATATATATATATATAAACACAGACAACAAACAACAAAACAACATGGCCACAAAAAACAAATCTCTGACTACTTGTTATGTGATACACACAGTACAATACACTCAGAGAAAATCGTCTCCCTACCTTAATAAACTGTGTGAGTATAACTGGGAAGAACTGGGATCTCAGTATATGTACATACACATATATACACATTTACACACATACATAAGGAAATGCTCAGACCCATTACAATTGACAGCTATGCAGAAAATACATCTGGAAAGAAAGAAGAGTAATAAAGAAAATAACAATGATATTAATTTGAGAAACCATGCTATGTTTTAAAAATAAAGAAAAAATTAAAAAATAATTATAAGTAAATTAATTTCCAGCCTTACGACCCGAAAACATCAGTTAGCCAGTTTTCCTCATTGCCATCTATCATCCCTTTTAATACAATAGCTGTAAGTCTTTTACCAGCATATTTAAAGAAAAGGGTCCAGAGTCTTAAAAAAAAATCATCCACCCTACATTTTAATCTGTATGTTAGATATTCCATTGGTAGTAAGTCAAATATCACTTTGTGCCAACCCCCAATTATAGGTGGTGCATTATCAATCCATCTGAGCTATATATTTTTCCGAGCAACAAATGTGAGAATACTGAGCAGTCTACTTTGATAAGACCTTTTTAATATGACGACTGGGCAAGTGAAGAAGCAGAACCTGAGGATCAGCATCCAGCTGGACATTATAAAAATCAAATTAAGTTTGCTTCCCACCTCTATTTGACATTTGGAACACTTTTCAGACAAACTTGAGTTCCCCCTGTGTCTGAGCTGTGGTGTGATCTGCAAGCGATGCAATATTCTAAACTGAGTCTCTCTGGTTCTGTTACATATGGAGATCTCACTAGCTAACCGTCATATATCCAGCCAAGTTGATTCATCTATTGTAAGATTGAAATCAGCATTCCATTCGCATCGAAGATACTCTTAAGTTCATATTGCTAGCAGAGTTGAGCTCAGCATGCCCCCGACAGAGAACTGCTTTCTTGCCTCTATCAAGAAGTAAACGTTCCATCTGTGAAGTCTGACAGTCAAAGTCATACCTGCTTTGATTCTGAATGAAGCTGCGAATTTGCAGATATCTGAAGAAGTGGTTTCTCGGGAGACCATATTTCTGTCGGATTTGTTCAAATGTAAGCATCACTCCTTTATCAAATAAATGTCCTAGAGTTAAAATCCCCCTCTCCTCCCACATCTTAAATCCCATGTCCGAGCGGGCCGGACATATACTGTTTTTAATGTGACAACAGTTCAGATTAACGCCACCTGATGACATGAGAGGTCTGACTAAAGTGTTCAGTGAGCAGGTCTGAAATATAGTGGGGAGCCAAACCATAAAGCACTTAGAATATAAGATATAATATAAGAATATAAAGCTCTGTGACTTGTTAGAAAATAAATAAATATGCTGGAGAATGTAAATGCTGATTGTGTAGAAGGATAGTATTATAAGTATTTAAAATATTTGCCCTCAGGAAACAGATACAGTGTTAATATGTTGGCTGATTTAGATAATCTCCCAAAAGGATCATCCATCATTCTACATGATTATAATATTATTTAATAAAATACAGTCTTCCAAAATAAAAAGTTTGATTCCTGGTGTTTCCTCACTAACTAACGTCTTACTTGTTAAATAGCTCATTTACAGCTTATTAAAGATTCAGCAAGTAACTTCAAAATACTCTGAAATGTGATTGAGCTGAATTAACCTGGAATGCATTATGTTTGCATTATGTTTTTTGAGTTTAATCAAGGTTAACACTGAGTGTTATGTTGGTATTGTGGGATTCAGCTCATTAATTTTCTCATTAAACCTATTCATTTGCTATTCGGACCTCAACTAAGGATTATTACTTTTATTAGTTTGGTCTATAAAACAATGAATCCTACATAAGGTTTAAGAGCTGGAACTGGGGACTGTTGTTATTTCTGCTTGAAAAAGGACTTAAGAATTAATTGATTGTCTTTAGGTTTCAGATTACTTGTCGATAAACAAATTAATTAGTCAACAATACTCACAAAAACCCTCAGCTCTAGTTACTATCATCTCTTGCTTAATCACTGATATAATAATCCGCTCAAATGAACACAAAGACTGTGATTATTTTCAGCTGTTCTTTAAATATTTAAACTTAAAATATTTCTGTCTCTCAGTCTGATGAGGATGAAACTCCTGACCTCCAAAACCCAAGTGAAACAGCAACGATGCAACCCACATCGACAAAACCCCCCGTCCCCTCTTCAGACCCGGCTGTGTCCACACAGTCCAACCCTGAACATGGACCCAGCCTCCAAGAGAATGTGCAGGAGAACCAGGCCTCCGGTAGCAAGTGCCTACCGGAGACAGGCTGCCCTGTACCTGCAGCCGCTGAGCCTGCAGTCGTTGTACCTGCAGTCGTTGTACCTGCGGCCACTGAGCCTGCGGCCACTGAGCCTGCGGCCACTGAGCCTGCGGCCACTGAGCGTGCGGCCACTGAGCGTGCGGCCACTGAGCGTGCGGCCACTGAGCCTGCAGCCAATGAGCCTGCAGCCAATGAGCCTGCAGCCAATGAGCCTGCAGCCACTGAGCCTGCAGCCAATGAGCCTGCAGCCGCTGAGCCTGCAGCCATCAAGCCATCGGCTGTCAAAGCAACCTCCAAAGCCCACCTATTCATATTTGACAATGAGTCTCAGGAGGAGGACTCTGAATCCGTTGTTGGTGACAATATAAGCAACCTACAGCCAAGAGTGAACAAAGACGCTGCTTTTTCACTGACTCAAGTCCAGTTGGAAGAGGACAAGCAGCTGATCAGGGAGCTGATGAAGCAAGCCAACCAGGTGAGTGCTGAGCGGTATATGCACCTTTTTATTGCAGTCTTATTTATCATAAAGAGCATCAAGATGGTTTATATGCTACAGTTATATGCTCTTTATTCTTAGTTATATGCTGTTTGGGAATATTATATAATGTCAAATAATTTCTGACCTGCCCTAACTATTTCTGTTATAGGACTTAGTCAGTGTGACCAAAGCGCTGTTGAAGACCAGCGGAGACTTCTCTGCAGCTCTGGATCTGCTTTTGGATCCCCTCTCCATTTCCGGACCGTTTTGGAAACGGTCTGATGACGCTCTTTTGCGCTCAGGCGATCCTGCGGTCCAACAGCAGCTGCAAGAGAAATTCAGTGAGGAGGAGGTGGCCAAAAGAATTGTGTTCCTCGAGATAGAGGGATGAAAATGACAGACAGATTAGTTACAGATAGAAAGGAGGTTTGGACATGTACACAAGTATACTCATCTAAAAATCAACTGGTGTGAAATTAGCGAGTTAGCTGATATTCATCTCAGTGTCTCTGTTGCGTCTCCTTCTTTGCCGCAACCCCCTGATTAACTTTGAAGAGATGAAATCAGAAACATTGGAGGATTAAAGCAGTTTAAGGGTTTTTTGAGTACAGTAAAAAGTAAAAGCTGTTGTTTGTGCCTTCCTCTATACCATTGTTTTCGGACAGAATCTTTTTATGTGTTTTAGCATGAAAATACTCTAATCACTTTGTGCTTTTTTATGTGCTTTATGTTTGTTTTAATGAAAGGAGGGAGTCCATTCTGGATCAAGATAGTTGATTGTTTAGTCTCATTCCCATGTGAGCAACCTGCAAGCATGAATGCAACCTGTTTTGTTTCCCATTTACCAGAAAAGCACCAAAGCATCTGTATTTGATGACCTGCAAATGAGGCTCAACAATCTGCCTCTTCTTCTCCAGAATGACTGACCCAATGTTTTAAATTGCATAGTAAATAGTTTAACATCATTTTAAAAGGTGCATTATGAAATAAATGTCCTCTTTATATGTATTTTCACCACTTACTTGAACAAATTGCATTTGAGTGGTTAAAAGGAAAATGACACTTCAGCCTTGTATGAAATCTGTAATAAGAAGAGCTCTTGTGGTGGCGGATTAATGAGCTGAATTAGTTCCTTTTAACCAAAAGGTGTTGCTGCTTTAAGTGTAGAATAATATGCCTCTTCTACTCTGAGATTTAGAAATATTACTGCAAAGTTCTTGTATTTTTCATATACTGACGCATTTTCTGCTTTTTCTACGCCAAAGTAAAAAGGTCAGATGTACGGTATGTGTGTGAACTGTTTCCACTGTATATTGGGTCCATTACGATCCATCAGTGCACATTCTGGACACAACTACTAATGCCAACAATTACCAGCATTAAAAGGGCATTAAATTATATTATATTAACACAAAAATCACTCTCTGAACACATGAAGCCTATTCTTTAAATTAGAATAGATTAATGAGTGGAAAGTATTAAAAAAAGAGGAAGCAAATTAGCCTGGATTTTTATGCAACCCACCATTTTATTTCATTTTACCCCCAATATCAATTGAGTACATTCATCATTTTTGAAATAGCCTGCCCCAAACCCACATGAATACATTGTACCAATAGTTTAAACAAAATAAACCCACAAATCTAGGAGAGATAAGCAATTAAATTAAAGCAGACGAATCAACCACTTAAAATGAAATCAACAGGATAATGCAAATGAAACACAAAAACTGTCCAATACAGTTCGGTAAATTTTACCCAAATAAGTATTGCTGCACCTTTTATCTCCCCGTCATGTTTATGAAATTAAACATAGGCAATAATTACATTGAACAGGTATGCCGATGAACATGTAAAACTGTATGTTGACACCACAGTTAACACAACCGTATAATCCCAGTGCTGCACTGATAAAAACCAATCGTATAAAACCCTTTTTAGTATGAAACATTCACATCCACCAGGATCTCATTTACATACACCTAGGTCACATACTGTAAGTTGGTCAGGTAAGAACACGTTTAATAAAGCAAAACATACCAAGGTCTCCAGTAAGTAACAGCACACCATATATCCCTGGATTTAAACAGCTACATTTTTATCTTTTTTTTGCTCAGCTTTTACTTGTAAGGACTTTAGAGGAAGCCTCCAATCAAGCTACATTCATTAAGGAGGGTTGCTACAGTTTTATCGACTGGATGTCGTTGGAATTTGACCTGCTTCAAGAGATGAAAAGGGAGATAACACACTTCATGTGTCATAGAATTGCTGATTTTGGGGGGAAAAAAATCAGGTAAATGTCTGCAAACTAACACATCCGTGGTTGGCTTGTATAAACAGACTTTCCAGAGTTAGTAGGATTCATAGCTTGATTTACATCTTTGTCATGTTTACTGTACACTTTGCTTTGGTTGGCTGGTTAGTGTGATGGTCTGAGTGGTATGTGTGGGCTACAATCTCAACGAGGAGGAGTGAAATACAACTATTCTGGATGTTAGCAGTCGTACCATAAATAAATAAAGCGTTTCATGTCATCGATACAAAGTACAGTACCAATAAAAGAATGGCTCTTCGTTACTTATCAGGCTGGTTTTACATCAACTCAAACATAAAAAGACATGAAGGTTCTCTGTGAGCAGGACTCTTCCTCATTCTTGTCTTATATGATCAATTAGTTTTTATTATGGGTGAGCTGATCTGGTCAATAAGTGACCAAAACGTCTGGAACAAGTTTTAATAGTCCTGCGAAATCAACAAAAAGCTGAATATGGCAACAATAACACACTTTTTGGTTAACGTAGAATGATTAAAAAACAGTGAAAAATACATTTTCTGCCACAAGTACAATTAATTAATGATTAGGATAGACACTGTTTTGATTAAAAACGTAGCACACAGTCTGCATTGCAGCAATTTAGTTTAAAAAAAATAATGTTATAAAAAAAAAGACCCATAGCTCTTTTTCTCCACACAAACATGCTGAAATGACAAAAGGCCTGTGTTTTAACATTCTGCTTTTGTAAAACTTCAAGATAGAAGTAGCACTTAATCTTTGATCCAGCAAACCGTACATACATTATAATACAAACAGGTGATAAAAAGATCACTTCTGTCCCCATGCGTTGGTCGGTTCCTACGCTAATCCAGTGAGTGAGAGCACTGAAAAGCGAATTTGTGAGACATCTCAGTTTGTTGCAAAAAAGACTAATATGAACAAAAAGGCCTCTGGGGTGTATGATCACATGCCGACAGCCCTCTATGTACAGTCTGACACTTTTAGCTCATTCAGAGGAGGCAAAGCAGGATGTGCAACCCGCCTGGAACAGAGTCCCCTGCAGAACAACAGGATACAGTCTCATAATGAAACCACGCATCAACAAAGAAGTTGTGTCTCCAACATAAAAATAAAAAAGAAGACGTAAAATGATCATTTATGAAGATTATGTGAAAGGAAGCCTTTTCAAAATGTGTCCTTTGGTTTTGCTTAAGACGTTGGAGGGTATTGTCTGGCTTTATTGACTGTAAATTGATTTCTATTATAAGAACTGTTGGATTTTAGCCATTTAAAATGATATGTCTTGATGTGCACAATACAAAATGCACAAGACAAGAACAATTCATCAGCATACATCAGAATCACAACAATGCACTGCCTGTTTCAGTAGCAAGTAGCATCTGGCAAATGTTGATTATAGTAGTGAATGAAGATATTAGTCCCTTGTTGAGGGGGGCACTGTTCCAGTTTTTACTGTTGACTTTCCATGAAAAAACAAATGTCCCATACTAAGATTATTTCACACACACACACACACACACACACACACACACACATACACAAAGAAAAGTTCTCAAAATGATACATAGAAAACACCTGCTTTGCTTAAAAGGCTAACTGTACTGGTTTAAAGAGAAACGAGGAAGGGTGAAAAGCCAGTCCAAAAATAAGGCCAGCTAAATTGCATAGAACGTCAGTAGTGCACTGATGCATCAAAAGGCTGTGCTCCTTTCCTCTGTCAACTTTGGCAACTCTGCAGAGTTCCCTCAGAAACCACCAGGACTCCAACACCATTCGTCTCCACTCCTTGTTTTGTCTCCTTGGCAGAAGACACTTAAACCCCAAGCTGTTTAATTTGGATTGCAAACACCCCACCTGGACTCTCGTAAATCATGTCAAAAACAAAATAATGGTCCAATGGAAGGGTACAGAGATTTTTAAATTGAAATTAAATATTAAAAAGTATATTTAAAGATGGATCTACTTTTTGTTATGTCGAGGAGCACAATATGTACTATTTTCAATTCCTTTAGAAAAAAAGGACATTAATAGGGTAAGAATTTGTACAAAATACTTCTCAGCCGGTTTAAAACATTTGAGATTTTTTTTTCTGCTCCCCTAAAATGATGTGAAGCTCTGGACAAGGATCCAGCGAGGCAGCAGTGAGGAAGAGAGCACAGCTCGGACTATTTGCACCCTTTATCTTTGTGAAGCAAAGACACCCTACCACCACTTTCTAAACAACAGAAATAGTATAAAAGCACCGGTTCTGGGCGTGCATCAGTGAGCACGACTATCAGAACTTTATTTAGGTAAAACAGGCCCAGATTAAAGTTGTTCCACCTCTCTAGCAGGATGGAGCTCTATACACATTTAGCCCCTGTGAGAATGAGTGGCGTTCAGGAGGAGATGGGACAAAGCCCAGCTATGCGGCCATCAACTAACGGGCACTTCAGCCTCTGCGTCCTTGTCCGAAATCTCATCCTGGATCTCATCTGTGTTCCCTGAGTCGCTGCTGGCCACGGAGCTGACAGAGGGAGAGTTCCTGCCTCCTTTAATCATCCGTCGGCAGGTCTCCATCTGCACGTCCAGGCCCCTCTTCATGCTGCACATCTCCATGTACTCATGCAGGTGTCGGTTCATGTCACTCTTTGCCGTCGCCAATTCCATCTTAAAGAAGGGAAACAGATTAAGTAGAGTGAGGATGTAATTTCAGAGGGTGGGTAGGGATGGTTAATTAGCTTTGTTAGTTGTTGTTTTTTAATGAACTGTCCCCTGAAACATCCTCTCAGCTAATATCTCAAAATAATATAATAATGTTGAATTGGTATACAAATTTGAACATGGTGTACCATTTTAAGATTTATATGTTAATGAAACAATCTATTTCATAATTATAAATGAATTTTTGAACCAACAGCGACTAACTGGACAGTGTCCAAATAAACACTTAAGGGCCAGAATAAAATATAAAAGATGGAGCATTTCCTGGACTAGCTTTATCCCAAGTCCATTCTACATACAGATTTTATACATCATGTAATACATACTATAGTCACAATATACTACTTTAGCAGTTAGTTAATCACCCAAAAATATCAATATACTTTCATACTAATTATTTATACTAACTGGAAATGATACAAAGTGTGCCACTTTGTTTGTCAGTCAAACTGCGACTTACGATGTCACTGCAAATTAAATTCACAGTAGAAAACAAATGGAGCTGTTTCACAACCACACACAATTTGCTTGTAAGTCTTTTTTTCACACACAGAAACACACACACACACACACACACACACTGTCTACCTCGATCTGGCCGATGGTCTCCTGGTACTCCTGCTCTCTGGTCTTAAATAGTGACTCTGTTTCATCAATGAGGCTGCCAAGACTTCCATCCTGGGAGTCCTTAGAGAGCACAGACAGAGGCCTCATTCATCATGCATGAGTAAATGTCTGACACAGCACCCATAGCAATGATCTACACACGGCCTTGCATGAGTCTAAAAACTATATACTGTGCAAAGGACCATCAATGTAGACAGGACTCACTGGATCAGCGGCTTCAGCGTTGCCGTCAGTGGGGCAGGAGTTTGTGCAGGCTGTTGTGGCGATGGTGCACGGTATGTTGTAGTTTGTGAAGTCCTCCCACAGCAGCAGAGTCTCCTCGTTTTCCTCCCACGTCAGACTGTCACAGTCGTCGTCAATTTCGAACGTCTCGCGCCTGGCAACAAAGGAGTTATCTGAACAATGTCTGTGTAGGACAAGGACAGGGAACAGAGGGAACACAAAACAAGACAGGGAGGAAAGGAAGGACAAGTATAACGGCCACGACCAGATTCAGAAAAGGTCACAAGCAAAGAGGAAGATGCGCTTATGAAGGGGACACAAAGATGGAAAGGGAAAGAGTTTATGGAAGACAAGAACAGTCGAGTATACTTAACAGCCAAAAACTAAAAATGTATTTTAGGAGTTAGTGATTAGTAATGAGGCTGTTCCAAAATAGACAATTCACTATTTATATCTGCTGGGTTTTGCTGAATCAACATACTGTATGGCAATTGCAACACTCCATATGAACACTAGAGGGAGATGAAGGAATGCACACTGTAAGTCCAGCCAAACAACCTTGCAGGAAACAACTGTACTGTACTGTACTGGTGTAACTGCAGAGCATATTTAGTTCTATTCAAAGCCAAGAGGAGCTGCTGTGTTTGTGTGTGTGTGTGTCTGAAGTGTCTCTTACAGCTGGTTGAGCATGCGTTTCATTTCGTCTGTGATGTTGAGCGACCCTGGGGTTTCCTCCTCTAAAGGGCTGGGCTCGGCATCCATCTCTGAGCTCTCCTCATCCGACACGGCTTTACGCTCTTTTCTCCTGCAGCAGGCCCCGGCACCCTGCAAACCGCACACACGCAAAGATATAAACACACACGTTGCTTGGCAGTCCAAGGATGAAGCTAATGAACCCTGTGGCAAAACATGATTTTAAGTGTTCAGTTGCACGTAGCTTATGAAATAAATATGTAGTATTGACAAAGGCTACCGCTGTTTGATGATTTTGATCTCATCAGCACTCAATACAAACACAAAGCCTGCTTTGTTACTTATTGTGTGAAATCTGCTTTGTAAACACTGTAAATACAAGAAAACCCACTGAAAGTAGGTACATGCTGTATAACAACATACAACATAAGAGAAGCCACCAGCTTGATTCCCAGTGGATTTATACTTGGGCTTTAGCCAGCACTGTCGGCGCAATGTGATAACCTTGTGTGCAGTGAGGAGTTACCACATCAGCATTCCACTTTTCTGCGTGTGTGTGCACATGTATATGTTAGAGTCACTACCGTAAGTATTCTGTACATGTATGTGTTTGTGTGTGTGTATTGGCGAACACGCAGGTGTATATAATATACCTGCGCCTTCAGAAGGGTCACTCAGTGCATGATCAGCTGGTGAAAAAGAAACTACACACAGTCAGCCACTGGCAGCTCTGATTTCATTTATAGAGTGCTGACTCTATCATAAAGGAATTCATATTTTTGCTGCGATTACCGTCAGCTCCTCTGACAAACAGTGATGGATACCCACCCTCTCTGGAAGCGACCTGGCTGGACTGACGGTGAACATCTTTGACATGTCCTCTGAGTTGCGTTGCTGAGCCACATCGCACAGTTTGGCCGTGATGTCGATCCGCCTGCAGATGTCCATGTCCACATGCCTGGCTTTCTCCTGAATCTTGGTATCCAGATCGGACATTTGCTGCAGGGTTAAGGATAGTTGTTTTAGATCTTAGACCTTCTCACACTGTGACACGTACAGTACGTTAACTTGATTTACAGCTGGCTGATGTTTTATGATCATATTACGTCAGTTCGGTTAGTTCAGTTGGTCATAAGGATTTAACAAAGTCAGTGTTGGCAAAATCATCTCCATACCCGTTTGTCCTTTAGCTCTTAAAGGGACATTTTTAAACACTAGTTGATGTCAAATATGGAGCACCTAAATGTTTACTGTTCATGTCTTTTAAAATGTTTTATGTCTGTTATTTTAAAGACCCTTTTAGGGATGGGCATAGGAAATTAGCTGTAGCTCTAAATGTGATACATTGCACTGGATCATTGTAATGGAATTGTCTATGTAAAATATACTTATTTTTGACAGCTCTTTAAAATGCCATTATTATTTATGATGATTATTTAATGTGTTTGTTTTTTCCTTTCTTAATTTATTCTTTATTATTTCTGTTTACTTCTCTTTCTGTGTGTGAATGGACAAGAACTTGACTTAACTGTCCTATGTTTAATTTGTGTTTGTTTGTTTTTTATGATATTTTTGAAAAACAAAAAAGACCTTAATAAAAAAAAAATGTGTCTTTTATTTAATGACTGATCTGATCTTGTGACATATTTGGTGTTATCTGTTACTGCTGCATATATTGTCCAGGACACTCTTGACAATATCTTTAATCTTAATGAGGCTTTCCTGATTAAATTAATGTTAAATTACAAATATTAGGAACATATCTGTGCATATAGATTATTAAAACCATTAGTTTGCATCATTTTGTCAGTTCAATAATGTTTTTCTATCTCTGTCTTTTTGTAGATTTGGTAGGGCAAATTGGTCACATTTAGATTGGTTTGGACAAAATACAGGATGTCTAACCATAACTAGAAAAACGCGATATTAAACAATCTACGTCCATCTACCAGATCCACTACTACTACGTCACTTACCCGTCTCTGAGCTCACACATCATCAGGGATGAAGTCAAACACAGAAAATAATATGAAAAACACTACAATGTACACATGCCAAAAGAGAAGATAAGCAGGATAAACAACAAAGCTTTCCAAAAACAAAAAAACAATATCTGACTATATTTATCCCTGAGCAAGCACAAGCTGTGTGACTGAGCCCACTGCAGTACATTACAACTGTATATCACGCTAGAGCAGACCTGCCAGGGAACAATACAGGACTGTACAGAACAGGAAGTGCTCCTGATCTACAGCTGCCATTTGAGCTTTTTTCAATGAATGCTACTCTTGGAAGCTTTCTGACATTATATAGTTTTCCCGAAGCTATATAAGGAAGGAAGGAAGGAAGGAAGGAAGGAAGAAAGGAAGGAAGGAAGGGTGTTTCTTTGTTTGGTGTTATTCAGGCCTGTATGAATGACAGCCTTTATCAGAATGACAGACAGGGAAACAATAGTACATTCTTCAAACACTACTGTTGGAAAGCAATACATTAAGTATGGGAGTTAACACAGCACTTTGACTGTGGTGTGAAAGCCTTATCAGGCTTGGGGAAATGCTGACATCACCAAGCACTGAACAAATACTTACATCACTCATCAGACTCTTGAAGACTACAAGTTCAGCCTTCAGTCTGTCCACCTTCTCGTTCAGCTCATCCTGGACCTCGGTTGAGTCCTGGACGCTCTGAGTGGATGTCACAGAAAGGGAATTAAAATAAGACACGTAACAGGTAAACAGTGATATTCTATTAGGGTTAAGTCAAGTGTGTTTACCCACAATAAACTCAATAATAAAGTTTATGAAACAAATTTGCAAAATATATTTATCATTTCTAAAGTGGCGTTTAGCTTTATAACAAACATTCATATGACACATTTGGGTAGATAAAAGACTGACCGATTCAGATAAGGGCCCTTCTAATAAAATAAAGCCTTCATACTGTTATCCACATTGGTTACACTTTATGATCAGGACCCAAAGGTCATAATTTACTTTCCTTTTTATATTTACATAACTGAGATGATGCAGATGTGAGCCTCTGCAGAAAGCATTTAGTAATACTCAAGGTGTTTTAAAGCTGGAGCTGGAGCTGTGTAAAGGGAAGGTCAACATGTCCCAAATCCTTGCATGTGTGTGAACTGATAAAACAAGGTAGGACAGAGAGGATAAAACTGAATCATTTTTTCTCTTTTTTAGAGTCTCAAGAGATAACTGAGTCCACTTTTATGTCTGTATGGTAAATATGAAGCTACAGGCAGCAGGCTTTAACTTAGCTTAGCATAGTGACTAGAAACACGAGGAAAACGGCTAGCCTGGCTCTGGGCAAAGGTAAGAAAATCCACCTACCAGCACCTCTAAAGTTCACTACAGTACACAAATGTAAACATTATATCTTGTTATATCTTATTTGTTTAATTCATGTGCAAAAATCCCCAATTTGTGGTTTTGTGCCAGACTATTTGTTAACCAGGAGCAGTGATTCCCTGCAGTTTTGTTGTCACCCTGAGGTTGCCAGGCAACGTCCAATGCCTTACTTGATAACATAATTATTAAGCACTCTGACCTTTGTAACTTATAAGAAAAACTACCTTTTCTTAGGAGCCTACAAAAAACCCTATTCCGATAATTTCCCACTAAACGGATGATTTATCTACGTGCTCAGCAGTTCAAAGACAAGGTTAAAGGCATACTATGCAGTTTTCCGGTTTTGTCAAACAGCTACCCCTAGAGTCGCTGCGGAGTACTTGTATTTAACGTTAACTGTCTCTATATACAGCTCTGCGTCTCTGCACTCACGGCCTGATCCCCCCCCCCGTATACCGGTACATGTTCAGTAGGATGGAAGCGTCGGACATCGAACAGGCAAAGATAGACTCCGAAGATGTCTGCTGACCAGGTAACATCTGAGTGAATGCCTGCTAGTGTCTTCCATTGAGGCTGCTTCTTATGTCGCTGATGTATGTCACGTAAAGCAATTTGTGATTCCCACGATATTAGGCGGGGCGCCATCTTCAGACTTGCAATGCTGGTTCTGTCAGTGGCGTCCCTCCCAAGCGTTGCTTGATGATTCGCTATACAACAAGTTCGTTTACCATTGAAATTACTTCAAAGCTGTTATATTAAGGTAAAAATCTTGCATAGTATGCCTTTAAGACTGAAAGATGACTAACCCTGTCGATTTTATTCTGTCACTAGAAGAGTGCCAGTTTTTGCTTCTGTATTAAGTCAGCACATGGTAACAGCCCTTTGGCTCAGAGCCCTTAACAATAAATGGCTGTTTGCACTGAATTTACAATCTTTGAACAGATTTCCATGTCTTCCATACACAACAACATCTGTGTGAGTGCTCCAAAAAGGTTAAAGCCCCCAGGGGGGATGGCACTCCACCTCTCTATCTGGCATTTTTGCTGACCCAGAATCCAAGACAAACACGCATGCTGTCACAGATCGATTTGTGCAAAAGCAGAGAGAGGGCGGGATGCCGACTATATGAGGTACTCACACCAGCTGGGATGGTGTACGTGTTGTGATATAGCCTTAAGGTGTGACACTTTAAATTGATTTTGCCTCTAAATCTATTTCCTCTGCCTGCTCTGAACAGAAACATAATGGTAGGCTGCTGGTGATATTTGATGTTCATATCTATATCTAGGCCAACAGACTCCTCTTGATGGGTTTGTAATGTGGTTTTTCTAATCTGACACACATCCTCCTGGCTGTAGCAGCTTCAAGTCCGGCTCTGAATGAAAGACCATTAAAAAACTGAGCTATAAATGTTGATGCGTGTGCTGTAGTAGCAGTTTTGAAAATGCCACACTCAGATTTTATTTGTGCTCCTCGTCTGCATGTGTTAAATGACCCTTGGCATGACTTCATAGATGTGGATGAACATGTCTGTGGAATACATTTTATTGTTTATGTTTCCCAACCTGCTGCATGGATTCCACCGTGGACTCCAGCTGCTGTCGTTTGGACAGCTCTTCCTCCCATCTGCAACACAGAGCATAGAGGTGGGTCAGTTACTGCTGGGCCTGGTCCCTTGGGGGCCGCTAGACAGGTTGATGGTACTTTTGTGGGGATAATACTCCCATCTCCGATTACAAAATGCCCTTGACAGTGTGGGTTCACACCCATCCCATCCCCCCTCCCCCTATTTTCAATCTTTTGTCTCTTTCCTCTTTTGTACGGTGATCTTTACAACCCCACTGCCTCAATAAACTAGAATGGAGGTCCATCCTTTTCCAAACACATCAAACATTACTCATGAATAGTTTTTGAACCTTTGAGTCACTGCAGAAGGACATTTGAGCTTTAACACACCCAGAAAGGGTGGAGTGTCTCTGCCGCAGCCTAAATTCCTTCATGCTAACTGCATCTTTCTTCGTGAAGTCTCAGGAGTGGGGAATCTGTTCACAGGATCTCACTGGCACTCATAATTCAAAGCAAGTGAAATTGTCATTCATGCTTTTGACAGAGATAAAAACTACAGAGACAGAGCTTTACGTAATGCTACCAGCCTTTGTGCAGAGCCATTAGTAGAAATTCCAATATTTATTGAAGATAAGGTAGACTGAATTATTTATCACATCATAGTCGCCAGTTGAGCAAATAAGTCACACTACAACAAGCAGCTCATATTAATGGTTAAAATACGGCCCTCTAAGCTAAAAGCTAACATCAGCATGCTAACATCCCCAGAATGACATTAGAGAAGTATGATGTTTACATGTTCACCATATTACTTTAGTGCAGTGGTTCTCTATACTGTAGGTCCCCCTGGTGGGGCACAGGGCCACTGCAGTGGGGATGGCCAGGGGAAAATATGAAGTGAAACTAATGAAAGGAATGTGATTTTCTGCAAGGAAAATAAACAAGCAAGAGTTTGCTGATGCTATCATGCTATCATCACTTATTTAACTAAAATTCAACTTGGATCCTTTTTCATTAGTTACTTAGCCTATCATTGGTAAAGATGATAAAATATTGTGCGGTGGGGCATGAACCTTTTTCGGCCTATGAAGTGGGTCACCTCAGAAAAAGTTTGAGAACCACTGGTTTAGCTTTTTAGCATGCGGCAGCATCAGTACAGCAGATGCTGATTGGAATGTCTGGGGATAACAAAAGTGATTATAATTCATCCTCGGGGGGGGGCATGACTGTTTGTATCAAATTATATGGCAATCAATCCAATTGCTATTGATATCGTGTGATGGACCGAACAACCAACAAACTGACCAATCGGCGGACGAACCATCCCTCGAGTCACGCCGCTAGCATGGCTAAAAATAAAGTGCCAGACCACCCCGCTGGCTGCAAGCCATGATTAGCAACACAGTTCTCTTTCCCTCTCCTGACGGATCATATTACTCATCTGCACCATGGCAGCTATGTAAAAACAAAATTAGGAGCCTTTTTTAATTGCCCTGCAGTATGTACTGCACACACGGCACACAACGCTCAGCCCGTACTGCTTCAGTCTCCTAAGATATGAGATAGCCAGCATGCTGAGTCACGGATGCTTCCCAAAACAGAGTTTGATGTTCCGATTGGATAAAGAGCTCATTCAGTAATATGAGGTAACTACACAGACACCCATGTGATGATGAGACACAGTGGGGGGTTTTCTGTGTGTGTGTGTGTGTGAGAGAGAGAGAGAGAGAGAGAGAGAGAGAGAGAGAGAGAGAGAGAGAGAGAGAGGGAGACTGGGTCAGCCTGAGCCAGTGGGAAGATTTGTGTGTACTAGTATAAGTAGCACATGCCTGACCATATATGTGTTTTCTTGAAGGGAGAAAGCTGATATACGATGACCACTGGTGAATTCTGGGACATAACTGTAGCTTACCCATAGCCTTTACCATGGAGAAACACAAACACAGCCAGAAGTCACTTTGTTTCACAACATGCGTCACTAGAGGTTCACTTTCTCAACAAAACTCAGCTTGTTTCCATTCAGGACTCACTGAATGTACACTGTCTAATTAAAGAGAAGTATTCCTTGGCAGGGCGTGCCAGCTTGCACTGTGATTGAAGCCTTGTTCTAAAAAACGCTGGCAGCGCTGCTTTACTGTGTCCACAACACTCCGCCTGTCTGCCGCAGGACTCTGGCTAAGGTCAGTGGAGTTCACAACTGCATCACATCCTCTGCAGACACAAATCCGTCTGTCACAGCATCTGCATCGCGTGTTGTCACTTCCTGAAGAAACCACCAAGGCCTCTCTTTTAATGCTGTGGGTGATAACTGGATGTCATTAAATCGACCTACTGATGGAGGGAAAGCCTTCCCTGTGTCAACAATGTGTCAATGTTATTTATGTCATCTATCAAAGGTAATGGAATCATTGAAAGAACAAAGCGGCAGCTGCTTCCACATCATCTGGAGCCGTTACCATTCAGCAATCTATAAAAGTCAAATGGAAAACCGCCGACCATCCAAATTATAATGGCTAATCCAAACAACGATGACACTACAGCTTACCAAAGGTATTCTATCTGGCCTCTCAGCCATAGCTATGGTTCTGGTTTTCCTGTACCTTTGGTGTGACTCAGTCAAACGAACACACCCGGAGTCTCCTTACAAGGACAAAGACAGCAGGAGGGTTGGAGCCTGTGTCAACTCACTGACATCTGTTTATTGCCACACATATCCTCTGCAATCTTACTCTAATAAATCAAAAACTGTGCAGGGGTTACAGATGTATTAGTTCAGCCAAAAAAGCCAACTGAAATTGCTGCAATATACAGAGTGGTTTCTGTTTTTGGAGGTAAAACTAAAACTAAAATAGAAAGTAAACAAATCACACATAATGATGAAATCATGATCATGACACATTTAAAATAAAGACTGAATGATCTGTATTTTGTATTTGCCCAATTTCTCAACGTATTAGTAATGATTCCTCCAATCCAATTGACTAACAAACATAAGGTAATTATGTCATTGTATTAAGTCAGGATTGACTAAATGATTAACTACAGTGGCACTTAAGTAGAGTTGTTTAAATGAAATGAAATTAATTCAATTCATAAAAAATAAAAAACTACTACTAAAACAACTACGTATTCTGTGATTCATGAAAAACTGTGATTTAAGAGGATATTGCAGTGCAACACTGAGGGGGGGAAAGTGTAGTGTCTCACATCAAACAGACATTTTCTCATACAATTTTTGTCTGTTGAACAATAGGCATTTCTGCAGTGCTTGCCAACTAACACTCCCTGCCTTGTGAGGTATGTCTGGGAGTTATGCTTGCACGCGAGCTGGCTGAATGTTTTCCCATTACTGTGCCTGCGGACACAGCATGCACACATCCACATAGACTAATGTTCTTGGGCTTGGTACTTTCAAATGACAAGGCTCACAGTTAGAGTTTTATGGCACCCATAATGATTTAGTTGATTTATCTCCAGAATCTGACAGAATGATGAAAGATATATCTTGGAGGTGACTGGTAAATAATCAAATACCATTTTAATGATCAAATTATTTTCAGTTGTTCAAATTCCAAAGATCCCACAGTGTGATCACTTATGCAACCAGCAGTAAATACCAAAGGAGCGCAGGGAAAACTTTGAGGTGTGGTTGCGTATCATTCTATAAAGCCTTTGTTGCTCATAGCAAATAAAATTTGAGTCAGACAACACCCTGTTTAAACTATACGATGTACTGGAAAGTGTAACTTACTCAGTGGAATCTCTCAGCAACCAGACATCAAATTACAAGCTTGAACTCTGATCCTGTGATTAACCCTTAAACACACAGCTTTAGGGACTATGTTACACTGCTTCTGATTCATTTATTTTTTTTATTTTCACCCATAAGTTCCTCAAACTATTTAGTTTTGACAATTTTTGTATCAAAGTCTACCATTTATATCACTGAGAGAAGGCTAAATAACGGAAACACCTCTCTGTGTGATCAAATACAGTTCAACAGCATCATAACATCCTCCAAAAGGACCATACAGTTGAATTAACACCTCTCTAAAACAGCTTCCACAAAAACTGACATTATCCCTTTCATGAAGGGCGGATTTATTGCAGGACTGTTACCATAGGATGTATTACACTGCATTAGGTTTAGCTAGGTGTACCTAATAAACTGGCAACTGCTTGCGTACATTGAACTGTTGTTATGCTCATCCCTGACAAACACACTAAATAAATACTTTAAATAGTAATATGGTAAAACTTTTAGGGTTTATTATTATTATGGTGTATACATATATATACATATATATTTTTTGGGGGGTGATGATTATATATTCAGGTGACTATAGACTAATGAAAATATAGTTATGCATATTATATTAGATTTCTGCCAATAGAGCCTCCTAAATATTACACACTGGACCTTTAATTGTGGTGCAGAGCGGGTCGTCCCCTAATCAGAAGGTTGTTGGTTCGATCCCCGGCTCCTCCTGCCACATGTCAAAGTATCCTCGACAAGACACTGAACCCCACATTGCTCCCGTACATCGGTGTGTAAATGTGTGTGAAAGGGCGAATGTGGCACATAGTGTAAAAGCGCCTTGAGTGGTCGGAAGACTAGAAAGGCGCTATACAAGTACAGGTCCATTTACCATTTAATTCATAGATTAACCTGTTTTGTAGAACCGGGGTATATAGGATATACCAGAGCATGTATGGGTTACTGGAGGTACCCTAATATAATGCTCAACCTACCTACATCTGATGTGTTCATTCATTTATTTCACTTCATTATCACTTACACATATTTTCTTAAATGTTTGTGAGGACACAAATTTGTCATGTTCCTTTTTCTAAAACAAGGCTCTTAGTCTAAAGACTATAAAGATATTTTAATAGGGCCATTACAATTCATTCTCATGAGTGCAGGCAATAGTAAAACAGGAAGTGTTACATGATAACAGATTCAAGGATCAATACATCTGGCTACATGCAGGACAAACACCCATTCAGCCTCGGCTGCTCGTATGAAATGAGGCCACTGACAGCTTTGATAAATCAGACCTCAGAGTCCAGAGCGGTTCCTCCCATGGATCCCTATAGGCGTCTATATAACGTCTGCTCCATGACAGCACCATACCCCAGTCCTCAATGTGCAATTATACAGTGTACAAGCCGGGGCCATGATTTACTTTCAGAATGGATTCTTCCAATAATGTTGGCCAGATAGGAGGCGCCTGATGGGAAGAAGCATGTGTGGCACTGACATGTGAAATGGTGAGCAATGTGAGGCTTCGGTGAGAGGAAAAAAAAAACCGGGTGGGTACGACTCTAGTAGGTCATCGATTGAATGTCATGATGCTCTGTAATCTATAGCCTCCCCAGACTCCACAGAGACACGTGTGTGGCTTGCTAATGATGCAGCCTTGTGAAAAGGATCGAGCCGGGAGGTAAAGCGGCTCCGGAGCCCACCGTCTGGCTGCTCGGGGGTCTCCGCTGACGAGACAACGCACCAAGGTCAATGCTCATTTCATTTCTCTGCTCAAACTAATGCCCTCCATGACCTGTATCCATATCCATAACACAACCACACACACATTTGTCCTCCATCATCCCATCTTCTCAAGCCATCTTGTGTCCATGGTAACCGTGCCACCAGCCTGCAATCGGAAGTGCATGCAGATTAATTCCTGGCTCACTCAATCATGTAAACTGTGCACAGAGACGTCCAGCAGTATCATCGTTCACTGGCGGATGATTTCTCTGCTTTATGTTCCTCCAGCATGGCCACACTTAAATATAGCCCTCCTAACCCAGACAGGACACAGACACCAACAGGCCGAGCAGGAGGAATGCTGGTGTTGCTAAGTGACCACAGACGTTTTCCCAAGTCGACCACCATTATCACTGACCGTTAGTGAGTGAGCTAATATTGCTAGTAGCTAATACAGAGGACAGTATTTGTCATTGTTCTATTTATTCTTAAAGAGGTTTTGGTGATGTTTTTTTGTGATGGATTAGAACATTTTAATTTAGTATATTGTTATTGAATAGTTTTGGAAACAGGTAACATTAGCTATGTTTATGTTAACTGTAAATGAGGACCCTCCATCTAATTTATCATGATCACACTGATCCGACAGCAACACAAACAAGAATATAAGTTTACAGCTTAATGTTCTGTAGAATTATTATTCATTTTGGTCTGATAATAAAAGATAAAAGGTCAGGAGATCAACATTTTCACAATCCAATGCTTGTTGTTACTTTAATTGTTGAATTTGTATTAATGTGAAACAATACAGCCTGTGTGTGTCTGTGTGTGTGTCTGTGTGTGTGTGTGTGTGTGTGTTTGTGTGTGTGTGTTTGCATGAATTTGTACTATATCTGCTGTATCAACCTGTGAAGTGATCCTGTAGGGTCGTCTATCTTTATTGTGTTGATTGTTATAAAATATTTTTAAACACATAAAATCTATAACAGCACAGAGTTTTCGAGGTCTACTTTAAAATGTCCCTTCCAATAAACCCGGTTGGTTTAAGCTGAACTTCAGACCTTCACTTTGTGAAATATGACATCAGTGACCAAAAAAGGTCATCTTCTCTATGAAATATGAGGACTGCATCCTAAATTACTGGTCATTCCCTCCTGTCTCTTTATCAGCCTGCAAAGCTCGCCTTTATCTAAAGGCTTTGAAAGTCGTTGGAGATAGCTCTCGCTGAGCATTTTCCATTTATGAAATCCTCCTTCACTTCAAGGGAGGAAATACAGAAAGCTTTGATCCGAATCTGGGAGCTTCAAGAGAAGAAACATTCCTCGAGGTTATTCAACTTGCGAACAGTAAACATTTATAATGTATAGCTGATAATGTCACAACTACTAGATGCTGTTAAATATGCAATACAATGCAGATGTTAATGGGATGAAATGGGATATTATTCATTCATTATGAAATTTGTTGCCAGTATATATGTATATATGTATGTAAAGCAAATACTGTGAGTATTCCATGAACTCACATTGTTACACTAACTGGTAATTATTCCTAGACAATGAGTGTTTTTTTTAATGTATTATTTTTGGCCTTTATGCCTTTATTTTGATAGAGAGACAGCTGAAGATAGACAGGAAATGGGGGCAGAGAGAGAGGGGATGACATGCAGGTTGGACTCGAACCCGGGCCGCTGCGTATATGGGTTTCCAGCTCTACTGACTGAGCTAAACGGGCGTCAAGTGTCACACATTCTCATTTAATGTTGTACTAATTAACTGACAAATAATGAAATGTATTTAGGCAATAGAAACAATGTTATTAAATTATCTTACAATTGTTTGCATGAATAAATGTAATGATATTTTTAGGCCAGTGCAGCACGTTATCAGTTGGTACACGCTTGTCAAATCCTGGCATGTAATGCATGTTTGGAACAGATTGAATAAAAAAGCATTAACAGTGATGATGAGAGGATGTAGGCACAAGGAAATGTAATCTCTGAGTTTGATGAATGTTCTCTGTCTTAACCCAGACATCTGCCTCTTAATTATAGTTCTTGCAACCGTAGTATGTTTATACATACTCACAGGGATAAAGCTTCTATAAGCTTCATGGGTGTCAGGGGATCTTTGTGAGTCATTTACAGACTACAACTTCATATCGTATATAATCCACTTTAACTCCTCACCCCATGGAACAACTTTTTCGTGGATTTCAACCATGAAGGAGCTCCTCGCTGCAAGTTCAGGCAGAATACAGTCTTCTATTCCATGGACTAGCTGCAGCACAACAAGGCAGGAAACATAGCCTGGAAACAAATTATGTTCCTGATGTTCTCTGGAATAAGGTGAGACTAATTTACACAGATCAAAGAATCTACCTGAATAGAGGGTTTGGTGAAACCCCAGAGGATCCTCCCTTCATACTGACAGATAATTGGAAGCCAATGCTGTAACATGTCTAATTCTCTGTCCTGACCCGGCTCCACAACTTTGCCACACTGACTTTTTCCCAACAATATGGGTGTGAGCTTGACTTGTTTGCACTACGCACAAGAATTATCTAATTGCTTAACTCCCAAAGCCTGTCCTAGCCCTCTTTTCTCTGGCCTGAGGGTTGCTGCTGTCAGTTTAGCTGTAACCTCTTTAGAGGCAAACACATAGGTGTTCACACATAATTGCCATCAGTTTTTAACTAATAGCCATGACCTAAGAGCAACCTGGGAAAAAGTGGATAATTGCTTTTAAAGGAACTTATGTAAGTGTTTATAATGGCAACCATTTCGCAAAAGCATCTTTGTACAGACATGCAAAGGTGTTGCCGCAGTGAAACCACCCCGAACTTAATGATTTGTTTATTTATGAAGGCTGACAGTTAAATGTCAAGAGTTTTTTTTACTAATTTAAAAATTCCAGATAAGCATCTGAAAAGTGAGATGTTATCGCATAGACTATTTTATTGACATTTATTTTTTATTTGTTTTTCTTTTCTCACAAGTCAACACAGTAAAAAGCAAGAATGATATTAACACACAAAAACAAGAATGAATCTATTGCTTATTAGTGCAGTCTGCAGCAGAGTGGGTGACAGAGCCTTGTGACAGAAAATCAGTTTTCCCTGCAGTCTTCGCTGCACACTAACCCCACCCCATGTCCTACAAAAAAAACAAAACTACTGCGCTTTTATTTTCCCACTGATTTCATTTACTGCAGTCCACATTATAGTGTCATCATAATAGCTCCGGGCCTCTGTCTATTAGCTTATCATACTGTACAAGTGCAACATATTTGCACAAAAAACGAGGGACACGAGCTGTGTAAACACTTCACTAAGAGAGCCAGACTTCTTAACAATGGCTTTGAGTTGGATGTTCTGGTTGACAAATGACATGGATTTATGAGATTTCTTGTAAGTGTACAAAGATAAGTGCACAAACAACTGCCTGCATGCCCGGGCGATGTAAGGGTGGAGTTGCACTAGGAACAACATCCCGTTAAAGAAGAAAAGAGGTGAAGATGTTCAGTTCTGGCACAAATCCTCCCTGGCCAGGGTGTGTACAGTCAAATTATATGAGACATAATAGATCTATGAGACATCACCACTAGACAAATATCTTTTGTACCTCTGGGTACACACACCTGCAGGATGAACCCCAGGAGTGAACATAAAGCTGCAACAGTTCTATTCAGAAGAAATCTGGTTTCTGTTGACCACAATTAAGTTTCAATTAATCACAAACAGACAACTGAAACTCTCAGCCTAGGGACCAGAACCAGCCTACGTGACAGTTTCATAACATCCCCCTGCATGTGTAGTGTTACTGTTTGTTCCATTTTGACTTTTGGGAAATGTGCTTTTATTCAAGGTGCTTTACAATGTGGCTCTCATTCACCCATTCAAACTCTCACAACACTGATGACAGTGATGCAAGGCACTGTCCTAACCTTCAGGGTTCAGTGTCTTGCTCAAGGACGGGAAGAACCAGGGAGCTAACTACGAACCCTATGATGAAAAAATGCCAAAATTCTCATGACCCAGACACTCAAATGTGCATATTTGCTGGTTTTCTTCTCTTCTATGATTGCGAACTGAATATCTTTGGACTGTCAGCTGGACAAAGCAATCTGAAGACAGCACTTTGGGCTTTTGAAAATTGTTATTTATTTTTACATTTAATAAACCAAACAATTAAATGATTTAATCAAGAAAATACCTGTTAAATGAATCAATAATTTAAAAGATTGTTAGTTGAAGCCTTAATTAAAGCTTTCTATTTGACATTTAGCAAGCTGCGCTTAACTGCACGACTTGTCAACAGCTCACACAAAACACCAATATATCTCTCTCTAAACCCAATAGACAGTTTCAAAAGAGTTTGACAATTAATTAACACTTTTAAATTCTAATTTAACAATTCATTCTTTTTTCATTAAGTTAAATGTGATTGCTATCTGCCATACCGAAAAGATGCTGTTCAAGGGAAAAAAAATAAAAAACATTGTGTTGAGTGTTGAACTTATAAATATTATCCCCCCAACACACACTCACACTCTCTCACACACACACACACACACATACACACCCCTCAACCAAGCCTGCCAGCAGCTCCCAGGTAATTTGATTTTCAGACCCCATATGTGCCATATTTTTTTTAAAAACAATTAAGGAGAAAATCAGAGCTTTGAATGATGTGATGATGGAAAAAAGTGATATGTGATATGAATGTACACTGAAAATCAACTACGACACTATTAAAGGCCAAATCTTGAAATCTTATATCTATATCGATTACTGGTATATCTTTTTGACATGTAGATGAAATATATGTATTCTGTGTGTTTCTCAACTGCTAATAATTGAAAATGTAGTTTTTGTGTTTACAAGCATTAGTGATATGAACAAACCTATCAGTATCAGAAAACATAAATAACGTGTTAGCCTGTGTATTGAATGACCTGCCAATCATTTTGGTAGTAAAAGCTAAGTTACAATCCAGTGTTGGCACTACTAGGTTGTTTACATATATAGATGACTAATTATGCTTTTAGAATGGCAACATTTTAGCTGCTGTTACGATTATAATGAAAAAGCTGCCACAGAGGGTTAAAACATTATATTTCGCTATATGAATAAGATTTAAGAGACACATCTGGTCTCCTTTAAGGTCAAGCATGCAGGAGCACACAGACAGATTTAACTGTCAAGACTCTCGCATACAATCTTCCTCACGAGCACATGCAACATGATATACTGCCCACAAATGTGTGTGTGTGTGTGTGTGTGTGTGTGTGTGTGTGTGTGTGTGTGTGTGTGTGCTATGTGTGTTTTAATGTGCTTAAAAAAAACAATGTTTCCTCTGGAATAACTAGCTTTTGACATACAGCGGTTATTAAGTCAGGATGCTGTGTCAGCACATCCAGGCCGTTACAAAAGGCATAGCAATTCAAACTGAGCAGGTCTGAACGGAAAGGCAATGACACTTGTTATATTATTAGGTGTAAATATAGATTAGGTCTGATGATTATGGACTTAGCAGAAAGATTTAGTTGACCTAACAAACTGTTCGTCTGCTGCTTTGCTTCAGGCCACAACTGCTTTTCCAAAACAATCCACCAACCAAACCCACAGGACAGCTCACTCGCCCTATGCAGTCAGTGCTTTAAGACAGGTGCATTCCTGCATCTTTAAATATGGCAACGCGCCACTGCTCTCAGCTGTATCGATACCCATGAATAATCAACCACAGCTGTGCTGCACAGCACAGCAGCTCCACGCACAAGAACAGAGAGGAAAAAGGCACAGGGAAGCAGAAGGGGAAACTAACTCTATCATAGTACCACCCAGATTTTCCTTCCAATTACATTTCCAACACAGTTTTTTTCTTCTCTTTTTCCTTTGCAGAGTCCATGGTTGTTGGCTTTTTCTTGTCTTAATTATGGACTTTATTACATAAAGAATGAGGCTGGCATTGTTTTATATTGTTTGCCACAAATTCCAAGAAAGCCCAACAAAGCCCAACAATGCATTAGTCTGCCTCTCAATACTTTCCACATTTCCTGCCCTGGCTGCAGTAAACCCTTAAAAACACAAATATATAGATTCAGATTTTAAAAAGCCACAGTGTTTTTTTCTGGAGCAGCACGGCACTGTAGTTTTTTAGCAAATATTACTCAAAAAACAGTAAGTAGTGCATTTGTTGGGGACTATTTTCAGCTGAGGATTAATACACATTCATTCACAGTGCAGTGGTTCTTAACATTTTTTTGGCTTGTGCCTCTTTATCTCCAAACAAAGGCGATTCATGACCCCACATCACAAGCTGCATAGGTCTGCAAGCTTTGAGCAGTTTAACCAGAGTGATGTTGAAAAAATGTAACACAAAGAAAACTGAAAAAAAATGAAAAAAATGGTCTCAGGACCTCTCAGATTAATCTTGTGACTCCTTGAGAGGTCCTGACCCCCACGTTGGTAACCACTGCTCTTTACAGCAGCAGGGCGGTGTATGTGGTATTCACATGTTCATCATAATGTCACCCAGTGCAACAGTTTGGCTTATTTATGTGCTTATGGAAAACAATGGAGGTCTATGGCACAGAGGAATGAAGACAACCCTGGCTTTTTAATGATGATACTAACGTATAATAATACTAGAGACTGCAAGTTCGAAAACATGTTGTGAGCTTAAGTGAGGCACACCATGCAGACAGGAAGAGGGAATAAGAGAAGAACAATATAGACTCTAATCTGGAGCTCAATGGTTTTAGTGAACTGAGCTCTCTCTCTCTCTCTCTCTCTCTCTCTCTCTCTTTCTCTCTCTCTCTCACTGTATCTCAGCAGCAGGGAGTCTTCCACTTCGAGAGGGCCCCAGCTCAGTGCAGCGGCTGCGTGCCAGGATATGGTGCAGGGCTGGCTGGAGGTTGGGGCCTCGGTGCTAGGTGACGGCTTAGAGAAAATCCCTCTCATGAATAGACGGCCTGGATTATACACAGGGCAGGTCACCACCAAAGACAGATGGGGAGAGGCTGAAGAGTTCATCAGCGTTGCTCTTCACGGGGAAATATGACATTTGAAACACAATGCAGCCTTCAGCTTTGGAATCACAGTATACCTCATCCTGTAATTAGTCAGTTCTTTATTACCACAACCCCCGAATTCAACTTTCAAAAGAGATGCTCAACTCTGCCTTTCACCTCTTTTAAGTACAGGCAGAAAAGATCAAAGCCTCGGAAAGTGTCTTCAGTGAATTCTCATTGCATTGATCCATGCACAGCTAAATTCAGCTGTAAGTAAATTATTCATGCAGGAAGAACATGCCCAGGAGGCCCTGAGACTGTTCTGGTTCACTATACGTCCTGTATCACCCACACTGAGATCCAGCAGGACAGTTGTTTGGCCTCTGTTCACTGATGGGATAAACAACCAATTAGGAGAGGCCACAGCACTGACCGGGGTTCTGGTTCAAGTCCTAGCCGGGACAGAGCTCATAGCTGATGTGTGTACTATCAGTGTCTAAAATACTGCAGTATGGAATAATACAAAAATACATTATCTGGGTCTCTCCATCTCTTTCTTTCTGTCTCTACAGCACCTCTGTTCCACAGAAATTCGTGTAAACTACAGTAATATGAATCGCACACTGTGCTCCCATTTTCCGAATAAGCAAATAACTAACCTTATCTTTATTCATGCAGCACTTGTATTAGCATATTAGCACAAGTATAACTACTGTCTTTTATTCCCTATCTTTCTGTCCGTGCAGTAATCTGCATAATGGATAAAGCAGACTGCTATAGCTGTGCACCAACATGTAAAGTCTAAACAAATGTGCACTTTGCCTTTTCGGTCACATACGGTAAAGGTAGCTGTTACAGACAGCTAGACACAGTATCTATTCTTAGTTAACATATCGTGTGCTGTGGACTGTCAAATACGTTCGTCAATGTCAGCCACTGTTGTGGCTTTTTAAGCACTATTGCATGCTGGTGGCAATTACTGGTAGAGACTCACTGACAGGCAAGTGATACATTTCGCATTGATGCATGACAGTGGGGTAAAAACAGCGCGGACGAGGGCGCTGACATTGACCTTACCCATCCTTCTTTGCACGGCCGCTTTTCTGTGTGAGAGGTAATCCCACAGTCCAGACGCTGTGGCACTAAAGTGGACGGTCATACAAGCTGGCTGATTTATGAAGCCTATGCCTGGACAACTATATGTGTATTTGCAGCTGAGACTGTGTGACAGCGAGTGAGCACAACAATGTTCTGAAAGCAAAACAATCTGATAAATTAGTTAAGAATGTGGACTAAATCGATTAAAGAGCTTTTCCAGATCCAGAAGTACATCCAGCAACACAGTGAAATAACAAGTCTGTTTTCTATCAAAAGGATAATGGAGAGTAGCTGATTTGGAAACATAATTTAGGTCAATTAAGGTTTATCAGAGCAAAACTTTTCTGCTCAGAAAAACAGCTTAAAACTGTAGATGGTTGGGGAAATATCAGCACACTGGAACCCTATTTCTGCTATTTTGTAACAGTAAAATTCAATCTGCGTCTTTGTCAAATTGCACTTTTTCAACTTTTAATACAAATCAAGAGGTTACAAAAAGACTTTTGTCTGAAGAGAGAAGTTATGAAAAGTTAGAACACAGGATAGTTTTCAGGAAGTATTCTCTAAAATGACACACACGTTGCTAACAGGGACATTTACAAATGAACTGAAAGCAAATGTGTGAAATTCAAGATCAACTTCATCATTCCTTAACGATCAATTCCCACTTCAGATTTTTGAATTCTATAGTACCAGTCATTTTATATTAATTCCTACAAAAAGGATTTTTCTGGCTGTTGGACTGCAAAGTTTATTAAAAGTTCCCATGAGCACTGTTCACTGTTGTTTTGTTGACATATTATTATAATTATGCAAGCAGATTTCCACTGCACAACAGTGGATAGCTGTTTTAAGGGAAATTTAAGGGCAAAACCATGGTTCAAGAGGTTAAAAAAGTCTCCAAATGTAATACATAATGTCACAAGTTTCATCTTAGAGGCACTTGTGCAATTCTGGCCCACATGTCTATGCCCACATTGTACAGCTTCATTGTCATGGCAATTTTTTTTCTATTATATTTGAGTCTTTTCATGTACCCAAGCAGCCTTTGAACTGACTTCACAATACAAAGTGACTGCGTTACAAACAACAACGTAGGACAAATAAAGCACAACATTTCGCTGCAGGCTCAGAAAATAGTCTCCTGATCAGAAAGAGACGTTCTGTAAAATGAAAGAAAGTAAAAAAACAAGTACTTTATGGAATGAGAGCAAGTGGCCAAGTCAGAAATGGATCAGCTGGCCATCCATCTCCTTGTGAATGTCCACACTCGTAAGGTTTTAATAAATCACCGGGGCAGTGTGGGAGCATGGGGCGGGGGGCCCCGTTGGAGTTAAGGATGCCTTACAAAGCAGTCTGCTTGACACAGAGAGGAGCGGAGGGGTGGAGGGGCTGTATGAGGGGTGGAGTGAAGGGCGAAGGAATGGCTGAACATGAAAAAAAAGCACATAAGGGAAAACTCATGGCGGGATGGGGCGCGGGGATTGAATGCTAAAACGTGACTGTAGTAAAGAGGATTTAGACTGGGAGACAGAGAGAAAACAACTGGCCAGTGAACTCAGCAGTGATGCAATTACTGAGCTCAGAGCCGAGAAGGAATGTGAGAGGCAGGGGAAGAGATTGATTACCATGATTATTGGCCAATAAAAAGAGGCTAAATGTGTCTTGTTCCTCACTTCTCTGAATGTAGACAGAATATAAAGAACATGTTTGACACTTTGGTACTTGTGAGTGTCATTAAAGAAAAATGTAAACACACATAAACACCTGCAATTCCTTTACCTATGTAGAAACAATGAGTAACACATAGAAAACCCACAACTGCCAGCATTTGGGGTAATTTCATGATCGTGTAGTGCATTAGTGTTTTATAGATTTTGCTAACTAAAGCCCTACTTAAAAAGCAACTAAGATGGCTCTTTCAATTACTTTTCAATAGCTCGCATTTTTTGCCAAAGGAGATCCAAGATTTTTGGGGCTTCAGCTGCAGCAGTTTTCAATTTGGCTGTTGTCCCAGTCACTGCCGTTCATCTTCTCAAGCAGAAATGCACAAAAAAGGATATGCTGGTGTTACGGAGAATGACTGGACAGGATATAGTTTCCCTGCGGAGTGGGAGAGCACACGCATTCTGTGTCACTGAGTCAGTGCGCTCACAAGGGAAGTCAGCGTTCGTCATAGCCGACCTCACCGAGCAGACAGAGGCCTGTTAAAATGCCTCTCTGCTTGAATCATGGCAGCAGACAGAAGCAGGCGGCTCCTTGGCCTGTTTCCCCCCGCCTCTACAGAAGCCAACCGAGCCGGCCAGAAGTGACGTGGGTCAGCCAGGGGGACGCTGCAGTGAGTCCTCAAAGGAAACACAACTAATGTGACTAAAGAAGAAGGACAATTGGTGGAGACTGAGCCATGCAAAGGAATTTCCTCTGAAGTGTGTGAGAAACAGGATCGGTTCAATTCACGATAAACGTCTTTGTGTAGCTAAAATGCTGAGCACCCAATGAGCTCTGACATCCTGCATGTGAAATACTACCTCAACTGTAACTCAATCACTGTGAAATCTTTCCACTGGACTGTCAGATGAGTGTGACATTTTGCAAACCACGCCCACATGGCACTAAAAAAGTCACAATGATAAGTTCGAAGTCACAAAGTGAAGGGTAGAAAAACAGCTCAGATCTCTCCCCCAACTCAGAGATCATTTCCTTCTTGATTAATATGCTGATCATTTTCTTGAATAATTGATTAATCATTTGCTCTATAATATGCCAAATACTGTGAAAAATGCCCATCAGTTTCCCTGAGTCCAAGGTGATGTCTTCAAATGTCTTGTTACGTCCAACCAATCATCCAAAACCTAAAAATATACAACTTACAATGATATCAAACAGTGACAAGCAGTGAACCATTCCATTGGAGAACCCATTATAAAATGCCAATCAATTATAAAAATAGTTAAGATTAATTTTCTGTCTATTGCCTAGTCTTTTCAACTTGAATGTGAACAATACATGAGCCCATCTCGAAGAGCAATATTGATTATGTGTCTGTGTTTTAATGTAGCACTACTAGAGCATCTCAGCTTATAAACTGCAACGTCTACATTGAATGAGTCAACCCTTGAACTTGTGACTGCAGTATGGATTATGATGTCGAGAAATAAGCCTGTAAGTGCCCCAGTGATAGTCTGGTATGTGGTAACATTTTGTTTTTATTTTCATGTTTCTGTCTTATTTATGTTCAACTACAGTGATGACAGGGGCCCAGAAGAGAAAAAAGGGGAGCCCACAGCTACATTCTTCCAGGGCCTTTCCTTGCAACTCACCTGCAAATCATTAACATCTGGTCAAATGTTTTAGGAAGTATCCAGGCCGACATAACATAACTGTGCTACTATATTAGTTATGGAAACATGCTCCACATTGCCTGAGACCTGTCAACAGCACATACATCAACAGATAGTTCCACATCAAAATGCTGGCCAGCCTGTACTCACTTTCTCCTGTACTCGTCCCTCTCCCGCTTGACTTTGGCCAGCACGTTATACAGAGCCCTCAGTTCTGGGGTAATGGTGTCTATTTGGACCCCGACTCCGTCCGGGTGCGTCCACGTCACCCCGGGCCCGTGCAGGGTCTCAAAGCGCTCCCCTTGCCTCCGGACGTGGGTGAAACTCCAGATGGTCCCCGGCAGTCGCGACTCGGGACCGTCCGTCTGCACGGCAACTTCACGGGTGTAAAGGTGGCGGTATTGCGGTCTCTGCAGAGCTTGCTGCAGCTGGCTCTCCAGCAGCTTGTTCCTCCTCTCCAGTTCGTGGACTTTGGCAAGGAAGCAGCGGAAGCGCAGGTTGAGGGTTTTCAGCACATGGATGTTGGAGCCCAGGTCATTTCGCAGGGCGCTGGTCACCGCGCCCGACCCGGTGGGTACGTTGCAGACCGGACCGGGCGGCGTATCGGAGAAAAACAGCGAGTTCATGTTGGTAAACAACCGAACACCTTGTAATCCAAACTATGGCTCTGATCTGGTTTTGTATGCAACAACAACAACAAAAAAAAAACTGTCCTTTATCTCTGCATATTCCCCTCACAAAAATCCCACTCCCACAGGACGAGTTTCTCCTTACAATGCAGATGCTGAGAGGGACTGGGTGACCATCGCTGTCCCCGCTGGATGTTTACCCCGAGATGCTGACAACATGGACCCCTGCAGCACGGGTGTTCACATGCAAAATAATAATGAACCCAGAAAGTCCTTTAAGAGGCACCGAGGGCATTATCTTCCGAAGGAGCGAGAGGTTTGACGCAGACCGCAATAAGCACCAGCATTACTTCCCGTCACCCTCATCTCTGTGTGTGCCTTTGTGAGGAGCTGCTGATGCTGTGCGTGGTTCATATAGCCAGAGGAGGAGAAAGATGGTCCACCTTCTTCCTTTGTCATTCCCCGTTACTGTGGCTCTGTCCGGTCTCCATGTGGTGCGGTAGGATGGTGGCAGGACGCAGGACCGCAGAGCCCGGCCTCTCAGTGCTGTGCGCGGATCATGTTGCAAAGTGCTAAACTAGGCACTATCAACCCACATCGGCCCCTCCCACTTCCCCTCCCCCTTTTTTTCTCTCGCGCACTGACAGCGGTGAGAGGGATCACATCCCGGCTGAACGCATGAGCATAAACTTAATTAATAGACTGTAACAACCGTGCGATTTCAATTCATTCTGTTTCACACACATATATTATTTAGGGCATCGTGTTAAGGGGTTTGACTAGTAACAGGCCTGCAAAAATTAAACTTAAACTACAAGAATAATACATTTATAGAGGGACCATTATAGCCTATACTTTTCTATTTAATCATGATGTATTCTACTCAATTATATGGCTATATATGGTAAGGTTAGGTGTGTTCATACATGAGTCCCTTCAAAGACACATTTCCATTGTTTTTTATTGTTAGATCAAATTTTTATTTTAACCTCTGTCTTTAGAATCGGTTGTTACTGATATGTATATATTATAGCCCCTATTTCATATACTTAAATATAAATAAGTACATAAAGGCTATATAGAATTGCTAAATTAGTTTAGGACAAGATGTAATTTCAAACAAGTTTAGTGAAAGTGATATTTTGCACCATGTGTGCTGATACCATTAGTACACAAACAAAGCAAAGTTACTCACCAGTTAATTTAATTTAACTGCCATCCTTTCTCTGGTGATGGCAGCAAAACAAGTCCAGGCAAATTCAGGCTTGTCCTTAGCTTAGAAATGATGCACAGTTGAAACTCACTAGATTTATACATTTCAGTAAATTAGCGTTTTTCTAGTAAAGATAAAAACTAATTACTAAATTAACATATTTATTTTAAATATTATTCAATAGCCCTAATCGTTTCTTAGATGCCAAAGTGTTGTATTACTGAGTGAATACTCTTTTATAGTCAGTCATGATCCACTTTGACCTCTAAAAGAAAAATGTAACTGAATCAACTTTAAAATATATTTTAAATAAATTCAAATAATACAGTTGTGGTGATGTTAAGTGATCCAATTATTTCATTTGAGTTATTCTAACTTATTTACTTTACTTCCATCCTACTCAAAAATTAAAATGTTCATGCAAATTGTTACAGATAGAAATTTCATTTTGTATGATCAAACTGTTTATTATAAAACTCTTTATGTCAAACTAGTTTATTTTAAACATTTAACTGATATTTGATTCAGACTCTCACTTCTACCTCTCCTTTCTCTTGTGGTAGGTACAGTCTGGCAAGTCTGGGCAAATGTAGGCATGTCCTTAGCTTTGTTGAAACTTATTGTGTATATGGTACACAGTGCTTTTAGAGAGGCTATATTTCATTTAGCTCAGAAACATAAGGAAGCATTAATCACAAGCACATAAAACCTATTAATATACACTTCCCTTAGTATTGTAGTGTATAAAATCTAAAGTTATTGTAGGCTATAGTTTTTAAAGCTTATTCTTTATTTGTACTGGTTTACTAGCTTTCTGATTTTGATTTGATCTTTTTTATAATCTGTTTTATTCTGTGACACATATACTTTCCCCCCAATGATCAAAGTGTTATAGTACATACAAGTTACAAAGCACTCCACATATGATTAATAAGACAAAAAAGCCAAACTTCTGTAAGTCTGCAACATCTTTCTAATACTATCAACTGAAAATGTGCAGGGGAGAATGAGAATTATAAAAGGGGACCTACAGACATAGACAGGGGCCACACTTCCATAGTAGTCCACTGTAAACCCACACATGGATGTCTATCTGTGATAGTAGTCATCATAGTAGTAATATCACTGTACTTGGATGTTGTTGCTTTGACTCAGGGGCCTCCTAGTGGTCAACCCATCCATAATCAGACAGATGATCTTGACCCGTTCATGTAATACATAGCCTAGATGTTAAATTAATTTGTGACAGCTAGGTAAATGAGTAAGACTATGAAACATATTGCTTTTAATAAAAAATGAATTCCCTAAAATCATTGACAGTATATATAAAATAGGCGATAGCCTATATTATAATATGCTACTAACTCGACGTACTTTTTTTCCGTTTATTTAAGGAGCGGCAGTAAATTTATGAACACCACAGCACCGATGAGTTATTAATAATTTAATTAAAAGTCATTTTTTCTTTTATTTTTTTTAAAACCGTATAATACGTTTGTAGTCAGGCGCCACATGGTCAACCTCACCGAACAGAAACATTTGGGGTCCTTTTACTTCACGTGTGCGTCTGCTGCTCTGCCATCGTGAGAGGAAACCATGCCGAAGTCAAAGAGGGACAAGAAAAGTAAGCAAATATACATTCAAACTGTACTAAACTCAAAACTGTGAAGCGGGTTGAGTTCATTAACTGGCTGCGCATATTTACCCGTTGTTCATGACAACGGGAGAGTGACGTAAATGAGGTAACAAGCCAACGTTAGCTTTCATTTAGTCCTTCAGTCCTTCAGTCTTTTAGTCTTTTAGTCTTTTAGTCCTTCAGTCCTTTAGTCCTTCAGTCTTTTAGTCCTTCAGTCTTTTAGTCTTTTAGTCCTTCAGTCCTTCAGTCCTTTAGTCTTTTAGTCTTTTAGTCCTTCAGTCCTTCAGTCCTTTAGTCTTTTAGTCTTTTAGTCTTTTAGTCCTTCAGTCCTTCAGTCTTTTAGTCCTTCAGTCTTTTAGTCTTTTAGTCCTTCAGTCCTTCAGTCTTTTAGTCCTTCAGTCTTTTAGTCCTTCAGTCTTTTAGTCTTTTAGTCCTTCAGTCCTTCAGTCCTTTAGTCTTTTAGTCTTTTAGTCTTTTAGTCCTTCAGTCCTTCAGTCCTTTAGTCTTTTAGTCTTTTAGTCCTTCAGTCCTTCAGTCCTTCAGTCTTTTAGTCCTTCAGTCTTTTAGTCCTTCAGTCTTTTAGTCTTTTAGTCCTTCAGTCCTTCAGTCCTTTAGTCTTTTAGTCTTTTAGTCCTTTAGTCCTTAGCAGTTAACAGACATGCTGTTACAGTTATTGACTATCAGTTGAACTCTTAACTTACTTACTAAATCTCGCTCCATCTTCCCCTCAGTTTCGTTAACGAAAACAGCCAAGAAGGGGCTGGAGTTGAAACAGAAGTTAATCGAGGAGGTGAGTGTTTTCTGCTCTGCTGTCAGCTCTAGCTATGTGCTAACTTAAGGTTAGCTGAAGCTGTTGTTGTTTCACACCTGTTTTTTTGTCGTTTTAGTTACGGAAATGTGTGGACACCTACAGACATGTGTTCATATTCTCTGTGGCCAATATGAGGAATAACAAACTGAAAGACATCAGGACAGCATGGAAGCACAGCAGGTAAAGACAATGTTTAAAGGGACATTACACAAGTTTTACACATGGAGGGGAAGTTCATTCTTCAGTAGGAGTACTGGTCAAGGTTGAAGTCTGAGATTACCCCAGCAAAATCTGGGTTATCTTTGAGACTACATATTTCTACAAGACGATTCATGTTAGTTACTGGGGGGTATGGAGTTGGAAAGACATGGACATTTACCAGTGTGGTCTAATGAAAGATGCTGCCAAGTTGCATTAAGGGATGCAATTTTATGAAAGTTCAACACTAAACACTGAAGCAGTCCTTTTAACAAATTTCTCAGTAAACAATTTTAACTGGTCTCTTCTCTGTTCCACAGATTTTTCTTTGGCAAAAATAAAGTGATGATGGTTGCCTTGGGTAAAGGTGCAACCGACGAATACAAAGATAATTTGCACAAGGTAGGCACTCGGGTGTGGCGTTGAGCCAGAAAATATCCTAATACATTGCAGAGCCTTGATATTTTTATATCTTACGATAATGTGCAGGTCACCAAGTTTCTACGAGGAGAAGTGGGAGTACTATTCACAAATAAAACAAAGGATGAGGTGCAAGAGTAAGTAAAGCTTCACTTAATGCATCATTGTTGCAGTGATTCTCCAAATATTGTTCATCGGTTGACAAAATGTTGTTCTCTACCCACAGGTATTTCAGTCATTTCAAAGAGATGGATTTTGCGCGGGCAGGCAACCAGGCACAGATGGACATAACTCTGGATGAGGGACCCCTGGAACAGTTTCCTCACTCAATGGAGCCCCAGTTGAGGCAATTGGGACTTCCCACTGCTCTCAAGAAAGGTAAGATTACTGAATAATGCAAAAGTCCAAAACCAACAATCCTGCCGTACTCTTTCGACTTCACTCAGCTCCATTGGTTCTTACTGAATATCTAAAATACAGACAATAGTTGTGAGTAGAATGAGCTTTATCCTTTTTAAAATGTTTGTGCGACACCATGTTAGTCACATCTTTGTATCGTCTGCTCTGAAAGGTGTGGTGACACTGCTGAAGGACCATGGAGTCTGTAAGGAGGGAGACGTGCTAACTCCGGAACAGGCTCGTATTCTGGTGAGTGCTCGACTGTTTTATTACAGAACATATTGTCCTGTGCTACATTTGAGTGACTCTTAAAATTGGCTCTGTTTTTTTTTTGTCCGTAGAAACTCTTTGGCATCGAAATGGCAGAATTCAAGGTGAAGATCAAATGTATGTGGAACTCAGAAACAGGCGAGTTTGAGAACTGCGCAGGCGAGGAAGAACCTATGCAGGATAACGAAGAAGAGGAGGATGATGACGTGGAATGAAACATCTGCAAGGGCAAGAGCTTGCACACCTTTTTTTTTTTTTCAACAGCATAGAGGGACACTGATGGTGAAACCATTCATCCTGACTACCAGTGCTGCCGCTGGTGTCTGTGTAATCACGCTCCCCTTTTCACCCTAAAACACAAACTTCTGTCCTTCACCTTGAATTTTAGCTTCGGACTGAACACCAGTAACTGGAGTCAAAGGACTTTCTTGCAGGCCATCATGTTGATCAACTTGTTTTGTCAGCATAATCACAATTACGAAACGTTTTGTATTGCGTATGTGACAGCCAAAACAAAATGAATGTGTTGAACCAGCCCATTTGATGCATTTTATGTGTAAAAAAAACAAAACATTTTGTTGATTTGGGCAAATTAGTTTTCTTTTTAATGTAACAGTATAATTAAGGCAGACTCCTTATGATTTTTTTCCCCCTGAAAAAATATTTTGTTTTCATTTTTACATTTATACATTAACATGTTAATACTAATGGTCTGTAATTGGTCTGTTTGTAAGGGAAAATAAAAAATTTTCAAGTGTGATTTCAGGAAAAATGTGCAAGCAAGTAACAAAGGGAAAAGGGCTTCAGCTGATCTGATTTTCTGTATAAACTTGGATGATGATTGATTGGAGATTTTGGCTCTTCAGCGGAAGTAGTTTGGACACTCGTGGGCTACGAGATCCCAGGCCTCCTTGAAGGCTGCGACCACTCTCTCGTCCAGAGGGCCCTCCTCTGCAGCAGCCAGGTTTTGCTGAAGTTGCTCCATACTTGACATGCCAATGATGACTCCATCACCAAGATCACCCTGAAACAGCAAACACAGTGGTCAGCGATAAAACTGATGCTCTCAAAACAAGATGTGGGTCATTTAAACTTGTTTCATGGTATAACGTTACCATATCACTATAAGCACCAATACAGCCTTTGACTCTGAGGTTAAATATCCAACAACTGACTTGTCACTGCAGCTATCCATGCACAACTAGGTACCTTAAGTTGGGAGTGGTGGTACATCCAGCGCATAGCAGCAGACGTCATGGTGGGTTTGTTTGAACCATACACAGTCTCCAACGTGTTTAGAACCAGATCTATTGCCTGGAAATGACTCAGCTTCCAGTATCTGACAGAAGGAGCACAGACACAATCATATTCTTTTTAAATTAGTGATTATAAAACAAATGGGAGTTGCTTATTTTCTAGAAGATTTCAGAGTCAAACAGCTGGTCTTTCACCTGTCCTGATAGGCTGCAGCCCAGCTGTTACCAAAGAACCGTCCTGCAGGCTGGGAACCATCTTTGTCTTGGTAATGGTACTTTCCTGTCAGAAGGCCACCTGCAGAGGAGGTGTAATGGGAGAATTCAAGCTAAAATTATCTAGGATTCTACTACTTACATACTCAGCACTGTCACACAAAGTGAAGGTTTTTCATGGCTACATTTTGAGAAAAAGGTCATGTCAAAACAAGACTGGGGGTCTACAGTCACGGTAACAGCTCTTTGAGGCTGTACGTGCTATGAGCTAACATGTTGATGCTGAGCAGGTATGGGGTTTCCCATGTTCACTAATTAGCATGCTAACATTTGCTAATTAGCACTAAACAGTAAAGTGCAATTGAGGTGTACAGTCATAGACCACAGTATTTGGCCTAATGATGGCACTAGATGAAACGTCGAAGGATTACAACTCATCCCGAGGAGGACATGAATGTGTGTACTTAATGTTACAATCCATCCAGTAGTTGTTGAGACATTTCATTCAAAACCACAAATGAGATAATGTCACGTAAGATGTAACTGTGTTCAGGAAACAAGATAAACATATAAACTCCTCCACAGCAGGTGACACAATTATCAGCTGTTTAAAATGGTGTTTGCAAGGTGCATTATAGAGGGAACATATACAGCACCTGCTAGAGGATTGTATGCATAGAATCTCATTCCGTAGTATCTCAGACATGGCAGCAACTCTGTCTCAACCTGTCTTGTAGTGGCATTGTACATTCCCTGTGAAAGGTAGTAAGAGTCTTAGTTACAGTACAAGTGAAAGGGGGAAAAATAGTGCAAAAAGCATCTAATTAAAGATTAAATTGAGTTTGAAGAGGCCACCTTGAATTTTCCTGCACTATAAAAGTCAGTATTTTAATCAGAGGAATTTCTAGCCCATCTATGAGCATGGTGAAATGAGAGGAATGGGCTTTGTAATGCAAGGGATGCAACATGGACACATATTGAGCAGCTGATTTACTCTAAAATTATGCAACTTGTTGAAAACTATAAGGTTGTGAAATACCTGATACACAGTGGGAGCAATCCAGTTGTTGTGTCTGCAGATGGACACAATTTCAGCCACTTCCCATGATGCATAGTTTGACAGGCCAAACTCCTTGAATTTTCCCTGAGGGCGATATATTAACATTAAATCATAGTTTAATAAAAGCAGAGTAAGCATTTGAACACCTTAGGTACAGTATCATTATACGTAGTTCTCTTTTTGTAAGTTGTGTTACAGTAAAGGTTTCAGCAACTTGTTATAACTCATAGAAAATAAGCTATCTGGTCTCTTTACCTCTTTGTGGAGTTCATTGCAGGCCCTAAGGGTATCCTGGATGGGGTTTTGGTGGTCAGGGGCATGGAGGTAGAAAAGGTCCACGCAATCTCTCCGCAACTTCTGAAGGGAGGTTTCCAGCTGCGAGCGCACACTCTCTGGCTTCAGCGTCTTCCCGTCCCAGGGGTTGGCCTTGGTAGCTATGCTTACTGTCACACAGACACAATGAAGTGTACTGTAATTTGCGGGCTGGTTTCAGGAATCAGAACTGAAGTTATCAATTCAGACAACAACCAAATAAACAAACAAAACTGAAATCAAACATGATGGAAGTCTATTTCCTGATTTAAAGGCTGAATTGAGCTTGAATTGACATCTTAAAAGACTGTCTGGTGGTGTGGTAAGTGATATTAAGAGCCTGGATTTGCCAAATCATGATAATGGTGGTGATCCATGTTACTTACTCTACAACATTTTGGAAGCCAATATTGTCCTTTTTACTTCATAACATGTATTTGACAACATTAGTTACTAGTTGCTTTACAGATACATATGAAATGTAAATAAACAAATAAAGTATGATGTGTTATTATGGATTAACCTAGTCTGCAAATATTAAGTAGCTGAAATTACCTCCACCATTACCAGCTGCAACATAATATCATTATAATCCAGTGATATACAGTATATTTATCTGAAATGGGCGATTCTGCATGAATACTTTTAAGTAAGTTTTTGAATGCTGGACTTTTTCTACACTGTTTGCTACTTTTACTTAAGTAAAACATCTGAGTACTTCTCAACTACTGAATTCACATTTTATTGGTTTTGCTTTGTATAGAAATATTCTCCCTTTTCTTTGGCTCTTTTGTCGTTGTGTGTTGTTTAATATTGATCTTGCAAGGGACAAGCTTACTCAGGGTAATATTATTAAATATTAATGTTTAATATTGTCGGGCTTGGGGAGTAACAGATTACATCTAACTGAGTTGCAAAATCAGGATATAAAAAAAAAAGGTAACTGTAGTTCATTACAGTGACAGAAAAAAGGTGTTGTTATTATTTAGCAGGATTAAATACATCAGCTCTTCTTTAATAATCCACTGAGCAGAGGACACATTTTCAAAGCTAAATTATTTTTATTTTATTTTCAGAAAAGTGACTGTTTTCTTGTTTTAAAGAATACAATTAACATCAATACTTATTACTGACAATTATTTTCTCTTGTTTTTATAAAGCTACATTTTAGGTATTGAGGTAACCCAAAGGTAACAGAAAGTCATCAAATTACTTTAATATTACGATACTTGGTTACTGAATACATTATTTCATATATAATTAGCAATTGTATTTTTGTATTATAGATGGTCCTTTACCTTCCCAACGCTGGTGACCGTTAGCCGTTATTCCACTCTGGTTGCCAACCAGCAGGTACACTGTCTAATGAGTGACAGCTGTGCTAGTTGTCAAGGTAACTAACTGCGTTAACTCTGTTAAGCACACTGAGAAGAACCACCTCCAGTACGTGTGTTTACAATATGGTTGCTTCTGATATTGTACCTGTTTTGGGGAGATTCATGCCCCCTATGATCGTCTCTGACTTCCCATCCGCGTACATGAAGGCTGTGTCCACCAGGTTGTGTCCCCTGCCCAGGAACGTCTTCACCATGTCCTGGCTCTGCTCGGCGTCAGCTCGACCACCGAACGCCATAGTTCCCAGTAAGGACACCGGTCGTTTAGCTTGAGACGACGACATGTTTCGACGAGCCACGGACCTCGGTGAATGTGTGAGCACGTCTTTAATAATGCGAGTTTGTCCCAGTGTGCACAGTGCTCGTTTTATTACCCACTGCATGCTAAAGTACAGCAGCGAGCATGCGAAGGTCAAAGGTCGTGTTGGAAGTGGTAGTTAGGGAGCGGCGTAAAGTTACTTAACCGGTTTAAAGCGAAGCATGGGCTAAATTAGTTTTATATTTACAGCTATGTTCCTTCTCTACTTGGCTTGTGGTTGAGGCAGTGCAAAGTTCATTTTCTGTGACCACTTCCTGTTGTTTTAGACATGCATGTTAATATTTGTTGAAGCCTCTGTTGCATCATCTGGAGAGCACTCGTCATACAATATCTAGTGTGTAGTTCTTGTGTTTAACCACAAGGTGTCAGCAAATCTCCATCCATTTCTACACAAGAGCCTTATTGGGTCTCTCCTGCACCAATGTGTGCTCCAGATTATACTGATAAAAATGGTAAATAAATAAATAGAAAGTAACAGTGCCCATCCACTTCACCGAGCATTATTGTTGTAAACACACAGTCCACCTCTCCTCCTGTGCTCTGTTGGCTCCGACTATCTGTAAGTACCTGATCCGGGGTGTTAATGGAGCAGGTCTCTATAAATATGTGGGCACAACAGCCTCGGATTTCCTGTTGTTTGGCCAGAGTCCCATTTTGTCCCGATTGGACATTAGCTAGGAACAGCCTTCAGTCCAAGCTGGGCCAGCCTGGTATTTCAGTGCATCCTAAAGAACCATTCATATGAGGTTTTTATGATGAAGGTGGTTAACCCACAAAAAATTAGCTCTTGGCCCCAAGTAAGCCCCCAAAGTTTCAGAAACAAGTGTTTCTATGCTGGAATAATACCAAATGAAAGGTGTGCTGTAAATTAGTTTGATAATTTAATTAAACACACTTTAAAAAAAAATTAAAATTAAAATACACCCTGTAATCATATCAACTGAAATATTAAAGGTATTAAAACTAAAAATTGAATTCGGTAAAAATGCAGGAGCCACCTTTTTATATATTTACATTTTCTGTTTATATTGTGTTTTGAAATAGATTTAATATCTTGGATGCAAGGTTTAGTGACCAAACAGGTAGACCTATATAGGTTTTTGTTAATTTGATTAATTAAAAATTAGTTTGGGAATTTGTGCCAGTAAATTACAATATCAAGTAATTAGATTTTTTTGGTTGATATGATTTGTTAAAGAAGGGTAACATGTTGCAATTGACCTATAATGAAGCAGCCATGTGTAATCTGCTGTGTATGGTACTTGATGGGTAGGCTGCCTGTAGACCAGTGGTTCTCAACCAGAGGTCCGAGGACCCCAGGGGTGAAATGTGGAGTATTTTAAATTGCTGTTATTTAATTGACTAGAATTTAGCCAATAGGTTTCACACTCTGCACTTCATCTTCCAGTCTGCAGTGTAAATATTATCAGATGGGGAATCCTGAGACCACATCTTCTCAAATATGGGTCTGTGGCCTGATGTGTAATTTGGGGTGTAGACAGCAGGGTACCTACAGAATGTAAAGAAGGTGGGGGTGAATATAACAGCATATTTCTGCCTTGGGGCTTCTAAACAGGTTAACCTGACTCTGTGTATATATTTATGTGTGTTTTTGTGCCAAGAAAAAAACATAAACAAATGAATTAGATTATCATAAGACTAACTTTTGTTTTGACTCTTGTCTCGCTCTCTGTCCCCACTTTGGGCATCTAATTTAAACAACATGCCGTATAGCAGTTACCCTCGGAGGCTGCACGGACAGCGGTGACCCGGGACTCCGTAGGGTCATGAACACACATGCGTGCAATGAGAGCTTTGTTTGGAGAGCAGCAGTAGTCAGCCCCGGCGGCTGACCCTGTGACCGCACCGTCAGCTGTTTGCCCCGCAGAGTGACCACTAGCTCCCTCAGACCCCCCCCTCCCGACTCAACCCCGAACATCCTCTGTGGCTGTCAGGGCGATAGTATATCACTCACTTTCCCCCCCACATGTCCAAACCTACTTACCATGAACGGTTTGCATCTTCCCTCGTGCAGACGCTTCCCCGCTTTGGCTCACGGCTCCGTGCGAGGCGCGCGGATACTGCTCTGCACGTGCGCTTATTTCCCAACTCCACGAGCTTTGTTTTCATCAACATGCGTCCGTGACACTAAATAAACGCCATATTGGTGGAGGAATTGAAAATCGTCGTATAAAATGTATCTTTTTAAGTACAAGCGTGCAGTACAACAACGCGGCGTCTTAATAGCTTGAGAAGGAGTGTCAGTGTAAGCATTTTAATTACAGTTTATGTCATGGTTGTTTGCGGTGGCGGTCCGTTTCTTTACCAGATATGAATTATAATGACTCTAATGTGCTCTAGCAAATACCAGTTAAAGTAAAAGTGTTAAATCTTTACACCTGGACCCGAGGAAACCCCTTTTTAGCTACATTTGTCTCTGTTTGAGTACACTTTGCCGACTGCAGGGCGTCTTGTGAGTGGTTTTCAGAAGCTGCTGAAGCTCTGAATATTAAATGGGACCCTTTCCATCCCCCCCCCCCCCGCCGCCTACCCACCCCAAACCCCTGCCATCATTACCAAGTCAATGGAGGGAGGGAAGCAGAACGCGCTCAGCCTCCACGAGCGTTTGCCCGTCAGACCAACATCTGCAGTGAGGAAGCGGAGGTGAGCTCCAGTGTTGAAGTCAGTGTGTAACTCACCGGCCGAGAGCGAGAAAACACACGCATGTGATGGCTGGGGACATTTTTGGAAAGTGTTGATCATTTCCACAAGGAAGAATCTTTACGCGCCGGTTTCTCCCTGTTCATCACTGCTCGGATTTCTTTTTCTGTTTTGTTTCATTTTTGGTTATGTATATTAGGTTCATTTTTTTTTATTGTTAAACTACTGAATTATACTCATGAATGAGTTTGCGATTAATTCCCAGTTTTTAAAACTCTAATCCAAGGAGAAGCAACATGGAAAGTGTTATTTTTTCTTTGTTTCTTATATTTATTAAAGAGACTCATGCATTGCGTTATGGCATTGCCAACAATCTCCAACCTTATATGTGAGTAAGCTTTCGTCCTACGTTTTCTTTGTGTATATGCTATGTCATATGTATATTTTCTTGGTACTTCTTTAGGGGTGATTTACTTTACCCTTCATCTTTCCTAAGATGTTTTGCAGCCTCACATTTCCTTTGAAGTTTGAGGAAAACTGCTGGTTCACCTGCACACACATAACTTTGTGTCAAAGAGTGAACCAGAGGCTTGTGAAGTGTTTTGTTTGTTTGTTATTAGAGGTATCAAACAGCAGCTGGAGATATAATTTGTAGACGCTGGAAGATTAATTTGACTGTTGCCTGCTCTTATGAATGTCTTTATTGGCTTTTTATGCATGGTATCGCTGTAATTTACATGATTATATATTAGCTCCATGTGGATGGTCTGTACTGCATTCCTAAGTCTGTCAGAGGCTGTTTATTTTAAGCCCCCCAAGTTAAAGAGACAGACAATTATAACAGGTATTTTAAACCCCAAAATAATAAATAAGGAGCTTGAATTATGTGCGAAAATATTCCTTGCTGTTACCTGCCACTAACAATAAGGTCTTTCATATGCAATTATGTGTGCAGCTGGAGGTGATAGTGATTACTATTGTTTATGAGATGAGCAGCTGGATGCTGTCTTAAGATTCCTGCTGATCTCCATATGCCAAGCCTTCCTGTCTGTCCTTGGAGAGTTACCAAAGGAGAAAATGTTTCAAAGATCATGTTGCACTTTTTCGGCGAGGCTCCTGTGAGCTGCAGGAAATGGTGTGAAGACATCAGTGGCAGGTTTGCCCGTTCACCCAGACAGACTTTGTGTAAGAAGGACTAAACATCATAGTTGGAGGCTTACCGTGTTTTACCTGGGGGTGAAAATGTTAACTGTCTCCCGCTTCTGCTTCTGCTGACATTCACTCTCATACATACAAGTGAAAACATGCATGTTCTGTATGTCCAGTGAAGTGTTTCATGTGAATTGTCTGGAAAATTGCCGCATGTTTTTGTTTTATTCATTTATTTTGAAAATGGTGGTAAGTCATCACAGGGATACATCATATGCTTTCGTTTCCTAGCAAACCTGGGTCACATCTAAAACATTTTGATCTTGTCTGGTTATGATTTTTGTTTTTGCTTTTTACATTTGGAGTGGAAGATCTAAAATCTACACCACTTTCATGTCCATCCCACCTTCTTAAAGACTTTCAGGTGACACATTTCAGGTGATTACTGAGTTTAGGCTGAACTACAGGTAGTATCTTGTGCTTTTCAGCACAGCGTTCTGAGAGGTGAGGTATGAGGAATTCCCCTTAAGTCTTTAAAAATACCAAAACCAGACATCATAAGTAGCCTTGCACCTCAGTGCAGGTAATGCCCTCACAGGCATTACATCGTTGACAACTAGAAAATGCCCCATGCAAGCTTTGTCCATCTATCTTTGCTGCAACCTTTTTTTTTTCTTACAGCACTCATAAATTGCCCCGCTGCCATCTGTACATCTGTAAAAACACTGCAGAACATTTTGACACCTTAAGTATTTTTACCACTGTTTTCGTTCCAGGCCCAATGTGTGCGTGGAGAGGGAGGTGACGCTGGTCGCCCAGAGGCAGCCGTGTGTGCAGGCCTTCACACGCATGGTTAAAGTGTGGAAGCAAGGCTGTGTGGGACAGTCATGGTGCATGGGATACGAGAGGAGGTGAGTAATGCACCTCATTTGTATTCTGTCTCGTCTGCCCCTTCTTGTCAAAACCTCTGACTCTATGCCTATACAAACACTCCGATCTTCACCTGCAGGGGATGTCGTGCTTGCTGATTAAGCTCTGGCTAGAGCAAAGCATTAATTAATGGTTTTATGTTCTCTCTCATGAGTCATAAGACCAAAAGAATTTATCAGAGAAGCTATGATCCTTCATTTAACTCTACCTCCAAACAGGATGAGATCTCACTCCCTGATCTCCTCTTCATCTCCCTCACTCTTGTCCTTTAATCACAGCTTTGAACCTCTCATACAGTTAAGTGCAAGGTGTAGCCTCACTTCATTGGGGGTTACAAGATACTTAACGCATGGGCGTCTCTGCAGCCAACATTCCTTTGAAGGAGTAATGCTAACATCTTAGCCTATCTCTAAGAGTCAGGTTCAGGAGTTTCTCACTGTGCTGCTCACCCTCGCTTTCTCCATGTCACCAAGTCAAAGGCTGCTTTGAAGGTAGCCAAGGCCACAATTACTTGCTGTAAACAAAGCGTGTTTTCACGATGCGTAATCACTGTGGAGCAATGAGAAGGGTCCCAAAGTACAGGGATAGGCACCATTCTTTGAAACAGAGTCTGCCAGTCTCACACTTTAAAATGGCACCTTACTTAAAAGTCTGGGAAAATGTTTGCTGAACATTACACTGCATGTTACACAAAGGGTTGGGAGTCGTTTGATCAGGTCACATGGTTGTTTTTCCTAATCTACAGGTATGCAATCACATGAAACCTTACCAAATATATGGCCAAATATTGTCAGATGATTCCAGAGCGTGTGTATATGTTATCACTCACACACACTACTGTTTTACAATGAAATACTACAAAACATTTTTTTAACTGTCTGTTTGTCATGTTAACAGGACAGCGTACTACACTGCATACCGACAAGTGTACAGACAGGATTATCAGACTGTGTACAAGTGTTGCCCTGGATGGTCTCAACTTAATGGAGAAGCGGGGTGTCTGTATCGTAAGTATCCTCAAGTATAAACATGTATCAGGTGTTCGATTGTGACTTTTTTTTCCTCAACAGAATATATGGGTAGGTATGTTTACTAAAAGGCAATAAGTCTTTTCCTGACTCAGCACGAGGAAGGGATGCTTTTAACATCACCTCACCCTTGGCACAGACCTCTGAATGAAAGGTTTTCAGGAAAAGGTCAAAAGGGTCAAGAGGTGCTCTGCCTATCCAGAGTCCTCAGCAGATGTTATCAGTCAGTGCCATGTCCGCAGTACTTGTGTTGTTACAACAGTCCCACAAAGGTGTAGATGTGGACGTTGGGAAAGAAAATCTCAAGTGTTGAAAGAGTTTAAGTGTTGACATTTGCTGTCAAATGAGGTTCGCATCGAAGTATCTTGTTCTACACTCAGCAAAATAACAATTACGATCTGGGTGAGGTCATCGGTCCATAGCGCTCCTGTAGTTTAACAATAGGTGAGTCTGTCTGGCACTCAGCTTTTGCTTGACTGGATATGTAGTTTAAAGTGTATATTAAAGCTCTAAATGTGCACATGCCTTGTCTGGCTGTGGTCCCATGTTTAAATCTTGGCTCTCATCCATATAGTCATGCCACTCTTTATATTCAGAGGTGTGACATGGCAGTGACGGTCAGAGGATTGCATTATGGATATGAAAACCGACAAGCCTATCTAGTGTCTACAACAACCAATCACAGCCAAGGCCCCCAAAACAATACCCATCAGCTCACGGCGGAGAGACTACCTGCTGATATGCACAAAAAGAGCAAAGAAAAACAAATATGAATCTCCCCTCTGTAATTCTACGGGTCCATGTATGGAAAAGTAGTTCTGTTGGTCACACTGGGGCTGCCAGCAGCTCATCTCCTTGTGGATAAGCTTAGCTTCACACCGCTGAGACCGAGAAGCCTCCTTTGATGGGATTTTACAGCCAGTGATCCAGATCGCATAGCCTGCATACCATTGACAGACCCTTGGCAAAGCCTTCCTGTAAACAGTTTGTCACCCTGTCCGGTGGACTGACACGAAAGTTCGCACTTCCGTACTCTCAGTTCCTGGAACCAACTTGTGTGCTTAATAGCCCTCACAGCACCCGCGCAGTGCTCTCTGGGATAGCCCTCTGATGGGAAGTGGCTGGGATGGGGAGCAGGAGAAGATCTCCTGGATGTGCCTGTCATCGGTGTCTTATTATGGCATCTATGCTCTCTTCAAAGAGCTCTTTGTTTTCAGGGAAAAGGTTACAGTATTAAATTATACATGGAAGCATTACGCTGTCTGCTCTTCAATGAGTCTGGTTTGTTTTAAAACACTCTTAAAGAAATGTCTTAAAGAGACATTCCTCAGGACTGCCCAGTGTCTCCCCTCACTTAAGTAGACGGGGAGTTTTGTTTCTCTTTTTCGCGTGACAATGGCTGCTCTCTTCGACGCGAGGCAGGGCTTTTATCTCTGTAACCAAAGACGTGGCAGCGCTTTGAGATGGGACAAACTAATCACCCTTTTCTCTGAGCCATTGAACCAGGATAAAAGGAAGCTCACACCACAATCCTCCCTCTCCGACTCCTGCGCACTTTGCTATGCACTATCTGTACTGTACCTCAGTCAGCACAATGCAATCTGTGGGGCCGTTTTCAACAGCACCTCTAACGTCCAAAGGAAAAAATCTGCTCTGCAAAATGTACAGCTTTAGCAAATCCTCTGAAATCCCCCAAAAGAAGGGAAGATTGGGAAGATGGGAATGCTTTGTGTTGAGATAGTGATTTAGTGTCTGGCACTTCTGAGGCTTCTCTCTCTTGGGTTGTCCCTCCTTTCTTTGTGTGTGTTCCCTAATAAAATGTCAGTGTCAGGTAATTAGGCTAATGATTTGTGGTTATTGTCGGTAGAAGTGAGGGTCTAATCATGTTGTAGATACAGCACACGTAGTGGCTGCAAATTGAATAGCTTGTCCATCCTTTAGTTCACCTGTGTTTCCTCTCTGCCTGCTCTATATCCACCCATTGTACAGATGTTTCAGTGAATGGCTTCAGTTGTTGTGCTCTCCAGCATTCTTTGCCTAGCATAATTAGTCACATATTTGGAGAACGAATATACCACAGCACAGCAACCGTCTGGTTATTTTCACTTTTTTCTTCCACTGTTTTGATCCCCTCCCTCTTGTTTTCCATATCTTTGTGTTTCAGGCTATTATAATCTAATTATGAAGGTTTATGAGTTTTCCATTGACACAATTGCATCGATTTAGAGGTCTTGAGCTGTTTGCAAATATCTGAGATTTAAAGTTTTTGTTTCCAAGTTTTGATGTTTTCCAGCATCGTTGCACAAAGTGCTTAAAGCGGAGAGTCAGACTGAATGAAACCTTTGCAGTTCTTTCACTATATAGGTATGCTCCTCTGCAGAAATGTAAATTAGGCCTGCAACTAACTGTTAATTTCATTAACTGTTAATTTCATCTCCACTTACTCTATAAATGCATTCCTTGATTAATTGATTAAACTTATTAGTCCATATTGAATGATTAATCAATTATCAAAGGTTACAGATTAAGTTAATGTTCTATTTAAGATCTTAGAGCCACCTCAAGTTTTTACAATACGGCTAATGGATTCTTGTCTGCTAAAAGTCAGCCATGTGACTTTTGGAGGCAGAATTAAGTTTTTGAAAACCCACAAGTGCAACCGAGGTGACTTTTGTGTGTTTTGTAAAAGACTCCCAATTGGCTCGATGACTATCTTGTTCTCATGAAGGTGAAGAGCTCTTGACTTTGTGATGGCGACTTCCTCCACTTAAACGTTTTGGAGGACCACTCAATCAATGAGTTAAACCTTTTACCTCAGCATGTAGCCACGGGCCGGGTGAGGATGGACGGGTTTAGCCCGGAGTCGAAACGAGCAGTTATGTTGATTGATGGCAACAATAAGCTTTGTGACAGGGGCTGAGGAGCAGGGACAATGGCTCCTCCAGTTTGTCGTCCTCGTTAACTGCTGAATAGGAACTGGCCCCCTTTTGTGGTGGGGAGCAGGCTGGCGAAGGTAGCTACATGTGAAATAGGCCCAGTAGCCAGAAAAGAGGAAATGGTCCTCTAGTCTATCCATGGGTGGTCTCTCGTGTGTGTGTGTGTGTGTGTGTGTGTGTGTGTGTGTGTGTGTGTGTGTGTGTGTGTGTGTGTGTCATGGAACACAGCAACTATGTCAGCGGTCATGGGGACCACATCATGCTTAGCTGAACACAAATAGACAAAGACTCAGACACATACAGAGAAACAAACAGAAATCAGCCAACTGAGACATAACATGGTTCATTATACACCAAAACAGTGGTGTAATTTAGATTGTTTGGTCATCACAATACTGCCTCTGGTTACACTGACCTATTCCTTTTGATCTAATGAGTAACGTGCAGCAGGGGCAGTAAGGTCAGCAGAATACTCAAAACAAATTGAAGCTACCACTTTTTTTTTTCTGCTGTCAAATATGAGGCTGTGAACAAATTCCAGTGTACTCTTCACAACTTGAGGTCTGTTGGATCGAGTCTGGCGAGCAAACGTGACTCTCAAAGTCCTCACACAAGAAGTAGAACAGTGGATTTGTGGAAATAAGTTGGGCTAGCCAGCTTGGTCAAAATATAAATCAGTGCTTGTTTTTAAAATTGGTGTCCTCAAATGTGATTGAACTGCCACTGAGCTACATTGCTAAGAGCAAAGCCAGTCTCTTTCTTTTCCTTTAATGGCAGCTATGTCAGATAGGGGCAATGCCATCGATGTGCAGGCATGGAGAACAGAAGTAGTTTTAGACAGACATCACCAGAATCACATTTTTACATTGGACATGGTTGCAACTGTGTGTGGGTGGGAAATGAATGAGGCTGAAAACTCACAATGTGTTCAACTGGCCTCTACCCATTCAATTTTGTATGGAGTGTTGTGCCACTGTATGACTGCATACATTTCCTGTTTGGTCTGAGGGACATGCATGCTGTTATCAATTCATACAAATATATTTATTTCCCAGGAATCTGTCAGACCAGTACGGCATACAGTATGATGTAGGGTGCAGTAAATGCCCCACATATTCTAATTTCAGGGTCTTGCACACTAAGACATTTTATTTGTGAAGTGTTATTGTGCCTGCTTTGTCAAACCGACCTAGTGTCAAGTTAAAATGGTATTTAAAGTCTTTCAAAGAAACCTGTCAGAGATCATCTAACATAGCTTGCCCTGGTTTTCACAGGAATTCTTTGAAATGACACATTCCTCTGCATAGCAAAACATGATTTGTTGCCTCCAAAATACAGTGCTCGGCTCCACACGTACCAATTATGGCACCAAACGGAGCCCTGAGCGCAGGCTTTTGTGTCTGTGAATTGCCCTAAATGTGGTCTCCCTCTGGGTTGCACTCTGGGGGTTAAACCGATTGACGGGGCCTAAACAAACACTGCGCTGCCTCTGTCTTGATGTGGTCATCCCCTTCAGAAGCTGTAAGGGTGACACCTGCTCGCTTGTTTTCAGTTTCTTGGCGCGAGTTGCTGACCCCTGCTCTGTCTGTCTCTTCTTTTTGTGGAAGCTGCTAATCCTCTCAGAGAAGGTGTCTTTGTAATAGAGCGGAGGCATTCACAGCGACAGATGAGAGTGAGTTTTATGCCACGCTGCATGCCACATTAAGAAATTATTTCAGGGAAGATTAAGCGGCACAAGGGGCTCAGGATGGGGGCAGCCCAAAAATGCCCTGGTTAGCTGCCAACAATCCTGTGCGTCTCACATCTCAGAGGGGGGAATGTACATTCCCCTTGTTGTCGCTTAGCCATGCTACCCTGAAGTGACTCTGAGAGACATCTGACCTTTTACTTTGTTGCTGGTAATTTAGTTAATTTAAAACATTTTCACCACAATTTAGGAATGTCTCATTAATTTGATCTCTCACAGCTGGTGGTCATATAATTGTCCTTAAGAATTTGGATCCATTTGAAACTGTACAATTAAACCTGACCACTGAGTAATGCTTTTTTTTTTTCCTGCTCGTCTGTCATCTGTAGCTGTCACCACATCAAAATTCCCTCACATTAGATAATCATAGAAGCAGGGGTAGCTATGTAACTGTATGTTAAACTGCTACAGTGTATCATTGCTTCTGTAGCCACACAGTCTTGAGGAACTGGAAGTCATCATGGGCAGATTAGCGGCAGTGAGATGGCCTTCCTGTTGGAGTAGGATTTCAGTTGCTTCACAAATTGGGCAAGATTTTGGTCTGTTAGGTATTCAGCACAAGCACGTGGGTGTATTTGACAGTGCATCAGTTTAGTGAACCTATGATGTTTTCTGGAGTTGTTTTTAGAGACAACAAGAGAGGGATTGTCTTGATGTGTGTGTGTGTGTGTGTGTGTGTGGGTTATTGTTGTAGGCTCCCTGGATGGTCCAACTGTTAAGCAGGTGTCTGACAGTGGGGCCAGATGACAGGCGGATGTTTAGGCTGAGTCTTGTGAATCTACTGGGAGACATGGATGAAATATCTCCAGCTCATCTGTAATTATTAGAGATCACTTCTTCATGTTCCCTCTCCTTTGTCTGGAAATGTTATGCAATTCCCCATCGCTGACATGATACAGTTAAAGCCAGACCGTAGATGTACTTATATTTTCCTCTGCTGATTAGATGTGCCTTAAATTGTACCTGTGTTTTAAAGTATCTGGAGTGGTCATTGTATGTAAGTAATTTAATGTTTTTAAAAAATATATTACATTAATCAGTCAATTATTTTTCGAACAAATAGATGAGCGAACTTCCATTTGTTTTTGTTTTTTTGGCTGACCAACAACCCGTAAAACAGAGAAAAGCAGCAAGTCCAGGACCAGTGTGTAACATTTAGGAGAATCTGTTGGCAGAAATGGAACATAATAGGCTTAAGTATGTTTTCATTAAGGTGTATAAATGAGAATTGTTTTTGTTACCTTGGAATGAGCCTTTTTCTATCTACAGACACCGCAGGGTTCGTTCTCTGGAGGCTGCCATGTTGAACCATCATGTTTCTACAATAGCCCAGAACGGACAAAACAAGCACTGGCTTTAGGGCTGTTTGCACTTTTCACATTCTTCTTGGACAAAGAAGTTTCTCCTTCATGCTTGGAAGGGGAGGGTGAAGCGTGGGAGTTGCTATCTGCAACTACACCCCTAGATGCTGCTAAATCCTACTGGTCCTTTAACATGCATAAAATTGCTGTAACTGTACTCGCAATACTGAATGCGATAAAAGGTTTATGTGATAAAGTTAAAATTTGTGGATTGGGGCAAGCTGAAATCATAGTTTCTGTTTGAGTCGTCCTGGGCATGAGACCATCACTATGACCATATATGGCCAGTAAATGACATCAGAACTGGCAGCGCCTGGTGTGGTGATTGGTCATGCCGTCTCTGGTTGGATTAGATGGGCAAAAAAATGCCTATCTGACAGAAGATGAACAGTTACACTGGCAATCGTCTAGGGGAAGGATTACCATTTAAATTCCTCTTGTGATTAGCTGGGCTGTGTTTTTTTTTTCAGTCCCACTGTCCACATGTTGCCAGTCGGGAAGAACAGTGATAGACATCAATTCTCCGGACCTGTCATCACTAAGCACTGTACTCTGCTCAGGAGAGTGCAAACAACAGGCTAGGCTTAAACACCTGTGTCTTACTTCATGGGGATATTAGCAAGGAGACTTCAGCACACGTACTTTTCTGTATGTGTACACACACACACACACACACACACACACACACACACACAGTTTTAGGTGAAGGACTGTTGTGATTGATGCGAGTGTGTGAGACGTGATTGTACACTTTTGAGGTGCATTCACATGTTCTGAGCTACCTAGTGTCTCTTACTGTTTATGCTCCACGGATTCTTTGAATTTCACGTCTTAACGAGCGACAGCAGTTTGACTTTCAGGGATTTATGGACACAGGGCCGCTGGCTCCAAGAGATGGATGAGCCACGCTCACCCTGTAGAGACTCTGATTTCATCCCATGCACATCTGTATGATCGCCATTAGTGACAATGATCAAAGTTCAGTTAATCAATCAAGGTCATTCTCAGGTAACATTCTCAGACTGTGCGGGAAAGAGGCCGCATTCCCAAGTCATACAAGCTGTTGCTGCCACTCATGTTAAACACTCAGATTCTGTGAAATGGAGTTTAGAAATTTCTTTCACTTGGCTCAAAGCCTGCTTGTCTGTTCAAAGAGAGCCAAGTGGTGGATTCCTCTTACATTAGTTAGTGTGAATGGAGGAACATCAAGGTTCCTCTTTAGTCAAGAGTTAACAGGCTGATGATAAGGCTTTGATAGAAGGAGACCAGTGTTTGAAACTGCAGATGTTGACATCTCATGACAACAGGCAGGTGTCTCTGCTTTACTTACTAATTTTGTATTTTCTCTTTTTCTATACCTCTGTCTGTCCACACATACGCATGCAGCGGTGTGTAGCTACGGTGTGTGCTTCAATGGGGGCCAGTGTCAGGAGGGATCCACCCAGCTTTGTGACTGCCCTGCAGGGTTTAATGGGCCCAGCTGCCAGTATGGTGAGTAGAGACATCCTCTTTTATGTTATGTATTTTTTCTGTGCTCCATTTCTTTGATTTCCCCTCTTCTTTGTCATTTGGGGTTTTTTTTCTGCCGCTCTAGCAATTTTTGTTTATTAGTGGAAGAATATTTTAGAATAAAAAATGTGATGTGATTGCACACAATTAATTTTTTTATTATATACAAGGTAATTTATGTGTCATTATACAACACCAGGTTGCACAATGAAAAGAAAGTCGCCGCTCTTTAATACAAACCCCATGCTTCGCTAGGCTGTAGGCTATTTCTGTTAGTAATACGTGTATCAGCAATGAAGCCAAAAAAAAAAATAGATGATAAACAGAAATGTTGGGGAAGTTTGAAGGAGCTAGCCTACCGGCCGCAGAATTTATATGCACAACCGTTGCCAGAGTCAAAATCTAATGAATTCAGATTTGAACAATTTTGGCATAGCCCTTTAAAATCAAATCCAATCAGACATCATTCAACGATGTTTCAGTAATAAAGCTGAAAAAAATAATAGATTAAAACAAAAATGTAGCAAGTTTGAAGGAGCCACTGCATCTGTATGCACAGCCGTTGTCATGGCAAAAAACAAAAAAATGAAGCTATTCTCAGCATGTAACTCATGTCAGTTTTCAATCTACTGTATGTAGATTGAAAAATAGCTACAGTAAGAATAGGAATCGTGAAAACTCTCCAGACTGATTGAAACTGATAGCAGCTTGCTATTTGATTAAAAACACCTTTTTGGCTCTTTGCGTGAGCCTACAATTCTGATCCTTTTTGGTCAGCTCTCCAAGCCTCCCCACCGAACTCCGTTTGAGTGATCGCCTTTCTCTATGAGTGAATGGGAATCTCCTCACATCAGCAGTTGGCTTCTTTACCAGCAGCCCAAGTATTTTATCAGCAACTCCATTGTTGAATTTGAGCTGTTGAAGTAAAACAGTGGAGGATTCTGTTGTTTTTCTGATAACACCACACGACAGGAAATTCCTCTTAGTGTCAACTATTTACCAGAATCACCCATCTCTCCCCCTCAAATTAAGCCCTCCTAGACACTCCAGCCTTTGTTGCATAATTCAAGTTCAAACTGAGGGGGACAGCTGAAAATCTTGGTCCCCTTTTGTTACAATGGTCTGACCTGACTTCTGAGCTCTCTGGCCAACATCCACGACCCCAAAGTTCATCTCTAACTTAACAATTTCTTCATCCACACATGTTTTTCTCAAGAGTTCTTTGGTACCACAGATGTAGCCTCATGACACCTTTTAGCATACTATACATTCACTTCCTCGTTGGCTATTATAGGACTTATGATCAAGCCTTGGGAAAGGCAGCATTGACAGCCTGTCTGTATGATCAGAGCTCTCTGTGGTAGCTAAGCTGACCTGGCTTACTTCTGATTACTTCATGCTTCAATGCAAGACTTAATCATACAGACAGAGGATCCATGAACACACATGCCCATTGAGGTGCTGCTTAAGACCATTGGTTGCCTGTTTCAAGCTGGTCCTGATGGGCCTAGTGGAGGTCTTTGAGAAGATTGAAGCCATCTGCTGAATATGATGTTTGCTGATCAGCAACATTTACAGTATGGGTTTACAGGAAATGTAATATATACACAGTTACATACAGACTCTGTATAAACACCCAGGGACAATCTTATTGGGTTTTAATGCTCTGTATTCTTAATAGACGATGATCAAGACGACATGTGTGGATGCTCATAAGACATATTCATCCCAGCTTTAACGTAGCAGAGCAGCACTGCAGTGGAGTGGCATATTCATATTGACACATCAGGAAGTATCATGGTATAGAGCGGTAAAGCAAGGCCCAGTGCACACAGTGGGGTACAATGTCAGGAAGTAGTAAAGATCCTGATAGTTTTTCTAAACCAAAGACATTAAACATCATTCTGAGATCTCTTGACTAGAATAAATACACAGTTGGTGCAATACATCCGTCTGTTCTTATAATAATGATGAGTCTTTCAAATTCCCCCACCCCACCCATCAGCAGTAGAAAGACGTATTAGTGGAATAGATTGACATGAGCGATTTAGGTCTGTTAAGTGACACAAGACAGACAGTTTCCTGATAAACTGAGCATCCACACCAACTGCTTTGACATTTCCTTTTGTGCCCTGTCAAAATATTGTCCCATCAGTGTGAGACAAGGAAAAATAGAAAAGAAAAAAATATCTGTATATAATATCTGTGCTGAGCTTTGATTCATTGTTGTAGTTTCGGTGTTCCTAAGATATGATAGATATAAAAAAAGATGAGATCCTGTTTCTGATGTCCAACCATTCCTAACATACCAGAACACTGACATGTTAAATATTTATCAGAAGAAATTACATTTTTATCAGTTCCAAATGAAAACACCTCTCTTCTCTACACTTTTGGCTTTAGAAAATAGATGACGCGGTGATAAAATCTTAGTTTGACACTTGGGTATTCTGTTGTGTTCCCAATACCAGAAGTACAAAAGGAGTTTTGGCACGACTGTACCTTCCTGCAAGGTGCATTTATTATGACACACAAACATTGTACTCCTATATATCCATATCTCCTAACTTTCTGTTGTGCGTCTGAGGAAGACAACTTTTGGTGAACACATCACCAGTAAAACCCATTTTATGTCTAAAATGTATGTCTATATGTCTATCTTTGTCATCCAGTCAATATATCGGATCCCATCCCTTTTGGTTTTGTTTCCAGGCAGCCCCTGTTTGATATCAGTGCGGACATCAACTTCCCCCGTTCCCTTCCCACACACTGATATCCACTAGCATTGTTCTGCATTGTGAATGATAGCTGTCATCAATGGGCACCTAGGGGCCCTGGCTAGTGGAGAGCTATGCAGCCGACCCCTACACCCGGATCCTCCCTCTATTGGAGGCTATCAGTCCGTAAACTTCTCTGGCAGTTATATTGCCCTGTGATTGGCATAGAATGGGCTGCTGGATGAAGGGTGTGGGGGCTGTCAGTGACTCCGCCTGACCCCGGGCAACATTTGGGATGATGGGAGTCGGACACAGGCAGGAATACACTCACAGCTGTCCCATTTTTGAGGTCTTGCATGTGCCAAATACAGGTCACTTCAGAGTCAAGAGTCCTGAGGGCAAAGGGAATGGCTGCAGGCTGAGTACAAAGTGTCTCATTGGAGAAGAGTAATAACATCACTTCTAATGAATGACTGCCAACTGAGTGACGGCTGTGATATATAGTTCAGCCATTATGAAGAACACTCTGTGGTCAGGCGCAAACCATTTTGTAGTAACTGGATAAATAACCTTGTTGTGTGGACGAGTGCACGTTTCTCACACAAGCTGCTGTGATAATTCTCGTGCGGCGCACATGCTTCACACAGCTGTCACTAACCACTTGTGTCTTTCTCGTCATGTTTACATAAAAGCCGAAGCCGCAGTGGAGGATGTGGCTGAGGACAAATGTGTGGAGCCGCACTTCACTCAAAGATTCACTCATCATTTAATCACTTTAGATGGTTCTCAGCAGTGTAAGCATTCCTCTGCAATCGCATGTGGTGATATACCCTTGAGGCGTTTTTTGATGTGGTGCGGCCATGTTTGTGTATAGCAATTGGTCTGTGTGTTTATGTCGTTCAAAGGGGCCAATTAGTGCTTTCAATAGTTGTCTGAAGCTGTCATCTGTTTTGTTTTTTAGTAGCACTGTGTCTAAGAGATACTATTTGTGACTTAACTCTGTGGTAAAGCGACAGTTCCTTGAGGCTCTTCTAGTCCTTTCAAACACAATAAATCTAATTTATTAGAATGGGTCACCTGCCTTCAGCATCATACGTTCCAGACCTTGATACTATCATGGAGTAGGATGGATAATTTCAAGACTGCATAATCTGACATGATTGATGGAGATGTCTGAGACTAAGCCACTGGACTTTTTCTCAGTCACTTTCTTCTTCTGAGCAAAGGAGTCCACATGAACAAATTTCCTGTTAAAGTTACAACAATTCTAGTTTTCCAATAGAGATTTTCTGTATATTGTGTTTAACTTTTACAAGTTACAATTGAATCGCCAATTAACTTATTACACAAGTGGCAAGCATTTTCTGTAGCCAGGTACCTGCCAACATGAAGTTTTATCTCTGTTTTTGCTCTGAAGTACTTTTTAAAACTCTTTGTTTTGTCTATATCCAGTGGGATTTAGTCACTTGGTGCCTGATGTACTTTGTATCCAGCCTGTCATCAGTAGACAAGTGGTATCCTCTGGGATCAACAGCTTCCAAGGCTTTTAGACCTCTGGCAGGGCAGATGTCTTCATACCAGCTGACATCTGGGCTCAGCCACAGACAAATAGACAGTCTGACGAACAGAAAAGCAGACACTTTTTGTAACCTGAAACTTTACTGTCTTAATTTAAGATTCTTGAAATATCTTCCAAAGCTATCTCTTGTGTCCCATCCTGAGGTCAAATGAAAGTTGAAATCTCAAATACATAAAACTGATGGATTGTCTAATAACTGTATAAGAGTTTTTTGAAAGAAATATGAGGAGTCAGTGATATTAAATTTGAATCCATGATAGCAGAGGGAAGAATTTTCCAAAGAGATGTAAGCTGATAGGTGAAAATACTGTATGTTTCCTTTCCCACAGGTTTAAAATGTATTTATTAGGCGTTCGTTTGTTGATCCCAAACAGTAGAAATATTCTACTCAAAGAACTCTTTCTCTGTTAGGTAATTGCGTCTCATTTATTTGCTCTTTTGCAAATGATTTCTGAACCATAAGCTCATATCTTGGCTGGGTTTGGGGTCATTGCAATGCCAGGAGGGCCAGCTTGTTCTAGACATCACTCAAGACAGACCCTCTATGGATGGCTATCATCATTATCATTATTCTGTAATGTTTGCTTCAAAGCAGGCTCCCAGGCATGCTTTCTCAGCCACAGCCATTTTGTCTTTGAAGCTTTTAGTAAGTGCAAATGTTAGTATATCAAACCATCTGTTAGGTTACTTACTTCCACCCACCAAGATTATAGATGAGTCAAGTAAAGCTTCTATTTCTGATTTATACTACCATTTTGTGGAGCTAAATCTATAAATATTTTATTGGAAATTGTATATTTTATTGGAAGGTTGCACTGCTGATGCACAAAGACCTTGGATGATTTGGATAAAGAAACCGTTATGGAAACCTGAAACAATCATTTTTGTTTGTCAGAAATATAGAAGTGTATCTTCAAATCTGCACAGAAAATTAACAATTGAAACATAACGGATCATCTTCACTGTGAAATTTGACCGTTTGTGGCAACAACATCATAGTTAGGGGTCAGAGATTCTTCCTACAATCCAGTAAGTCGTGAGTATAATGTCTTCAAAGTTTTAGTTAGGCTTATTAACAGTTGACCGAAGCTCTAAATAATGAGGTCAGTTATTTCTATGCAGCCTGTTGGTGCATGACGCAAGCTCTCTACAGTCTAGTGGCCGAGATACTGAGAAAGGGCACAGTGAGATCCCACTTTGAACAAAACCCTCATGAAAGATGCAAAGATGATAACATGTCTGAGGGTATTTCTCATAAATTTTCCAAACCTTTTGATTAAAATGTTCTGTCACAGTTACACAGAGACAGTGGTTGAAAGTAGCTTCGTAAATTTACTGAAGTACTATACTTAAGTACATACAGTAGTTATCTCCACCTTGGCCAACCATAACATTAAAATGCTGCTTACACTAACAATCAACATATATAATAATACGATAATATAATAGCCTGTAAGGGGCTGCTTTGCATAATGAGTACTTCTGATAAATTAAGTACATTTTGGTACATTTCTTGTCACTTATCAACATAATGTTTATACTCTGTGGTAACATGAAAAACAACTGAATTAAGGTTGGAGATCAAATTTGCCATGGTATAAACCTTTTTCAGTATTCTGGTTATTCTGGTTCTGCATTGTGAAGTTGCATGCTTGTTAGCATGGTGGCAAGGTCAGGACAGCAACCCTGGAGCTATTGTGGGAATTAATTGTCTTGTTAAAGAGCACTTGTTGAATTGCACAGGACCTTTTGAAGTACGCAGACTTGAACTATGGCTGTCTGGTCAAGAATTCAGTGTCAGCGAGAAAGATAGCTGTAGTAAAATAACAAACGTATCATCAAAATGATTCATGTGTCTTTTTATATTGCGTATTTTATGGTACCAGATCAGGTCAAAGAGATGTGGGTACAGTGAGTACTTGGACCCTTTAACCTGGAGGATCTGGTCATCACACAAGACTACTCGCATCTGACTTCACATCTGCTTTCTTGCTGCTTCTGTCCGTCTCTCACTGTCTTTCTTTGTTGAAAGCTTGAACAGCTTTCCAGAAAGTTTCATGTGTCTGGAAAGTATGTGTTTCAGTTTATCTTAAGACAGGGATGAGTTTGCGTGTTGCGAGGGTGATTTCAGATGTTGCTCTTTGCAGTACCTCTGTTCATCCCCTAATAGCTGTCCTTCTCTGCAATTATTTAAAGTTTAATAGTGGTCTTTTCTTCAGACTTACAGTCCAGTGGCCTGTTGAAACCTGCCTTTCGCCCCCTTCTCTCACCTCACACATAGTCAATGACCTTAAAGCAGTCCGTGAGGTGAGTTTTTGTGGTTTAATTTTTATAAATGTGCATACCTTTCCTACTCACAAACATATGTTGTTTTTTCTTTTTATGTGTTTATCATGCAAGGTTTATTCCTTCTTAGTCATGGTAACCACTGTAGCACATTAAGGCCAATTGTGACCAAAAGTGCGGGTGGTTCATGCCTCCCAGATGTCAAATCCCAGTTAACACATTAGTGGCATGTTGGTCAAGTGTTATTGGACTTTGCTGTCACTGACAATGGTTTTGTATTGGAATGCAACAATGCAATGATGTAGTGTTTGCTCATAGCCCTGTAAAGTGGAAACAAAGTGGAAAATCACAATTGATTGCAGTATTATTAGTATAACTATGTGCTTAGTTAAGCTGATTTATGTGACAGCGATGACTTTTGTGGTCTCACTGTGCACTGAAGATTGTATGAGAGCAGGTCAAAGGTCAAGCCAGCATGTGGACATGCTTCGTGCCATTTTAGAGTGGCCTTGAACTTCCATGGCTATGCTAACTGGTAATGAACAGCAGGAAGGCTACACGGCATCTAACCCTATTTAAAAAATGTGGGTAACTGCTTCCATCACTGCTACTCATCAAGCTATTATAGACTGACAGTGACAGGAGGCAGCAGCGGTGACACAGATGCACTCTGTCATGTTTAGGGGATGCAGGTCTGCATGAGGCCATGTTGTAAAAGAGAGCATAGCTTTACCGTATGGTGAAACCATTTCACACATACTGCTCAACCTGGCAAGGGTCGGACTGTTTCACTGTCAGTTGAGTAATGAGGAAACGCTCTTTGATTTTTCTTTGGCTAAATAAAGTGTCTGTTCCCTTCATGTTTGGAACCACTGAGGAATGTAATGAGAGAGGTGCTTTCAATATGTCAGCCTTGGGACCCTCCCCATTGTAAAAATAAATCCCTGAACTCTGAGTCCCATTGAATGGTTTTTACTTAGGATCAAGAAAAACATTTGAGAAACCTCCATGCTGAGCTAGCTGAGCACTTTAGCCAGTAAGTGCCCCAAAATGAAACACACCTGCATGCCACAGTCCTTTTTATAGCTCAAGATAGGACAGTTTCTTTGCCTCAGCACTGTGATGTGTGGCTGATCATTTTATCAGGCCTTCTTTCACTAAGAAAATAGTATAGTTTTTAGTATGTTGGACACCAGTAAGTGGTCCATGAATAAGAGGAGGTGGAAAAGATCCAGTTTATACACAACATGCTCAGTCTAAAAAGAATGTGAAATTTGCTGTACAGAACTTTTCCATTGCAGAAATTTAACAACACTTATTTGAGGCTTCCCTTAACTTAAACTTTTATATACCTTGTGACGCTTTGCTTCTAGCGTCTCTTTGCACTTACACTGTATTTTACAAACTGACATTTTGGGAACACGCCATTACAAAGGCAAAAGCGGTACAGACCTAGAGGTGGGCGATACATATCGTTTGCGATAATATCGTCATTGTTGTTTTGAAGATGTGCAAATTTCCATTATCGAGTATTTAAATTACTTAGCCAAAAATATTGAAACGCACACGCAAACTCCTCACATCCACTTAATACACGGTGCAGCAACTCTCTCTACAGCATGGCAGGATTCAGTCACACGACTAGTGGGCCTACGTGATCACATGACGTGATCACATAACCTCTCGCTAGCATCCTCCTTCCAACAGTTTAGCAGCACGTTGTGATGGTAGAGAGAAAATGCAAGCAACTCCAGTCCCTGAAGCTACCGGTACTTCAGATGATTTAGTGCCGAGACGTGGGTCTACCTCTCTGGCATGGAAATGGTTTAGTTTCGAAAATAACTTTTTTAGCGCAGCGCTCAGAGCGCTTCAAGTTGAAATCTGTTCAACTTTTAACACCGCTGGGCGCTCGGAAAATGAGTTTTTGAGCTCTCAGCGCTAAAAACGCGTTTGGTGGACACAAGCCCTATCTCAGACAATTCCAATCACATTTTAAAGGATATCGACTGATTATCGTTATCGCCAAAATCCCCAAAAATAACGAGACATAATTTTTTTTCCCATATCGCCCACCCCTATACAGACCACGTTATTTTCAGGCTGGTTGGTCGATATTTGTAGCTGATTGGTGGCCCTAGATGGCACCCGGTGCTTTGAACCCTTTGTAGTTTTCCAGTTTACTGTGTGTGCACATTGTGATCTTTTTATTTTTCTATAATCTTGTTTCATCGTTGAGAAATCTTTTGGTAAACCTTTTTGTTTCCAACCACTGACTCCTGCTTGCTCTGAATGCGCCCCCCGCCACCAAATACTAATGAGAGCCCGGACATCTTTGTTTGTCCACCAAGGGTTCTCTGTTGTTCCTCTTTTTGTAGGGTAGTGGTTATCCCGATTGATGCAGATGAAGTGGTGAAATAGGAGTCATTTTTGTGTGCGTTGTAGTTGTCTTTGTTTTGCTGGGCCAGTCATGATCAGCAGCCATCAACCCCTCAAAGCTGGAACGTACATTTAATATTAATAAGCAGTGCCGAAATTGAATTGGTCTCCAAAGCTGGTGGAGAAGATTGGAAATAAAACATCATAACAACAGTTATACTTATATGTATGTTTTATTAAGCCCCTGAAGTGGAAAAGGACAACTAAGGCACTACTGATTGACAGGTATAGCATCGTGATTTTTTTAATACACTTTAATAACACAATGAGATAACAAAGCAGCTGTGACCAGTTCAAATCCACTTTCACCTTTGGCAGCTTCATCATAGAAAAGATTCCAGGAATATCACACCTTTAAATGTTTTCCTGTTTTCTCTACTAAAAACTGGGAACTGTTGGCTGGGTTGAAAGACTTTGACACTCACCCATAATTCACATGATTATCTTTTATTTTGTTCAGCTACCAAGAGCTAAATATGCGAAGTAATGACTGTAAAGCCATGACATTGTAAAGCTGTGAGATGCCCAGCTGCAGCAGTTTGTCACTCATGACTGGTGTGTCCATCCTCTGCTGCGAGGCCAAAAGGTGTTGGGCATCAGGGCATTAAGTTACATAACTGTTGTATAATGATCACCACATTTATTTTATCTGCTCAAAATCTGGCTGTTATGGTTTTAGAGCATTTTTTAAGTGGGAGAGAAGAAGTTGTAAAAGTCAAATGGCTGATAATGGGATAGTAAATGTCGAGAAGGATCGCAAGAAGTCTAAATCATTCTCAGGGTTTCCCTTTTCCTCTCTGATGGGTTTAACAGGCTACAGCTGAAATGGCTGTGAACAGGTTGAAGTCTGCGTTTTAACTTTACTTGGAGAGAATTACGACGTCTTAGGCTCTAACCTTAAAAACACAAGGAGAGGGTGAAGAATTTTGGAATGAGAGCTGTTTAAACAGGGAACAAGGTCAGGTAGTGACATAATCTTTCTATTCAAAACGTTTGATGTTTTTTGTTACAACACCATCTCTCTCATCAGCCATAAATTGGAGTCTAAATGGACCATTCACAGAGTCACTGACATGTTTCTGTTTTTTGCCATTTGGAAGCTTAATCCCGTTCTTTGAGTATTGTTAGCAGCCAGCATGGCGTGACTTACAGAACAGATGAAATGAAGGAGGGCAAAGAGATGGAGCCACTGCTGGGAAAACCAGAAGCTCCTAGAAAATGTTTTCTCACACATTCCCCACCTCTTTGTCCTGAACTCCTCTGATTCTTTGTTTTATTACCTCTTTAGTTCTAGAGCAAAGCAAGGGATAAGAAAAGGGAAGTGAGGGGGTCTAAAGAAAAGAAACGGTAGATTTCTGATGTCATTGATTTTCTTTTTTTAGTTGTTGATTAATCCTTTGGTCTAAAAAATATAGATATATTCTGTTTACAATTTAAGAAAATAGGGAAAAGTTGCAAATCCTCACATTTGGAGCAAATGTTTGGCATTTTTGCTTAACAAATGTAAAAGGTGTGTACTTTTTGATCATTTGTATTGCTATGGAGTGGATCCCTGTTTCATGTTGTTTGACACACATGATACAGTCCTAAAACCAGTTTTACTATTTGGCAACTGTAAATGTAGTAATGCGCAGCAAAGGCAGGGAAGAAGACTCCAAGCTAATAAACATACATGTAAACAATACGCTATGTGTTATGTTATATTATTAAAAAACAAACATTTTATAAGGATGGAAATGCATTCAACAAATTTGTCAATCTTCAGATACAGGCTCATCAAACATTGTTGTCGATGAAACCTGCTACAAGGAGTTTTTAACTGGTTTATGCATTTTTAATGCTTAACCAGGTCAGATTTTTCCGGGTTCCCCTTGAAATCAGTTAAACAAGGTGATGAAAACACTACCACCTTTTTGTAAGGAGCCACCAAAATAAACAAAAATGTTCCTTGTTGCTACTTTAATTTTTCATTGGTTGACTTATCAATAAAAAATTAGTAAATTACTAATCATTGTAACATTACTTCTGTCAAAAATTGGTGAAGGGAAATCTGTCCTTGAAAAGAAAACAAAAAAAAAAAACAAGGGCCTGGAATCTTGAGTCATTCCTTCCTCTCCCCATGTCTACTGTCCCATTCTACAACGCTGAGATATACAGGCTAAACCATGAAAGAGAGAGCAGCCCTTTTCCTGTGAAGTCAAGAAAAAAAGGCATCTCTAATGAGAGGGAGTGCGTTGCAGTCAGGGTGGGGTACATCCTTGCCCACCTACCCGCCATTGCATCCTGTGCAGCACCCTAATCTCCCGTAATTGTGCCGAGTCTGGCTCCCACCCTGTCTCATTAGGCTCTTTACAGCATTCCCGATGAAAGGTCGCTCCTGGTCACACTGGGGGCAAGGGCATCAAGTTTGTGTAAATTGGCAGTGACAAGAGTTTGCAAAATACAATTAGAGGAAAAATCAGCGTGGACTGATCCCTTCATCTGCAAGTGTTGCCCTGGTTCTCCCTCCTTTTTATTCCACTGTAACTTCCATATCTTCTTCTAATTTGACTAAATCTGCCTGCGCTGCCTTTGTTCCTTCTTATCAGCTACTTGTGTATTCCAATGAGCCAAACACTTCACTTCTAATCTCTGTTTTCCCTCCACCTGCAGCATTATCTCCTTTGTTGTGCATTATCTCCATATGGAAGCCTCTCAGCCTTGGGGGATGTTCACGCTGCTCTCTTTCAGTGCACTGCCACTATCTTTCTGATGTTTTTTGAGGTGTGAAAAGCAAATGCTAATCTGAGAGAAATGTAAAGAGACAGGGTCAGTCGACTTTCACATGCCATGACGTTTTCTTTTTTCTTATTTTTTTAATCAGACCAAAGGATAAAACTGAGCCAAATTCCAGAAATGAAATTTAGTCTTATCTCAGTAGTACAGTACGGCTTTACTGGCATTCTTGAGCTAAAGGCACATTACATTAACACTATATAAGTAATTGATCATTTATAGCAGTTTGATTAGGCAGAAAAGACTCTGGTCTTCAAAGGAGCTCACAAAGAGTCTGAACAGCAACAAGGATCGTACTTTGGAAACTAATCCTAACCCTAACATTTAATAAACACATACATGGACAATAAATTAGGGATGCACGGTATGTTTTTTTTGTTTTCATCTGACAGGATTACAGATAATTTAATATTTTTGTATTTTTAAAAGAGGTTCATAACCTGTAGCTTTTAAAGGCAAAGATGGATGATTTAATATTTCGTAGCCGTTTTATAACCAAATTTATCGAAGATCACATTTATTAACCTAAAAACAACAGTTCTGACTCTTGTCAAGTGAAAAAATTATTCTTATGCCGTCATTTTGCATAAGAATTCAAAATAAATTATTATCATGGACTGATAATTTATTGGTTGTAATTTAGTTATTGATATAAATCACAATGATATACATTTCTCATAATCAGCCAATAATTTATCTGCCCGGATAATTATCGTGCATTCCTACAATAAATCTAAAACAGCAATTCCAAAAATGTAGGACGTTAGGTTGGGGTGGTGGAGGAAGCTGCTGCAGCAAATGGTGTCGGCATGAGAGTAGCAGTGGAGCTAGAAGTATCAGGTTGTAAAGGTGGCTGAGTACACGTGCATGAATATGAGGGATGTCCTGATCCTGAAGTTTGTTTGTTTTTTTAGCCCCAATACTACTATTTTAATATTTTGTGTATGCTGATATTGAGTTTGATACGGAACTTACCAACCTGCATGTCAGAACTGTGCTGTAAATTGTGCCTGTCATAGTAGTGATACTGATCCATGCAAGCAAAACTTATAAATGTATAAATAAAGTATATATAAATAATATTCTCCATTCATACTGTATGTTAACGGATTCAGTCATTCCCAAACTGGGGGTCTGGACCCCGTAAAGTGGTCCTAAAATGAATCTGAGAAGTCATAAAATGAGGAAAAAAGGGGAAAAAAACAACATTCTCTTCATAAAATAGTTTATTTTTTGATGAATTTATATATATATATATATATATATATATATATATATATATGTATATATATTTTCCTTATATTTCAATTAAACAATCTGATATCTCTCCTTGCTTGAAAAGCTCACACCTTGTAGACATATATAACATCTGATGACTTACATCATTCAGCATTATTCTGGAAAGTGTTTAGTGTGTGCTTTCTGGTGGACTCACCTAATCATTATCAAAGAGAACAGATCTAGTCTTTGGATATCTGTTTTTTTGCTGCCTCATCTACATGGAGCTCCCATGTTGTCAGTCTGCCTCCATTTGTGCCACGCTGAATTAGATGTAGCCAGGGGGGTTGAGCATTTGACTGCTGTTCCTTTCAACTTTTGAACAACTGTGAAATCATGTAGTGTCACACTTTAGCATGTGAAGCAATAATCAGAGCCTCAATGTTTATTCCCCCGTACACCTTGAGCATGACAGTCTGTCATGTATCTGCCACCTTTTGCCCTGTAGGTAAATGGCTTTGAGCTACTTTCTGTCCACTAAGGCCCTGCACATACCACAGCAGCATATCTCACACATGCGACAGGGAGAGAGAGACAGGCTGGAAAACCACAACAAGTCATTTTTGGATTTATGCTGACCTCCGTATGTTGTCCCAGGCATTCAAACCTCCGGGTCAAAGCTGGAAAAGACGGGTCCTAACAGGTAGAGCACAGATTGAGCACACGCAAAAGGTCAGAGGGCAATCCCCTGAGGTCCACGAGATATTTGTTCCTCCTGTTCGTCTGTGTAGATCATAAAATTTTATTCTGGAGACATGGAGACATATTTTCATGCAGCTGGCCTACTTTCTTTTTGTGTTGCAGCCTGTAACTTGTACTGACATTAAAAGTGAGTGACAGATGTCAGAAACTTTTGGTTATCTACAGGTTTTTGAAGGGACACACTGATTACAGTCAAAACAGGGATGTGAAAATACTGGGCTCGTCTCCACCAGCATACAACACTCAGATTTACAGTTTGAGGTCTATGTCTGCTAATGGCACTGCCTTGTGACTCTTACTGAGGTGATTTGGGCCGCCTGTGTCTGGGAATGAGTTAAGATTGTTGCATTCAGCTGTAGTGAAGAAGGAAGAAAAAAAAAAGAAAGCTTACAGGAGGCAGAAGCAGCTGGGCCTTAAGAATGTGGTATCCAATAACACATAAACTTACATGAGTACCTACACTCAAATGTGTGCCCATGAAATGCACACACTTGCACGCTTACCTTGCTGTGCGGTGAATTGGATCATCAAAACAGGGATTAGAGGAGTTTAGGACTCAGTAGAGCAGAATGTTCACAAAACAAACTCAGAAACAGGATTTTAGTGTCTTTGATGTCGCACATAAATCTCTTGTGGTCAAACATGCACAAGTAATAAAACATAAGGCTCAGTGGCGTGGGTAATAAGCTGTACACAGACTACTGAGTCGCTTGATTTGATATTTTTACCCAAGAGTCAAACAGCCTCTCAGTGCTTCTCTCAGCACAACAGTCTGCTGCTTGTCTGTGGTTTCTTGTCAACACATGCCTTGGGAAGAAGAAGTGTATAAAAACAAAATACAACTGTCTAAATAGGCAGATAAGCAGAGCATTTCTGCATTTTCACATGAGAAATGTTCAGTTGAAGGAATGCAACCACCATGACTGACTTGTGCTGATACACCTGTCAACAAAGCAGAAACACCCTAAGATTAACATATACTGCAGTTTTACCAAGATCTGCATAAGACATGCTAATTTTCTTATAACTCAGAAACATGCTTAAACAACAGTGAAAAATGCCTATTACAATATCCTAGAGCCCAGTGTTACATCATCAAATGTTGTATGCTGTTAAGTCTGTAAGTGTGTGTCTGTGCAAAGCACATTAGCACACGGTTTAATCTTCTTCTTCTTCCGTGTGTTTTTTTCACTGTGTATCTAGTTGCCAGCACATACACCAAAAAATCATAATGTGCGGCTTGATCAGGAGAGGCGTGCTATGACTTATGTTAGCGATTTGCCAAACCGTTTTCGCAAAAATTGCCAAAACTTTGGCCCTTATTATATGCTTATGGATGGGATGTTCAGAGCTTAAATTTACTATAATGTAAGACCAAGAAAATCAACTAATTCCCACATTTGGAACCCTCGAATGTTTGGAATTTTTGCTTGAAAAATATTTTAAAATGATTTAAATAGCTGATTAGTTTCTGTTAAATGACTCGTTTGATTGACTAATCATTGCAGCTTTACATAGGAACTAACATCTTGTGATGACTTTATATTTCCAGAGAGAAGTTGGAGTGTGTTTTGTTGCCTTTAGTACAGTTTTTGTGTGTTTAGAATCATTAGAGGTACAGCAGCTTAAAACGGTTCAGCTTTGGCTTCAACACTGAGACGTGTGGTTGCCTCCTGATTGCGAAGTCTAAAAAAAAAAGGAAATGGAAGCGGTTTTCAGTGCCAGTACTGTAATACTCCTTCACTCGATGGTGAGACTTTTTACTCTAAACTTGAGACAGATTGTTAATGACTTCATGGAAACATTAGAGGTTTGCATCAGTTGATACACACCATAGAGGTCTGTGCGTGGTTTGTGCTTTGTCATTAAGGAGGACATTTTTTAAACTTCTGGTTTCAGGAAAGCCACACCACGTCCAAATGATAGTGCCACTTTGCAAGTCAGCTGCCATGCTGGCCACAATTACAGGGCTTCAGGAGGAAACGTGTACCCAAAACTGGCACTAAGAATGCATCAAATAGGATTAGGTGGTGGAAGCTATGTGATGCTTAATGCAGCATACATTGTTTTTTGCTGTAAATCAGTGCGGTGAACCAGAGCGAAATATGTTTTACCAAAATGGGCACTTTGACAATTTAAGTGTGGTCTTCTTTGACTTTGAATTATTATATTGTGGCAGCTGTGTTTTAGTTACATGATGAATGGGATCCGAGCAGGATCACATAGTGTCCACTTAATAAACATCCAGCAGCAACATCTGGGCTATTATTGATGTAGCAGGAGATTAACAGCAGGGGGCAATGTTGAACTTGAGCTGATGCCTTGCAGAGGAAAAGGAAAGAAAGACATACCCCCTGTTTTTATAATTTTTCATAAAACTGTGGCCTATTTAAGGGTTTAATCTGTTGTGTGTCATCTGATGTTTGCTCATCTGAAGATCTGAAGGACCAGTATTATCAATTTCATTCATCTTACATGAAAGCTTTGCCTCCTGAAATAGTGTGCACTGTTGCGTTCATACATTCTAAATTGTATTTATTTACACATCCATTTAGACCTGAAGCATACAACTAATACCCAAAATGTAATTGTTTGCCTCATCTGATTACACCTGGCATGTAAAGTGAGCAGGCTTCTTTATCTCTGCTCATCTGCCTGTAGTCTGCCTGTAAATGTTTCATTGCACAGAGACAGTAGTCTGGCAGAAAAGTATTCTAGGGAAACCTTATAGCTAATGTAGACACAATGACCCGAACTGCAGACGTAATGTTTGGATAAAACATTTGAAATGCATCTTTGTGGTTCTCATGATATTTGACTCCAGGAGAATTTCTATGTCAAATCCATATGGAGTTATAGGGCCCATAAAATAACTTTAATAATAACTTTTGTGAGCATGGGTGAGCATATTTCACCAGTTCATCGGTTTCGTTTGAGCTCCTGCCAGGCAGTCTTGTGGCACTGTAGTAAAAGAAAACATGTCATGTACAGTCGTGTAGCACCTTTCAACAACAAGGCAATTTAAAGTGCTGTACATAGGGCAAAAAGGGCATTGAGACAAGATATATAAAGAACACAAGGAAATATTAAAAGAAGCACATAAATGGGATTTATAGTAAAATTAAATAGAAGATAAAAGTAAAAATATACGGATCAAACAGAATTAAAATTACAGTGTAGTTCAAGATATGAATGAATAGACACAAATTTAAGAAGTAAAAAAAAACGCTGTGGTAAACACAAAAGTCGACCAGTCTAGCTGACTCTTGAAAAAACATTTTAAGGGTCGGTTGTACTGGAGGTCAAAGGTGAGGATGAGTTTCCTGTGAAAGAGTCTGAAGTAAATTATCAGTTCCAGCTCATAGACGGAGGGTTTGTTAGTCAGACAAGATGTTGTCATGAACCGTCCTGCTGCCACATGTGCAGGTCAGTCACAGAGAAATCCTCGTCTGATTGAAACCTCTGACTCAAATATATCTCACGGAACCTCGAGCCAATCCCCGTCTTTATAGCACCTGGTAAATGAAAGCAGCTGTGAGGACCGCAGGGAATGCAACCAGGAATGAACACCAGCAAAGCACATTATTACACCAGCAGGCTTTTAGATCAGGGTCCTAAAAGGAAACAGGTTAGGCTATCCTCGGCACCACCCCCCCCACCCCCGATCCTCGATGAATGCTGCAATTTTCCGGCCCATGACCCCCAGAGATAATATCAGAGGTCTGGTGGTTTTTGTTGGATCCCCTCGTGGTCTACCGAGACGTTAGCCCAGTCCTCCAGGGAGCAGTGGCTGTCGTCCTTATCGCAGGAAGTCACACAATACAGCAGAGGAATGTAAACTCAGAGCTTTGCTGCAGCTGAACTTGCAGAAACACAATCGAAAGTTTTACTGAAGTATTTTTTTGTTTTTAATTCTTTACCTGATTGCTTGGGAACAGAGTGTCCACTGCAGGGAAATGCATGTTTTTTACCCATTTTACAGATGCGTTTTTGTTTTATATTTCACTTACAAGAAGACATAACAGCACTGAGCAATTTGGCAATCACTCATAACTTAATCTGAGGTTTGTTTCATAGAACAATGCACAGAAACTCCACCTTCATAAATGCATGAGTGAGACAGAATATTAGAAACATATTCTGCAGTAAGCCACTCAGATCCTTTTATGATCAGTTTAGTACGTAGATGACTGCCTAAACTACAGTAACACCCAGTAAATGTATGGCACACACATCTGTAATCTTTAAGTCTTTCAAATGTCAGAAAATAGTGAACAATGCCCCTTACTAGTTCCTTGATGGGAATTGTTCACTGTTGTTCTGACATTTTATAGACTTAAAGATTAAAAGAATAGTTTGACATTTTGGGAAATAATCTAGCTGTTTCCCCACCCTTTCCAGTATTTATGCTAAGCTGTGCGAACCGGCTGATGACAGTAGCTTCATGGGAGTTGTATTAATGTTCTCATATAACCTTCAGCTAGAAAGCAAATAAGTCTATACAGGTGAAGATGGACTGGAAAAGGGGGCTCTACCCTCTACCAGGTGAGCTACAGTCCACCCCCATATTAGAGTAATTAATGAAAATAATCATTAGCTGCAGTCCTATTGTATACATTATTACATACATATTTCACAAAGATTTAGATTGAAACAGGATGCTTTAACTGGACTGCACAGATGTTTGTAATGAACCGCTCACTCTGTGTATAAGGTATCATTGATAACATCTCATAAAGGAATCCTCATGTTGGTTGTCCTAATGTTTGTGTACCACTTAATACTGTTCCAAATGAACATCCACCACATCTTGTGCGATTCTCCCTGCATGTGTTTGACCCTGAACTTTGGCCTTTGACCCTGACCTGGGGCAGAAGTTGGACTACAGACACACCACTATGGTTCAGGTATCTGATCTCTTTTTGGAAAACGTGCACACCGACCACCCGCCCAGAGGCTCAGGTCAAGGAGAAAAAAAATCTTGGTGATGTTATGTTCACGGGAAAGGGGGCTTATCTTTTGTTAAGTTATGTATTCTCATCAAGCATATTATTTACATTAGATTTAAGTATATCATCCCATGTGTTTGATATACTCCCATATTGTAAGAATTACGACCAGCCTGTTTTGTTAAGAACCTGTATTATAAGACATACGCCCTGCTGTGGTTTTTTTTTTGTTTTTGTTTGGGCACTTTACGTCACTTCGGGACACTTTACGTTTGGTAGCAGTGTGGGAGCGGTGCACTGTGTGACTTTTCATGAAGCCATGGCTACTGATGTTCTTCTCGCGGTGCTGTGAAGAAGAGAGTAAAGTAAAAGCAACATGTGAGACAGTTTCTTCTGTGTAACCCTTCCTCATCATGGCTGAAGAAGCTGAAAGCGCAACATCTTTAAACACCCTTCTTTTTTAAAGGAGGCTATAGCTCTTGTTTCGCCCCTTTACATGTGTCTAATCACGCTGCCGGAGGTTCAGCTTGGTGACGGATTGATGGATGGGTGAGGGTGATGTAAAATGAAATGCCCCCTAGAGTTGGGTTAAGGTGCAGCCCTCTGCTCCAACCCCCAGACTCACTTGTGGCTTCAGAGGTCATTGAGTTTAACATTCAGAGAAAATATTTTTATGGCTGGGAATGTTTCTGTTTTGAAATGAGCTTACACTAGTACAAACAGTAGTGTAGAATAGCGATATAGTGATTTAGAGAAGGTTCCATGTTGCAACCACATATTAACAATAATCTGGTTCATCTCTCTTTTTTTGTTTTTTGGCAGAGTTTTGGAACAATTTATTGATTTCCAATGTGGTCCTCATTGCAAAATAGCATCAACAATGTAATGTAATATAACAATAGTAATACAACACAAACATCCTAAAAGTACATAACAAAGGTTCATTTCCATATTAAAAACATAAAGTCTGTGCTTGGTTTCCCTCTAATGAGTTTCTTCTGCCCTCTAAACATGACTTTGGTTAGACTTAATACCTGATTGCGGGGGAAAAAAAGAAATCCTGTCCTTTCTAAAAGCACGCTACTTTATCGATCCGCTGTAGACATTCAGTTTCCTCCGCTGCCTTAAGTTATTCTCTTCCTGACCTGTGGCGGTTCAACATTCCTGCGTGCTTATTGTGCAGAAAGACTCGGAGAATGATGAGCGTGACACTGACCCTGGGCAGACCCCTGCTCAAGCTGCCACACAGGTGTGTGGCCTTAGGGAGGGAAAAGGGAGAGATAGACATCCTCACACACACACTCAACACAAACACACACAGGATCAGTCAGGGCCTTTAATCCTGCCCTTGACTTCAGGTTGCATTCTGCACATTCACATTCACATTCACTCGATTTCAGTGTGATTTTCATCAAACCGGCTGTTATTACCGTACTTATTTTGCAAGTTAAATGAACTGTACTAAAAGGCAGACACTCTCTCTCACCCTAGGACCCAGACTCATTAAATCAAGCTCTTTTGATGTTGTGCCCAAATAAAAATCAGTGAGCATCCCAAATAGATCTTTAGCTGCAATTTATCTAGTCTTGCTAAAAAGCACTGGAGTAGTAAATTGATTAGGAATCATGTTTAATACTATAATAAAATTTTATTCTTGATGTTAAAGGTAACATTTCATTACATATTGTATGCTGTTTAGGTTTTATGACAGTTTTAAACACTTGGCAATAGAAAGAGTGCTGTGTTGTTGGTGTGACCATTTCCAGATGTTGTAAACCGAGAGAGAAATCGTTTAATTGGCTGGTTAAACGCTGGCATCGCAATATACCGAAATTTGCTTGAGGGCGGAAAATGTTCTATAAAGCAATTTTCTTTGCATTCATGCTCTTCCTCTTTACAGTAACTCTCCTCTTTTATGGACATGGAGAAAGTTTACAAGCTGATTAGTGCCAAGTGAATGCTCCCTCCTAATTTTCTCCATGGCGTTCAGTTTTCAGTCCAAGATTCCTTCTGCTGGCATGGCAAATGAAACAGCCCAATGTCATCAAGTCTAAAAATATGCCGTGAGCATAATCTCTCTTGACAAACCCCCATATGAACAAAATCTAGCATTTAATGCAGGCAATGTGGAGCTGTGTCCTGAAACGGCAGTGTAAAAGTGAACACATTTCTCCTTTAAATTTTGAATGTCTCCTCATTAGGCAGAAGCTCAGATTATGGTATATGCTGAACTGTCAGCACCTGTATCCGATCAGGGTCATTATGCGTAGTTTGGGAACTGCAGGGAAAGATTTTATCGGGTTTAGTTGATGACAGCTTTGGCAGGATATTTTGCTGATGGAAATGAAATAGAAAAACTGTGACTTCTTGTGGGTGTTTTGGAAGGTTCTGCATCAGTGACAAACACTAGTCCAGTTTCATGTTGGAGGAAGTTTACAGGTTAGAGGCGATTTGGACAGCATGTCACCGCTGCATATTTCCCTTTGTCCCACTCAATTTATTATTTGATATATTATCATCCCGTTTTGGATGTGTTATGTACTTTTCCTTTTTCATTTTCCTTGAAGTCTGCACTGAGGAGACAAGTTTAAGGATGGAAACCGCGCACAAAGTTTCCCGTTGTAATTCTCTTAAATTTCCAGGCACTTGAGCACTTTCCACACTTTAAGAAGCTGGATCCAAATTTATTCACGGAAAACATTTGAAACTTAATCAGACTGACGTGAAAAGAAAGGCACATTTTTTTCTTAATCTTTGCTGCTTTAAAAAGCTCAATGTTGTTTTCACCAAAACACTAAGCTTTTAAAACATGTTTGACTGTTTTACCGCAGCATTTCTTTGTTCTTGTCCAGTTTCTGCTTTTGGTTGTGGTTTTAATGACTGCAGGATTAACTTTGTCATTGTTTTTCCCCATCAGATGTGAATGAATGTGAGGAGACCAATGGAGGCTGTGAGGCTCTCTGCTGTAACACCATTGGAAGCTTCTACTGCAGGTGTCCTCCTGGACTGAAACTGAACGAGGATGGCAAAACCTGTCAAGGTAAGCCCTCTACTATATTCTAGGAATGGTTAATAATGGTCAGTCAGTCCGTCCACCACTTTGGTCCAGACTATATTTTAACAATTAGAGGATATATTTACCTTGAACTTTTATTCAGACATTCATGCTTCCCAGAGGATGAATCTCAACAATTTTGGTGATGTTCTGACTTTTAGATGATCTTTTTGCTCAGACAATCATGTTTTCCTGTAAAACTAAGGGAATTCCCAGAGCCACCAGCACAGCTGTAGATTCTTAGTCTTGTTTTAACAGCTTATACATAATCGGATGACCCGTTGAGGGGCTTATTTCGTATATAGTGAGCCCTCCTAATGCTCAACTTACAATAATAAAGATTTGTGTCTTTACTTCACTGAGCATCCATTACTTTATTCTGTCATTCAGTCTTTTTGCCTGTGTTCATGTTGACATTTCTGGAGTTTTGTTTTCATTTTTTATTTGTGGCTCAGTGCACGTAGATTCTGCAACCAGTAAACATATAATTTTGACTCAAGCGAACCACAGGATCAGATCTTTTTAAGTTGTACACTGTAGATGATGAAACAATTTCTTGACTCAGACTATCTGTGGAAGAAAATGCAGCTACCAGTCCGTCCCGTGGCCCCGCATCTGTGAACCACAGCTCACCAGAACTGAGCTTCTTCCCAATATTTTCCCATGAGATTTCTTTTTGCGGCATCATAGTTTGATGTTTCTGATTCTGATTAGGAAATCTCTGCGAGTGGTTGGTTTAATCAGAAAAATGTTTCCTCTGTGCATCAGCCAAGACTAGAGGAGAGATGCTGGAGTGAGTGCTCTACAGTATGTCTGCTGCAGGAACCAGTAAGAGATCTGATCCAGGTCACGGTTATTAGCAGAGTTGATGGGAAACGTTGTCACAGCTGGATTTCATAGCTTCTCTGCCCTCCACCACTGGTGTATATTGGAGGAAGACGGCTACCCACAGCATTAATGTCGTAATTTTCTGTAATTGGCAGTAGTATTAACAGAGGTAAAAGAAGCTGGATGAATGTTTTGGATGTTGAAGTTAGCGCTGCATGTGTGGCGCTGCGTCTGCAGAAAGTGATCAAGTTACCCTGTGCGTGACGGCCTGTAGGTGGGAGGGCTGCGGACTCAGACCCTGCATCACTCCACATGAGAGACAAGATCCATTCATTTAGCTGTTAAGAGTAAATGGTTCTGGGGAGCTGGATCGTGCAAAACCACATTAATACTTTTGGGGAATCCTGTCCTTGGCTTCATGCTATAATTTTTTTTTAATGAAAGACATCTGCTACGGGATGTTAATATGCCAATACTGCTGGCATGGACAGAAACGAACAAATGCATCTTTTGTTCAGAGCTAAACAAAATCCTGAATTTACAATTTAATCCCTTGTGGAGGGTTCCCTAGATTTAAGCTCCTGGGCAAATTCCATTTTATTTATGTATTTTACTTTTCTTTTCTTTTTTGGGGGGGGGGAATAAGCAGCACTGATCAAAGTGGAAGAGTGTAGCGCAGTGCAGCAGTATCAACATTTTAGCCGTCATGCCAAATTAACTTTACTGCTCAGACCAATACGAGCATGGAGATGGGAGTAATGGTCTTTCAGTGTTTGGCACCTGTCTTAATAGTGAGCTCGAGCAGTGTGTGAGTAACGTCTTCCAAAATCAACAGGTTTTCTATTCTCGTGTTAACTCTGAAAGCGGGACATTTCCCGTATAGATTTTAAGAAAAACATCTTGCTGTTGCTAGGTTTTTCTCCTGAATTTTCATGGTATTTTATTTAGAGATTTTTACTCTGGCAACGGTATCATACAGGTACGGCTCTGAGCCTGTCATCTGTCTTTCATGCAGGCTGCTTTCCTCTTCACCTGGCTGGCATCATTGTCCACATGATTCCGAAGTATGCATTTTATGTGCAGTGTGTGTAGAGCTGTGAATATGTTGGCGTGTGGTGGTATCTGTATCAGTTTTCTGCTGGTCTGTCTGAGCTTGAGTACTCAGATGCTTGTGGCTTGATGTAATGACTGCACAGGTGTATGTTACAGAAACTTTAAGGTTGCATTATTAAGAAGAAAAGTCGTAATAAGTGAAGCTCATAGTTACTGTATTCTGCTGAGGTTTTTTTCTTTGTTAAAGTCAATGAAGTGACGCTGACCATGAACATGCTTTGCTCTTCATAAGCTCTATAAACTGCTATCGTGGTCCTGCTGCTGTGTTTGTGTGTATGCATTGGCAACAGATGAGAGAACATGGCGCTTAGCTCCTGAATAGCCGATTTCACAGCAAGGCTCATTCCTTTCTCAGATGTTTGGATTAAAAATACTGAATTTGACTTCTGGCACTTATCAAATTTGGCTTTCCTTTGGTGGCAGTTTCTTTATACATGTCAATATCAAAAGAAAAATATAGACAGCACATCCTTTAGCCTGTTCACATTCTTGATTCTTCAACACCCGAGTGATGTGAACTCATAAATCTCTCTTTTTATATCACATAATATTCTTTGAAGAGACAGTAAAATATGGTGGCTCAGGAGTAAAATGTAGTAAATCATTGCGGGAACAATCATCAGCCACTGTTGGCTGGTAAAATGCAGAATTATTTATTTGCTGTTCATGCAGTGCTGGATGTACCTTTTTAGTGTAAGAGAGAGTTTAGAGCTGGGGGTGAGAGGGAAGTGTGGGGGGAATTGTGGTGGGGGAGAGAAAGAGGAGAGAGAGGAGGGTCTTCAATGTGATGGACATTTAGTTTTAGGAGATGGGAGGGTAAAAGAGAGAGGGAGAGAAAAATCAGGAGGCAGAGTGAATTAGAAGTAGTTACCATGTTACATCAGACCAGGATTCAGCACTTAGAGAACTGCTCATTGATTAACATTTTTCATAGCTTATGTGCTTAACAAAAGTAATGTTTCAAGTGTTTAATTTTTTACTGTAAAATTTTGAACACATTTTAAGGCTTTACTTTTAACTTTTGGCCATGGCTACATCATCAGGATGTTGGATGTTTTGTTTTGTGTTTATTGAAGTGATGGCATGTCTGACATCGGCCGCAAACTATCCTCAAAGTTACTATAGAAGGATTTGCTATAGACCAAACTGTTACCATGGATACCATGGCCATAACCTTGGCTACCTGGCAGCAGGTAAGTGATAGTTTCACAGCCGAAATGTAGATGAAACTTTGGTGGCAGTGATTTAATTCTTCCACTCCGGGTCCATCCCCAAGAGCAATAGTTTGTAAAAATGTATTTATTTATTCAAACGCTGAAGTGACTAACACTGTCATTTTATTTTACAATAAATAGATTTTAGCCTTTAAAGTGCTTTTTTTAAACCTGTTTTAAAATAAATTATTTTTGGTCGCACATGACTTATTAATCATAATATAATAAATCAAATTATAATTTTTTATGTGCTGTACAGCTGCACTTAATGGATGAGTAGGGAGTTTTTTACAGTAGTCATTTAGAAGTATTTATTTGTGCCTCTGTGCAGCCAGATCGTGCCTCAGCCAGTCTGACTGATAATGTGTCTGCTGTATGCGCTGTCTGGCACTGCCCAGATAACTTTGTCTGTGATCAGAATAGGGGAGGATAGCTTTTATCAACAAAGATTAGAGCACATGAAAACATGAACTATGAATCATGAGACACTTTGTAATGCTAACACAAAGAGGGCTAGAAACCAGATACACATATTATGTCAATATTATCATGATTGAAAATGTATTTTCATGTTCAGCAGTGCTCGGAGATAAATGCACAAGATGAAACATGTTTTACATTTATTATGGCCATAATGCTGATAATCCCTCTGATCTGCTGGGTTACTTAGATGTCATTCTTGGAGATAAATAATTTATCATCTGCACAAAATAAACAAATCAACTTTTCGGAAACGGACCAAAATAGTTTTTCCATGAAGACGACACCGGTGGCTGCAGGCAGAGAATTAATGTGGCTTCTGTAAAAGCCAACAGTTGCTGAGGCTTTGGCTCTCATCTCGGGGTGGGGATCATGTTCTGGAGGCTGGAGGGGATTCACTAAGTGTGAGCTGCAGTCGGCGGAGGAACAGCAGCTCCACAGCGCTGGACCCATTTCATGAAAAACCAAACCAAAGGACGGCATGCAGCATGGATGGAAAAACGAAAAGGACGGCTCCTGCCAGCTTTCCTGGACAAAGTGGAGCTGAAGTTTGGCAGCAAAGAAATGAGGAAGAGGAAAGTTTAGAAGCTCATTTCTGCCCCAAACACTATATTTGAAGATGTCGTGGGATATTGGGAGTAGATGGGTTCAGCTGAAGGATATTTCTATAATTTAGCTGTCTTGGACAGGTTTCACTGGAACCATTAGGCGAGTAGATATAAGTCCCCTAATACTCATACACTGCATTTTTGCTCTCATTCTAATCCTGTCCTTGTTTTATTATGAAGAGTAGAATCATGTATAATATTTACCACTAAAAATGTCTTATTTACAACACTGTGCTTCTTCCATCATGTTCTATAATGTCAGGGTGATATATTTTGGGTCTTTTTAAAGACCTGATTTATGGACAAATCCCAGGTCATATACTGTTTGTGTGTACTTATGTGTACAGCGGGAACCTGAAGACAGTGATGTGGTATACTGTGTATACTGTGCACAGTGAGGCTCAGATGCAGATTGCCCAACCACACAGCGTGACACAAGCACTATGGAGGCCAAATTCTCTCCCTATGTTACAGAGACTCTGAGGTTCATAATATTTTGACCATTGGTAACGAGAAATGCCTCCTTAAAGCTGCGTTAACCACTATTTTTATATTATCAATGGCTCAAAAGAATATGTGTGATGTTGTTTCAGCCTCTTTTAGCTCAATGTTTGGGTTTTCTTCCCTGCAACCTTGCTCTTTTGCTTCACTTTCATGTCTCTCATCAGTCTCATTTCCAGCAGCAGCAGGTTGGTGTGTTTTTTAGCAAAAAAAGCTCTGATAAACAGGTTTAATTCTCTGCCCGACAATGGCAAAAATGCAAATATAATAATAAAGGTCACAAAACAGCAGCTACTAAAAGGTAACTTTGCAGGTATAGTTCTTGCAAGTATAAACAATATCTTGACACCGTTTGGCACAGTTACTGTTTCTCAGTTTGGCCATTAAAAAGGAGCTATATAGTAGCATCATGATGGTTCATCAGTCATTATCACGTCATTATGTTATATGGGCCATTTAAACTCTTAATTTTCCCCTATCCGGCATTTCTTTGGACCGTGAGAGGAAACTGAGAGGCAGGATATAAAGGCGACTGTATATATGTGTTTATATGCGAATTATTCTTCCACTAAAGAACACTGTCTATTTATTGTTTTTGGGGGGAGGAGTTTTACAATGTGATGAATGTTGAGCAATTATTTAATGGGGTTATTTATACTGAACTGTTTAATGCGTTGTTTACAACACAAAATGTGTGGTCTGTGGTGGGACAGACAGTGTTTCAAGAGTTTGTAATAAACAACACCAAAAATAAAAAATATACAAATAATAGATTATTATCACTATTACTCAAATAGTTTATAAAACCAGCTCCTTTTCACAGGAATTTATCTGAATTCTTAAAATAGTTTCTTGCTGGAAATAGCTGCCTGGATACAGGACTGTACTGGTCAACACATTTCTCAACCAGACATTCAACTTGGCGCTGACTAACAGTCTTTTATGACGTGTTAGCAGTTTTTACAGACCTCATACAGCAGCCAAAAGACATTCACACTCACCATTTTAATGTGTCACGTCACTGGTTTCATTCAGCAACATTTCCAGTAAAGCAAACAGGTAACTTATCACTGGCCTGGAGGTGAGGTGGGTTCGACTTCATCTCCTAATTTTCCTGATGATGATGATGGTGGCAGACGGGCTTTGAGCTGAAGTCCAAACAGAGCAGGCCATCATAAATCAGCTGAGATCTCACAGGGGGTCTGCTGTGGAACTCAGAAAACAATTTATTAGTCTTTGAGCCCCTAAAATAAGAAATATTTAGGGAAACGACTTGTTTAATTTGAACTCTGGTCACACGGTGAGGCAGCCATGTTTCGCTCACCATCGCTTTCTCAGACGAAGAACCCTCTTTTTTTCTACTCGCTATTTGTTTATAATCTCAACGCTCGGCTGAGAGGAATGTGCATGTTTTGCCTCTTCTGATTTAAGTTTCCATATGTTTGCTGCACCCAAGGGACGTCGGCAAGATGCAAAGGAATTTAAATTAGATTTTAAATGTTCAGTAGTTGTTACCACATGGGGGATTTGTTTGTTTGAGCTGAGATGCACTTGTAGAATACTTTCCCTTCTCATCCATCATCTCCTTTCTACTTGGAGTACATCTTCATCCTAAAACCTGCATTAAATCCCTCTCTCAGCGTGGCAGCTCATCTGGACTTTATTCATGTGACCACTTTTTTTTTTCATAATGAGAGGATTTAGTCAAATTGCACTCATTCCTCTCCCGTCTCTCTGCTTCTGTGTGTCTCTTTTCTCCCGCCTTCCCTACAGATATTGATGAGTGCCAGGTTCATAATGGAGGCTGCCAGCACAGATGTATTAACACCAGGGGCTCCTACTACTGTGAATGCCACCCAGGTTCTCGCTTGCATGTGGATGGCCGCACCTGCCTCGGTAAGGATCATTATAGCTAAACCTTTGTTAGTATACTGTGACTAATGTTACAATCACAGCACTGTGATGTTCATCTTATTAAGGACATGCAAGTGATACAAAAATGTTTAGATGGATAACATCAATTAAAATAATGAACTACAACATTATTTGTGGACCTCCATTTAAACCAATTAGAAATAGAGTATGAATGTCTCCAAAGTTTCCATTCATATGGCGCCACTTGTTCAAAACTCACATAAACAACGAAACGCTGTTTTGAAAGAACTAGTCTGCTGAAAGTCTTTACTTTAAGTCTTTAATCCAAGTATTTTTTTAGCCATTATTTCATTGAAGTTCAGCCACATATGCTTTTTGACATGGGCACTTAATCATGTAAACCACATTCATGATGTTGCAGTAGATGACCCCTTTTGATTCTGACAAAAAGGCTATTGTGAGATGATTCGAATAACATTTGCTGTAAAGCCACACGGAGTGCAGTTTTTAATTCCCTTCAGAGGATAACTTGTAGAAAGCTGTTTCTGAAGCAGTTTTCAGTGAGTAAACAAAGTCCAACTGACATGTCCTGCTTGTACTAAGGCTGCAACTAATCTGCAGATTTCATTAGTGATTATTGATTGCCATATAGCATATTAAACAATGACTTGTCAGCAAGTCATTGTTTAAAAATGTCATCATCACTATTTCCTGTCATTTAATTGTTTGTTTTGTTTAACAATAGTCCAAAGGCCAAATATACTCAATTCATGATCACAAAGTAAATATAATCCTGGCGCTCTTAAGCTCTGCGGTGTTTACGCAGTACCTGTATGTTGTTTCTGTCACACCAGATACATTTGATTGGGGTTCTTCAGAAATAGCTGATAGAGAAAAGAGTATAAACCTGGCACCGGTTTCTGCAGTCAGGAATGTATACAGAGTGTCCTGACATTTAGAGTGGAAATCATTGTGTGTTTCTTGGCTTTGCGAAAGCCGTTTCATTGTCTTATAGAGCAGACACTGTAGCTGGGACCCAACTGTCCCTGAGAGACCCTTGTGTGACAGCTGTTGCATGAAGAAATGACTGATTGCACTAATAATCATAGTGCACATCTGGACTGACTCCCAGGTGAAGCTTATCTGTGAGGCTGCATATCTGTCTCCTGACAGTCGTGTTAAGATTGTCCAGAGACAAGCAGCAAAATGTGTCCACGTTCACAAATGGAATACGTTCTGAAATCTTGCTTTTCATGTAGCAAGTGAATAAAAGGGTTTTTTGTTTATTTAGTTTTTTCATTTTTGCACTTTGCACAGCATGACCACATACACACTGGATAAAAGACAACACATATATCAATACAGAGTCATAGGGAGAAAAAAAAAGAGCAGATGTCCTTAAATCAATTCAATCTCAGCTCAGCTCGTCTTATCCAGCTCTTGATCTGCCAGCAGAGGTCAAATGTATCCCACACACTTAGCGTGTGGCTGAATAATATTTGAGCTGGAAAGCACTCTGTGGTTTGACATGTACTTGTGATGGATGAATCTTGACTCCAGCCTTCGTGTATGAAAAACAATGTCTTTGAGAGCGCCGGGCTGTTCGGCCTCTACCTGTTGTTTTCTCTGAAGGGATCCAGGCTGTCTACTGGGGGTTTTCATCTGTTGCTACAAAGAAGAGAAACATAGATGGGGGAAGATGATTGAGCTGGCTCTGCTCTCGGTCTCATCAGCAGATGAGCGTTGTCCACCACAGAAGTCCTGCCATTCAAATCTCTCTGTGATTTTTGGCCCTTTTATGGGGAAGGTTCTCTCGTGGCTTAGAGAATAGCAATTCTCTGAGGTATTCTCTGAGTGTTTTGTAGGAATGTCAGTACAGCGGTCACGACCTCTCTGATATTCCTGTAGGTACGACACTCTGACTTATCATTCGACTGGAAAGACTAACATGAAAACATGAAAGTTAGGATTTATGGACATTTTCTTTGCAAACATGATGCCTGATTATCTCATCCCTTATGACTGCCTCTCTTTATGTCCCTTCATGTAAGTTTCTCTGGTCTTTCATCGTGTCACTAAGTTTTCCTTTTTTTTTTTGCCTTTTTAGCTGTCCATTCGTGTGCCATCAGCAATGGAGGATGCGAACACTACTGTGTGCAGCAGTCTGCCGCTCATTTTCGCTGTCGCTGCAAACCCAATTACTTGCTGGCCGAGGATGGCAAGCATTGTAAACGTGAGTGCCCAAACTCCTGTGTAATGCAACACTAAATACATCTCAGCACACATGGCACAAGATAGATAGGAGGAATAATAAATGGATGGTTGACTTTGGAAAGAGTGCCAACAAAACTGAGTACTTTTGGAAGATTATGAAGGTGTGATTCTAAAGATTAAATCATATTAAAAACACATTGCCTGCATCACTTGCCAGTTGTAATCATCTGACAGGAAGTCTGTGGCTGGGGCTGGAGCAGAATTTACTGTCATTCATGGGATGAGTCCTTAAATTGGAGTGAATCACAGCATCTCCTTCATTGTCTTCTTCTAAATTAGTATTTTGATGTCCTTGCTTCTTTTAATCTCTCAGATCTGTGCGCCTGCACAGATGAGTACGACTCTCTGGGGGCGGGAAATTATACATATATGTATTTTAAATTACTGTCTTTGAGATGCTTTTACTTCGTAATTGTCGGCTGTGAACAGCTTCCTCTAATTTTTGTAGAGCTGACTGCTCTCATCCCAGATGCCGGACAGGCTTACACAAGTCAAACACACACACAACTATGCAGAGAGAACAGTAAAGAGATGGGGTGTGGGTGCAGGGTGGCAGTGTGGATTTAAATCTCTCCACATGCTCTGCATTAAAATGTCAGATTTTCTTTACAGTTTTCTCCCCTACTGCGCCAGAAGTTTTCCACGCTTGACTGACAACACTGGATTTATGTTTATAAGTATGTGCTTTTTGCATTGCAGTGCAGAATCCCTGTGCAGATCACAATGGAGGCTGTATGCATGAGTGCAGGGTTGATGGTGGCAAAGCTCACTGCGACTGTAAAGCTGGTTACATCCTTGCTGAAGATGGTAAAACCTGTGAAGGTAAATTCACCAGTAACAATAATAGTGTCATTATATTAATATAGCTTAGAGTTAATCAAGTGTTGAGCCACATTTAACAGTTGCGCTGGACCTTTTGATTATATCACACAGTCACCTTCCTCAGTGGAAATTTGAACGTCTACATATCCATGTCAACTAAGCACAGATCATGTGGAAATATGGAAAGCTGCAGAAATTGATTTGTTTTGTGAGAAGCACATGTATGAGAATGTTTTTTTGAATATTTTTGTCCCAGATATCGATGAGTGTGAGACAGAAATGGCCAACTGTGCTCACGGCTGCCACAACACACTGGGCTCTTACGCCTGTGTGTGTAATGCTGCCTATGAACTCGGATCTGATGGAAAACAGTGTTACAGTCAGTTTAAACTCTCTTAATATTTTTACATGCATATGAAACTTTATATTTATTTGGTAAAAGATACTTCCGCCCTTTAATTAACACACATGATCTCACTGTGAACTTGCAAAAGGAATTGAGATGGAGATCGTGAACAGCTGCGAGAACAACAATGGCGGCTGCTCGCACCACTGTCAACATTCAACTAGTGGGCCTGTTTGCTCCTGTAACCGTGGTTACAGACTGGACGACGACCTTAATACCTGTGTTGGTAAGAGACTGTAGTGCACTTTTACTTAAAAAACAGACGTATAATAACAAATTCGAAGGCATACCTCTTACTGAATTTGTAAATTCTCTAAATTGGCATTTATAACTAGTTCTGATTAGGGTTATGAAGGCCATCTTCATTTTGGATTTCGGTCCAAGTTGGTAAAATACCACTATTTGTGGTATTTGCTAGAAAACTAAAGAAACATGAGACTCCTCTGTGCCACTGAAGTGCATTAAAATGACAAAATATATACAAATATTTTGCGACCTTTGGGTCTGTAGGACTAATTTATATGGGCAAAATGCTATTTTGGTTAGGCTGTTGGAGAAACTCTTCTCTTGAGTTTTTGGCCTTTAAAATACAGGAATGAGCATGCACTGATTCAAGGTGAGTTTGTAGGAAAAAACTGCACTTGTGAAGAACGTGCAACTTTGACCTTAATTGGCTGTTAAACATATACAATTTACATTGTCTCATAAAAAAAGTTTGTGTCAGTGAGCAGGGAAGCATATCACTACAGTTGGTTCATAATTTTTGTTTTCCCACTTGTTGTGTTTGGCAGACGTGGATGAGTGTGGAGAGCAGAGCTCCTGCTGTGAGCAGGACTGTACCAACTACCCCGGAGGTTATGAATGCTACTGCTCAGCAGGATACAGACTCAACTCAGACGGATGTAGCTGTGACGGTATGTTTAACCCATAGTCAAAATGTAGAACGCACTCATACTTTTATGAGACTGAATATTTAAGTCTGTTGAATTTGGGATAGTTCCAGTTTGACTCTGAAGCCGTCAACACAAACACTGTTGTCTTTGTTTTAGTTTAAAGTGTAAAGTGAGAGCTGTTTAGTAACATTACTTTGGCTTGTCTCAACTTCTCCTCTTGATGCAGCAAAAGTGTTTGAGTCTGTGTTGTGTCTGTGTTGTTTAGATGTAGATGAGTGTCTGGCTGTTAATGGCGGTTGTGATCACACATGCCAGAACAGCGCTGGTTCCTTTCAGTGTTTCTGCCGCCGGGGTTTCCGTCTGGACGAGGACCGGCAATCCTGCATTCGTGAGTATCAGCAATCATGTTAAAAAGAGGGGGGGAGTGGGAATCACACCAAAAACATGTCACCGGAAAAAACGCAAAAACATCCTGTGTACTCAGTCTTTCAGTCTAGATTGTGATCAGGTTTTATGGAAAATAGATATTGCAGTTTGAGATGTTGATGAAGTGTTGAAACATGAGAAATTAGGTATTTTGTCCTTTATTTTGAACTTCCTTATTTCAACATTTGAGATAAAATATTATCTCAAATGTTGTTTGTCTAAACAAAATTGTCGATTTTAAGACACAAAACTAAATGACACACATTGTCTTTCTTTCTGTCTATCTACCTGCAGCACTAGAAGATGCAGTTGAGGCCCTGTCAAGTGGAGGCGCCATCGAGTTGCCTCTCATTCGCCCCCAGCTCACCTTGATGCAGGACTACAACCAACCCCTGGAGCGCTATGACGATTATGAAGACGATGAGGGGGAGCTGAGGGCCGAGAGCAACCTGGCAGAGAAATTTGGTGAGCCCCCCCTCCCAAAACCGTTAACCACTCATTATCATTAAAAGGAACCTGTATCTGATTACCTGAGTTTGACTCCCGGGAGGTGAAGCTGCCTGACAGACTCATTTACTGCAGGCAGGAATAGACCACACGTGGGGGTTAATTACTGTGCTTCATGCTCCCAGACTGTTACATACTGTAACACCACAGCTCCTCTGGCAGGAATGCTGAGGCTTATGTCCTGGCAGCTAAACAGAGCCTGTAACAGGAAGTCAAACTTGGACTCTTCTGACAACAACTATCAAATGTTACTTAACTGAAAGTTGACAAGAGTAAATGCAAAACTAATTTTGAATTTTTTTTTGACCTCACAAATATTCACCTGGGATCAAAACGTTGTATGTCAAATACATTTGTGGTTTGGAGTGTGTAGGGATGACTTTCAGCTGTGTGTGATATGTCTGTAACTAACTACGCTTCTTCTAACTTCACTGAAAGTTGTATGTCAACACATTCATAACCTAAATATTAACTATCATGACTGCAAAGTCCTAGATGTGGCGTTTAAGATCAGTGCGAGCTGGAGTCTCACTCATTACGCTGTTCCTTCCAGTGTGTTTGGATGACACTTTTGGCAACGACTGCAGTTTGACGTGTGACGACTGTTCTAACGGAGGAAAATGTAATCCATGGAAAAGTGGCTGCGACTGCCCCGATGGATGGATAGGCATCGTCTGCAACCAGAGTGAGATTCCTGACGTACAAATACGTACAGTGATGACAGTATACACATACGCATTAGATTATAAAGATCACTCTTGACAATTTAGCAGTGATCAACCATTTTATTTTTCAATTTCACAGCATGCTCCGAGGGATCGTTTGGTAAAAACTGCTCCTTCCCATGTAAGTGTAAAAATGGTGCCAGCTGTGATCCTGTAACTGGGAGCTGCCGATGTCCGCCTGGGGTCAGTGGAGACTTGTGCCAGGATGGTGAGTTGTCTCCCGTTTACTTCGTATTTGTTCTTCAAGTTTCAGTGAAAACCCTCCCGTCACAGCATGATCTCAGTGTCTTGAGTTGTTGAGTTGTTTCCTGTGTGCAGGCTGTCCGAAGGGCTTCTACGGGAAGCAGTGCAATAAGAAGTGTAATTGTGCCAATAATGGGCGCTGCCACCGGACGTACGGAGCCTGTCTGTGTGATCCTGGACTCTACGGACGCTTCTGCCACCTCCGTAAGTCTCACTGCCCTAACAGTACCAGACCAATGGGGCTCTAGATTATAAACGCTCTTATTTAATTTTAAACTCGTATCATATTTCTTTCTGTTCCCAATCCTGGTGTGAAATCACCCCCCCTCAATCTCCTGTGTCTCTTCTTTCTCCTTCAGCGTGTCCTAAGTGGACTTTTGGCCCAGGCTGCTCTGAGGAGTGTCAGTGTGTCCAGCAGAACACTCTGGAGTGTCACCGTCGCCATGGCACATGTGTCTGTAAATCTGGTTACCGGGGTAACACCTGCAAGGAAGGTGAGCATACTGTCACAATGCTCTGCTCATCAGAATATCTTGTTTACATTTACTGTAGGTTGTGTTGTGCTCTAAGGTGTTATTACTGTGCAGTATGTATCACAGATTATGTATTTTATTATAACCCCTTAGTACACCTGCAGACGGACAAAAAAAAGAAAATACAGTTTGTCACAGTTGTGAATTAATGTCCACGCGTTCTCAGATATGTGTCAGTGTATGATTGAAAAAAATTTACTTCTGATATGAGTAAAGGTATCTCCAAATAAATATACAGAGTCAGTCGAGTACCAAATATCCTCTAAATAAAGACAGAAAACCATAAAGAAAATCATTTATTAAAATGGGGAGGGTGACAAGTGCTCTGTTCTGTCTCTAGAATGCAACCCAGGTACTTACGGAACCGGCTGTGAGAAGAAGTGTGCCTGTCCATCAGGAGTGTCATGTGATCATGTGACGGGAGAGTGCCAACGGAAGTGCTCTCCTGGTCGTCACGGAGAGAACTGTGATCAGGGTAGGTGGTCCTCGTGCTTTTAAGGCTCCTTTGTCTTCAGTTTTTGTCCTCCCGTGTTGAGACAAAATCCTGTGTGTCCTGTGTCAGACTGTCCAGAGGGAAGGTTTGGACCGGGCTGCATACATCCTTGTAACTGCACCGGCGCCCCATGTGACAAAGTAACAGGACAATGCCAGTGTCCAGCAGGGACGTCAGGAAAGCACTGTGAAAACTGTGAGTGTACACGGATGTTTTTTTTTTAACAGCTGAGTGCAAAATAACTGCACAGATTTTACATGATAATGATAAAATGTGAATATAAATCTTTTTTACAGTATGTCCGGAGGGTTTCTGGGGTCCTGGCTGCACAGAAACCTGCCCAGTTTGTGAGAACGGAGGAGTGTGTGATAAACACAACGGGTCGTGTAACTGTCGTCCGGGGTTCATGGGCAGATTCTGCCAGAACTGTGAGTACCGGCACTGTGTGCATTTTTTGTTTCTATGGCAACATGCATTAAACACCCAACCAGCTGAGGAGGATGGCAGCACTGTGGAATATTAAAATTGTGCAGTGGTGCAGTTTGGACAAGAAATAAAACAACATGTCAGAAGATGGAGGAGTAGTTTTCCTCCGAGGTCATTAGCTAAAATCCTTCCGCTGCTTGAAAACCACCTCGGACGTATTTTCACTGTGAAGAGCAAAAAATAATTCCATTTTAAACAACCGTTGGCTCTTCAGCATGGAACCAAAAGAGTCATGGGAACTTGCTGTGCTTTCATGCAATCTGGTGGAGTTGGTTATGGTAGATTAGTCTTGATGTCTTAGATTTAAATATTTATTTTCCTTTTGCAGCGTGCCCGAGTGGACGTTTCGGCCAAGGATGCCAAATGAAGTGTGTGTGTGAGAACAATGCTCGCTGTGACCCAGTGAGTGGGCGGTGTACCTGCGCTCCTGGCTGGACTGGACACAACTGCAGGAAAGGTAACAGTGCTGGAAAACCCAGTTGTCACTGCAGACATAACCATACATCAGTTACTAAAGCTGAATGTGGCTGATTATGTCTGACACTCTAATGTGATGTTTCTGTTCCAGCCTGTGACGCAGGACACTGGGGGGAAGACTGTGCTGAAACATGCGACTGCAGAAACGGAGATGGCAGCTGTGACGCAGTCACGGGCCAATGCAACTGTGAGGCTGGTTACACTGGAACACACTGCCATCAGAGTATGTAGTTATGTGTTACAGCTTTTAAAGACCACAGTGTTCAGTCTGTCAATGATGTCAAGTTGCTATGTGTATTATTTTTGTGTCATCGTAGCATGTTTGAAGTTTTTGTTTGTAGAAAAATTACTAAAAAGTTCTAACCCACAAAGTCTTAAAAGAATCCTGCACATTGTTGGTTACTTGTGCCGATCATTTTACAAAAATGAGCACTAGTGTGGGTGATTTTATCATTTTTTCAGTTCATTCAGTTTGTATAAAAAATGAAACAATCTTGGGGAAAAACTGGTGGACTGTAAGTGTTGCTTTTATACCATTAATTCATCAGCCGTCCATCATTCTGCAGTGTCATTCTTGGTGCTACCACTAGATGGTGCCAAAGTAAGAATCTCAAAGCCTACACATGGTAGCTTTAATATTTTTAGTTTTGTCATTCAGTCTTCTATTTGTTAGGAACCTATATTGTAACTGTCAGTTTACAACCGGCCTTTAGTAAACCTGACATTGGACATGACTTGTTCACCGTTATTTTAAGTTAAATATCACCAGCCTGTAAGTCTAAGTTTGTGTGTGTGTGTGTGTGTGTGTGTGTGTGTGTGTGTGTGTGTGTGTGTGGTGTGATATTCCCTCAGAGTGCCCAGCCGGTATGTTTGGTCTTGGTTGTCGCCATCGGTGTCAGTGTGACAACAAGGCGTTGTGCGACCATGTGAGCGGAGCTTGTACCTGCCAGGTTGGATGGACTGGAACCTTCTGTGAAAAGCGTAAGAGAAGCTCCTTGATCACAAAGTCAAATTCACCTACTGAATATGTATATATGCTGGTAACAGTTCATCTTTACATCTGTGTGTGTTTCAGCGTGTCCTCAGGGTTTCTACGGGCTGGACTGCCAGGAGAAGTGTTTGTGTCTAAATGGTGGGAGCTGTGATCACGTCAGAGGAGTTTGTTCGTGTCCTGCAGGCTGGATTGGTCCATTCTGCAACCAGAGTGAGTGACAGGTGCACCGCAGAAAGTTATCAACTTGTCAGGTGCTGGCGTCACTCCAGTGCGATGAAAGAAAGGTGGAATCAGAGGCTCAGATGGTTTGTATCAGGACATTTGCGGAGCAGCAGTGAAGCACCGAGAACATCTTTGTAACACTCACAGTGGAAGAAAAAAAACCTTATTTGGGAAAACCCAGCCCAGTCACACATGAGAAAGCACTGAGTTGATGTTCCCCATGCTATGGCCTGTATCACTTACCACACACTGGAATTTCCACTTTTGATCAGCAGAGTTCATGAAGAGGTAATGATATTGTTTGTCCCTCTCCTGGCAGCATGCCCAACTGGTTCCTATGGGGAAGGATGTAACCAAACCTGTAGCTGCCGTAACGATGGCATCTGCCACCCGGCCAGTGGGCAGTGTGTGTGCACAGCGGGCTGGACTGGACCCAACTGCACAGAAGGTAAGTGAACACAACACAGAGCAAAGCAGTCATCTATATGACAGGTAAATAAGGGGTCACAAGGTGGTTTTGTCTGTGTGTTTTTTTCTTCCAGAATGCCCTGCAGGGTTTTATGGAGCAGACTGTCGGCAGCGCTGCTTGTGTCAGAATGGAGCCACCTGTAACAAGACCAACGGAAAATGTACATGTGCCAGTGGATGGATGGGCACGGCCTGTGAACTGGGTAAGACTCTGAGATGCAGTGAGTAAGACTCTCTGTATGTTTTACCACAAAACCACCTTCAGATGGATGATTTAAAGGAAAATTCTCATTTATTACAACTTGGGCCTTATTTTTTGTACTTTTAGCCGACATTCATAATAACATCTGATCTGTGAACACTGATGTTGCTATGGTAATGGCTGGCAGGGCCAGAAACACAGGATGATCAGGCAGGCTGTAAACAGTGCCAACTGTTTTATCATATTTTGTAATACTCCCTCATTTGCACAAGCAACTGTGTGTGCAACTGCAGTTTGCCCCTTGTTTTCACTTCCAAATAAGTTTGGCTAACCTCGGTTGAAAACTTCTGATTGTCCAACGGCTGGTGTTTCTTGACTTGTCAGACCTGTTCAGGCTCTTCAGACTTTTGCCATATTTCCATATTTCCATGCACAATGGACAAAAGTACAAAAATAAGACCCAGCTGGTACTAAACCAGAATTTCCCTTTTAACCACTGCAACTGCTGCTTCTTTTTACTCTCTGTACCTCGTGCATGGCTTCTTTTCTTTTCTCCAGAATAGTTGTTTCTTTCTTAACCTTTTCCTTAATTTCTGATCCAAATCAAGGTTATAGGAACAAGTTTGTGAGTTTTGGTTAAACTGAGTAAACTATACAGTTATATCGAAGTGTCTACCTTTACTTGACACATTTCTCTCTACACTCTCACATTGTCCTCCTAAATTTTTATTCAAATCATAATTTTCAAGAAATTCCGACAGCTACAACAACAAATGGATCTAAGCAGACATTCAACCAACCAATCAGCCAAAAGACTGGAATCTTTAACTCATCATACTGGCAACAAAACAAACATGTCAGACGTGAGCCAAAATGAGGAAACAAAGACATGATTCATAAACATTTACAGTTATCAAGGTGAATCTCATGATTTATTTTGATTTGACTTTAGTTTGTTTGGCTCCACTCTACAAACTTGCTTTCAGTAAAGCTGCATTCAGTCTCGTCTTGCAAGCCATAATGATGTTGGTTAGTTTGGACAGAAATGCATAACAATAACATTACCTGAACCCCGAGGTAAACCTTTAAAACAGTGACCTGTGGTGGTTTTACTGTGCTCGGGGAAACGCATCAGCCTGAGCTCATTTGTTTTTGCCCACAGTCTGGTTATTTGCTGGCAGAGTTTGTTTCTGCACCACATATGAGTCTGCTCTGTGAAAGTCAACCCGGCGATGACATTCCAGCTCGTTCTCCCCCTGAGCTCCACATCACACACTATCCTCCCTCTGTGCCTGTTACAACCTTTCCCTGTCGCACCGTGCCAGGCCCAGCCCCCTCCTTATGCTCAGGAAACCTCTAATCCTGTCGCTGGAATGTCTTTACCCTCTAAACTCTGTGGCTACTACCTCTGACTGCCAACTCCATACTGTGTCCAACTATAAATTATTGGGGAAAAAAACATGTTGCAGCTCTCAGCAGAAATTGTGACAAGGCAGGATTCCCTGTCGTGTGTGGTTCACATCATGATGTCTCTGTTTTTTCTCTTGTCTGGTCTCGTGTGTGCGTTTCTGCTTGCTGTATGTTTACACAGAGTGTGTAGCGGGCCGGTTCGGGGCCGACTGCCAGCAGCAGTGTGAATGTGAGAATGGCGGCCAGTGTGACAGACAGACCGGACGGTGCAGCTGCAGCGCCGGCTGGATCGGAGAGCGCTGTGGGAAAGGTGTGCCAATCAGTCTCTAGTGAACCTACAGAAACCATGACCTCATGGAAACGGCTGCGCTGTGGAAACAATAAAGTCCTTTTTTGTTAATTGTAACCTCTAATTAGCACCTTCTATGCTCAGCATGTGAACCAGGCCTGTTTGGTGCCGGCTGTGAGGAAAGATGTCAGTGTGTGCACGGGGATTCATGTCACCACGAAACTGGAGAGTGTCAGTGTCCGCCAGGGTGGAGAGGAAAACTCTGTGACAAAGGTACAGTCCTGCAAAGAGGCTGTGGTGCTCTTACAACACCTGGTGGATGGAGTTTGTCCTGTTACTTTTAATAAAGAACCTTTCAATTTCATTAACATCTACAGGCAGGATTAGAGAAAACTTTTACATTTTGGATGTAAGATCTATTGGTAGAAATAGAATATAATGTTCAGTCGCTTTTGTCTATACGGGGAGTGGGTTCTCTATGAAGTCTGCCATGTTGAACCCCCATGTTTCTACAGTAGCCTTAAATGTACGAACCAAACACTGACTCTAGATCGGACCTTTCGTGTTTTCTGCAAATTTCGTGGGAATTGTAGTTTCTCCTAGATGCTTGGAAAGGAAGAATGAGGCTAGATAGATACCACTGAATCCTACACATTGGTCCTTTTAATGTAATGTTTCTCAATATTATATGTTACGAACAAGTACACTCTAAAGTACTCTGAGGCAAATTCTGTAGTTTGGGCTATAGAAATAAAACTGACTTGACTTAATAATGTACATATTATCAGACAGCTTCTCAGGGTTCTCATACACTTTTGCATGAGGAAAACTTATAATTGATAAAACTAAATAACAAAGAAAAAACTAAATATACTAACCTCTTCAGTTAAAATTACAGACTGGTTGACATCTATAAGTAGGATAAGGGGTGGGGGGACAAGGGGGAAACACAGAGTTCCTCCCAAGTTCTAGCTATAAAACATCTCATATTGTGTTCACTCTGTTTGCTTTCAGCCTGTTTGCCGGGCTCGTACGGGAAGAGTTGCATGCAGCGCTGCAACTGCGCTCAGGGTACGTCCTGCCACCATGTCTCTGGAGACTGCGGCTGTCCTCCTGGATTCACAGGAAACGGCTGCGAACAGAGTAGGTGCTGCAGGACCAACGTCTGCCTCAACTGCATTTCAGCCCATTTAGAAAATAAATAAGCTTTGTTTGGTTTTATAAACTCATTCTTGCATTAATAAATCATCCAATGACACATTAATAATGCATCAGAAAGCAAGAAAATACATAACAAACTGCACATGTGAACCTCTCCCTCCCTCCATCCCATCAGCTTGTCTTCCAGGAACATTCGGACAGAACTGCAACCAGGTCTGCCAATGCTCAGAGACGAACCAGCTCTGCCACCCGGTGTCTGGATCATGTTACTGCGCTCCAGGTTTCCATGGCCCCAAGTGTGACCAAAGTATGTAAAGCAGCATATGCATACCTCTTAGACAGAAGGGTTTTTAAAGTACTAATTGTGGGCTGTTCCAATTGTATTGTTAGTCTGTGGAGAGGGTTGTTACGGTCCAGACTGTGAGAGAGAGTGCCAGTGTGAGAATGGAGGGAAGTGCGTCCCTTCCACCGGAGCCTGTGAATGTCCAGCAGGATTTATAGGAGCACGCTGCAACATCAGTGAGTCCATCTGAAACCACGATGGTGACAGTGAATAAATCAGTAACAAATGATAGCATGGGGATGACAATTAATCTGGTGTGTCCTCGGTGGTGACAGCGTGTCCACCTGGGCGTTACGGAGTCGACTGCGCTCGGGCAGCGCTGTGTGGAGACGGAGCCCAGAATGACCCGGTTACCGGTCGCTGCGTGTGCATCCCTGGACGTAGAGGAGAGGACTGTGGACACAGTGAGTGTTCAGTAATGTTGATACCGTTTGACTGGCCTTTTTTTAATGGTTCTACAATAATCTGCACATGAATATTCTAAATTACACATAAATCCACCTCATCAAAGTGGGACTGATTTTCAGGTATAAGGATAATAAATATTGTTCAGTTGGAATAAAAAGTAAACAGGGCCGAGTCAGAGCAGAGCAAGTTAAGTGTAAATCAGCATGTTTGTGTATCATTGTTGTATTGGTTATAACAGCAAACCAAGTTTATTACAATAATTGCTCTTGTGCAATAGATAATTACCCTTTTCAATTCCACCACTACTACAACCCACAAAGTGTGTGACTGAGTGATGTTCTGATGCCATGTTTTGAACGTCACTGTTTCAGAACAGTGAAACAAGCCTCGGAACATCAGCATCAGATGTCATGTAACTACACGACGTCCGTCTCGTTTTATCTGTGACCTCCTGACCTCTGTGAGAGTTTGTGAACAACCCTAGATCCCAGAGAAGGAGCCCTCTGATCATTCCAAAGACTCCTCTGTGCTCGTTTCCATTAGTGTCACAGAGGCTGTGATGGATTATGTAGGTCGGGCAACTTTCATGCCTGTATAAGTTGTTTTTCTTACTGTACAAAAGTGTAGGGCAACAAACGGCTCCTTCTAAATGGAGGAAAACGAACTCTGACTTATTTTAAAAAAGAACAACAACTTTTTTTCTTCAGTTTAATTCGAGCGTGTGTGTTTTCCGCCTCAGGCTGCCCTCCAGGCTGGTTTGGGGCAGACTGTGTCCAACGCTGTAACTGCAGTAATGGCGGCGTGTGTGACTCTGCAACCGGCAACTGTACCTGCGGTCTGGGCTGGACTGGCGCACACTGCAATAAAGGTGAACACTCACACTTGTATATATCCTGTTCCTTAATGCAGCCATTGCATACGTGATCTGTTGTAACATGCTAAGTGTAAACTAGTGTGCAGTCATGTGGTTGGGTCTTAATGTTTTTTTATTTATTTATCTGTCTCCCAGAATGTCCCGCGGGCAGATTCGGTGCCAACTGCCAGCTGAATTGTAACTGTCATAATAACGGCACTTGTGACAGAGTGACAGGGACGTGTCAGTGTGGACCCGGTTACTACGGACAGCTGTGTGAACACGGTGAGAACAGATTAACACACACAAAGAGAGACAGAAGTGTCCTAAAGGATGAAGTGATATTCTAAATTTATTTTATTGTCAATAAATCCCAACTAGACTTTACTACCAATAATAAAGCCTGGTGTATATTATTCCTCTGCCATAGAGCTTCATATAAAAACACATCAATGAGCCACAACATTCGGTCTTTTCATGGGATTTGTTGACTATAGCAAAAATATAGAATATTACCAACCTTATCATTTAAAGAAATACATATTGTTGTGATATACAAATATACTAGACAGCCAAAAACAGTAATGATCTCTGAGTGTGACTGTAACAGAGTTCAGTTATTTAATATGTCAGTATGAGTTTGGGATCAGTATCAAAACATTTCTTTTTGGTACCTTACTTTGAGAAATATAAACAGTTTACAAAAATATATCTTTATTTAACAAAAGAGGCCAAAAAATGATTGAGGTTCAATAACAGTAAAGTACATATATATAATAAAATATTCTATAATATCTTTTACTTTAGTAAATGTACCAATACAACAATTTAATCCTGAATTAAAATCCTACTTATATTATGTACAATATTATCACATTGTTAAATCCTGATGTATCAATATGTAAGCAACATTTCACTTTTTGTTGTAGCTACTTTATTATTATTAGTTTGGTTGATTAGTCCAGTGGTTCCCAAACTGGGTGTCGGGGCTCCTCCAAAGGGAACAGACGTCTGAAAAAGCCAAAAACATTTGAAACCGCTGGTTTAATCTGTAACAGTGCACAGAATTTTATAAACTTATATTTTATGTCAAATGTCACTATGAAAGGTTACTAGCTGTTAAATAAATCTAGTTTTAAAAATGATACAATATTTAACATAAAGAAGCATAAAATAGAAAAACCACCACTCTTTGATTCTGTCACATTGTCCATTTGGACTTTAATGAAAGAACAAGCCGGAAACTAAATCAGCCTAAATTAATTTGACCTAAAGTTTCCCCATTGGGGTTTATACTCGTATATAAATCGAATGAGAACATTTTAAACCATAAAGTTCAGCTTTAAATCTTGTGGCATCCATCCCTCGCCCTCAGCCTGTCCTCCCGGTCTCTACGGCCCGCTGTGCCGGCTGCAGTGTGACTGTATGAACGCAGCCTCCTGTCACCCCGCGTCGGGCCAGTGTATCTGTCCTCCAGGATACCGCGGCGCTCGCTGTCACAGAGGTCAGTGAAATCACTGCTGATAACCCCAATGTAATAACAGGATTACTGCCAGTGTTGTGCCTAATTTATCCTCTTTTTCAACATGTTCTTTCCCGTCCCCTCTCAGTGTGTGAGCAGGGTACGTACGGACACGGCTGTGCCGAGGTGTGTGACTGTGAGGACGATGCTCCATGTGATCCTGAGACAGGAAGATGCCTCTGCTCCTCAGGGAAGACGGGTCTCAGATGTGACATCGGTAAACTTCTATCCCTTTTCTAACTTTGAGAACACGCACGCACACACACTGCGAGGTGCAGACCAGAGTGACGCAGTCCATGAAAATGAAAACATGCTGCTTAGCTCCTCTCCAGTGCTTTAAAAAGGTGAAGGGGAGATTTACAAGCTGTACGTTCACAGGGAAGCATTTTGAATTTCTTAAGTCTGTGAGGGTAAAATGAGGAATTAGACTTTAAACTGTTTTATAATCTAACTAGGATATATTTGTTCTTAAAGAAGTGGCTTTTAAGAGAAAAAAGAGCTGGAAACAACCCCAGAGACAACCCTGATGAAGGCAGTTTAGCTAAGAATGTTTTACTGGAGGAGTTGTGTGACGTTGTTGACCTACCTACCCTTTTAAAGGAACAGTCAGACATTTTGGGAAATTTGGTTTCTAGCAGAGTTAGATGAGACGATCAATATCACTCTTTATTTTCTGTCTCTTACCATCAACAGCTGGTTAGCTTAGCTTATGAATACTGAAAACAGGGAGAAAAAGCTTTTTAATTTGTACAAATAAAAGTAATTTGTACAAATTTAGTAATGAGCTTTAGGTGGATTTGTTGTAGTCTTTATGCTAAGCGAACCAGCTGCTGACTATAGGTTCATATTTATATAACCATATTTCCCACATTGTCAAACTATTCCTTTAAAAGTAAACTGATCTCATTTGTTTAAACGGTTCATTTGTGTGTGACGTCAGACTGCAGAGCAAATCGTTACGGCCCGGACTGTGCAGAGACCTGTGAGTGTGAGAACGGGGCGCAGTGCAACCGACGCAACGGCCGCTGCGGCTGCCCGCACAGCTGGATCGGACTCTCCTGTCAAGAAGGTAAAGTAACGAAGAACCAGCGTGAGTGACACACATGCATCCCCCCGCTGTCTTTACAGATATGTTACTTCATCATTACATCCCCACGGAGTCTTGAGTCAGACCAGCAGTGACATTTCAGCTGAGTTGGTGAAATAAGAGTAAAAAACTAGTGTAAGTGCTGACAGCGTTCAGGTAGTGTCCACAGTCTGCAGAGGCTGCGCTTTCCCTTCAGTGTCTTCGTCGTTCTAATCAAATGTGAATGGACTCACAGCTCTTTGTGTGCCTCTCCTCAGGTGGACCTCCGCGCCTCACCTACGGCAACAGCAGAGGAGACTCACAACATGACAACTCATTATAGCACCACCATCGAGCTGGAGAGACTCCAACTGGAACCGGGACAGATCAACTACATTTTACTGAAGTGACTCAAGTGAGTGAAAGCTTGTGACAGGAAGTTGTAGCAGGCAGCTCGAAGACCTTCATGGGAATAGACTCTCTGATGAGAACTGCAGTTTCATGATTGGACCTGAGCTGGATGGATACTTTTTGGACTTTTTTTTCGCGTGCCAAAGTGTCCTTTTGAACTGTTCCAGCCTGTTTCATCAGCCTGAACTCACTGGTACATGACGTGATTTTTCTCTTGCGATCAAAGTGGACCATCGAACATCTTTTTAGTCTTCACGATTTAAAAATCGCTCCTCAAAAACTATGTCCGCTGAGTGCAGTGTCAGGAGATTGTAGATGTGTTTACTGCACTTTTGGTGTTTTATGTTTATTTTTGTCCTTGAAATGCCTTTTTGCAGGAACTGTATATAAAATAATCTCTAATTTTTTTTAAGGAACTTGGTGATATTGCTGGATATGATGCAACCTCTGACACTGAGGCAACGTTTTAAAACCGTCTGAAGTTGTGTTTCAGTCTATACAATATGAAGTACTACCCTCGGTCCAATGGTGCTTTAATGTACAATGCAACAAGACTAATGCTTTTATAGTACAATATCACTGTAAAGCCCATTCCTGCTGACTAAATGTGCCTTAAACAGACAGTAGTTCACTAAACATTACACAGCACAAGTTCATTTGCATTTTCTCCAAGGTTAAGTGTCTATATATTTTCTTTTGAATTTTTGTGTATAAATTGCTTCATATTTATATTTCACAGTTGTATACAATTGAATATAACACAAGTTTAAAATGCATCCTTGTTTTTCACTCGGAAAAAAGACTCCAAATCCAAATCTAGTCCAGTGAAACAACCCAGAAAGAGATTTTACACATGAATGGCAATAAAGACAGACACGTAAATGTTTGTTTACCATTCTTATTTATCATTATTTCATTTTCATTGAAGATCGAAGCTGTACATCCTGTCTAAATTCAGATTCAAGCACAGTGCAGATAGCAACGCCTGCAAAAGAAAATTAAAAAAGAAAAAGAGAAAAGGCAGAGGTGATCACAACCAGAAATATATATACAAAGGTCAAACTATGTACAGGAGATACCAGGCTCTCACTACGTCATCTTCAGAGTGAAGTCAGTCCACTGTTTGCATTCAGTTCAGAGCATTCCTCATAATGCATACACAACACAAAAAAATTGCTTCTTTATGTCAGTCTTAAAATCGATACAATACTGATAGGAAAATGCAGCATGATGGAAAAAAATAAAAACAGTTCTTTTGATTCTCTCTACTGCATTAAAGGCTAAAACATAAAAAATATATTCTCTGTATAACCTAGAACCTTCTGTAAAATAAGCTCTATCCATTTGTGGTTCTGGTTTCATTTCTGAATTAGTCATTACAATGTTAGAACAGCAGATATGATGAAACTAGGACCACTTAAAACATGAATCTCTTAAATCCCTTAAAAACAAGTTATTTCTACAATGTGCAGAAACCTTTCAACACCACAGGATCTGTGTTGGGCAGGTCAGCACGGAGTGAAATAACACTGATGGTCAAACTGAATGCACAGCAATAGTTTAAAAGGACATATTTGACATTTTGGGAAATACACTCATTCACTGTCTTGCTGAGAGTTAGGTGAGAAGATTGATATTGCTCCTGCAGAAAAAGACTGGCTCTGTGCAAAGGGTAACAGTCCACTTACCAGCATAATTAAGATGTTATATCTTATTTTTAAATGTTCAAAATTACATGTACAAACAAAAACAAAGTGCTGCACGGCACAAAGTCACATAAACTGTTATTTTCTTATTTGCACAAAGCTAACTAACAATCTATTAGCTAGCTCGTGAGCACAGATATGCCCACAGGAGGAGAAGTGGTGGAGGCAGGGTGGGGAGATTCGTTGGCTGCCAGTGGATCTTCATGGTTAGGGCTTCTGTTAGTTAATGTTTAGGTGTTAGCAGAGATAACTGGTTGGGTTCAGGTTAAAGTAAGGGGGAACAGACTGATGGAGTTTTTGCCCACCTGGATTAAACAAACGAGATGTAACGTGTTAATTCCTGAACTTCAGTTTGCTGGCTGCTGACAGACGTTAGCGTCAGCTGTGTCTTCAGCAGACAGATATGAGCGTGGTATCAATCTTTTAACTCTCAACAAGAAAGCAAATAAGTGAACTTTTTCCTTTAAGTCTCAAACTTTCTCTCCACTCCCTGCAGATGAAAATATTAGGACACAGGAACTCCACAGACTAAATAAACAAAATGTTCTTTGCTCATCTTTTTTTACCCTCTTATTGAAAAAAAAAAAAGATCGGCTTGCGCCAGTTTTATTCACTCGGACACAGCAAATCAAACGTATACAGGGATCAATTTATACAACAGGCTAAAGCAAGGGATTAGTAAATTGTCCCTCCCTCCCTCCCTCCCCCCCCCCCCCCCACACACAGGATCAACAGCAGAGACATTAAATCATTTTGCTGTTAAAAATGACCGAGGACGAGTAACGAAGCAGACTGTAAACCTCATCTGCACAAATCCCTCGCAGTAACGCTCACTTCGATTATCCCCTCCGCTTCAACTGAGACGCACCTACATCTCATTCGTGTCCTCATTCGCACCAATATGACAGTTTTCTTTCATCGGTTTTTTTAATTTATTTTTTCTGCTAAGAATCAATAGTTTATCAGCTGTTAGTAAAGATTTGTTATCTACACGTGTTAGTAAGCGGAGTAGCATCACCTTACTCGACCCGTAGGTACTGTAGGCTGGGTGAAGAGGGTCCATGCTTTGAGAATGTATCACATGCTATCCACTTGTGCTTTAATCACAGTAGGAGAGCACCCAAAGGAGAAAGAATGATATAGGTGGTGTCAAATTTTGCGATAATACTTCTGACACGTCTCAGGTCGTATGATGCCTGAAACGAACCTTACCGATCCTAAAGCAAGTAGCTGTACTACGCATTCTGTATATGAAGGACGTTATTTGTTAACTAGTATAACAGCATTGTCAAGTAAAGATATATATGGAGTAAAGTCCATAGATAGATAACAAGCTTGACAGCACATGCGTCAAAATGAGTTCTATAATCTTGCAAGAAGTGAGAGTGAAACCGTGTTGTCAAAGAGAGATGAAGATGAAGAAGATCTTTGGCTCAAGCCACGCTAAAATGTCACTGGTCCTCGCCAGTGTCCACACACGAAAGAAAGACAGACGAGTAAATACAACCTCCTGACCATGTGCACGCCAACACACGACTAAAACCACCTGCTCTGTTCCCTGAGCTGCTGCCACTCACTCATTAGCTGGACACACACACACACACACACACCATCTCTTCCTCGCAAAACAAATGCCACTTCCACCAGTCAGCGTTCCCGTATATTCTGGGCACATGAGGCCAGTCGGCTAAAGGGGGGCAGCCGTCGAGCTGCTCGTCTACGCCAAAGCCCACAGCACAGCCTGATGCAACTGTAAATAAGGCAAAAATACTTGAACACAATTTGATCAAGGAGAAGTTTCCATGAGATGTGGATCCAGCACTGATATAAACCACTTCCTGTACAGTAAATCCTCAGCCTGAAAACAGAGGTTGGGTAACACAGTGAACTCTGCATTGGATTTTAACACGACTGCAGCTCCTACCATTAAGGAGGAGTAAATAGACTCGACTCTTCAGTGGGAGACCAGTTACCCTGACACATCGGCTCGTCATCACGGACGGTTCACTGGTCAGGACGCAGGAGAAGCCTCTCCTCTCATCTTGACCGCCACCGCCACACTTAGATAGCAGGAGCATCGGGCTGGACAAATGTACCGCCAGTGAAGACACAGAGGGAGGACGAGGAGAGGGAATTATCAGGAGATATGATTCTATAGTGCAATGGCTGTGAGATAAGACTATTGTAATACCCATCCTCTCCCCTCCTTTAAAACTACCCTCCAACATCTATACTGACAATATTAAAGTGCTGATTGTTAAAGCCCACGAGAGGGCTCGTACACCGATTAATGTCGACAACACAAACAGTTTTTCAGAGAAACCTTGACGGACTCGGTACAGTACACACGTGTTTGTAAACAGAACGTCCAAGGAACAAATGCATGGCTATGGTACATGTGCAACAGAGTAGTTTGCGTATATTCATACAGTATGAACTTAATCTTCCTTTTAGTTGCATTCAGTTTTAGAAAAAAAAAAGCAGAAAAAAAAAAATCTGGCTGCCAAGCAAGCGTGTGCTTATTTTTTTTAAAAAGATATTTTTGTCTACGGTTTTAAAATACGTTCAGCTGAATTGAATGTATAACTGATTTAAGTATGAGCGCATATCCCTAACCTCTCTTCCACTTACGTCTTTCTTTGTCAATCCCTTCCTTTTCCTGGTGACTATTTTTTCTTATCTTATCCCCGTGACTCTAAATGAGGTGCCCTGGGTGGCCTTGGTGTGGCCAGACTCATGCGCCAGGGTCTCACTCAGTAAAAGCTCAAGCAAACAGAGGATCAGGCAAAGGTGGGGCGCTGCGGCTGCAGCCCTGGTGCAGCCCTGCCGGGCGGGGCCGCACTGCGCGTTAGGAGCGGTAGTCCTTTTTACTGTACGGCTTGTTCCCCAGGATGCTGTCCACCTCGTGTGTGATGGACGACGACAACTTCGGAAGAACCTGTGATGGGATAGAGACACAATGGGTGAATATGTTCGCTTCACTTATGTTTACTGTCAGCGGTACTTTCAGTGGTTTTGGTCTTTTGGTCCTTCAGAAACTGTCTGCAGTTGCACATCAAAGCCTCTAGATAGCGCTGAAGGGTGACTTTATTTCATCAATGATGCGACTTCCAGTCTGAAACTTTTAGCTGTGTGTAAAAGTGTAAATAATCTAAAGTTTATTTAATTTGTTTTCAATCCTGTGGGTGGTTTTAAAATTAAACATATAAAATAAAGTTTTTTTGTACCTTCATTGAGTACCACATTGAGCTGATTTGTTGGTGTAAATTATTACACTTTACACAGCGGAGGAAGAAGGACTCAGATAGTTTACTGAAGCAGCAATAAGCACAAAGTTAAAATACTGCATTAAATGTTAAAGTCCCTTCAAAATTTTAACTTGTTATTTATTAGCAAAATGTACTAATATTGCAGTAAAAGTCGTCATTACACAGCAGTGATGTTATTATACTTTACTGTAATTTCCTTCTATAGAATCCACAAAATAGTTTCAAATAGAAAACAGTTTAATTTTGAAGATGTAATTAAATAAACTATAACCATGTAGAATATATAAAAAAGATAATTTGTTCTCTAATTTTCTCTTCAAACAGTGTAGATATTAAATAAAAAAATAAGTCCTTTCATGTTGACTTGTGTGTCTATTTCAGGGTCTATGATGTAAAATTCCCATTAAAAGGAAAAATATGGAGCCCTCGGGAAATGTGAGCATAGCATTTCAAAACCGAAATATCAAATGTACTAAGGGAGAGGAGACGTATATTGTGTACATGTCTAGTATACTAATGTGTCCACACACACACACACACACACACACACACACACACACACACACACACACACACACACACACACACACACACACACACACACACACACACACACGGGGATACACAAAGCATCAGAATAGGGGAGAGCAGGAATGCTCTTTACTGCAGGCCAGACATAATGTGAGGAGAGGACGTAAACCCCCACCGGTCTGAAAACCCCATTAAAGGAGTGCATCTTATCAGGAGAGGAAGAAGTGGCCGTAAGCCTGTCTCCAATCCCCCTGGCAACTGATACTCCGCTGACCTTATTAACTCGGTACAGTAAAGCACCCAAGCGTGCAGCAGCAAACTGCCCAAGAGGCCGAGCTGTGCCCAGGAGAGGAGGCTGCCGTTACGGCACGAAGACAGGCCCCGATGAAACGGGTCAGGTCACATTTTCACAAACACTGATTTGCTCTGCAGGACAACAAACACACGTACACGCACACACTCTTTTTGTGGACTCACCTGTATTGCTCCTATGTTCTCCATCAGCTGGTCGGTGTTGGACGCCCCTAAAAGGACAGAGCTCACCCCCTCGTTCCGTAGGCACCACGCTGCAGGAGACCAGTAAACAGCAATGACACCCCAACCACCACTATGGACACACATACACTCACACAACACAACCCTGATTCACACAAAAACACACTGCACCAATTATCACAACAACCACACAAACACACAGCAGATTGATTTTCTGTTTAAATACATGTCAAATGCAAATCCCTTCACGACTAAAACATCCTGGAAACTACTGCGAACATTTCCTGTCCACAAATGAAATATGACAGATTTATAGCTGCCCACAAACATACTCACATCACACTCACCACATCCTTTACATACCATAATATAAAAATACTCCACTACAAGCAAATATTATCAGTTAAAAGTACTCGGTACATTATCACATATTACTACTGAATTAACATGTAGCATTTTAATGGTAAAGACGGTTCAGAGGATACTATATATATTCTATATACTGTTGGAGAGTTTAATCTATAACTGTATTTTATACAAATGGATCACTTTTTTTATATATTATATCTTAATCTGCTAAATTAAGAAGAAACAGAATTTTAAAATGACAGTGAATCCTAATCTAATAGGCTCAATATCTGTATCCCCATGTCAAATGAATGTAGTGCAGTAGAGGTATAATGTAGAATACAGTGGGAATGTTCAAGGACATATATTCCCTTCAGTACAGTATCTGAGTAAATGTTAAATTCCCATACTGCACTCTGCTTATAATAGGCAGGAAACACCTTTTTTGTGATCTCTCTGTACAAGCTGACACAAAAAGCTCATATGTTGCTTGTAATTGCGAGCTGCATTATGCAATACAACTGAGTGCTTTTGCAATTGAAAAAAGTTGTAAACAGATTACAGCATAAAGGGATGGAGAATCTTTCTGTAAAAATAGTGGGATTATGTTTCTACATCAAAATCTTCCACCAACGTGGGAATATGGCCAGAAGTGACAACAGTTAAAGGTCTTCCACAACATCTATTAACTCTACTCTTCCTCTCACAATCTCATTGTTTCCTGAACTCCTCAGTATAAAGCCCAAGGCAGGAAAGGAGTGTGTCATTGTTGTATAGTTTTTATCCAATACTGGAGTGCCACAGTGATGTAGAGGACTACATGGTGGACATTAATCTCCTGTGCTGCCTTCAGGAGTGCTGGAAGGATTTATGGTAATTGGGAGAGATGAGCGTGTCCGCTAATGGGCCGTGAAACCTAATCTATGACACCGCATTACTGCGAGGGTGAAAAATCTGCCGTGATCTGTGCAGAGATAGGAGAGGGAGTCCCAGATTTACTCGCTGCGTCCCTAATGTCTGACGCTTTAACAGCCCTCGCAGGAGTGTGCATATTTGGGGTTTGCACATTCTCACTTTCCTTCCCGGCAGCAAATCGATATCGGTCACTCGACGGATTTATGTCTGCGATGCTATTTTAGTGCTGACACTGGAAACTGTTAAATACATTTTAACACCATGGACCTGCATAAACAAATATATACACTGTAAACATGTTTGCATTCCTTCTGTTGATATTTACATTACTGCCTTAATGTAGGTCCGGTGCCAGATTCTGTTTATTAATGTTAGTGCAATCTCTACTGGGCTCTGAGAAACAGCGAGCAAGGTTATAGAGGAGCTTGTGTCCATTTAAAACACTATTTACCTTTTTATTTTCTTATTCTCAATTTCCTACTCGCTTTCTCTCCATTAATATCTTAAAAAAAAAAAAACTACAGTTGTTACAGCCCAGACAAAGACACACATGACAACACAACACACCAACAGTCAAACAGACAGCTGCGACAGCGTCGCTGACCTCGGGCCCGTCCGAGGCAGAGGGACGGACAGACAGACAGAAAGAGAGAGAGCGGCAGAGTGTATCTGCGTACCGATGGCGAGTTGGGGCAGAGTGCAGCCCAGCCGCTCCGCGATTGCCTGCAGCTCTTTCAACTTCGCCTGCTGACGCCGGCCCTCCTCGCTCAAGATCTTGTCCTTCAACCACTGGTAACCCTGTCGAAAACACAGCACACCTGCTCAAAAACACAGCCCTGCTCACACCGCTGCGCCGCAGCTCCTGTGTCACCAGGGCCTGTTTTTAAACAAGTGACTCTGTCTCCTGCTGTCTACACCTCAGCCAGGCAAACACAGCTAGAGCTACGCTTACTGAAGTATTTAGTTCATAGTTATTATTATAAAGTTACAAACATTAAAGGAAGAAGCATTTTCTATTTAAACTGAAATTATATCTGTTAGCTCAGCTGTGTCACAACAGTAATCTTTATATAGTATCGAGGATTATGAATAACACCATAATGCCATTAGTAACAAGTTAGATACCAGTAAGGATAATCGCTGAGTTTAAAGAGCCAAAATACCACAAACATCCACAGGCAACACTGAACCAAACAGGAAGCAGCACATTCCACACGTCATCATAAGTACTGCACAACACCAACATGGAAAGCTAGTTTCATGAAACCAGGAGCGGTCTAATCGACAGTCACTGACACACAATCCACAGATACACAACATGCCACTCCACTACACGGACACATCATTGCATTAAGTCAGGTGTTAGCTTCTGGGTAATGCAGAGGTTGAGTTGTCTTGGACTCATTTTTGTTCAAATGTCAAAATCTCTAACATTATTTGACATCATGTGTAATCTGTGGTTGCCGAAAGTCAAATATTCCTCTGGGTTTCTGAGTGCTCACTGAATAAATAAATAATTAAAGCTGCCTCTCCTCCTCATTAATGTTCAGTTACGGCTGTGTAGTTCCCTTATGCTTAGAGGAAAACAAAACTGAACCTAGGTCACATGAGATGTCTAGAATAAAGCTGGATGGCTTAATGATTCATCTACCAATTTAATTATTTAATTTTAGTTCAAAAAGTGTTGTTATCTACAGTGTCAGTTTAAATAAATATGTACACATGCTGCACTGCTATTGTCCTACATGTATGCATTCGTGTGCATGCACTAAAATGACAACAGCTGGCAAACGGTGTCAAACAGCGCTGCATGGGAAGAGGAACACAGTGCATGGAGTCAACATGGCACTGAACACACACAGATAAATGGGGTGTGCACAAAGTTACAGAACCTGAAAGACACAAACACACAGTCAAACAAACAACCAGCAACCAGTAGGGAAACACAGAGACAAAAACAGCGACACAGGCACAGATGATCAGAGCGGGATAAAGACAGACAAACAGAAGCGAGCATGGTTCATCTACCTTCAGAGAGGCCCGAGAGTACGGAGGCACCCTGCCGTCGTATTTCCCCGAGATGATCCCACAGGCAAGTGGTGACCACGTCATGGCCCCCACACCTGAGGACGAAAACATGTGATCACAGTCATCACTGACACCATGACTCGCTTCCCCAAGGAGCTGTAGTCCTTATTTTGTCATTGGAAGAAAAACGATCCTGGCAACTCCAGGTACAAAAGTTTCTTTCTGTGAAGCGAGAGGCTTTTTAAAATGTATTTTAAGAGGTTTTTGTTGACTTGATAGTGGCGTCAGAAAGGACTTCTGTGTCATCTTGTTTGTCACTCAAGTCACACACTGCTAATTGTATAATTTGTGTGACAACTTACACAAGACAAACCCATTTAAATCTGGACGAGCTCATTTAGTTTTACATGCACAGTGACACAGAACACTGAGCCTGGCATAGCCGGACAGAAACTGAGTGGATTTGTATCTATTCACATTTGCGAGATGTATATACATACAGGATGCTCTTTTTGAAGCTGTGGCTGGAAACCTAGCTTGTCTTCTGGCTTGTGTGTCCGTATGCCACAAAGAACAGAGATCTTTGCATTTAAAGGTCCAGTGTGTAACATTTAGGCAGATTTATTGGCAGAAATGTAATATAGTGTTGATAGGTATGTTTTCATTAGCATTTAATTACCTGAAAATGAGAATGGTTATGATTTCATTACCTTAGAATGGTTAGTTTTTATTTACAGACGCCAAAGGTCACCTTCCATGGAGTCCGCCATGCTGAACTGCCATGTTTCTACAGTAGCCCAGAATGGACAAACCCAACCCTGGTTGTAGATAGGGCATTGAGTGTTGCATGTTTCATGGTCACTAAGGTTCCTCCTACACACTTCTGAAACTTCACTGCTAGATGCTACTAAATCCTACAGACTGGACCTTTAGGACTCTGCATTGTTTGTACAGAATTTCCAATATACTGCAGTAATGCTACTGTACCTTAAAAGAAGCCCATAACCCAATTCTCACAGTCACAAATCCATCGCTGCTCACCTATCTTGTGGAAGAGCTCAGGTAGCTGCACCTCCACCTTCTCTCTCTGGAACATGTGGTACTCAGCCTGCTCACAGATGGGAGGAATCTGGTTGAATTGACGCGCCACAGAGTACGCTTCCTAAAGGAAAACATGGGAATAAACAAGATCAGGCTCACAGAACAGCGCTACATATACAGTATAAAGAACATCAAGAACAGGAGAAGGTATGATACAGCAAGGTCAGGAAAAATTTAAATCTTTCTTTGGAAGGAAAACCTCCTTAGGCTATGTTGGAAATGAAGCGTACATCACTGATTCTTTGGACTGTTGTCTACACAGATGCACTGAGTCTCACCATTATCTCCATTGGGCTCCAGCGGGATGTTCCCCAGTACATGGCCATGCCTTGGTTTATCACATGGGTCATTGCTCTGACCGTTTCTGCAAGTAAAAATACAGAAAAATGTTAAAAACACAGTATATGATGAAGTCACAGCGTTGTTTTTACATAATATTATTTTTTCATGCTCACTATAGAGCCTGCTGTACTTTGTGTATCTGAGCGGCTTGTTCTTTATTATCTTTATATGTATTTGTTATCATTTGCAATCCAAATGGCCCAGGCCATTCAGGAGAGAAGTGGAAAAGCTGATTATGTTAATCAGAATGCTGAGTGGTTCATTCTGATGAGGGTGACATCTATTCATAACAAGGTACACTTGAATGACATTCATGTAAAAATCCACAAGAATCTGTCTTTTTTTGTCGGCAACGTGCTGCAGGGGGACATGAAAAGAGCCCAGTGAAATAAATAAGAGACGACAGGCACAAGGCTGACAAACTGGACCACCGTTTATGTTTTTTAACCACAGGAGGATTAAAACATATGTTTGGTTCTATAAAGTGTACACTGGGGATTAGGTTTTTTTCCATTAATGTGTTGACCAATCACAATATTCTGTCAAAACAGCAGTATATTTTATTTAAAGCCATCAGATAGTGAGTTTCATATTACAGCCATATCTGACCCTGTGTGACGGCGAATATAATAACACCCAACTTTCATTTCCGTCTTCAGTGAGGATTCCTTTCATTCTACTGGCGAAAATATCAAGCATGTAATGATATTGATCAGGGTTTCCCAGACAAGATCAGGAGCACCAGAGCTCAATATTACAGGGGTGTGTCGATCCTCAATATTCCATCTATTCACCTTGCTGATGTACTGTTTCTGGAAAGTCTCTGGGACAACAAATCAGCCCTCCTATCATCTAGTGGGTGCTTGGTTTAAGGGGGTTTCTCTGTAAACTGGCAGAACAGCAGCTCAGCTCCTCTTCACCCTGTGTTACTTCCCTTTAGCTACTGCCAGAATAAGATATACCAGATGGTCTAACTGCTGTGGGTTTCAAGACTCAACTCAGAGCTGTCCATGTGAACTGTGTGCAATCTTTAAAAGGGCAGATGGGCAAAAGAATTGCCTCGACTTTTACGTCAGATAACACCAGCTACTTCCAACTAACAAGACACTAAAGTAATGTGTAAGAGCGGGGGCCAGTGAAGCATCAAACTGAAGGCAGGAAGATGACCTCTGAGCGAACTCTAACCCAAAGGGGAACTCTGACACAGGAGCAGATGTATACTGTGAGGCCAGCTGAGCCCACACACAGTTAGCACTCTGCCATTTAAAGGTCTCCAGCATCAGTATCTATCCTCATTCTGACTGTGGAGGTGGAAGCACCAGGACAACATGCAGCATTTAAAAATAGAAATTTCAGTTACAAGAGGTTTGTATATTTGAGTCTTCATATTGCAGTAGTCATAGAGACAGGAAAGAGGCGTGTTTTTTTTTTAAATGTGCAATATGACAAAACATAAGAAAAACATGGTTAAGTGTGTGAGAGGGTTAAAAGGAAATGGGTGATAATTCAAAAGCAATAAAGGTTTAAGTAGAGACAAAATAATTACCTTCCATAGGTGTATTAGGGTCCGGTCTGTTCGCAAACACCACATCGACATAGTCTAACTGCAGTCTTTCTAGAGAGGCTTTTAAACCTAGAAATAAGCACCACAGTTAGTAACAGGGAACTTCTGCTGTGCAACATTATTATGATCAGTCTACATACAGCCACATAAATAATGCAGAGGGTTACTGTACCCATACGTCTTTTTGGCAACCCCAAGAGTTTGTCAGTTATTAAAAATGCAACTTTGATTCCCTTAAGCCAAAGCAACTAATTAGGAAGTATTTTGTTGTTGCAGTGTCAGCATTTAATCCAATAATCTGCAGCTCTGCTACTTACCTTCTATAATGTGTTTTCGGGATAAACCTCTTTCAGTCTCCGCTCTACACAAAAAATAAAAATACATTAAAAAGTGACCTTATGTTATAAACAATCATTTGAAATATGACTGGGCCTGTAATAGAATATCATACAATATCCTTTGTGATATATGATCTAATGAATGTTTCAGCTGTATTGAAAGTACCTGACAACAGATCAGTTTGGATGACACATGATCCCATTACCGGGAGCATCAAACAAGTCGAGAAAAATTATACAGAAGGATCGTTCCTCACTTGGACACACAACCTTAGTAAAAAAGAAGCATCCCAGATAAAACTCACTTTCCGCCCCAGAAGATCTTTGTCGTTATCACTAGACTTGAACGTCTGAAAATGGGAAATGAAAGCACATCTGTTACCACACCTGCCAAACACGGAGAATTCAAGCACAAAAAATATCATGTATTGGAGTTGGTGATATCTAAGGGTTACAGATACTTTTATTTTATATGTATTAACAGCCAGGTTGAAAAGCTCCTCCACATTCTTTGGGTAATCATGCATTTCTATTATTCTTTCAATGTCACACACCCACATCCCACAATAAGTGTGACTGTGCCAGAACTTGGCCAGCGGCAATGAATAAGTGTTGTAGGCGTGACCTGACAGAGCTATACAAATGCCAATCCAGGACCAACAAGGTAGAAGACAAGGCACTAGAAGTTAATCCATTATTCAGCATCTTTGAGGAGGGACACAGGAGTGTGGGCATGGCACGGCTGCCCGCATGAATCTTTCATCTCCCTACCTTACCGTTTCAGTTCACAACACACCTGCTTCCCAATATGTGCAAGGAAGGAGATGATACAAGATTAGGGAGGCTGGCTGGGACGGAAATTAAAAACCACCAAACTCAATTAAAGTGTGCCTCATACCTCCATCCTTTCTTCTTTATGATGTTTCCGAGCACCACCTCTGCCCTGCGAAGCAGACGGGTAGAAGGCATGATTAAATAAAGATAAGGCTTAAAAAGATAAGAGCATTTACACCCGGATGTCTGAGGAATGATTCAAGCCCTAAATTAAAGAAAGAGGTCCCAACTCTGCACACATACTGTATAATGCATAAGAGAGCTTTCATTGGAAAGAGCACCTGTTTAGGACTGGTGAGTGTGAATAAGCTGCCAGGTCAGAGTCAGCGGGGCCCGGGCCCAGCTGTGCTGTGGAGGCACCACTATGTCACTCATTAGCAGCCATAGGGGTGCTAATGAGTGACATTACGATCAACATGGGGCTCATTAGGGCTGGGCAGAAACCTGTCAGTAGGATGTCTCTCCAGTCCTCTCACTCTGACAAATAATAAGACACCTCCTTGTAACACAGTTTCACATAAAATGGATTTGGATGCTCCTCAGAGGTAAAAAAAACAAAACAAAAAAACAACTATGATTTGTTTTGGATTCATTTTGGGTGCACTGATCAATAAAGCTAGCTGCTCTAATCGATTTGGTTTTCAAATAAATTGTGTTTTGTTGCCCAAGTGTGTTGAAAACTATAAAGGACCATCATTCCTCTCACCTATGACACAGCACATTAGAGCCAGTAACGGTGTGTTTGTGTTGAGTGGAGCGACAGTCTGATGTGATTTTGAGGATCAGATGGTCAACTAAACTAGAAATACAGATGGCTTGAACAAGACTGAAAGACTATCAGTTACATGCTTATAATTGCAGTTCTTTGATTGGATTAGTGTAGGGATGAAACAATAAATCTGCAGATTAATCATTAATGAAGTTAATCGTTAGTTGCAATCTTTGTCTGGTTAGCGGGCAACGACAATCCCCTCCTGATAACCAGAGGGAAACATGACCTAACTGTACTGAAAGAAACAGTTATTATTCATCTCCCTTTTCTTCCTGTTTGATATTTCATGCATGAAGCTTTTATGGTGAAACACTTTGTAACTTGTTTTGAAGTGCTATATAAATAAATCTTTACTTAAACTTTTCACACCCTCGTCTCCAATTTAACTTTTTGTTTTGTTTTTCTATCTTGCTTCTCTCTGACAGGATGAGTTATTGGAAGCTCACTTCCCATGTTTTGCTGTGTCATGCTCTGTACACTGATACCAGACAGATGATCTTATTGGTGCTGCAGGGTTGATTTCAGCTTTACTGCCCGACCCTATATATGTTTATACTGTATATGTGTATGTGTGTCAGTGCCAACACTTTGCAGGTACTTAAATATTGATGTATGGAAGTATGAAAGTACAAAGAACTCAAAAATATATGAATGATATTGATTTTTTATCCAGAGAATGTTGTGATAGTGTTGATTTAGTTTCCCTTTTCTCTGTGGCCCAACCACTGCTGGGTGTTGGAAAACGCATTATAACTGTGCGCCACTTGTGATTTTTCCCAGGAGTGTTGCTAGTTTGTGACTTAACAGTTATTTTAATGAAAATCTTCACCAATATTACGTTAACCCCTGCATGTGTGTTTTCATTATTAATGTTGTTCCTCTCTTTTCTTATTAAAAAGGTAAATTCAATAATACTCTTTCTTCCTACTCATGCCGGATACAGTCTGCTGAACCAGCACGCAGCAGGACTACAGTAGGAGCTGAGCTACTACTGGCTGTTTTTCCAGACACTGCCAGCTGGACCCACCACCTTTTTAAACAACGGGCACTCAAGCACTCCCCTGGGAGCAATAATGTGTGTGTTTGTGTGCATAATACTGTGTGTATATGTGTGTGTGTGTCTCTGGCAAACACCCACACAGTGCACTGTGTGTTGCCCTTCTGAAATGTGAGTAATTTGAGAGCCCAAACAGAAGGTACAGTGTGCCTTAAGCAGGTTGACTTTCTTCATCCATCCATTAATTAGGTCTGTGTTTCAGTGCCGAGTCGATGTTATGACTTACGGCAGAAGCCAATGACATAATGCTGCATTATTCATGGGTTTATAATATTTTATTACTTGCAGATTTCTCTGTAATTATGCGTCCAATTTGTCACTGGTTCCACGCAATACCATGCAATTACTATGCATCTAGAGCAAAATGTCTACGCCTGAAAGAAAATGAAGAAGCAATTTCTGTTCTGCCAATTACTCGCATACTTTTAAATGCATTGACGCCATATGTGTTTGCTGATAACAACAGCTACATGAGATGAGCAGAGAATGTTTATTTATGCAATTAAACATATTTATTTATACATTTCAGAGAAACAGTAGTCTGTGTATTGGGATGGATACGCTAGAAAAGATTCACAATCAATATCTAAATATTTCTATGTGTGTTGTTTTGCTTCTCTGTTTTGTAGGGCTAAGCCAGGACAAACATGCCAAACAAACAGCCAACAACTGCCAAGCACTGTTTGCAAGCAGGGAGTGTGAGCTTACAAACCTTGTTTATCTGTCCATGCTCGCACTGACTGACTGACTGACTGACTGACTGATTGACTGACTGTACAGCCGGCAAACACCACTTCATGTTCTCTGAGTCTGACTGATGACGGAATCGCAGTAAGCCAGCACCGAAGACTTCACATGAAAGCTTTTTCAATTCTGATGTGCAAGGTGCGTGATTTGTTCTACTTCTGTGTATGTGTGTAATATAAGCTCCTCGAAGCTGTCAGGATTAACACCTGTGCAACACATACCGAGCTGTGTGACACGCTGTCACAAACATTTGCACGTGCCTAACAGATTTGTCCTTTCTGTCAAACTGTGGTTCATTTTATGGTAGCTAAATGATCAAAGTTGGAGTTAGTAATGCTTCTGTGTCAAAGATCAACTTTTTCTGGCCAGATCCTAAAAACAACGAGGTTTAAACAGCAGATTGTCAAAGGCTCTTCAGAACAATGAAGACTGTATTGTAGGGATGACATTTAGCAGCCAACGGCTGCTGGGGCATTAGATAAGGAATGAGGAAAACCACTGAGACCTAGTGCATGTTTCTTGTGTTGTCTTGTTGTTACTTTTGATTTTCTTTTGCAAGACACTGGCCCTCTGATGAATCTCCCAAAACATAATGTCAATACTAGGATATTCTTGGGAGGATTAAAAAAAAAAGGACTTGGTGCGGTTACTGTTTGCAAAGGATAATCCCATAGATTATTTCAAAGCACTCAAGTTACTACAAAGCCAGATTAATCCATGCTGGAACTGAAACCCATCACTACATACAGCCATAAGGCGATACAAGGTTGTTTTCTGAGGTTAAAAATAAGACTATGAATATCTGAACCCTCATGAATATTACTGCAACAATGACAAGGTGTTGATGAAAAGGACGACCCTTTAAGGTCATAGGTCAAGGACAGAAACATAAATCTGTTGTGTACCTTTAGTCACTGGAACTACTTTCTGCTAACAAAATAGTCCCAGTGAAAACTGTTGACAGTGATGCTTGTTGAGTAACAAGACTGTTTCTGAAAATACATATTGCTGATGAGAGTCAAGTAATTCTTCTAAACAACCAAATTCCATTTACATCCATTGTAATTCATACTTTGCGTAGGGCTGACCCAAATGCTTCGAGGCTTTGACCACATGCCGTTGTAACCGAAAGCCAAATCAGTTTTAGAATGCTTTGTTTTTGTTTTTAAAGCATTATCCACGGCTGGCAACTTCAGAGAAACACTCACTTTGCATCACTGCCTTATCAACCCCTTTATATAAAACATATAAACATAGAAATTGTATTTCTATGCCCTCTCTCACCTGAACCTTGGTTTAGGCAAGGGGTGGTCCCTGGGTAGAGTGTGGAGGAAGAGGAGGAGTACTCATCCATAACGATGACGTTTTAGCATTGATATCAATGTCTGTGTAATGTTGGGTCCATGTCAAAGATTCAAATATTTGTAGGTCATTCTCTTCGAAGCCCCAAAAATGGTATTTGGGAAAACCCTAACGATTTATATGGTTAGACACCTAAAGTAGTGGTGACCCTCTAAGTATCTGTCCTACCATGACTGTGTATGTAGCAATGCAGTATTGAGATCCTCACTAATGCCCTGAACCTTTGCTTGTGCACCACTGTGGAACACATCTGACAAACTGTAACTAGTAATCTCTACCTGGTGCTTTTATAAATCAATCACATGTGAGCAGCTTGGTAATATTTGGTATTACTGCTCACTGCTAAGTGACCTGTGGCACAGGATATACTCACTTCCCAGCAGCGTAGACCTCCGCTGTGTCAAACAGATTGATGCCATTTTCATAGGCCAGAGTCATCAGCTGCTCTGCCATCTGTTGAGAGAGCAGGGGAGAGGGAACAGAGAGGACAGAGGATGGGGTGAGACACTACTGATGTGAGGTGTTAGGATCTTTTCAATTATTAAACTTCCTTCACAAGACTAAAGCTGGCTTTAATGGCTTTGCCTTCCTATAACATGTGTTTATTCTCTGTCTGTTGACTCCCTCTAGCAGTATGTTTTCACTATAGGTAAAAATAGGCTTCTTGAGCAAGATATGCCAGATCATATGGAAGGTTTCCATTTCTGAGCTTTGACTAATGGAAGATGACAAAATCCATCTGCTCTCACCTCATCCGTTATCTGTCCGCCGAACGTCACCCATGTTCCTAGAGAGGACGACAGGGAAGGTGGGGTATAGAGTATAAGTACATAAACACACATGTGCACAGTTGCTGCACACAGTGTAGAAGAAACATGATCTAGCTATGAAAGGGCACAGAGTTTGGCTAATGTATTTGAGCCATGTTATAACTTGTGCAGAGTCACAGGAACTTAAATTTTCACACTTTCTCCCCATTTACAGATTAAGGACCATGGGGTTATAAGTTCCCCTCACAGATCTGTTATACAAAGTTTTTTCTTTGAGGTGCAGCAAACTTCCAAGAGACTCTTACCTAATCCAAGGCAGGACACCCGCAGGCCCGACTTCCCAAGGTTCCTGTCAAAACAGAGAGAATTACATTAACATTAATGCAGCGCTGAGGCGGCAGTGATTTGTGATATTTTGCACTCTGGCGGTGGGTATGACCATTAGAGTAGGACTCATTTTTAACACTGATTGATTGATTGATTGATTGATAGATAAATAAATAAATAAATAAATAAATAATAAATAAATAAATAAACAAGCCTATCACTCTTCTTTAATGTGAGGAAAGTCTGCTTTTCAGGTTCTTACTGCAGTGGAAGCTTACAGTCATGGAAGCTAAGAAGAACGTGGCTTTGTATGGATTTGAACACGGTCTGCATCTACTGCAGCACTGACACAGAGATAGATTGGATGGGTAAGGAAGGACAGTAACACATGCTGACAATGAGAATGTGTGTGTGTGTGTGTGTGCAGTAAAATGTCAGGGGAAAGTCAGAGAGGAAGTGAGTCTTAAGCAGGCCCACCATGACATCCACTGAAATTTTTCGCAGCACACCGGGATCCCTCAGCCGCCATCTGACTAAAATCCCCAACAGCAATGCGAAAGCTTGACTACTCACAACAACTTGCTCCTTAAGCTGCCGTCTCTGAGCCTATCGCAGCCCAGACAGACCCCTCTGCTGACAATCACAGCTTTGGTTGGGTCTTTGATTCTTTTGTGCAAGCTTTTAAACTTCTCTAAAAAGATTGTTCCTAGTTAAAAGGCAACATCGTAACAGATTTCGTTTGAGCACTCAAATAACTTATCTGGTTTAACTAACTGTTAGATTTTTATTTCCAGGAAGAACTTTCCAGCGCATCTCCAGACCTTAATAGTTCTGTTTCTTCAGATATGGCTGATCGAAGAAACGATTAAACACACAAAATGAAGTGCGCTACTTGTGGTCAAGCTCCTTCAAGAGATTAGCTGGCAGTGTAAAAAGATAAAAGAAATTTGGCATCAGAGATGATGTAACATGTGCCGGAGTCAAAGTGAGTGTGTGGGAGGGATATCTAATTTATTTTTATAAGACTGCCTGTATAGAAATACAGTGAAAAGGAATAGAGAGGGAGACAGAGGATAGGTGTGCTATGTGTGTGAGTGTGTGCAGATGTGTGTGTTATATGACTGTGCTTGTGACTGTATGTGTGAGTGGGACTGTGTGTGTGTGTGTGTGTGTGTGTGTGTGTGTGTGTGTGTGTGTGTGTGTGTGTGTGTGTGTGTGTGTGTGTGTGTGTGGGTGTTTTGTGAAGCCATGATAAGATTCCTGAATTGCTGCGGTGACTAACAAAAACACTTCTTTCCATGTGGTCTGAACACCAAGTCCAAAAACACTGCTAAACCGTTTAAAATAAATATGGAAATCTCTACAGGATCACATCCCCTCTAAGTAGGCTAAGTGGGCTACGTTTGTGTTGTAATAAAACAAAAAAAAAGAAGCTTTTCAAATGCCTTAAGTTTCTTTTTGATGTACCTCCTTGTACAGTGCTTTCTATTTTGGAAGAGTTAATCCGGTTAAATGTTCACTACATCATCCAGCATCATTAGTTCCACTCTTTACTTCACTGAACCACCATGGATGCTTGCAGAGGCTCTCCATTGATTTATATTCTTTGTAACTCTAAATATTTAAAAACTGAATAGCACAGAAAAAGTACCTTTTTCTGAGCCATCAGAGGTTTCAGTGCGATGAAGCAATATGGAAAAATAATGAAATCATATCCAGTTTGTGTATTTTGCAAGTAAAGCATGTCAAACTTATTTTCTACAAAAGAGACTCATTAAAAAGATCTTATTTGGTCAGTGAGGTCTGTAATCGTGTTACAGTTTGAATCCGTGAGCCTTGTGACGTCATGTATAGGAGCCTGCTGACTTCTAAGCAAACAGTCAGTCGTGAGGGAGAAGAGACTCTAGTGGGACATCGCGCCCTTACGGTGCACCACAGTTACAAGGTTAACACAAGTACCCTCTGGCGAAATGCTGGAGCTGATCTACAATTAACTGCCTCTTAACTGTGTGAGTAAAACATCCCCTCGGGGGGCTGCTGCTCGGCGTCACGAACAGAGATAACAGAAAACCAAAAAGGAGCTTATTGACTGAAATTGTTAGTGGAGCGTGTTTTTAATGATGGACTGAGACATTTGTTTAATGGTAGTACAAAAAATCTTCTTTACTTCCAATTCTGCTAGACTGCATGCTGTTTTAGTAGTTTGCCTCTAAACGTTCAACACGTCAGAGTGCTACTGTAGTCCATTTCAAACCTTGTATTATTCCAAATGTATCACCTAATGTGATTAAATTATTTGGTGTGGCTTAATATGTTAATACATGGTGCATACGCATGTTCAGCAAACGAGATGCATAGTAAACCTGTCTAATTAGATAAACCAGTAGCAACTGTATACACATGCTTTTAGAGTTGCACCATTTTCATCTGCGTGTGTTAAGGCTTATCACAAAGCTTACAGCCTAAGTGTTGCATAAGCATGCTTTAACTATGACTGCTGCAGCATACGGTACCAGTCCATTTGAAGCACTTCCCCAAACCTAAAAATAAGTAACAAGGATATCAGAATACACAGCTATGCCCTTGCCATTGTTCTCATTGTGAGGATGTCCCCTTTGTCAGCACATTGTTGTGTTCAATATTTTACTAGACTGGCCTTTAATACTGCATTGTGCGTTGCTGCAGTGACCCTCTGTCAGGGCCTGTAAGCAGGCAGGGGTCAGGTTCCCGCTGAGCCTCAGCAGACATGAACCACCACAACAGTAAAGTCATCTCTCTCACACCCTCCTCAATAATGAAAGAAACAGGTACAGTACAGGACAGCAACACCACTGCAGCCACAGGCTCAAAGCCAGACGACATTCAGTGAACAGGACATAGACACCATAGCACCATGTCCAGTTGGGTTGTTTACTTTGAAATACTAGGTAACCTTTCACTGAGGTTTCTATTAACAGCTGCCTTCTGATCACATTAGCCTGAAGCACAAGTGGTATGTTCGTTTATTTGATTAAGGGTGGCTTGGATATCTTTTTGGGGCTGGTTCACAGGTTTCATTACACTTTAGCCTGACATAATGGATCCTGCATGTCTAAGTCAATCATTCAGCTCTGCAGCTGACCTTGGCAGCACTGATGGAAGGTGACCCGTGGAAATTAGTGCAGATGGAGAGGGCAACATAAGGCAGGGGAAATATCAGGTCACCTCAGAGTCTCTTTCAGACATTTATTATTGATTATTGGATTGCTGATTATTGGATTGTTGTCTCTAGACAAATATGTCTTTAAAAAGAAAATGAAATAGTAAAGAGAAAGATTTGTAATAGTTGGACATTGACACGAGGAAGAAAATTCACTTGGTGAACATTAATGTTCATTGTTCAGCCACTGCCAAGCCTACTGATAGCAGAGCTATTGTACCTCTATATTCTTGCCTATAGTTAATAATATTTAATCCATAAATGCATGGTTCATCTTGTCAATATGGCATCCATTTTTTGTATTTATGCGATTCCCTAAAACCCCATGTTCCCCTGAACAATGTGATGAAAACAAATTTGTCTTTTGACCACATTATATAAAATACCTAATGACACACTAATAGAAGATACGCTGTGGTGATTATTACAACAATAAAATTGTAAGAGTTGACTTCTGAGGTAAAAAGAAGGAAGTCAAAATATTGAAATAGGAACTCCTGAAAGGCAACAGCAAATTAATTTCAGCCTACATAATGAAACTTAACACAAACCACAAAATACTAACCTGCTAAAGACACACCTTCTGTCCCATCAAAAACAATTCTGAGCAAATCCTTGAGAGTTTGTGAGTTCAGTCTACCACTGTACCCACAGGGCAACAAATAAATACCTATAATGTCAAATATGTGTTTAAAACCTATGGTTGATAATAGAAAGGGATTGTTATCAACGTAGGAGCAGGTCTACATCAATTGTTTACTGATTCAAAGGTCTATACAGATACTGGTTAAGGATTAGTAAGGTGTCAGAGTGGAGCATCAGGAAGGCATGAAGTCAGCAGACTGAGAGGGCTTAAAGTCAATGTGAAGCCAGTGGACAGGACAGGACAGGACGGGGTGATGAATGAGGAAACAAGGTCACAGAGCTGTAAAGAGGAACGTGTTGAGAGATATGTTCACTGAGCAGAACTATTAATACAACCAAACCCGTGGCTTCAACTTCAGAAAAACACACACGTCGAATGCCACTACTGTAACTCATGTTGGCTGCAGGTGGTTTCCTCCTCCATTCAGGTTTATGTAACATCCATTTCACTTTAAGGAGAGGAGAGAGGGAGAGAATTTAGATATTAGACAGAAATGCCTTGACTAGGCAGTAAGAAAGAGGAGCAATAGGGTGAGCCAATTTGATCTGAAAAGCTGCTTATAAACATTTGCCCAAAAATAAAAATGTCTCCTTCGTCAGCATCTCTGTGTCAACTGAACCTTGATAAGCATACAGTATGCTAGCTTTATTTATCCAATTATCTTCTATTCAGCTCATTGGTATGAAACATGAATGGTTGTGCGCTTCATTGTGCACATCCTACAGCATTCTACCATGAGACTCTGTTCACTTGCTGCCAGCTGGATGACCTTTTTTTGTAACTCAAAACAAAGACTCAACTCTTGTTTCAGACAAAGCCCAAGATGGATTTGCGGGGGTGAGTTGTGACTAGAGGTGCACGAATAAAGCCTTTTTTTTTTTTAAGTTAAACTGTTAAAAAGAATAGTTTGACAGTTTGGAAAACATGTCAATCTGTTTTCTTGCCAATAGTAAGATGAGAAAGTTGATGACAAGGTACGATGCTAGAGCCAGGCAACAATAAGCTAAGAACAGCATAAAGACTGTAAGCAGGAGGAAATGGCTAGTCTAGCTATGTCCAAACTAGATTAAAAAAATGCTGTATTTCGTTTACTTAATCCATACATAAACAAAACTGACAAATTGTGATTTTTCACGGAGTTACACAAAGCCAGGCAGGCTTTTTCCCCTATTTCTAATCCTTACGCTAAGCTAATAACTGGCTTTTGGCTCTAGTTTCATACTCAATGGACAGATATAAAAGTTGTATTGATCTCTTTTCATCCAACTCTTAGCAATAAAGTAAATAAACATATTTCCCAAAATACTGAATTATTCCTTTAAGATCAGACCTCAACACAAGGCTAAACCTTTACAGAAGATCTTTTTAACTGTAATTGTTTGAAACCCTTGCAAATGTTTTCACCGATGTCGTTCTGTCCTTAAAGCTTGCACATTACATGGTTTAAGACAAAGAACAGCCACTAAATGTATGTTCCTGCTTTGCACAAAAAAAAAAAAAACAACATAAAAAGATCTGGATGAAGCCATGGCAGCAAAAATAGTTCCAGTTTGTACATTATGCAAGGCTTCACACAATCTCCTACAATTAAATCAGGGACAAATATTGTTTGTGAAATGCCCATTTGAGTGTCATCTTCTCTTTTAGCATGGTCAGGTTAAGCTGGAATTATACTGTTAAAATGGAAGTAAGTGTGTTCTCACAGGCAAAAATGATTGTGACCAAATAGAAGCACTGCATTCAGCCTAGACTGCTGCAATGGGTTCAGGATGGCTTGTATAATTTTTCCACAGCCTTTGTTACCTGCAACCAACATAAAGTTTTTTGTCACAAATGCCATGTGATACTTTTAGGCTGCATATTTCAGAGTTACACTAGCTTTATTTCTTGTTTTGAGGGTATTAACCTCTTATTGTGATGGCCCTTCCGGTCATTTCTGATCTTGGCGTGACTTGGAAGATCTGTTATCTCTCCTGGAAGCAATAAAGGAACACACGATCAGTCATACACACTGACAGCAGCCTTAGAACTAGTCACATGCGATTTCATTTGGAGAATACCAATCTTACACAGCCATAAACACAGAACCATGGGCATTGAAGCACTTTAAGACAGTTGTCATTCGCAGTTTATTTTTTTTACTTGGGCATAAACAGATTGTCAGCTCAGAGGGTTTGTCCTGGACTTAATTTGTTTTTCTTCTAACTCGGGCGTTTTCAGAGGCTCTTGTCTGTGGATAAATCTGCCAGTGCCCACAGGGATGGAAAATCTTCTGCTATATATGCTGGAGAGGAACAAGTGAGGAACCTATTAGAACCTGTGAGTGATTCCAAGTCTTAATTGTAATGTCACACTGAGCTGTGCTCTAACATCCTGACATGCTTTTAAATTTAATATCATAACCAAAGGACACTGATGAGTAGGAGTATGTTCACTGGCAATACCAACAGAATAAGGTATTTTTATAATCTGAAATTCAATGGAAAATAAAAAGGTGAGAGCATGTCTTTAATGTTAAACAACCTGCATTTAGTGTTTTGGAATAAGGTAGCGAAAAATAATCGCAAAGATGATTGCCAGAGTTAGTAGTTAATCAGTTGGTGGACTGACAGCAATGTAAACTGACAGAAAATATTTTTTTGTGGCAGCTTTAATCACACTGAGCTAATTAGAGCTATTTACATAAAAGGCCTAAAAGTGTAATATAAAAGTGTACTAACAAGCTTGTTAAAGACACTCTCGTTGATAAAAAGGAGATTGCATTGGGAACTGTATTGATTCAGAGCAAACCTAGCAAATCCTAATTAAAAAATGTTGAGGTTAAATCTTCATAATACAGATGACCAAGCATGATGCTGTGGGGTAGATGGGCTCTTTCCCTCCCTGCCTGTTCACTAGTACTTTCTTAAGTAAGCCATATCTCTGGCCTCCTGCTACAGTATAGCCTCCCTTCTATTTGTGCTACAATTTGTCCTCAATCACTGCCTCACATATTACATAACATGCAGTTCAAATGCTTCTCATGCAGAAAGAAAAGTTCAACACAAATGTTGCTATCAAAGCAAGTCTGTTGATTCAGCACTTATTTATAAATCTAAACCCTTCTGCTTACTGTATGCTAAATAACAGTCCAGTGTGGCATCTTTCCTGTGTTTATAGATCTGAATGCTATACTGAGCCCAATAATCACGTGTAAGTGTAACCCAGCAATGCAAACGCTTAAATTAAATTCCTGCACACATACATTATGAAACAGTATAAACTGACTGACTACAATTCAGATATGGAGTGATTAAATGACTCGCCTTTTCTTGGCAGTGCACGACAGAATTAATAAATCTAGGCTATTTCTAGAGCATTTAAGAAAATAACATGCAGAGAGAAATGAGTGGTGCTAACACACACACACACACACACACACACACACACACACACACACACACACACACACACACACACACACACACACAGGCTCTAATTAAACTCTATCAGTGAGGCAAAGAAAGAACAGCTGTCTTATTTTCTCCTTCAACATAACACAAGTGTCTCTCACATGCAGACACGCTTATAGACACATAGGCAAAATATTCCACAACAACCCCCCCTCCATCTTACTTATACACCAACACAGACAAAAACCTCAGTGCATTCAGTGAAACACAAGACTGCATCAATAAATGAACCATCCCACCGTTTGGCAATTTCCCTGCACATGCCCAGAGCAAACAGATGGCGAATGTTCTGTGCACATTTAAGATGATACCTAAGTGGCTGCTGCGGCCTGAAATCTGTGCTGTGGATGAGTCTTACTATTTACATCAGAGTGGCCAGTGTGTACTGCTGTATGTGTGCTTTGTTCAACTACCACGGCCTATTTATGATTCATATTTTAAGGGGGAGTGCAGGCTGCGGAAAGCTGGCTCCCTGATGAAGAGCACTCAGAATGTAGGAAAACGTCCCAGCGTGCACCCACACTCACGACGCCCCAAATCTCACACCCACAGCTTTTGTCACCCAAGCCTGAGCGATGCATGCTTTTGCTTAATGTGTAACAAAATACTGGAAAACACTGTGCTCAGTTTCATCCTTTTTAAATAATTCCAGAGGATGAAAACGGTTCCCACTGTTTTTTTTTCACCAAATCGATTTTCTTTCTACAATTAAAAATAGCAAATAATACAATAAAGAAACATTAAACCTGAATGCTGATGTGTACATGTTGCAAGTTTAATTTGTAAATCATCTCCTATATCTGTCTTTATAAATTCTGCCATCTGTCACATCAAGTAACTTCTAGGGGAGCTAAATGAAAACAGAATTGGTAGGACGGGTTTCTTTAAGTAGCATCTTATCTCTGTCTTTGATAATGATACATCACAACTTCACACAACACAGTGGTGGGATTTAAATGTCATCCACTTACACAACACTGCCAGTAGCTATTTACTGTGGCTGTGACTCACTGTCAACTTTACAACCAAAAGTGGACCTCCAGAGATGTGAGGAATCCTACTGACAGTCTGGGCTGGGGCGAGTTTACTTGTAGATTTACACCAGGGTGGGAGGTGAGTCAGCTCTGATTTACATGGCCACTGCAGTAAAAGATACTGAGTGCAACACAGCAGAAATGTTTTGCAGCGGATACAAACTGTGGCAAAAAACAAATATCATGCTTTGACAAAAAAAAAAAATCTCCTCCTGAAGCACAAATGTTATCCATAGCAGTTTATAGTGAGCTCCTATATTTAGTCCCCACAAAGCACAAAAAATGGCAGTCCAAATGAAAAGTGATACGTATTCCAACTTATTCACCTCAGCAATACTTTGCAGCAGTTTATTCGCTGCGCCTAAGAAAATAAAACTGGCTCTTGTAAAAGTAAGTCGAGACCCTCGAGACCCTTCCTAGGTTTGGTTGCCTGAGAGAAGAGCTGATAACCGGGCTGTGAAAAGCAGGGGCTTTATGGGATTGACTCCCCACCTGAACTGCCTTCCCAATCTCCCAGATATTCTTCCATTCCCTGAGCAAGACTGCTTTACATAATCATAAGCCATTTTGTGTGCATCATTAATTCAGTCCTGACTGAAGCCATTTAATGATTCCTTGGAGGAGGTGCGGGCTCTCACAGTCAAGCTTTATGATTTTAACCAGTCATGTCATGCAGGCCCAGTGTCACATTACAGAACGACTCTCTGTGGTGAGGCTGCCCACTAAAGCTGCCGCAATCCCTCTGTACCTTGAAAAGATGTTCATTTTAAAAGGTTTCCTTAGCCTTGTAGGGGAGGTCACTTCCAAACCTAACCTGCATCCTTGCCTACAGATGTTGACTGACAATTCAAGCTCAAGGCTGCCATTCAAGGAAAGAGAGAGGACTGTATGCAAATAATGCTGACCTGAATTTCACACTGCTATTCTGCAGTGTGGATAATCGTGGAAAGTTTTGTTGGATAGATAAGCTCTGACTGTATTCTTTTGTGGAACGGTTATAAAACCACTAACCTTCAGCTGTCAAAGTGGCAAAATGAAAAACTCAAAACTCAATTTAACAAAAAAAAAAAAAAAAAATCCTGTGCTCAAGGATGAAAGAGAACTGCATGACCATGTTAAAGTGCTTGCAAGAGAGGCACATTTGAAAGATGCACAGTGACATGCGCACAGATCACTCCAGCCTACTGTACCTCTTGGGCATAGTGCCTACACCAGCATTAACCTTAGCACTCTGCCTTTCTTATTTTCACTCTCTCCTTCCTTCCCTTTTATCCGCATCTCTTCAAAACCACAAAACACAATGTTGTACCCTCGGTGCATGCATCTCTGAGCCGCACGCTGCATTTAGGCCTGCATTACCTTGAGCTTACATCAGACATACAAACACAGAGCCTGTTATGTGCTTTGGACTACACTGAGGAAGCGAAGAACACAAACAGCCGCTGGCCGTCCAAGCTGAAAATGATTTTACTCATTCAATATCATTAGCCTCAATAATGACAGTGTGCCAACATGGCGAGGCTGCCGTTAGCAAATCAGCTGCAAAGCATTGTGATGTGCCTTCAGACAACAGTGCTAAGGATGGGTAATGCGTTTCCTCAAATCAATGCCCAATCTTAATTGGGTCTGTCAACAGTCGACACACAACAAATTTTTCACCCAAAAATAAATAAATAAATAAATAATAGATTCTGATTTAAGGCACAACCAACCTCATCTTGTAGTTTTTCTTTTCACGGTTTGTGGCTTGATGAACGGTTCTATCAGAAATTAAGTAATTTACCACATGAATGGTAAGTCCATAAAGAAAACTACAAAGTAATGATGATAACTGATAATCCTGTTTGGTAAAAGAGCAGAAAATATAAGCAACTACAATGAAACTCGTGAACATCCCTATCTAGATAGTTTTTAGTTTGTATGTTCAGTTTCTAATTTTCTATCACAAAAATACAACTGGTAACACTTTGCTACTCAAACCAATGCTAGTAACATGTAAGGCTGTTACAATAATAATCAATATGTGTGAAATATAACTTACAATATGTATGGCTGCAGCTGTGCTACAATATACTACATGGATGCATGTTTTTGGTGAAAACTTAATTTCAAATCAGTATTTCATGTCAAACAATCGACTTTGGTGAACAGTTGAATGACAGGTGTGAAAACATGCAGAGAGCAGGTCATCATTGACAGCCTGCAATACAAAAAAGATACACCGCACTAATCACCAGCTTGTTGCACATCATAATATACTGTACCTTACAACGATGAAAAGTGATTTTCTGACCAACACTGTCTATACATTTTGTGTTTCTGCTGTTCAATTTGCCATGCACTCCTCTACTGTCAGTGCTTCAATATGCATTTAAAGATAGCCCACTTTATAATCTGCTGCATTTTCAGCTCTTGTGTAAAAGCTGGGATAATCTGAATAATTCACCACACAAACAGTAGACATTTCCATTTTGTTATAAATGCTTTTCTGAAAGTAAAACCTTTAGCTAATTGTTAAATATGGGGTATGGTAGATAAAACCCAGTCATCATTAGTCTTCTTGTCCCTTGGGGTTTCTAGTCCCAAGGCGAAAACATTTCCCTCAAACAAAATACTACTGCTTTCATCCACGATGTCAGAATGAAAGCAACTGTAAATACTACAATAGACCCGTAATCAGTAATCAACTGATTGAAGGGATGGCATAAATATTCAATGCAGCATCATGTCAACATACAATGTTGTAGGCAAAAGCTATAATTATGCAAAGTGTTTGATATCACAGCATTTCAGGGACACTCTCGTAATATGGCAAAAAAGTATTAACTGACTTTATATAGCTTTTGATTCAATGATTAGAAATATATCTGATTGGAATATTTCTGCAGTAAGTTCAACAAAAGAACAGTGATAATATTCTAAATAAACTCACGTTAGAAGAAAATTCAAAAGGGAAGGATTATCACTATAGGGCAAACATGTGTTTTATGATAATAGTGTTTTTGCATTTAGGAGAATAATCTGGGAACCAACTAATTAGTTTCCACTTTAAAGCTGAACAAATGCAGCTTACTATACTGTTTGGAGTGCTTGTTTGTCATTACAGCACAGAGCAGATTAGACATCAATGGCCGCTAACTTAATTTATTACATGCCAACCTCTCAGTTTTACCAATGACGTACAAAGATCTGATAAAATTACAAATTGCTAATTTTTCCTTTGGAGAAGTTGCTGTTTTTGAGGTCCCATATCATAAAAAGTGAAAGGTAAATAAAAGTTTAGGGAGGTTAACTGATTAGTTCCTGTAATTTATTTGCAATTTAATTGTTAGCCGTCATTTATCGTAAACAAGTGGGGTTTGGGACTTCTGAGTAGGTAAGAAAAACTGACATTAATAGCAAAGTGGAAAAATGGTCTGTCTTCTCTGTGATGTATTGCAGCTTGAGCCAAATAAGGGAGACAAACCTTGCAGTTCGATCAGCTCACATATTTTACATAGGTCTGAAAGTTTTTTTGGGCCAAATTTGTAACTAGCAGGTAACACATCAGACATGCCCTACCTATACTTCATGCCAGTCTTCATGCTTTGCTCGCTGGAGGAAGGCACACTCTGAACAGAGAGTTGTCCCAGACTGCGGGCCACCATTGCCACTGCTCTGAACTTGCTGCGGGTGCCTGTGTTGGGGCTGTTGGCATTCTGTCGGTTTAGCCGGTCCTCCGTGTTGCGGCTCACCCCCCCACGATGGTCCGTGCACACTAATGACACCTGCATTCTGGCTTTTGGCTGGCTGTCCCAATTGCAGATACTCTTTATTCAAACTCTCCTCTGCCTAAATAAACAGGTCAGAAGTCTGAAGATCCTCTGCAAAGCACAAGACAATTCAGTCTGTCGGACGCAACTACTCCGAATCCAACCTCACACACACTGTGCCTCTGTTAGAAATCACTGCCTAGTCGCTGAAGTGACTGAGCAGCTCACAATGTTCAGTAAAAAAAATAACGAGGGGCAGAAGGGTGGGAGGGCAAATCAGAATGCATTCAAAGAGTGAAGGACTGCTGATCAGGTGAAAACAAAATCCTCTCAAAGGAAGTCCAAATCCAAGCACAACATTACCGCATCTCTGCCTCAGCCGGTGTGAGAAAATGTGCAATCACTGCAGATAAAATACAAGTCCAGTACAAAGATATGAATAAAAGAAAAATCTAAATCTTTTAAAAACCAGAGTCCAAAAAAAGCAGCGCTTGTATGAATTTTCTTCCACAAGTTTTTCCTTGATTCATCTGGGTGTCCTCCTCTCCTCGCTTTATCATTTAATCAGAGGCTCATCAGAGGCTGACAGGCAGATTTAGAGTCTTGAAATTTCCTTTTAAAGCTGAGCTCAGTGCTAGAGATAACACCTCTCGCTGCCAAGCTTTAATAGTGGAAACGCATAGATCCACACAAAGAGATGGAGAGAATAAAACACGAACACACGGTTCCAGGAGGTTTTCATCTTCCCTTCTGAATCCACCTTGACAGTTGTGCTGGCTGCTGAATAATTCTACTGAATACTACTGCACATTAGCAAAAGGGCAACCCCATATTCACTTCCCAGCTCTGACTGTTGCCTGGATTAAACTTACATCTGTATGCCTTGCGCTCAGCGTAAAGCGGCACTGTGCACACAGGCAAGAGATGGGAGGAGAGAGAGAGGGAGGCAATGTGGTGGGAGGGATATGACGAGAAGCTATGAGGAGAAAAATTCAGAGTGCTACAGCGTGAGAGAGCAAGGCATTGAAATCTGTTGTGTTTACAGCAGCTCCCTTCAAAAAGGGTAGTGCATGTTTTTGTGCTCCTCTTTGTCCGTCTGTTGCCCTGCAGTGTGATTTAATAAAGTTTATTCTGTCCGAAGAAAAGAGGGGGGAAGCTGAATGCTCCCTGGTCAGGACTTTGCAATAGCCTTTGGTCCCAGAAAAAGGGGCTCTCACGTGGGTCTGTTCAACTGCCCATGAAATATTCATTATGTAACTTTGTCTGTGACAATATATATCCAAGGCTGAACTGTCAGACATAACTGGGATGCTGTGGTTTTTATCTATAATGCTTTATTCCTTGTTCCATGACTACAATACAGCAAGTCAACAAATTATTTAATTTTGCGTATTCCTACACTGAGTAATGGAATAATTAAAGCTGCAGAATACAGCTCCTGTATTCTGTTTTACATCTGTTATTACTGGCTATTAGACACTGATCTGATGAACACTAAAAGCATTCTGAGTAAGTGCAGGTAAGCATGAATAGTAAAAAATATGATCGTGGTTGGGGGTTGAAAGTCAACACCACAGTAATTGGACTAAACGCAACAGTGGCTACAGATTGAAGAGACAGTAGATGAGACACATGCTCCCTGTAATATAATACTGAAGCTTATCTGAGTGGACCAGCTAGTGTGCCAAGGAGATAATTAAAAGGAGATGCCATCAGGAGCAGGCATGTATAGTAAAGCAGTGGAAGAAGCAGCCTCCATCACAGGAATCCAGCAAACAGGCTGTTGCTAACTGACAGCCCTATTCTTAGAGCCATGACCTTTTGGTCTCCTGGACTTAAATAGAAGCCTGAGGGGAAAGGTGGTTTAATTCAACTGAAATCTGATTTGAATTTCAAACTGTGAGCATAGAGCAGAGAAGCCAAGCTCAAGACGACCTTTTCAAATGCGCTATTAGTTTGATGCCCTAGTGTCAACATCATGTGTGACTGCTTACCAATCTCAACAACAGCAGAAGCCACATACAGGCAAGATCGATGGGCTGCAAGGTCATGTCCTACACTTTAGGTCAGGGTGGGGAACACATTTGGGGCTGATGCCATTCCCTCCACCAACTCTCTCTTCTCATTTTGACAAAGCAGTTGAGCATGAGAGTCTGACCTGGCCTCACTTTACCACGAGTTACAGGCCATGCATTCACTGCCAGCGCAGTGAAAACGTGATGCCACGATCCACGCCCCCTGGAGTCGTAACATGGGGACGGTATTGAGAAGTGGGAGAGGCCAGGGACTGGAGTTCAAGCTGCATAGATACAGTGTCAGTCTTGGCTAAGCCCACATAACAAGCCTGACAAAACTGCCACAGCCCCAGCTAATATAACCTTCGTCCTACAGTATTTTGTTTGGGCTTTTTCTATCCTGCCACATCTTCTCATGACTACCGAAACCATATGATGACTGATTTCTTGTCATTACTAGAACATATAAGTCTTTTGTTGACCCGTGATTTATCTGCGACTGAAAATCTACACATTTATTGACTGGTGTGCAATGCAAGGTACGGTAATCAATACAGGCATGCATAATCCGACAGACAAGTGATCCATCACCTAAATTAATTTATAGAACAACCATTTTTCACGTGGAAACCACATTGCACCAGTCCTGTCTAAAATAAAAACAACAACACATGCACTGAAGCCTTATAATTAATAAATACACTGGGAGCTATAAACTGCTATAAAAATATGCCAACAGAGTGAGCAACAAATATGCTCAATCCAATAAACCATGCCCGTCACACTTACCATGATTTAATAATTCACAACAGGCACATCTGCCAACTTTCTTCAGATTGACAGCATGCATTTCATTTCCCTTTGACTATATCTGGAAAAGGGAAAAAAAGGACCAAAAGACCAGATAAACAGAAGAGACGATCATTAAAGATGACTGACACCTTATCGCTGCATGATGACATGTATGGTTCTCTAGAAGAAATCACAATGTTTTCAGGCGTTCACTGTGAGCAAATTTGAAGGGACTACACCTACTGCTGTCAAGTGAAAAGATGATTAGTGAAACCTTTTATATCTCTTTCATTAGAAACCTGCAATCTTGTTCCACATGTGCCCACTCAACATGTAACACTCCTACAGTGCAGTCATGCCATTGCTGAAAAGGGGGGGGTGTCTTTCATCTATGTGACACATGCTCTACAAAGTATCAGTGTGTTTATTCCATTACATTTCATTTCATTGAAGTTTTCACTTTCATGACATATACAAATTACACTGCAGACACGTTGCCTACTGGCCTGCCTGTGAACCCAGAGTTAAAGTCAGTCTGAGCAAATGTGATTCACATTTCTTATCTCATTCAGCGTACATGCACTTTAATCAGGATTTTTTTTTCTCAACACCATAATGGAGCGAATACTGGACTGAACTATGAGCTGCTTTGTGTTCATTCATCAGAGTCTGCTGGGGCAAATTTGGAATGAACCTCTTTTCATTGTTAGTCACAAGATAAATCAGTCATAAAGGATGCTGAACTAAAAATAAGAAAGTCTGATCTTTACATAATGCCTTAGAGTGCCGCTGTTAAATTGCTAATTAGTGACACTGTGTTTAGGGTGCACACAGTAGGGTGACTCAGAATTTGCTCAACCCAATGGCATGCCATGTTTTTTTTACAATAAAAGTAATTTTTATATCAATGCAGTGGGAAAGAAGAAGTGAACAATACTTAACAAAATCCTATCAGTCCCCATTGTTTGTGCTGGACTCAGTAGCTGGTTGTTAAGATAGCAGAGCTGAACAAATCCCACTGTAAAGGAAAGAAATCCATCTCCTCCCACTTCACATATTATAACAATGTCCTCCCTTGTGTCGTGGCCTTCATCTCCTTGCTTTGATTAAGTGCCTGATTTGTGGTTATCCAAAAATCTACTGAGCAGCTAAAATCCCTCTCAGACACTCAATCACTGTGAGTGAATACAGAGCCCCAATAGGGTCCTGCACTTCATTCTATGTGCGGGGGAGGAAGAGGAGAGAACAGCTAGAGATATACAGCCGAACATGTGTGTTTCTCTGATCACGACTACAGCGGAGCAAAATTCACAAATACCAACAATGCTCGAAGGAGTGTGCAGACAGAAAACATCAACAATGTTCAGATTCACATTCATTATGTAGCCCAACACAAGAAAATAGCTGTAAGAATAAGCTGCAGAAACGTATCCCACTTATTGACAATCCTACCTCCCTTATTACAGATACAAAAAAAAAAGCTGCAGCACAATTAAAAGTATTGGTTTTATTCTGTTCCTCCTTGCAGCCCCGACTGGCAAGAAGTGTTGGCAATCAGTGGTGCCATACTATAATGAAGCCTCAGTGGTCCGTCCTGGTCGCACAGGAGTGTTTGCTCAGACAACTCCCAGACTATAGCCCCACATACTGCAACTAAGGAGCACAATGACAGACAGGGGAAGACAACTACTGTAATCGACAGAGCGTTAGAAAACTACTCTGACCACAGAGGTACTGTGGGGGTACAGTCATGAGCAGTGATCCTTCACCACAACAGCAGCATTAGCTCTAAAAATAGGCACTCGCTCTCTGAATCAATTCTACACAGTGAGCCTAGACCAAACACAAAGAACGCCCTTAGGCTTTGCAAGGGGAAAAGGATTCCCAAATTTGACATTTGTCACCACAGAGGTCTCTTGCTGTCCTTTCACTTATTTGCTCTCAGGGGAAGTCTGGGTACCTCCATCGAACTGGGATTGGCACATTGAGAGTTGCTGCAGGGTGCTAAGCCAAATCTGTCTAAGCTAGTTTAGCAAGCACTGGCTTTCTGCTGCACTCTGTAGGGACTGCTGCAGAGATCCTCTCCAGATAAGGATTCCTTTCAAATCTGCCATTAAACATGGGTTTCATATCTTAAAGCAATGAGTCCTTCAAGCGGGGTACGCAAAATGACCTATACTCATGAATATTAAGTCACAGATTCATCTCGCTCTAGCTCAGCCTTCTTCTGATTACATCCCTTATTGTTAACTTAAGAAAGATTATCCGTGGGCATCAAGCCAGGACAATGTCATTTGTGGCAAGTGGAGATTGTTAGAGCAGTGTATACATGGCTGCAGAGAATGACCACAGTTGTATTATGTGCAACTGTTGGCCAGCTGTCCAATGGAGGCTTAAGTTCCACTTACTGATGGTTTAATTGAACAGCTTTAGTGAGGATTCGAGTAACCGAGTGAAAAGGATAGCATCTCTGAGATGGGGGTGGTGAGACAGAGGAGGGTGTACGCGTGCATGTGTCTGTGTGCGTCAGGGAGTGGGTGAAAGGGCTTAAGGGAGTTAATGGAAAGTGATGTGAGGTCAGACAGATTGACAGTGTTGATCGACAGATGTGGTAATGCATTTCTAGCAGCTTAATGCATCCTGAGGCTGTGTCTAAACATTTCTAATGGCTGACTGTTTCATCACTGTAATGAGGATGTAATTAACTGAAGCAAAACATATATTAGAAAATTGTCGCATATACATTCACTTATGAATATTTGTGTTTATGTATTTTTTGTTATACAAGTCAAATAACTCTACTAATTGCTGAGGTTTTTTTTCTGTCATACAAATACAAAGAGTGTAGAAAATTAGGTTTAACTAAGGTTAAATACTATCTCGGTGATTCTGGGAATTCCTGAGGAAAGAAGAGAGTGAAGAGAAACGCAGGTCACATCTGTGAGCAGCGAGTGCTGCAATTTTTAACTCTCCAGTGAACATGACAGATTCCCAGCAGACAGCAGGGCTCAGGAGGAGTTGTCGTTTCAGCTGTCCCTGCTGACACATCTAACAGAGCAAGAGAGCTGAGACAAACAAAAATAGAGGACAGGGAACCCCTGTTCTTATGTAATACAATGTCATTACTATACTTTATGGCTTTAGCTAGAGAGGCTCGGAAACAGAACAAATTCTATGTTGGGAAAATGGTGACTATAACAGCTTATTTCCCATATTTACATGTGTAATTGTATATTTAATTGACTACTATAGTGAAATAAATATCTAAGAAGAAGTGTGTTTCCAATACATTGAATGCAATGGAGTAAACACGCAGTGTAAGTTTAAATAAATATGCTGACCATTACAAAATAGCAGTGATCTCACAACCATATAGGGATTTCAGCATCACTGCTTGTGTACTTAGGTGTGCTTTAACCACATAGGGCTGAGTTACACGGTTCCTCGCTAATCTGAAGAAAGAGAGAGTGAATGTAGGAAGCAGAATAATCTGTCCTGGTCAAAGCAAGATCCTGCCACCTGTCTGTGTGCATTTGTCATACCTAAGGGAATGTTCACACAGAGACTAGTTGCTAGGCAAAAATGCTTTCTATCGCACGCATATCAGTGAAAAGATGAGGCTCCTTGCTCTTGGAGCCCGGACATCCTGTTTCCAAGACTGTTTTAAGAAACATGAATTCAACTACTGGTGAAGGGTCCTGGTCTAGAATCCACAGCCTTAAAAAAATAATAATGAAGACACTACCACCTATCTTGAACAGCGTTAAAGAACATTTCGTAATGTGTTTTGACAGATCAAATTAACATTTTTGTAGAGAATGAGAACGTGGAATAGTATTTCTGCCCTGGATTGTGAAATCAAATGCTGGAAATCACAGGGATCAATTCTGGGACCTGTTCTGTCCTGACTACTTTTATGATGAAATCTGCTAACATGAAATGTCTTTTCATTATGACTATAAATAAGATACATACTTTTAGACAAGTTTAATAATTTTAGCAAGCTGCTATACAGCATACCGTAACTCCTAATATGATATGTAAACTTCTATCTTAACTTATCAATGTTTCAAAGTGACAGAACTTGTGATCGCTGCCACAGAATATCTCTTCAATACCCTGAAATTTACGTTGACCTCTAAATTTTGGGTGTTACTTCTTACAGTCAAAGACCTAATCTGTATTTTTACCAGCTGCGTTATTTTCACAAGTCAAGGGCAAACCCTGACATACTATGAACAGTTGTATCAGTCCCAACTGTCCCAGTTGCACTTTCATACAGATAGTAAATACTGAAAATCTCCTATTAGCCAGAAGTAGACGGTGTCAGCTATTCCGTTCTTCTTTATATAAATGTGTGTATTTTCCCACATTTTTTGTTAATATAAATCACTTTCATCGTACATGTAAGATAGACAGAGAAAACCCTAAAACTGGTACATTTACTATGGTGAAGACCAACACAGATTTATTACAATGAATGACCCATCGCTTTATAGCACATAAGCTTTTGGAGGTCATGTCAAACGTGTTGAATAAAAAGGGTTAAACCAAGCTTATGAAACAAGGCACAAGGCATCTCTATAATGTGGTCAGGCTGCTCATAGTTAATCCCTGACCTCGACATTCTAAGAAATCAAACCAACTCTGACCTTTTACCTGGTCATCTGAGGTCTCAGTCTATACCAACACTATGACCTGACACCAATAACAAAGGAACAATTTGAGGGGAAATTTTAGGCAGACCACAATATACACAAACACACATCATCAACAAAAACCAAGAAGGGAAATAAGCAACAGAATGTTTTTTGTACAATAAGAAAGGCCAAAACCGTAGTTGTAGAGAAGTGGATTCAGCCAGAGTGGATATAGCATAATGGTCAACTGATACGGGTTTTTCAATGGAAGATGCCAATATTTAGAGAGCAGGGTTGGAGGTGGCAGATATATAATGCTGATATCAAAATAAATAAGTGTATAATTCCATTATTCCATGCATATTACGATCTAATATACGTGGAATTATTATCAATTAATGAAATAGAAAACTATATTGGGCTATGCTGTAGATTTAAGATGGTTACTGATATTTAAAGAGTTGTGTAGGATTTAGTGGCATCTAACAGTGTAGTTGCAGACTGCAACTCCCTTGCTTCAACTTCACCATCATAAATTGCCAATTTCCGCACAAAATATGCGGGGCTTGCATGATTTCATAATCCCCGCATTTTTGTTGCAAAAAAGTCACATAAGTCTCATGTTTACTTCACACAAGAGCAGCCATGTTCCCCTGTTGCCTTGGGAACATTATGAAGTGACGCAATTACGCGATGTGAACATCATCGAAAAGCTCCAAACCCCGCGATGAAGCCATGATGAAGCCCGCAAATCAGTCTCATTTGCCAACAAAAATAAGCGCAAAAGACAGCGCAAAGCAGTTTCCCGGTGTGTTACATGACAGTGGGGGCAAATTATTTTGCTAAGTTTGAGCCATGTGTTTATTAAGGTCTGAATAAAACAAGATGAGAACTTAAATATTCCCAGCACTTTCTGTGATGTAGTATGCTTGCTTATCATAGGAAGTAATAAGAAATGACTCTTTACATTAAGGTAGTAGCCTAGTGAGAACAGGGTGTTGGGGGAATCACTTTTTTTTCTCTTTTTCATCAAACCGCAGTTTTTGCAAGTTCCCGCAATTTCATCGCATAAAATTGCATAAATATCCCGCATATTCCATCGCATTTTCTAAGAAAACGTGCCGCATAATCAAGGATTTTTGCCCGCAACAATCACAAAAAACCTCCGCATTTTTCTGGAAGGACTGGATACCCAATACGAGTAAGTACACTACAACAACACCTGCATTAAACAAAGTCAGGACTTGGCTTTGCTCCATTTCTGAAAGATCGGTCAAGCATAAAACAGAAAACTTCCCCCTACATTAAATTTGCAGGAATCTCCACAAAACCTAAGAAATGCACTAAAAGCTTCAGTGAACATTCCCTCTTCACCAGGACAGCCTTAGACTTGTGAACACTTAGTAAGTATTTTAACCGCATTCTACACAGGGACTTAGAAATGCAAATGTAACACTTTACTGCATGTTAAGATTTCCATCCACCATATTGTCTGTTGCCTAAGGACCTATTATCATTTATTATGGGAACACCATTGAAGACACAGAAAAACATTTCACAGTGGGATTTCTGTCAAATTTTACACTGACGCAGCACATTTTAATGTCCAATGAGAAGTTCAAGAGAGAAGGAAAGCAATAGACATGTCCCTGGGAGAACTTTTAAACAAACTAAAAGTCACATTTTATTTAGCGATGAACTTGACAGTTTAGGAAATGCGTGCTGAATGTTGTTAAGTAACAACTTTATGGGATCTAATGCGACAACGGCACAACTCTAAAGCAAGTGTCTAAAGGGCTGAGGACAGTGGAGCGGGCCTCCTACGTCCTGTCACTACTGGGTATTCATAAAGTACAGAGCCCTTGCAGCCTCCAGTGACACACACTAAGATACACGAACGCGCAGACTTTAAGACACAAAGAAAAACAGACGGTTAATGCAGAAAGGCTTCAAATTGCATGTGAAGAGCAATGTTAACACAGGTGCAACGTATGATCAGTCAGGCTTAATTAAAAACAACACATTCTGAAACTGCTTCGAGCTAAAAGTCGGCAGTATGATGAAGGAGAGTAATAAAGGGGCTAGGCCATACATGGGGAATCAAGAATTGCTAGATTGAAAAATAATCATTTGAATCATTTTAACATTTGGACCACCCTGCAACAAACGGTGAGTCAATTATAAGTATGAAAATCAGTTTACTGGAAGGAATAGCACTTGAAAGACTTATTTCCACGAATGTGCTTAAAATATGTCAAATATAGGCAACAGCTGCATTTAGTTGACATGGCTGTGCTTCTTGACATAAATCAGATACATCAAAGTAAAAACTGTAATACAAGCAAATACAAAGGCTTACGAATCAGAAAGTTGCAACCTTAAAGCATTAGTAATTATGACAATGACCAATGATATTATTCATGTTGCAATACTCTTGTGGCATAATCCAAGGTGAAATTTTACACATGGCCAGTTCAGGAATCTAAAAATGATGTACTGATCCATAAATTGTGATCATGAGGACGTCTGGTTGAGCTACCATAAATAGTACGACAACTACCAACACAAAATATAACTGTGTAATCCCTGGCATTCCCACCTCTTGTGCCCACACAACATTTCTGACTAGAACATTTTGACAAGCTGTCAGACCATGGCCATCCAGAGATAGCTCAAAGAGGAACTGCTGGAGAGGTCACCACTGGAAAACAAATCTATATCAGTCCAAATACCTAAACATCATATCCCACCCTGGTGACAAAGAATAAGCACGGGCCACTTCTGCAGCTCTCATCAATGCAGCAATATTGCCAGGCAGTGGGCTTGAGGTAAAATAGTGGATGAACAGGTTAGGCTGCAGCCCATTCAGCTGTATCCAGCTGCAGCTGTGGATATGAGTCTGTAGCTAAATTTAGCTCTGGAGTAGGGGATTGCCTGAAGAAAAACGTCACAGTTGCACGGGCTGACACACATGCTGCAGTGCTGCAGAGATTTAGAAAATAAATATAATAACAGTTTTGAGTAGCTCGGTACAGATTCATATCCTCACCAAAACGTGTGTCTAAAATAGCGACAAATAGGTGAAAGAGAAGGAAATTGGTTAAGTGTGTGTTGAGAGTAAGAAAGAGAGAGAACATTTTTAGGACATTACTAAAAAATGTTTGAATGATGCCTTAAAGCAGAAGAAATTAATAAAAACAATACCAATAATAGTAATAATAAATAATAATAATTAACACTTCTCCACACTGCCACCTAGTGACAGGGCTGCTATCTTACATGGTTTTAGTAAGTATTTACTAGTAAGTATTTTTCTGCTCTAGTTTCAATACCAGGCTAAGTTCAACAGAAACTGATAAATATTAAAAATAGCTGGTAAGGATGTTCAACAGTGTAGGAGTACAAAGAGTAATGTGTTTGGTGAATGCATTATGGCACTGCTGTGGGAGGCATTGGGAATGTAGCTGCCAAAGTGGAACATCTGCACCATCTAGTGGGCGATCAGCTGTTATATGATTAACAGAGAACTCCTCAAGGGGGTTCCACTTGACAATTACTACTATGACTCAGTGGATGTAATAAACATCCTACAACTAGAAATTATATTCTTGATGTTGCTCAACAGACATGTTCAAACTTCAAGTTGGGAGATATTTTTTTTATTTATTTATTTTTTTTACTGTAAAATGTAGTATGTTTTCTTGTTTTAGATCGTTTCAGTCATTTCTCCAGAAAAAATGTCTGTCATTCTCTAGTTAAAGCTTTTACAATGTGAGGATTTGCTGCTTCTCTCAGTTTTATCTCATGGAACTGAATACATAACAAAACATTTGAAAGCTTTGGGGTCTGAGAAATTGGATGGACATTTTTAGACTAAACTATTACTAATCAGAAAAATAATCTGCAGATGAATCAATAACGAAATTAATCATTATTTGCAGGCCTTACCTTCGCTGTCTTCAGTATTTATTTAGACTAACAAAAATTATGGCATTGAAGGGGTACTTATAATGCTAAAATGTCACAAAATTAACATCCAAAGCTTTTTTTAGCTATTTTTTATTTTTTAGGTGGTTGAGCTGGTGTCCCATGTACCAAGGCTGAGTCCTTGCTGCAGCGGCCCAGGGTTCGAATCTCACCTGTGGCCCTTTGCTGCGTGTCATCCCCTCTCTCTGCCCACCTTTCCTGTCTGTCTTCAGCTGTCACCATCAATAAAAAAAAATAAATTAAAAAAATAAATAAAAAAGCTGCCTGACACTTTCACACTACTGATTGAGAGTGTCTTGTGAACATAACTAAAGTTAAGAGACAGCTAAGAGGAAGTAAATAATAAAATGTACCAAATAAATCTGATGTTACCCTGCATCTTCTGCATAAATAAATGTGCTAAGAAAGCCTGTGATGTGGTGTTGCCATGCATGTGTCAGCTTATTTTGATGTTTATCTGACCTCTAGTGGCCAAACCTCAAATAAGGCATCTATACTAAAACTCCTAAAGCAAAGCACTAGTAAGCAGCTGTTTAACCACTGGCATCAAAAAAAAACTATTCAAACTTTTAGATACATTTTATTACATACAGGTGAAAAACACCTTTTTAATTTAAAGGATCCAAGAGATAATGTTTCTACCTGCACATCAAAGCTTTTCAATATGAGCAGGAAAGGCGCACCATACAAGGCACAAGTTATGGTAAAATGTAGCTTTGCATGTATGAACGCTTAAGTGGAGGGCATTACCGTGTCCATTAGTCACTCCAGAAATCTATACTCTCCCAGTCAACCTCCATATAGCTCAAACGGGAGAGACAAGGCTTCCTGTCTCGCTTCAGTGAACTCAAGTTGGCTCTTTACCAGCTGCCTGGCTCTTTCAGTCCGAGGACATGGACACTAGGGAAAGTTTTCCGGTTTCCAAATGGGCCTGCTGAGTCGTAGTATTTAGTTTCAAGGGCAATATAATGTAAATGGCATAATCTTTTTTTTTTTACTTTTACACTATATTTACAATCTTAAAACCACATTATGAAGGGTGACTTTGTACCACTAGTACTCATTCACACAGACTAATATGAGTGTTAGATAGAACACTATTAATCATGTTTCACTGAAGTCACGTTGATTATATTTATTTATTGCAGGGGAATGAATCTCATGCTTTCCTAGTGGTGTAAAATAATGTGTCCTGTTATGATAGATCTGTCCATAACAAAGCAAAAAAGTGTGAAAGCATGTGTGCAAAGAGCAAGCCAGAGTGTAAAAGAAGAGAGGAAGACAATAATATAACCTTTTTGCCCGTGTTTATTGCAGAAAGCTAGTGCCAACAATGGTTAAAGTCGGCTGGCCCGCCTTCCTGACCACACACCTGAAATAATGATGAGTTTGAGTCAGAGGTTGCATGTACGGCTGACCCAATTGCAGCACTAATTACAGAATTGCGGGCGATCGCAGTACAAGGCACAGTGGCTCCTGGCAGGATATCCTCTGTTAGATGAGCTTATACTCCTGTGGTAAACCAATACCAAGAATTGAATACTACAAGAAATAACATAAATCACACTTAGGTTTGTTACTAGATCCATTAGACTGGTCAGAAAAAACAAAAAATTCAGATAAAAAATAAACAGCTTTAGTGTTAATGATATGCAAACAGTATTGGTTACTGTAGGAGGCTCTCTGAGGTTTGTAAACCACACATGCACTTTGCAATATTAAACTCCCTTTCTACATGCCCGCTCGCTAACCTGCACCCAACCCGTCACGGGCCAGTGACTGAGCTTTACACAACAGGGAGGTAACTACGGGCAATGTAACATGTTGGCGGTGGTGACATACAACACTGCCTGTATATGACAGTAAAACTTGGTCACCCCAGACAATGGAAACAGCAGCCAACCATACCTGTGTTCTGGTCAATGGTCTCAGTCAAAAACAACAGCAGCAATGCCTGTGTGTGATGAAAGCTATCCATGTCCATGACAATAACAACATCAGCTCAACAGGCCTTACTGGCCAACACAACAGCCGCTAAGCCTGCTGCAATGGCTCAATCCGTTAAACAGCAACAGTCCATATAATAGTCTGTTTGGTTTCCTGTCATTGGGTTGATGGCACAGAGAAAATGAGCAAATGTTTCAAATTGCATTTCTTTTTCTCCATTGGTGGGGCATTTTCTACTGCATCTATGAGTGATCTTTGGATATATAAAACACTTCTACATAAAATATAAACTCACATCTCGGCCTTTGACTTTTGAATTAAACATTTTAAATATCACAATATTTCTGGCAGTATCTTAATGTAGTATCAATGATAATGTGACAGTATTTTGCTTATAACTGTCACTGTGAAAGCCATGTATCTCTAAAACAACAAACTTTTTATGAGCTAAGAAAAATACTTTATTTATTTATCTTAGGAATTCCAAAATGTTTTATACTCATAAATATGTGTGTATTATATGTGTATTATTTCTATAAAATCCACATCTCCAAGATTTACTTTGAAGAAAAGGATTTATTTCTAGTCATGTTTATGGGGCAGAATTCTCAACAGTAAATAAGAACACATAACCAGAGAAGAAGGGAAACTATCTATGTGATCAAGGGGAAAAGAAAAAGAAAGTCTGAGGGAGATTTTAAGGGGCCAGGTAACTCCTTACGGAGCAGTCTGTCCTTCCCATGTAGTTGGGCAAATATGCCACCGACCTAGATGATTAAAATAAAACCTGAGCCCCAGTACTTTTGCATGAGTGCAGCCTGACCAGAGGACAGAGGAAGACTGTACGGATATTAAAAAAGAAAAAACAGTGTGCCTCTTCCTTATGAGAGTACTTAAAAATGATATAAAATCAACAGCACATGAACAAAATAGTGATTTTTGAGGCTAACCTCAACACACCTGTTCAGCAGACCCTCGAGTATCTGACCTCCCTCGACCACAAAGCTGCGCTCACCTGCTGGTTCTCAGCCCGTCTGTCCAGGTCTCGGGAGTATGTGAGCCACTGTCAAGCTCTGCCTCCCTCTTACCTGTACTTCATGCCTGTCTGATAGGACACACACTCCTCCAGGGCCAGGCCATTCATCTTCAGGAAGTCTTCCATATTCTTAATCTGAGCGGCGACTCTCTGCTCCCGGAGTCTCTGTAGCTCAGCCTGGTCGGGGGGCCTGGCCGGTGGCTGATTCAGCCCCTGGTCCGAGTGGTAGCGGTTGATCCCGCTCCGGATGCTCTCGCTGTATGTCATAGACAGCATCTTGCCGCTTCCACTGCTGCTGCTTTTCCGAACACCGCTGCCTGGCGCTGCCGGTTTGGGGATCTGCAGGTTTTCAGGAGGACAGTAACTGGACTTGCGCCTGCCGGGAGCCCCCCGGGGGCCACCAGCATACCCTCCCGCAAACATGCCCCCCCCCTCGTTCTCCTCCTCCTCTTGTGATGCTGAGGCGACCCGTGCAGTGAAGAATAAAGTAGGGACACGGACGGGGCGAGGAGCCGGCAGGGCACAGCCACCTCCTTAAATAGCACCTGCTCCCGTAAAAAAAACTGCTCTCCTGCTTGGGGCAGCACACGGCCATGCATCCTGTAATCAGAGTCGCACAACATAGCCACGCACCACCCTCCCCTGACAGGTACACAATGGCAGGGTTACACTGAAAGGGAGCTTTCAGGTGACTTGTTGGTGATTAAAGAGCAGGGCCAAAGAGGGTGCATGCTATCTGCAAAGGGGAGGCATTCAAACATGCACCAAGCAAGAGGAGGGGACACATTCCTGGTCTAACTTCTGATTCTAACTGGACTGAGAGGGAGAGCCAAGAGACAAACTTTCTGAGAGTAGTAGTAAATACAATTTGAGTATAACCCACAAAAACACACAAAGTGTCTGGCCCATCTGGACTGCAATAAATAAATGGGCACAAGAGCTAAAAGGATCCCCAAACAACTCCATGATATGCACTTGCCATGGGTCTTTAGGATCAGGAGTTCTGGGAGCTTAAAGCAACTGTGTTTTCCATTTCAGAAAGTATTTCTTTTAACCATTAGGTCTTCCTTTTTCTGTTACAACCATTTTTGGTTACAACCATTTTTGTTTGAGTTATTCGATTGCTTGAAGATTCTACATCTACAAATAGTGTTGTGCTGAATTTAATCAATAGAGGGCAGCACTGTGTCCACCATCACTACAAGAACGCAACTTAATGCTGAATGCACTACTGAGCACTGACGACAAACATACTTTCTTGGTAAAGGAAATGTATTGTATAACACTGAGACTGCAATTTTATATTAACACATTACTAATACATAATATTCCAATGACCAGACCAATGCTATTTACAAACACATATAAACTAAATATGAGACCCCAGTTTCACAATTATTTTGCATAAAATGGTAAATAAATGGTTGTAGTATATATATAAAGTGACTGGAAAAGATTGATGAAAAAACATTAAAGGCATACTATGCAGTTTTCCGGTTTTGTCAAACAGCTACTCCTAGAGTCGTTGCGGAGTACTTGTATTTAACGTTAACTGTCGTAAATACCAGCTCTCTCTATATACAGCTCTGCGTCTCTGCACTCACGGCCTGATCCCCTCCCCCCTGTATACCGGTACATGTTCAGTAGGATGGAAGCGTCGGACATCGAACAGGCAAAGATAGACTCCGAAGAGGTCTGCTGACCAGGTAACGTCTTCCATTAAGGCTGCTTCTTATGTCGCTGATGTATGTCACGCCGCGCCGTAAAGCAATTCGTGATTCTCACGAGATTAGGCGGGGCACCATCTTCAGACATGCATTGCTGGTTCTGCCAGCGGCGTCCCTCCCCAGCGTTGCTATCGGTATGATTCGCTATACTACAAGTTCGTTTACCATCGAAATTACTTTGAAACTGTTATATGAAGGCACAAATCTTGCATAGTATGCCTTTAAAAACTAATGTCAGAATAATCACTTTCTTAGTTGTATCTCATTCTACCATACTCCATATGCATGTTCATGATTTTTAGATTATGTGAGTGTTGCCAAAGTATTCATTGAATATGATCATAAAACATGACGATGACTATCTGGAGCACTATAACGAACCAATCTGAAATTAACTCCACAATGTAACACCACAATTTATCTTATAATCTGTACATTCAACAAGAATTACTTACAGTATGGTAACTGTCAATGCAGAATCCCTTCTTTGTAACCACATAAGAATTAGGAAATTATATTTCACTGTTGGTTTGTAATATATACTACAAGCACCAGACTCTATTGATCCTGTAAAAGTCTACTGACAAATAAAACACTTGAACAGCACTTCTTTGCCTCAGTACAAAACAGCACACAGAGCTACCATAACGCTGACATGAAACCCCCATTTAAAACTTGTAAAACTTGATGAACCAATAGTAAATCTAACACATCTTGTATTTATTACAAAATACAGACTGTAAATAACTCCAACATGATCTGTTATATGGAATCAAAAATAGTCAAACCATTGCCGCTATCATGACATGACTTGGATCTCTCCCACAAATTCTCTATTCATTTCAAATCTCAAATCTTAATTTAAAAAAACAGCTGGTTTCCTCATGTAGAGACAAAAGAAAATAAAGGAGGAGACTTCAAGCTAGGCAGCATGCATCCACATATTACCCACACACACACACACCTCATCACTCTGCCAGCCCCTTACACACGAAAACATACACACAAACAAACACTTCTCATGTGGTCAAGAGTACAAATCTTTCCTCAAACTCACCCGGTTTCTTGGGGGTCGGCTCATGAGCGAGGTTGCGGGGTCCCCGTCTGCTCTTATAAACACACACTGCAGACAGTGATGAACCGGGTCCACCCAAACTGGGAGTGTCTTACTAGGAAACGTCTAAACCAATTAGTGAATAAGAGAGTGCATCCCTTCCCTCCCCTCACCACTTGGACCATACTCTATCACCACAACCAACACCTCTCCTCCTCCCCTCCCTGTGAGATCTCATGGAAGAAATCCATTTATGTCGTTTAGTGGCCCGTCTTGTTTCTGCTAACCGCAGCAAATAATATCAGCCTTGAATTATTCACCAAAGCTTTTGCACTAAAAGCCTCTGATTGTTGTTCCACAGGAAAGAATACTAAGAGCTGGACAATAATGAGCGCCTGAGTGTTGTGTGTACATGACACACACAAACACACACAGTCTCAAGAAAACACATACTGTACTTATATACACGCACACAGAAAATAGACAAAACCACATGCATGGTCATGTACTCTAACCAAGGCATTATGAAAACCACACCAGTTAAAACACGCCTTGCAGCATCTCTCTGTGTCTCAGTAGCCTTCTGTTCAGGTCAAGGGCAAAATCAAAGTGTCACATAATAATAATACTAATAATAATAATAATAGCAGTTTTAAACACAGAATTGTCAAGCACATGTATGAGCCAGTGTAGCTGGATATTAGCCACACAGAGGAAAGCATCCCATGGCCTCTGCAGGCTTTCTGCAGGGTTCACAAAATAAAAGAATATATAAAAAGTACAGTTTCACATTCATACTGGCTAAAGTATGATGGAAAACCAGTATGGACAATATAGCCTTGAATTATTTATTATTAGATCACATTATGTCAGCACTTCCCAGCAGTATATAACAATAATTCCTAATGATATAATGAATTATATTAACACTCTGTACCACCCAGACAACAGTAAAAATGTCTTACTTGGAGAAGCCAGTCTGTACCCCTGTAGCTTTTTTGGCAGAGCTATTTAAGAGATAGGAGACCAGTGATCCCATCCAGGAAACAATGATTAATCACAGCACTCTTCTGTACATATATATTTCACTCTACCCAACTATTTTTGTATTTTTGTACCCAACTATACACCATAGAACATGTAAATGAATCAAAATAGCCAGTCTGTTTGAATATGCTGTCACTAGTTAAGTGCACACGACCTACTGCATTAAGAGGGATTGTACAATTTAAATTCCATCCCACCTGGTCACAACATATGTTTTCTAGTAACAGAGCTTCCAAGTAACTGGTCAATATCAATCCTTAAATTTGAGTGGTTCTACTCCATTTAGTAAAATCATGTTTTTTGGGGTTTTTTTTTTTTCAATAACTGAACAAGGACTTCACACATTTAGTAATTTAACAAGCTAGTACAACCTAATTCAGTTCTCCAAGTCAAAAGTTGTGTTTTTCAAAGTAGACATTTAACTTATCATGTGTCATGTGTGGGTGCGATGTAAACAAAATCCCTTTTCAACACAAATCAGTGAGCTCAAGAGGTTGAAATATGAGCCATAATAATGCTAAACTATACACATAGCTGTGATAAATGTAATGTATTAAATCAGTAGTTCTCAAACTGTAAGGAGGCCCCCGGTGGGGCACAGAGCCACTGCAGGTGGGGCAATGGATGAACAGGGGAAAAGTGAAAGTGAATATGATTTATGCAAGGGGAAATGAACAAACAAGAGATTGCTGATGCTATTGTGCTGACCATTATTTCATTAAAATTCAACTTGGACCCCTTTTTATTGGTTTAACTGGTTCCCGTATCATTGTGAATGATTGCTAAAAATTATGGGGCGTGAACTTTTTTCAGCCTCTGAAGGGGGGCATGAAAAAGTGCTTTAAACAAGGCACTTGATTGAAGATTTATTTTTTTACGTTGTTCCCGTATCCATACACATGAGACATTCAGTAGTCAGAAGTCAACAACCTTCATCATCAGAAAGCACTCAAGTCCCTTGAAAACTGTAAAATGGTTTAACGATAGCCAGAGCCGGAAATACATTACAGCCATTTTATGTTAGCCTTCATTATTCTGTACCAAGAATGCTTTTAGTAAAGAGACCATGTCACAGACACGCAGAATAGTGTGGAGCTACAAATCAATGCTACGCACATTGCTGGAGAATATAGCAATACAGGACAACAACAAAAAAGACTAAAGACTAAACATACACACCAGATAATGCTCATAATAAAGACAGGAAGGGGTTGGGACAAAGCAGTAAAACTAGACATTGTTGGCATGATTGTGGACTGGATTCATATTTTCAGAGTTCATTTGCCAGTAGTAGTAAGTGTCCTAGCTGTCATGGTTCCAGTATTACATTTTGTGTGTGATGACTGAAAAGAATAAAACTTTCCTTCCCAGAATCAGCCCGCCGCCGTCAGAGAGATAGACAGACAGGGATAGGGGGCTTAATCGATCTCCTCATGTAGGCCAGGGGGGCAGCTAGTAGGACGCTTTGCACTTTAAAAAGGACAGAAATGTGCAAGGCGCCAAGATAAAAATCCGATAGTGAGCTCATTACAAGCACATCCACATAGTCAGGGGTTTTTATAACTGGATCAGCAAAATAAGGCCTGATATAAGACCATAAAATATGATCCTACTCTAAAGCAGCAGAAAGACTGACCATCTAAAAGGGCACACTACTGGAGGAGTGAGTACCTGCAACCCTACTCTTAGAGAACATCATCTAATCCTCAATGCTGATCAAAATGGTCCCTTTGGCTTTTAGAACAGATCAGGTTGAGCTCCCCTGAGGTCAAAAAGGTTTACAGTTTAATATAGAAATGATGAATAAAGGAAATGAATAGTTGCTTAATCACACCCCAAGTTAAAAAAAGTGTCAGTTCAGTAAAAAGTCACATGTTGAAGTGTCTCAAGTGTCACTGCTGGGGAAAAAAGGGTGGAAAAGAAGAAAAAAAACTTCAAACTCAAGACAATTATTATTGATTCAAAGGTTTTGTGAGCAACCTTGCAACAAAATCCATCATTGCCCCTATCAGGTTTAAGCTGGATAATGCATTGCCAGCTAAACAGTAGATGATAAGTGTTATGTATGCTGCATGCTGCAGAGGTTTACTAATGGACGTATGGTTTTAAATGACAGAACAGCAAGACTCTACAGCAAGGTTATTATATTAAAATAAAACAAAAACTAAATGTTATAAATACATACTTTACGTACATAAAAGAAAATACACTCTTTATACATATACATAAAGGAAAATGGTCAAGTTAAAAAGTCCCTGCTTTGCGACAAAAAACAGTGTTTGGTGGATACAGAGACAGACAGGTACCTGTAGAACTGCAACTGTCGTTTGGGGCTCCCATAACGAGCGCTGAAGACATCAGAGGAAAGGAGGAAAAAGGAAAGCTTTGGTTAATATAAGCAGAAAAGGGAGGAAGTCAGTAGTGGAGAAGATTTGATATAGACACTACAGTGACAAAGGATACTGACTGTTAGCCAAAGACGGTACAAAACGTGGAAGAGTAAAGTAGGAGGAAATAGAAAATTCTGCTTTAGAAATGACACACACAGATAAAGTTAAGATAAAGCTTTGTTTGTACAAAATATTCACTGTGTTAAGCTACGTATGCTGGAAATGTTGAAGCACAATCACAAATCAGGCCAACGACACACAATCACTGCAAAGTCCTCACAGAAATAGTGTCATAAATTATACTACAGTAAAAGTGCAGTTAGTAGTGCATGTTTGAAGACTAAAACGATTCCCAAGTGTTTGCACAAATCCTAAACTTTTCAAGATCTGAAATTAATAAAAAAGTATTTTACAATACATTTCCTGACTTTCCAAACCAGTCTACAAACCTGCATCTCAATTACAGGCAGCTACCTGATCTCACAGTGTCTACTCTGCATATTTATTTATACTTGTACATGTTTCTCAGATCAAACTATTAGGTAATAATAATTTTTAAAAACAATTGGTTTAAAGTTTACATATGCATTACAACATTTGGTATTTTCTCTTAATGCTTTTCTGTAAAGTACAGATAACTGCAAACCAAGTTACAAGTTCTGATGTTTGAGTTAATTTACAATTTGTTATAATAAAATAATTCAAACAGAGCTCTTGAGTTTAGACTATTAATTATAATATTCACCCTGCACATCTGCTTTGAGAGGAATCTGCTTCTCTTAAGAAACTTGAACAAAAGCTAGAAAGATGTGCATTATATAATTGAAGTTTTAATTAATTAAACATATGCTAATGAAAAAACACCTAGAGTTAAACAAAGAGTAAAACCAGAAATATCTTATCTCTTTTTTAAAATTTTTATATATTAAACAGTTTACAATATAATAATCTGACATAACTTCCATGCCCTTAGCGTGACTGAGGCTGCATGTCTACCATCACAAAGGAAGCAACGCTCCACATCATTTTATATTTGATTACGTTACCGTTGGCAAAAGGTAGTGAAACACTTTAAAAGGTTTTAGTTTAAAAGGAAAGTTAAGCAGTGACTTGCATGAAAATGTGTGGAAAAGTAGCGGATGTAAAAGTAGTAGAATGAACATTATGAATGAAGGTAACAGACTGCTATACTGTCTCAGTGCCCCACATCTTCCCAATGAAGGCAAATCAAAATCCATCTCAAAATCTCATCCACTTTTATTGTTATGTTACTGAAGTCTGTCCAGTAGCTTTAGTAATGCATCACAAACAGCCACTGCACCCCATCTGGCCATAATGGAGGCAATGTGAAACACAGCCATAAAGCTGCTTGAGAAGAAGAGTGGAACAGATGCTTCTTAAGATAATCAGTCTTTGGCGCCACATGCTGGTGAACCATTAGAGTGCAGGATAATATGTACAAATTATGCATGGGTATCCATTCTGATGTTGCCACTCTCTAAACACAACACAACACACAATGCTGTGATATGCCTGCATGTGAGTGTGTCTGCCCTAGGTCACAATCTAGGGGACCTGCTTCAGACTAGGGACAGAAGGTACATTTGTTGTGTCTAATTCAATTACACTGTAAAAGATGTTCAGTGTAAGATAAAATGGTTTGTGTTTTCCTTAGTTAGGCGGGTAATGGTTAAACCTCCAGGGAATAAAGAATCACAATGTGCTCGATTGTGATATACGCAATTGCCATGAGTGCACGTGTATGTGTGACAAGGAGAGAGTTTGTGTACTTATCCCTGGTAGCACTTCAATCCTTCCTTTTTCTGTGTTTTGCTTGTTTTGTTTACATTACAAACTGCTCCACCTAATAGTAATTGACCAAACATTTTTATTGCTACGATGTTTTAGGTGATAATTAAAATAACTATAACACATCTAAGCTTTAGTTTAGTACAGTATGCAAACAACTTAGCCAGATCTAGTTGTACACCAGACACAGTACCACAGATAAGAGGTTACATTTATCAAGCTAGCAGCATGGCAAAGTGCAGTAGCATGATAATGTAAAAGATTCATTAATACATGAACTTATGTAAATCATTTATTGGTGATACTTTGAATTACAATCTTAGTCCAAATAGTTTATTAATGGATGTGTATTGTGTCTGTGTTTACATTAAACGTCCCATCAACTCACCTGTAGATCATGCCAGGGGAGCCAGTCTGTCGGAGGGAGAGGCGAGCAGGGGAGTCTGTGGTAGATTCAGGATACATGAAGGCAGGAAGGAGGGGGTGTGGCCAGCCTGCCGGGGGTGTTGTTCTTTCACCGGGACCACGGGGTACAGTTTATCACCAATCAGGGCCTCTGGAAAGTACAGAGAGCACACTTGTGTCAGCTGGTGGTTTCTGTTTCTGCAACAATAAAATCTCTGTTTCTCCTACACCCTATGCTACAGTAGGGCAGTCCTCTTGGCCTGTCCAAGCACTGTACCTTTCATGTTTTATTTACCATTTATTTATCTGTTTATCTACTATCTTTACAACAAGCCTCCTCTGTCCAGTTTAATAAACACCTATGGGCAACAGTGCACCTCCATTAAGGTCATAAGAATTGATACTCCTGCCCAACCAGTTAAATATCATTCTCAGATGTTCTTCAGAGGTAAAAAGGATTTGTTCACATTGATAAAGCCATGTTGGTCGAAACAGAAAAAATGATATTCCAGACTCGGCTGATCAGAGTGTTTGTGGGGATATATATTGAGGGTGTTACTAGCTGTAATACTGAGCGGATCTGTCCATCACTCAGAGCACAGGGAATAATTGTAGTCAAACATATCATCATTTTCATCCATTAATTCTCCTTAGTGAGAGATTATATTAATCACAGTGATGGATTGTATAGATTGGAGAAGACACACAAGCAAAAGGTAAGTAGCGCAACATGTTTTACCAAGAAGCTTCTCACATTAACTGACCACAATTTTTGTCTTACTGTTGGCTATAGTAACCAGTTAGGCATGTTTGACCACACACACACATCGAAAGATAAAAATATCAAGCATATTTGCTAATGATCATCACGTCCCAGACAAGGTCAGGAGCACAAGAGGGTAATTAAACAATGGCGCGCCACCCCTCCCACAGCAACCAGGAGACAGGGCCCCATGATAACCCTGCCTGGAATGATTCAATGGGCTGTCCGGTTAACCAGTGGCGACTTGGTCTAAAGCAGGATGGATTGCAAGCCTCTTCCAACCAATGGGTAGTGCAAGTGTAGTGTGTTATAATGTAAGGTAAATTGCAGCAAAGACCAAAAAGTGCATTGCCTAACCTTATAAGACTCTGGACAGAATGGTAGATTACCAAAAACAGATCCAATAAATGTGCCAGTTTCAGACCATATGTCGCTTTGGTTTTAGTCTTTGTTTACTTGTAATCTGGAACTGAACTTATCATTTGACATTGTTATCACCTTTTTTCAAAAGAGTGCTGCATGCTTCCACCACTAGATGGAGTCATGTCCTCACTCTGTGGACATGAGCTGAATGAATAAACCATCAGACCAAAGTAACCTCTGTTGTTTCTCACAGCAGTCAGTTATTAGATTGTAGTGAAGATTGTAACATCTTCACAGTAAGTCTTTGTATACCAGTCTGGAATCAGAACGATGACCTATTTAGACAAATAGATGAAAAATCACATCACAACATAAATTAAATGAAAACACTGGTCCTGCAGTAAAATACAGTAAAAAGCCACTTAGAGACAACATAAAGCCCACATTAACACAAGTGCAGATCTTGATCTTACATTCATCTTGGGGTTGCTGTATACTGTACATATGTGGGTGCAACGCCTAGCCAATCCACTGCTAAGAGCGACTTAATTCTATGAATAATTCAAAGTGTCTGTCCAAGAAGCAGGCCACTGCTGAAGACAGAGTTATAGCAAGAGAGCTGGGCATCAATGATGTTTGGGGTGGTGAGTTAGGTATACATAAACGCCATTAACACACATAAAATACCTAATCAGTACATTTAAAGTCAACACCATGGTCTGAAAGGGAAGGGAGCGGCACTGCTGATGTTTTAGCCCAGTTTACTGTCGCAGATAAAATCAAATGAGGAAAGCCGCAGAGAGAGTGGCATCTATGTCACCCTGACAAAGCCGTGAGCTGAGCAGTCCATGCTACCCTGTTTCACCGGTGGCTGCACTCACGTGAGTCATGGCTCGTAACCGACATTGTAATGATAATATGAAGGTGACTTTCTCCTCTCATCAATTTCCCAGGGAGCGAATAAGGTGTCCCATGTTCCCAAGGACTCATTTAACGGTCCCTGCTCAATTCATTTCAATCATGCTACGATGGGACACCAGTCATACCCGCTATTATGTGATGATGATGCCATGACCCTGATGGGTGAAAGACACGGTAGTAGATCTACTACACAACACAGCACATTCCTGCTGGATTATCTGTCAGAGATGTGGATCAGAGGACACGGTGGGTTGAGTGGGGGGCTATGAAAACAGACTTTCTTGCAGAGCTTAAGTACCCTTAATCGTGTATTTAGGATTTGCTCTTCTTTCATGTGGTAAACTAAATATCGTTCAGTTTCCAATTGTTGGTTTGAAAACAACCGATATAAATATATATAAATCACCATTGACTTAAGGAAATGTGATGTTATGATATTTTACACTGTTTTCTGATATTTTAGAGACCAAACCATTAGCCTAGTCAGCATCAATACAATTTTGCATTTGTCACAAGACATGTTTCTAATGATCAATTTAACAAACGTTTTATTTTAGACTAGTCGACGAGTCTAAAAAGTAAGCAGGAATCACAGTGCCTGCGGGGTTGGGCGATAACTATAACCAACTATAACTATAAACAGTCATCTGTTTCTTCAGTGTGAGCAGAATTTCCAGGTAGGCATCAAGACAGACTAACTACAGCTGGCCAGAAGCTTGGCCCAAACTATCAGCTAAGTTACTGTCACCAAGGATTTTAAAACAAGCCCGACACAAAATTCACCAACACAAACTGAACATACAACTCATGCATACTTCAATTTGTACTGTAGTTTTTATCAATTATGTAAGAAAGACAAAAACAACAATATTAGGAACAACACCCCAAATTTTAACATAAGGCAATAACCAGCCCCATTACATCACACAACCATAAACGTACAGTGAAGTGATTTTGGAGTGACCAGTGGAGTAGAAGCTGACCTGTCCAATTAATGCATGGTTGCTGAAATTAGGAAAACTGCCACATGCGGCCTTCTAGACTTCAGTGCCTACTTTTAACTCTCTACAGTTTAATGCAGTAGGCTATCAGCTGTTTTAGCCCATTTAGATACTGCACGAAACATTTCGTGTTTACACCTTATCACATAATGTAACACACTGTAGAGCAATGCACCAGGCTGATTGAGATTCCTGTAGTGAGCTGCATTTTGAGAGGATGCTGCTGCTAGATGCTGCTGCTGCTGACTGCAGCAATGCGGTACACTACAGACTCTTCCTGGCTCAAGTTAGAGGGCTCAGATTTACTGCACTAATGGTCCAAGGTGCACTTTGCAGATTAAACAGCAGACACAGAGAGAGAACAAGACAGAGAGTGAGAGAAATAGAGAGACGAAGCACAAGGAAAAGTGGAGCGAGAAAGGAGTCGATATTGAGTATGGTTACCATTTGGATCTTGATTTAAGACACGACTAAGACATGAGGAAAACAACAGTTGCCGTGACACACATTTTAGACAGAAACACTGTTGTATACATTCAATATTAAAGTGTATTGCTATGCTTGCTGTTCAGAAGTCTTCTCTTGTCATCATTCCTTTTATGTAATGAAAATACAATGTTTCTAGCCCAAATTTTCTCTTTGTCAGGTGCAGAGGAATCACTCAGTGTCCAGGCATTTGATGAGCCTTCAAATGGGACTTTCGGGTTTGTATTCTATCTTCTTACCAGTACCCCTGTAGCAAGTAGCAACACGCCCACACAGACACAGCCCTCGTGTTTTTGATAGTGTTATTGTGGATCTGAACACAGCCTGGAGCATCACGAGTTATGCGTTTTCCATGTGTATGTTTATTGTAATATTTATTGTATACTCCTAAATAATAATAATAAAAAAAAGGAAACATAATATTTGTGTTCCCTAATTTCTACCAGTAATTGACGATGACATTTCACATTACTACGAAGATAACCTATAGCTTTAAAGCTGCAGGTTTATAGCAAAATTCTAATCACAATTATTTTACTTAACACTGATCAGGAGCATTACATCATCACAAGTGGTTTTTCATTAACTAATTGCAAACTTAAACTTCAAGTACTTTTTTACTTTTTAGTATTTAATAAGAGATTATACTATATTAATCCCAGGGATGGCTTGAGTAGACTGGCTCCTATTGAGCTTTGTCTCTGCAATACATTTGCGTGCTCAAACTTGAGAGTAGAAGCTTCCTGGTTTTGTTGAACTTATCCATTCTTTTTAAACTTCTCTGATCACATCAAATAGAAGAGCACGAGCTTTGGGCTTTCAAACGAAGGAATATATGGGTATGAATTACATACTCCCCATTATCCCCCATCAAACTTTTTTGAAAGGTTTAAGGATTCGTTAACTGTCAAATATTGGTATCAGTATTGGATTAAGGATCCAGTTGGGCTAGAAAATAAACTATAGATTTATCACATTACAGTAGAGAGGTGGTGGTCAAAAACAAAACAATTGGATGAAATAGGGGACATGGTGCCCTGACGTACAAGACAAGCAGAAATCACAAAAACATGCATCTCCATACTTAAAGCTTGTCTCACACACCTCAGTCTCCAAACAAAATGCAAAACTGAGTCACAAAAGGCTGCTCTTCATGCTTTCCATCCATAAATCCACCTACACCCAGCCTGAGTGAATTCCCTCTTGAGACAGGGCTTACGTGAGCAAGGCAGGCAGGCAGGCAGGCAGTGCTGGCCTGGAAAGCACAGCACGGTGTTGTGTAGTATGTTGGCAGCTGCGGAAAACACACACAGACCCAAGCAGATGGCTACAGAAGAGGGAGACAGGCTAACAGACGAGAACTGCCGGGGATATCCTACATGGGAGTTCAGTCAGGCAGAGAGTGAGAGAGAGGAGCTAACCTAACCTCGTTCTCCGTCAGGCAACAAAGAGGATTTTAGACGGAATCTCCTCTTCTTCGGTGACATTCATCAAAAGGATGAAAGTCAAAACCATGTAAAGATGTGGATCCATGTCAGCGCATCATCTTTACTCTCATCATCACACAGTTTGAGGTTTTATAAATGGTATCCTCTCTGTTAAGCTGTGGAGGGCCCTTGATTACAGAAACAGTGCAGGTCACGGGCTGCCAACAGAGAAAAAAAAGCTATCAGCAATTTACATAAATAGCCTATTTATACAGCAAACTTCTGATACAAATCCTCCACCCCCCAGTTAAAGGAAGTTAAAAGTGCAACTGAGAGCTCTGCTGTCAGGAATCATTAAAATCTAAGACAGCTGCAGCTGTTTTACACACAGAGGTTTACCACATATTATGGTCAAACTTTAAGCCATGCCCATCATGAGCCTATATAGATTAGAGTTCAGTTGGTCTAATGTAGGGCATTATACATTGAAGTAATAATCCTTAAGTCTTTAATTATATCAAACCCCATTTTTGATGCTATTTGTGGTCTGTGTTTTTATTTTCACCATAGCCCTCAATGCATTTGCATTCTACAATGCAGTGGTCAGTTACGGCCTATTGTGCAGTTTCACATTGAAATCATTTTCAGTATATTTTTGGAAATCATACATTTTGAAACTTTTTGTCAGATATTGTTATCTTTGCTCATTTTTGATCCATAGACTTTCAAACTGTCAAGAAATAAGGTCAACACATGATCTAGCCTTAGTACAAGAATAAACAATGACGTCTATAAAGTCTAGCACATAGATCTCCCTTTACCTGGTTATTATACAGTATGAGATATATAGTCTCAGGTGGCCTGTATCACTGACGGCATGAAGATGAATCAGCACTCTGTATGTCCTTGCTCAACATTTTCCTTTATGATGGTGTGCTGACTTATAGTCAATCCCTAACATTAAAACATGGTGACGCACAAGCGCCTACAGAAATACTATCCATTACAAACACGAGGCAGGTTTACAGACCATCTGGAAAAAGAATCAGTACAATATCACAAATGAGTTAGCGAGTTACTGTACAGCTAACTTGGGCCCGTGAAGCCGAAATGAAGCTCTGGTTAGCACTGCAGGGAGAGATCATGCTGCAGTGAACCAGGAGCACAGAGCAGCACACTGCAGTAGAAATATGAAACCATCTTTCTCCTGTTCTGGGTCCTTCCCAGCTCTCTCTCTGCACACCAAAGACAAATAAAGATGAGGAAAATTAGGGCTGGAGAGACAAGTGTGATTTTGGGATGTGTTTTCTGTCTCGTGCCGGCTTCACACCCCTGCACTTGGCACATGGTATTTGAACTGAACATGTCCACAGATATCGGACAAGGACTGAGGAGCTTTAGGTTGGATCATGGTGTTAGACCGACCTTTTTACCACGTGTTCAAACCTCTTAACCTAGATAGGTAGTGCTTTCAGACCACTCCCCACATACTTTAAAGAACCAGCATGTTCAAATGAACACCTTTCTGGTAGGTTTTCATGTCTGTTATCATAACTCTAGCCATTCAGAAATGTAAGGTAAGCAATACATCTCACTTTAGCATGCCTGCCAAATCTTTCTAGGACACATACTACTTTCTCTGTGCTTTAGATCTCAGATTCCACTAGTTCCTAACATCATTTCATTACACATTGGTTGCCCTGTTTTTCATCCTTGTCCAAGTACAACATATCACTGCTATCCGCATCACTGCGCATGTAATGACACATGGGCATGAGCAGGCTGTACAGAGGACTTCAATATTTAGTCGCGCATAGGTGAGCAAAAAACATTAAGTTGATACAAAAACATAGCTGAGCAGAGGGACACAGAGTGGCAAAGGCGATCAATATCTGAATCCAGACAGACAGTCATTAGGGAGGAGGAAGAGGACAGCAGCGGATCAGTGAACTAACCGAAACCTGTCATTTAATTAATAAAATGCAGTAATTTTATGCAGTATGTCTGCATTGTGCAGCCAACTACAGTATCCCTGCACACATCAGATACTTCCCAACAAACCTAATGCCTTTGCTTTTTGCTGCTGTAGCCAATCTATAATATTTCTCCTAAATAGTGCATCAGCTTTGTACACAGAGAGTAGAGGTTTTAATGTTTGTATAACTTGATGGATAGACCTGTGGGTTGTGGCTAGGCCTGCAGAGGCTACACACTGGAAAGTAGCCTAAAAAAATACCCAGTGATATTTTGGTATTGCCCTACTGTAACAGCCTCACTCAAACACAGAACCAGGTTGCTGGGTTGACGCAACAATAACCATAAACACAGACGTTAAGGACCAGTGGTGATATTTAAGTTATCTTCTGGATTTAGTTTTTAGGTAATCAGCTAAGGATTCTTTGGAGTCTGTGTAGATGGCAGAGGATAAAAGTCATTCAATATTCAGCTTCTACAGCTGGTTTTCCATTTATACAATTACACTGATCATTTAAATAAACATTGTTCAATAATTCACAAGGTTTTTTATGCATCTTCATAATGCCTTCACTTAAACAAGCCCTTGATACCTCTAGTATTGCATTTTCCAGTCAGACAGGATTCAATCTTCACCCTCAGAGCGCTACTGTGCCACTGATGGATGCAGTTTCTAACAGATGAGGAAAACATAGATTGTGGTCCAGAGTTCCTAATAAAATCTGGCGCAAATGCAGTAAGTGCTGGCGGCTCTTTGAACAGACTCTGAGTGGCCCCAGGAGAAGCAGCCTGCAGCAGCTAGTGACCAACATATACCTTCTGAGGAGAAGGAGAGAAAAGCAACAAAAAAAAAACACTACCCGAAACAAGGAATGGTAAAAGGAGGAGGAAGACAGAGTAGAAGAGAAAACTGCAGTTGAGTAGACACTGTGGGGAAAAAAGCTGAGTAGGCACTAGAGAGCAGGCTGGTCCAGAGAGGCCCTGTGCTGCAAAACAGCAGTACAATGCATCACTCCTCCCACTGCGATCTCTTTCTTCATCTCAGACCTTCACTCCCATCCTCTCATGTAGTGTCGTAATGCTCGACACTTGACAGGTCACAAACAACCTTACATTTCACAAGGCTTTCACAAAATGGAATATTAAACAAAAAAACAAAAAAACCAAAAAACAATCTGCATTATTGTTTTGGAAGTACTCATTGTGGACCATTGTGGATTGTATTTCATTCCACAAAACTCAAACAAATGCAAATCTGCAATATAATGAGATAAAATAATGATTAGATGCACTAGTAACAGACAACTGAAATGCTTAGCTTGCAGAGTTTTGCCATTAACCGTATGTCAGGCCACTCTAAATATAAAATATGAAACAAGCTTCTTTCTGCACTCTTTTCAGTGGTACTTTGTTTAGACATGGGGCTATTTTGAGGTAGCGACAATGCAGTCGATCTCCTACAGATACTTTTATTTGGCACAGTTACCCAAAGTACAGTAAATTAATAAACAGGGGTTCTGTGTTTGCCTTGCTAGAGAAAACATTGGCACGACACACGCAGAGATCAACCCTGTGACATTAAAGTAACGGGGTGGTGTCAGTGCTGCATCTTGCTGCTACTTTACAGGAACAAGACATGCTTTTCCTTTTCTTCTGTGTATTACTGTAACCAGTGTAAGGTCAACTGATAAAGTAAGAAGGAGGTGATGTTTCTATATTATCTTGCACTTAATTCTACGTATCAAACTGCTGCAAATGTGCTTTCACACATTTCTTTTCAAGTCCTGCTATGGTGTTAGTATGGTTGAGCTTTGCACAGGAAGGAAAGCACCCGGTCCTCTGAAGTGTGATACAGGCTGTTCAGCAACTTCAAGTACAGAACATTGACACCACTTTTGTGCTTTACTTTGGAAGTTTCAGTCAAAAGTTATGGGTCTTCCTAGTGGACTGGTTATGGAAATAATGTGTTTGACTACAGTTATGACAGCATGAGACAATGCATTCAGACAATAGTATGGCGGTCTCTAAATTATGTAAATAAATATATGTAAAATCAGCAATATGGTATATTGAAAATAATGAGTATTTGTTTCAGTGATCAAATACACTTAGTTTACTTTTTAAACTATTGTTGAGATTGAGATTCTTTTGAGTTCAAGATCTATATAGGTCAATATATTCACCAAAAATAAAACTTAGTCTAGTCTACATCATACACAACAAAGAAAATATAGCTTCCCTTTCTCAAAAAGAATCTTAACATTAGCATTTAGACCGGTTTAAATTCTTCAGAGGAAAAGTGCACCATTCATCTAAGCTTTCAAAGTCAATCCACAATGAGTGACAGAAAATGTGCATTTTACTTGAGGAAACAACCAAACAAGCTTTTTGTTCATCTCTTAATAAAAATCAAATGACAAAAATAAAATGGACAAATTGCAAGTTTGTGTCCCCTACATAGGCTGTCAGTGTATCACAGTATTAGACTGAGGCATTGTGACAAACTGGCAAATTACACATACACTATAACCACCCACTCACCCACAGTCCTCACTCAGTCCATGCTACTTTGCCCACTCAGTGTGGTAATGTTGACAAGGATGACCAGTGCACTCAGTCACACACAGAACATACTGTACATGTGAAAAAGTGCACGCACATTCATAACAACAAAACAGAGTTTCTTGTATATTCAATATTTATTAGATTTGTGTGCCACCGAAGTACAAGTCTGTCTTGGATATAAGTCTTTAATGCAAAAACTATTATTCCAGCATTGCCTGTAATTGTACTTCTCACAGATGTAGGCCAGCACACATATGCACACTTACACACATACATAAAGATTATTAGTTCTGTTACTCTACTTTACAAAACAAGAAACAACAGATGGGAGCATTACTGTCACAACCTCACAGTCAAACCTAATAAAGCCAACACCTAAAGTAAGTAGAGATGTCCAGAAAAACTGGTAAGATCAGAAGCAGGGACAATCCTGGATCGGCATTGGCTACTTTTCCTATATTTGTTAATACCAGGTACCCCAGCTGCAAAAAAAAAAAAAAAAATAAAAAAAATAATAAACACTTCCCAAAATAAATAAACTGAAGCTAGCACTTAAAATGACTGATATAACAGTATGCATTAGCAAGCAACACCAGCACAGCTGCTTTGGGTAAAACTGTTTTATGTCTATTTTAGCAACATTTTGCAGGTGATTAACACCAAAGTGCTGCAGTTTTTGGAAACCCAGATTTAAACTTCAGTATTTGTTCCTACTGGAAGAGTCTATAGCCAGAGCTATGCTGGATTTTGAGGTCAGTATTGATATCAGTATCAATAATTGGATGATAACAACATATGGCCAATAGGACATTTTGTCCATTCTGTCCAGATCCTGTGCGAATACAAAATCTACATTCACACTCACAAGAATATTAACTTTTCTTTTTAACATTACTGGTGGAAAACTCCTATCCACTGAAGTCTTTATTAATCAGTTTTTACCATGAGCAGCTGTAACTTCCTATAGCCTTAGCTAACGACACTAGTGAATGCTAACTATGTAAAGATAAGGACATTTTTGGGATTTAGAAAGGCCTTCCTCTAGTGCCATCTGGTATTGGTACCAAGAGTGACATTGTGGAAGACCACAATATACATCCTGTGTATGGGGACTGGTGTTTGTCCCTAATGACAAGAGAAACAGATTTTAAAATATAAATAACAGAATTTTGTACATACACACATGCAAAAACTGTTGGCAGACTTAGACAATTAAGAACATTCAAGTCCAGCTGGGCTCCATACTGTGCCATTGAAATGAAAATAAAACACTGAAGATTTGTGGAGTACAGACAATCTGCCTGTCTGACATAGTATGTGTGATTCACACAGGCTTTAAATGCCAGCTGAGGGAGGTTGCGCCCTTTATTGTGGTTATCAGCTGTGAGACAGTAACTGTCTGCAGTATTATGTCCTTCTTTAGCCATCATTGTAACCCGATAGATCAGATACCGACTACAGATTTTTAAAAAATCCTCTTGTATGCAAGTGTATACAAGTGTGTACAGGTGTACACAAGTGTACAGGCTTCCATCTGATCACATACATGTGTGCAGATCTGGCTCATTCATGGATGACTTGGCACGGTCACTTTTCACACACACACACACACACACACACACACACACACACACACACACACACACACACACACACACACACACACACACACACACACACACACACACACACACACACACACACACACACACCCCACCTCAGGACACTTAGGCAGCTGCTCTTTTATAACAAAGCACTGCTCCTTATAGTACCTCCAGAGTGGAAGCATCATTCACTTATCCTTGTGACTCTAGCATTTGTACTCCAGAGGGCACTGCAACTAATTGCTTAATAAAGTTACTCTACATGTTGTATGACTCAATAGGCCTATTGTAAACACAAACTCCTGTATCTCAAACAAGGTTACTGGCTTGTCTTTCTTTGTGTTACGGAAGCAGAGAATTGTCTTCAAACAGAATCTGAGTACCAACACAGGAGCTGCAGTGCAGCAAGCATATAAAATACACTGAGCCTTCTGTGGAAAGTAGGACAAACTTAATGGCTACATGCAAGTGCCCACACAATGCCTGAGTGATAGTGTATGGATTCATCTAAGCAAGCTTTAACATAGTAGCTATTTTAGTTTCTATAGGAAGACGGAAGGAAGATTGACACCAAATGTCCATCTCCCTTTCTTTTTCTGCACAAACACAAACGCACACTCACATCACATCACACTACCTTCACAAACCCATAGCGCCTGTGAGGCCAAGCATGAGAACAGTGGCAGGTTTCCTGAGGCATAAAGGGTTAATGTCACACTGTTTATTCACGTCCACATATATGCCATGGGCCTGCCCGTGGTGTGTGTCACAGACAATCATTGTGGAAGTTCAAGTGTTTGTTTACCAACTGATTCTTGTGTTCCTGAGGCAACCGCAACTACGCTGCAAGAAGAGAGGGCTTCTCTGTGTATAAAAGTAATAGCTCTTGTTTTGATCCTGTGTGTCAGTGCAATGTGTCCAGTTCTTACGGTGAATCAATGTGCCATCTGTACTGTTACATTAACCTTGGTAAACCAAGAGGCTAACAGCAGGAAACATGTAGGACTGTGAGGATATAAAGTACTGCTTGCAGCAGTACTTTAACATTCAGTGTGCTAATTTGCCGGGGGTCAATTGTTACTGTTCTATTATTGTTATATCTTTTCTGGGATCTGGGAAACCTTTGGTACAACAGTAGATGAATAATCAATAGTTGCAGCCCTAGTTTATTTATTTTAAAAGGGGTTTTGTTTGTTTCTTCCTTTTTATAACATTTATATAATAATATAAAAGTCACTAACTGGTAATATTTTTATGTCTATCAGCTGAGAGTAACGCTCAAGACTAAAGCTCTAGCCCTAACCACATTCACAAACCTTTATTTCTTTCAGTTTGAAAATAATCCGGAAAAGGTCGACAGAGTCGTCATGCTGTCTCATGAACTCTCTCTCTTAACCTAACTCAGTGTCTGTATCTGTTTCTGTCTCCCTGCCTCCTACAGTGTCGTCCATCTGTCTCTCAACCTGTTTTAAGTAGCCCTTTCCTGTACATGTCACTCTACCTCTGCCACATCACTTTCTATTTACTGAGTTATGTATCTTTTTTGATACAGTATTTATACAATTCCTAGATATCCCTTTTATCCCTCTCATTAGTGAATATTCAAATGTCTTGTAGTATTTCTCTGTTACACAAAAAACTGAAAATGTCCTCTGCTTGTGATCTACAAAATCAAGTATGTTCTACTGTTGTATGCCTTGCAAGTTAATTAAACGCATATGAAATCAGTAAGAACACAAGTCATTTATTAATATGCAAATTCAGCTGCATGTCCAAAAACTTTCTAACCAATGGATCTCTTGCATCTTCAAATAATAGGTGCAGGGTAGAACATTTGGACTTCTCATCTCTAATTACAGAGGAAAATGGCAACAAGACAAGTGACAAGACAAAGACTCTCTGTACAAATAAAAACATCTTGCCTAAGAGTTTGTACACAACTCACATCTCAGTGAAAAACTCCTTTTGCCTCCTGCTAAGACGTTGCTTCCACAGGCCTGACAATATTGACAAATTCTTTCACAGCCCACATATGCAAGACACACATCAACATTGTTGTTTGCACAACAAAGTATCTAATATAATGCTTGAATACAAAATGACCATATAGTGGATGCTAATGGAGAAAATGGTTTGTTGATGACCAAAGTCTATTTAAGCTGAAACGCAATACATAATCACGAAAGCAATACTGCTAAAGTAGAACAGTGACATGCAAAAGGATTTCAGCAGATAAATCTCAAAGACTGATGAGGGTGGGCTTCATTGGCAGATGACTATGGTGGGTTCCACTCTAGTTAACTAACAAGAGACTGCTAACAAAGGGCACATCGTCACCAAAGTCTGGATGACCAGTGGAAAACTTCAACCTGTCCAATACTTTCTAGGTCTGTCGTCTGACAAGATGATGACACAGACACAATTTGGCATCAACAGCATGTCACCATTCTGCCTGATGTCATCAGCCCAGGCTGCTATGGGGGGTGGGAATAAATTCTTGGCAAGCATTAGGCCCCTTAGTATCAAACGCACTGTCTGAATGCCACAGCTTACATTGTTGTTAAATGGGCATATCCCTTCTTGGCTACTTTTACCAAGACAATGTTTATTCAACCGGACAGTGACTTCAGTTAACATGAAATGTCTCTTCATTCCCAGCTTCACACTCTCGGGATGAGGTTGTTTGCTATGCCAATGTGCGTCTACAGAAGCTGTAGCAACATGTTCAAGTCAGACGGTAACTAAATAGTGTTGTCTGCACCTTTATAAATCCATACCGTCCAAGAATAAACACTGTTCAAAGGGGACCTTTTCTGTGCAAAAAGCAAGGTTTATACCAAATAAAAGACATACTACAGTAATTGCATTAAGTTACAAGGAAGTAAAAAAAAAAAATCCATGACTCAAATCCCCAGCTTTAAAGCTTTGTGTCAATAGAAAACTATTACACAATGAATTTCAGTTTTAAGGTGGCCACACTAATGCCCAAAAGAGCGAATATATAGCTATGGCTATCCCAGCTATTTATCACGTGATTGCTAGCTGCCTATGAGGATCCGTATCTGCCGAGTTTTAAATGGGACCTATCGATGGAAGTGGTATGTCATGTCAGTGGTTATATTTTTATGTTGGTGATTTTATTATTTTTAATACTGTTTATAGCTGTTGTAAACAAATATATATTAGGCTTGTGCTGACTGGATCTTGTATCAACAATAAAAAGGTTAGATTGACGATTGGCTTTTCCTACACCTAAGTTACTATCAAAACTAAGGTGTTATAAAAGCAGTGTCTAGAATCTGCACCCTACTGTGCATTTAGAAATGTTTCTGGTGGAGCAGCATGTTGGCCCCCTGAACTCTGTTAATCAGCATGAGTCACTTTTAAATCCTTAACTCTAACCTAGTTTTCCTTGGATCAGATACTCCACATCTACATTCTCCATATGCCTGCTTTGCCCAGCGCTCCATGAGAGTAGTTTACATTATGAATATGATTTGGATTGTGACATTAAAAGATAACAAACATGTTACTGTGATATATTAGTCTTTAATCTGACTTGTATTTGCTAACTAGTTATCTTACTGTTCACAGTCTGCACTCTGCTGTGCTAGTATAAGAAGGCAGTGTAGTAACGTTACATAAACTGGGAATTTTTGTTTATTTTCTCTGACAGCAAACACAACATAAAGCATTTTAATGGCTGACTAAAGCAACTACCCCTAAAGCAAACCTATTCTTTATCCGATTACTCAATTAACTGACTGAATAATCAATAGAATACTCAATTATGAAAATAATCATTGGCTGTGGCCCTACATCTCACTTAACCTTGTCACACAAAGCCTGATTGGAAATATAGCAGCTACAAACACTCTAAAAACAGTACAAAGTCAGAGAGGATGGACAGAGAAAGCTTCAAAGGGAACAGTTTTTTGATCACAAGCATGTTAGTTTCCAAACCTGGCCAACATAGAGGTAACATGGGGGCGCAGAAGACGAACCTGCTGTCCGCACAAAACAGTTTGCCTGAAAGGTAGGCAGGCAGTCAGGACCCTTTGTGTATAAGGCCAGTATTTCTTATTTATAAGTCCCTCTTTACTCCTTCTACAGCAAGCTGCCATACTTCATAAGACCTTCCAAAAGTATAATTTTGTGATTATGAAATAATAATAATAATAATAATAATAATGTGAAATTATCACCATACCCGTTATCTGCAAAACGAAACTGAAAAGAAAATCAAGCACTTCTTGCAGCAATCTTCAAATACATTCAACACGGCCCAATAAGTAGTACATATGCCTATTGGCAGGGTTGTCTCCTCTAACTATTGCTGCTTTTCTCTGCATTTCTCTTCCCATAAATTTATTTTTACCCTCTCCCACTTCTTCATCTGAGAGCTATGTGCCGGGTCAGCCAGCCCTCTGCACTCACTGCAGCACAGACACAGACTAGGACTGACAAACCACCAACAGAAGGACGTGATTTCATTTATTTGTTTTCAAGATGAGTTTGTAACAACAATGCAACTTTGTTAATGTGTGTCTGATCTTATTGTTTAAAATGTGTGCGCCCACTCATGCGTGTCTGTCATGTGTGATCTGAAACACTTACTGTGTCTCTTTTGAGGCTACCTAATCCAGATAGGCCGGAGCCTTTTTTTAGTCAGTGGCTGGTCCAACCCACATGTGCTGTGGCCAACTGGAGGACCCTGGAGCAAAGCAGACATAGCCTCGGTTTGTGCAAGGGATATGCATACGGAAAAATTAACAGGCAGTTACACCATCTAGGGCATGTGTTATCTTAACACTTCCCCTAATGTCCCACAGACTGGGACACAGAGCACACGCACAACACTAATCTGTGCACATCACACTGAACGAAACCAAAGTGAGTTAGCCCATGGTGCATCATGTTAGCCTAAAATAAACATTTGTTTGGGTGTGATTCAGTGATTAGTATTCTAAACAGGCTATACAGTGCAGGAGCTTTACTAATGTGGCAGTAAAGAATCAGCACAGAAAAATCCCACACAGTACTCAGGCTTCAAACTGAGGCGTTCTAATCAATCTCAAGTATTTGCAGCAAATACAGACATGACCCCAATAACTCAGCCATCACGAACAGCACGGTCTCTCGTAAGTCAAATACACACGTCAACAGACACAACAGTCAGCGCTAAACCGTTATTCACACCTGCACTACTGTTGTTGTAATTCACATGGGCTGTCCACACAGTGTTGCAGTGTATCATGATTAACATGGTTTGGTCTTTGTCAATCACATCTGCGCTCACAAATCACCACTGACACACGCAGACCGAAGCTCTTGAAAAAATGAACATGGCACCATAAATCATGATGATCACACTGAATCTGTGTAAGATCGGGGATTGTCAGTGAAACATCTAGCCCCACTGTATATCAGCACTGACCTGTATGATCTAAAAGTAGCTAGTATGTGGGAAAATGCGAGCTGTGCTATTCAGGATCATCAGCCTGTGATGTTTGTGGCTAGTGCTGAGAAGGAGGCTACATGCAGACAGTAGCTCCCTCTTCCTTACTTGCATGTGAAAGATTTTCTTGCTTTATAGTGGAGGTGGGCGTCCTCCAAAGTCAGAAGAAGCCAATATACCTTTATGAAATAAAACCTTCAGAGGAAAATTGCAGAGGCACTATTTTACATAAATCCAGTGAGTCAATTTTTTAGATCATCAATCTAGTGGCTGAATTGATCACAAATGAACAAACTGCATGGCAGCAAATGTAATACCTCGTATGTTTGCTTAGCCGTGATTTATCAAAGCAATATGTTGCAATGTTAAAAAACACAGCCGAAAACACATTTCACACAGAAAAACAAACTAAGTAATTAAAGTTTGAACCCCAAGTTTAAAATTGACTTTTGCAGGTAGCACAGTTTGACTTATGACAATGAGACTAGACTCCATAAATCTAAAAATAAAAAAACATACACTCTTATACAGAGTGCTTAAAGGGTCCAGTGTGTGACATTAGGAGGATATATTGGCAGAAATGGAATATAATATGCATAGTTATGTTTTCATTAGTGTATAATCACCTGAAAATAAGAGTCATTATGCTTTCATTACCTTAGAATAAGCCAGTTTATCTACGGAGGATGCCATCTTGAACCGCCATGTTTTTACAGTAGCCCAGAAAAGACAAATCAACAAGTGGCTCTAGATAGGGCCGTTCGCGTTTTGCACACTTTTCACGGCCACCGTAGTTTTTCCTTCTGGCTGGGAAGGGGCGGGTGACAACTACCGGCAAGATGTAACTAAATCTCACACACTGGTCTTTTAACACTGGAACCAATGTACGAGGGTTGTTATTGATAAAATTAAGATTTCAATATTTGTCACTAAAGCTTCACAATATCAACTTGCTATCCTATTTGCGAAAATAACAAGTTGCACAACTCTGCACCCGAGTTGAATCACTGCCAAGCCCTAGTCAGGGTTCTCATTTTCCGGCAACAAAAACTTTTATCATCAATACATTTTTCCATGCTGTGGGACCATTTGTGTGGCTGAGCAGCAGCCATTTTAATAACACTAATGGCTGTAAGTTAAGCTCTTTGTTAGTCAACCAACGCATTATCCAGCATTGTGTGGGAATATTTCTAGGGGTTTCCTCCATTACAGTGATTTATTAAGTTCCAAGGACATACAATAGGCTACCTGCCACAGAACAAGGGCATAGTATTTATAGCCAGGACTGGCCACTAATGGCTCATGGATCTAACGTAGTGAGATTAAATTTTAAAATCAGCAACTGTTTGTTTCTGCTATTATGTCACTTCATCAAGTGTTGGTATTTTTTCAGGTGAGAAAGGAACCATTTACACCTCTAATATGTGGCTGATGTATCCAAATACTGCCTATTTGGACATTTGCACTGTTTTTGGAGATGTGAGGACCTTTTGGTCCTTATATGTACAAATATTTCAATAACTATAACACAAAAACAAAAGAAGCACTGCAGTCTATATCAAATTCATTTTATTCTATACAGGAAATAGCCCCACTGCTTATCTTTTGACTGCATCTTACTGTCAGTTAGGTTATTTTTGGACCTTTGAGTTGGGATTATTTTGCCACAGTACAGTATGGTACAGTTGTGTTTAGTGAAATCACCAGAGCTGAGCGGAGCAAGTGATATTAGCAAGAACGCCGCTGTCCCAATTGCACACTGGTCATCCTGCCGTCCTCTAGAGTTTGGACTCCTGAACTTGCCATGTTTGAATTCCCAAGTATGAATAAAAACTTGGTGCACTTTGTATTGAGAATGGCCTTCGGTCTTCTCTGGAAAGACACTTCTTATAGGAATGACCAGATTTCTCAGTAATCACATAAGGGTGATGCACCACACCATAAGCCACAATTATCTGCCTTATCTGGGACAGCAGCAACTTAAACTAGTGTGAACAACACAGATCAAAATCTAATGTGAAGTAACCAAAACTGTTCTAACTCACAACTCAGTAGAACTCAGTAAACCTTGTTCACATCAGACATGTTTGAACAGGAAGCTTATTGAGAAAATGTGTTTTCGGGGTCTTTACTATTGTGATTTATGATTGAATCGAGGCCCCTTCAGTCAGAAAACAGTACTAGTTCAAATAATGATTTTGATATGAAAACTATCCCGAGTTCACTTCTTATCATGACTAACATAGCCAAATCTCCTAATTTCTTAAGCAAAAATTTTGAAAATTATGGGAACTAAGGAGGAGAATAACACACCTGCTGAACAAATGTGTGTTTTATTCACTGAATTCCAGTGTGTGTGTGTGTGTGTGTGTGTGTGTGTGTGTGTGTGTGTGTGTGTGTGTGTTTTTGTGTAAGTGCGATATCCCTCGGGAGCTCCAAAACAGGGCTAATGAAGCTAGACAGGCCGCTAAATCTCAACTGCAGAATGATTACTGAGCTCAGTTTAGGAAACACCCCCACTGGAGCACCCAGCCGACCAAGCTGTAAAAACTGCAGAGAGTCAGGACCTGAGTGAAATGTCAAATGTGAAAGATACACATCCACTTTAACCAACATAGGTGTCTACACTGGCTGCATAATGACTTGCACATCATTACAACTTACTAGTGAGTAACTCACTCAAAGTGTCTTTTTTTATGCTTCAAGTCAACAACTATTAGTCAATTAATGAAGTAGTTGAACAGAAAATGAAACAGCAAAATGTTTTAAGCAAAAAAAGCTTAAAATTTACTGGTTCCAACTTCTCAACTGTAAATATTTGCTGTCTTTTTTGGTTTTCTATGTGGGTGAGATGCATAGCTAGGCGTGGCCACTTTAAAAACGCCTTGACAAAGTGTGCCAGGCAAAACAGCTGGTACATTTGTGGAGTAGGGCCGCATGCACAACCGGGCAATCAAATATATATATATATATATATAAAATTTGGGTTTACCCCGAATATACCCCTACTCCATAGCTCTCTCACAGTCCAAACAATGGTTTTGCTGGCGAAGCGTTTCTAGCAATGTTTCTGTGTGATTTGCCCCTATGAGAGTTAACTGAATATCTTTGGGTTTCTGACTGTTGGTCAGACAAAAAAAGCAGTTTAAATATTTCAACTTAATTATGAGGGCCAAACAATAATCAAGAACATAATAAGATTATTCTATAATAAAAATAATTGTTAGCTTGTGCAGCATTTCCCATTAATTACCTAGACTATGGCAGCCTGCCTGGCTGTCCTGCCACAGTCTCATAATGAACCAAACATTTTTTTCACTTCTCTTGAACATTGTGTTTTGTGCCAATGCTTCAGTAGAGCATCTTTCACTCCCAGTAAGTATCCACCATCGATTAACTAGTGGGCAATCTCCCCTCACTCTGCCCATCCTGTACAGCCTAATGACAATCGCACATGCTCTGCAGAGAAACAGAGAGACGTTATCTGGCGCAGATGCGGTGGATATTTTACAAGCACGGACCAGGTGAGTGCAGCAGTGAACACCATCACTTTGTGCCGATGTCATTGGGTACCATGTTGGTTTTCGATCATGTACATCATTAACAACAAGCCTCCTCTACACGCAATCCACAAGCAAGAGTTGTGTTTTTGGGATGACTTTATAAAACACCTTGCTGAAGAAAGTCATCAGAGACACAGGGAGCTAGAGACTGAGAGAGAGGCAGGGTGCTTTCACTGCGTGGCTGGTCCAGACATGGTGTACAAAGTACAAAGTATACCTCATTGATGTGACTGCTATCCTATTTTGTACAGTAACTGCTCAAACAATGTGTCTCCGTTTCACTTTAAAATCCACATTCAGCATAATTGCAACATCAGAGAAGTATGTCTCCTTTGTTTCTTACATAACAAGCATTAGAAATGACACTTAAACAAGGAACTTCCCAGATGAATCTGCCTTTCCTGTTGTCACAGGATGTCACATAGTATTTCTTTGAAGACAATTTGTTTTTAAATATTGTTAGTAGTATTCTTTGTTGGGTCTTGTCAGTGGCTTTCTCTAAAATACAAGACAACAAATACAGAATAATGAAAAACCTTATTACTGTTCTAGTATTGTCACATCAACACCTCTCTCAACATAAGCTTATTTGTTGAAAATATGTGTTATATGTTTCTATTAACAACAACAACAAACTAACTTTGTTAAGACTTTGGCTATTCAAGGACAAATTGATTGCAGACATTTCAGAAAAAGCTATGCTTTCTGCAATATCGATGTACCAGCCCAGTGAAAGGACACACCAGCACATGAATCTGCCTTTTTCTGCTCGTTACAGAGCATTCAACAGCTTACTGCACCAAACTGAACCCCTGCAGCCTGCCTCTCCTGTGCTTTCGTCTTGGACCAGAGCCCATGGGCAGGCAAACACACACGCTGTATACAAGACTGCACACACACGCACAAACGTGTACAAGCACACACAGGGATGCAGATATACTGGCCCACAACAATCAGCCTCAGCATGAACACCCACACACAAACACACATGTAAATGACACGGTAACACATTCGGCCAGGCACAGATGACTGTCACAACCTCTCAGCAACACACATCACAACACTGGGAGAACAGTTAAAGCCGGACTGCAGGGTGTTGCGGGCTGTGGCGACTGCAACAGATGGAACTGCAGCAGCAGCAGTGGGGCAGGTAAGGTGAAAAGGAGTCGTATCTCCTGCATGAATGCACATGTGTGTGCATGTATATTTTTGCACAACCTGCTCAAGTCTTTCACCCTGGCTATTTTAAGATGGTTCTTTATAAATCCTACAGCATGGCCAAGTCTCTGGCAAGAATTCAAAAAGACAACGTGCATAAAACATGACAGACTTTCAGACAGAGGAGTAGAGAGAGAGAGAGAGAAGAGAGAGAGAGAGCAAAATACATGCCAGAATAATAAGGTATGCAAAGACGGCATTCAATGCAGCAGCGGTAGCAGCACTATCAACCATACTGACAGCTCTGGAACAGTCAGAGAGATCTGGAGAGGTAGACATGCTACCTCGCTAGCATAATGTGTGACAATGTTGAATGCTGCTGCTCAAAGATAGTATGGCATTTGCTCCCCTGTAGGAACAGACGAACACAATCATCCCGACTCTCACTGACAGAGCAAAGTGACAAGAGGCAAGATGAGAGAGGGGAGAGAGAGAGAGAGAAAGCGCGAGAGAGAGAGATGCCAAAGACATGTAGCCTCAGACCTAGCGATGATGTCTTAAAACACCCACCTCAGTCTGCTGCCGATTCCTGACGCAGTGAGCACAACCAGGGAGTAAATGCAGAATACAGTAGCTGTGATGGAGGAGCAGCAGCCAAAATCCAAGAGATTGAGCAGGAGAACAGAGAGGAGAGAGAGCGAGAGAGGAGGAATGATAGAAGACTGGTGAATGTGAGATCCTGTGTGACTGAGACTATATGCCTGAGTGAGATGAGCATGTATGTCTGACAGGAGAAGGACAGAAATACAGAAAGATGGAAAGAAAGTGACACAAGACAGACAGAACAGGGACGGGGGAACAGGGAGAAAGAAAGAAAGAGACAGAGAGAAGACACAGAATAAATGTGTGAGCTTGGAGAGTCACTGTGCAGAGCAGATGCATTAAAGGAAATGCCCCTCCCTCTTTCCTCTGCACACACACACACACACACACCCCACCTCCCTTTGCACTGTCAGCAATTGAGTAAGCATGCATTCAGTGAATCAGAGTGCGCTGTAAATGGTGAAAGAGAAGAAGGGCGGGCCAGAGGAAAGCAAGCAAGAAGCATGTATGTTCATTTTAAATTCAATGACAAGACACTCCTTTGTTGGAGGGCACGCTGGCTACAGCTCAGAGAGAAGGGGGGGTTCACTATGTTATAAAGCTCTATGCAAAACACTAAGGACACCTGTAAATCCTATGCCCTCCTATGCCAAATAGCAAAATGTACATGCACAGTAGGTAATCCACACTGCAACCAAAGAAATCTGACAGGACATGGTTCAAGCTTTGACAAGCAGCATGCTATAAAATCCTTTTCAGGTCTGTCTATTTACTGGCAGTGCACCCTCACCTTCATGCATGGGGGAGGGGGGTCATATGAGAGGATTATGTCCCTACAAGAATCAATAACTTGTTACATAATATGTACTGCTGTACATCAAATCCAATGCACCCTTGTATGCATATGCTGCCTATTTTAATCTCCTCGATATAGTTTGATTTTAAAAAGGGATGCTCAAGATTTAAGATACCAGTCATGTTGTCTGATAACAAACTCCTATATTTAGCAATTTAAAAAACTGCTACAGTTTCTGTGATGGCCCCACCTTGCTGATAGTATTTGCAAGTAATGCTAGCACAAATCAATGAGCTGTGAAACCACTTTTCCTCACAAGGCAGGGATGGAAAGTATTGATGTTTAAACAACTTTAATGAAACCAGCAACCTTACTACTCCAAAAATATTAGACTGAAGAGTGAGAGAAAGTTGGTGGGGCAGGAAGAGAGACTTAATGTCACTTTTTGGGTAACTGTGTCATTAATAGCAACCTTAGCTGACCCTAATATTAGTAGGTATTAGTAGTAGAGCAGGGATTTCCCGATTTGTTCATACTCAATATTTACAGCTATTTCAAGACATTAGGAGCAAACCAAGTTTGAACTTACATAATTGCAAAAATGATCACAAATGTGCGGCATAGTAGGCAGTACTGAAAGTGAGATGCACCTGGTTGCCTGTAATAAAACTAGAAAAACAAAATATATAAAAGAATGGTAATGAAAGCTTTTGCATTTTGCATTCTTTGCCTAGTTCCTGACAATTTCTAAGCACTTCGACTTCCAAAAAACAACATTCTTATATGCAAGCTACCTCTTTTTTTTATGTTTGTTGTCAGTGTGGTGTTCAGATCAGTTTCCTTCGGATTTGTATTAATGGATTTGCCTTACCCTGTGTGTGTGTGAGTGTGTGTGTACATGTTTGTGTGTGTTGCCCAGAGCCTGAGGAGACAGCTACAGCTTCACTGTTGCGCACCACTGTCCCCGGGCCTTTCTCTCTGAGCTCAAGCCCAGTCACGGCATCTTCAACTTCTGCTTCCAGCCAGACTATGCTTGCTCCTCTCCAACCATGACACCAAGCATGGCTGTGTAACTGCTAGATAGTCTGTTGGGGCCACCTCAAGAGATCTTCACCCACATCCACAAAAATAAGTTGAAGACAAACCACATGGAGTCCATTCAACCCTCTAAATCAATAATACATCGTAACCATTAAATGTTGCCTTCTATGAAATGGATAAAATGATGATTTCTCACCTTCTGCAACTGGGGGCCAACACAGAAAAAAGCGCTTTGTGTGCGGTAGTCTGGATATGCATATAACACTTAGGTGTGGTGCTTTGCCAGACAGCTGCATGAGGAAAGGGGGAGGCTCATGCCAGGTGCTTAGTGTTCGTCATCACCAATACCTGCTGGGAGGTTTAAGAAACAACTGGGCCATTCATTTTAAGCCATACCTTCCTGTTGTCATTGTGAGGTCTGGGTTGAGGCCCTTAAAAAATACGAAAATGTGATTTCACAATGGCTACATTGAATCCATCCTTTCTCTACACTCAACTATGCCTGTTCAAGGTTATAGTGCTTATAGAAAGATAATAAATGTCAACATAAATGGTTCAGGCCTATCTGAAGGCCTGAAAAGATCAGGGAGGATCTTCGGGGGCAGATGTAGGCATCAGCTATACAAAGCCTGATCCATTTCACATACTTTGTTAATTGTAGCCCACTGAGCTCAGCTGCTGTATTAACAGAGGCATTTCATGAAAATTAGGCCTTTAAAAAGAGGATCTGAATCTACACCATTTTGCAAACATTTCTCAGCTGGACCACACCTCTAAAACAGTGTTGTTGGCTAAATCACATTCAACCTCCATTATTCTGTTCATGCAGGGGGTGAAGAGAAGCTGGTCACACCCTGTCCAAATCTCTCTACAACAACAGTTCAACAGTGACACTCCTTTCTCTGCATATATACAAAAACTATGGGACACTGCAGGTCATAAAACACCCTATTCATTTTTAAACTAAAATATGTTAATATATTAGACTAACAGTCTACAGTATGTAAACTGGATTGGCTTTACTAATTTTAATGTAGGACTACTTTCATTAGTTAGATGTTGACTGTACGGGTGTACTGTGTAATCCACAGGGAGCAGAGGCTGTAAACCAGTGAGTTACTTGCCAGGTCTTACAGCCATCCCGAGTTCTGTCAAGTTTAACATTTTGACTGGAACTAGGTGTGCATAACATACAATATATAAGAACTGATTTCTCTCCAGACTAACACATGATGATATTTTTTCCCCACAGTTTAAGCTAGTGGAACTTGCCCGCCATAATGCTATAATGGTGCAGAATGATGCAGGCATCTAAAACACTGCTTTATCAGTGCCTTTACTGATTTATTGCTATTCACCACTTTTCCAAGAGTCTGCAATTACACAAGGACACAATCAACTTATAGAGACTTGTGCTTATTTTACACTACTGCATTTCTTACAGCAGGTGGAAATGATTTGCTTATTTATTTACATTATTTTATTTCTTTACCTATACAAACAAAGACCACCAGTAAAAGACTAAATAGAACCGGCTTGAAAATGATTAGCAAAACTCTTGATACATTTAACATAACACTGTAACTGTAGTTGGTTATACTTTCAGCCCCATACTGAGTTGACTCTGAGGTCCTTTGGGTATTGCTGAGGAGAAGGCCATTAGGCTTTTAGTGCTACAGTCTGCATGGTCTCACTGGGATTACCACACAAGGAAAAGAGCAAGTGACAGGCATTAAGTAAACAAATTACAGGCTCTGAGCAATGAGTCTGTAAATTTTTCTACAACGCAAAAAGCCTCACAATCATCAATCAGCTCCTAATCTGGTAGATGAGGGTACAAAGAAGCAGTATTGACAGATGTCTCAGGCTGACACCAGAAGAGGGTGATGATGTTATGCTACTGCAATAGTTTTGGCCTCTATGTGTAATAAACAGTCAGATAATGTAAAGACATGGAAGGGAAGCTTTGATCTAGTCTCAGATCTCAAATCTGGATTTCACAGAGGACACAGTGATTATGCCACAGAAATATTTTAAACTTGTGCTGTGCAATATACTCTACAGCAAAATTCCCATCAGGCTGCAGACATCAGACATAGAGGTGACATTAAGTGAATGGGACTACAATAAACAATTGGCAAGATACGAAAGTTGAAAATACTGGCTTCAGCTCCAAAGACAATATGTGTATATCCCCAGTGGATCTGTTTTTATTTACAACATAATAAATGAATGATGTGATTACCCATTATTCCAGGACTGCGGGAACTTTTGCACTTGTCTATGTATTTACTCACCATAACTAACATACAGCAGGCAAACAAATAAAGTTATTCTGTACAACAAACATGCTGAGTAAGGTAATACGCTTTCTGTTTTGGTCCAGGATCCTCTTTTGTATCTTAGACCTGCTTACTACTGCTTATTGTACTTCAGAATAAAATCCACAAAGCAGTGACTAGTGTTTATCAGTCACGTCTGAAGGATACTCTGTTAGTTTAATGAAGTCAGTGCTAATACCGATCCAGTACCAATTCATAAAAACATGTAGATTTGTGAAGATGTAAAGCTTGTGCCCACATAGCCCTGAAGCCTTATTTTGTTTATGGAAACACTAATTACAAGAGCAGTGCAGACAACCTAATAACAGAGTGATAAGTGTAACTCTGGACAGCCGAGTTCAGCATTTCTCATTAACCTTTGTATTTGAAAGTGTTCTAGATAAAAGTTTAAAGTATCTATGGAATAACCTTGTCATATTCTCTTCTAAAAATAAAGTAACACAAATTAAATCTGTACTGCGTATTTGTAGATGCCATCATAGTCATTTTTCTAAGCTATGTCTGAACAAAGTCCCTCGAAGTATTTAATTGGGGTAAAATGGTTACTTAAAAAAAAAAAAAACTCGTACTGATCACGTTAAAAGACTAGTGTCTAGGATTTAGTGGCATCTAGCGGTGAAGATACAGATTGCTACCAACTGAACACCACTCATGTCCGTATTTGATGTATTTAATACGTCGGAGAAACTACAGTGGCTGCAAAACTCTGTCCTATCTACAGCCAGTGTTTGGTTTGTCCTTTCTACTGTAGAAACGTGGCGGTTCAACGTGGCGGCCTCCATGGGAGAGGACCTGCGCTCTCTGTACATAAAAATGGCTCATTCTTAAAAAGGTAACAAAAAGCATGATTCTTATTTTCAAGTAACACTAACCTGAGGCGGCAATTCAAAAATAGTACAGCCTCATTGACAGTTATTTTTATTCATACCACAGGAACTAAGTTTCATATCGACTAGATCCTGTTTAATTGTGCTAATGTGCACATCGGTACGAGTGAATATGTTGAGAGAGTTAATCATTTAAACTTTAGAGCCCAATTTGACATAACATGTTTACCTTATTCCAAAGTTGAGTATAGGAATCACTGACCTATAATGGTCCCAAACTGTACATTGGGTTGAAGATGTGCCAGAGATTGATAAATCGATCCATTTATTGCTAATGACACATAAAATGTTGATGTTTGATGATATCCCAATTGCTTGCAAACTGTCTATTACCTTTTAAGATTTATCTGCCAAAGCAACTCAGGCAAGTAAATTCAGTGGTCCTAGTCTGCAGGCCAATGCAAGTAGGGGATCTAATCAGGAGATGCAAAGTGCAACACTCTAATTGCATCATTAGCTAAACCAATGACTCAGTCTCAGTCCCCCCCCCCCCCATCCAGAAATAGGGAGTCAAGCCTCCAGCCCTTTACTGTACAGCTGCTCAAGCAGAATAATTCTAACATGTTATGTGCAACAGCGCAAAATGTTAACGTTCCAGAAATATCCAACTGAAAAATACCATTAATGAGACTGCTATACAACTGTCATCAAGACGCTCTTTAAGCACTGATGTTTGTCTTCCAGGGAGTGGCAAACATTAGATCCTAATTTTGAAAACACATAAATAAAACATTAGCTAAGGCACACAGTGTAGTGATATTGCCTCAACATGACAGGCATAGCCCCAACTAAAATGTTGGAGACTGTCAGAGAGTACAACAACTAGCCTGAACCTTTCGCAGTGTACCCACAGGTAACAGTCACATACAGGCACACACACTCATGATTTGGATTTTGATGTGAAGAGATTTTAAAAGTAAACAATGCTCTCATGGTGCACTGTAATGGCAAAAGAGCCTTGCAGTCTTTTTTTGGGCTCACTTTTGTTTGGTTGTACAATGGTGGATGAAAAAGCCACTTGAGTTTCCCCTCCCGTGTGGATGAACCCCTGACTTGCTGTGGTTCAGCATGCTTTGCTGAGAATGACTACGAGGCGGTTTCCCAGCAGTCTAGAAAAGAACTTGCGTTTGTATTATTTCCTGTCACTGCAAAGTGAAAGAGGAGGATCGCTCAGACGACAATGAGAGCATAATCTTGACGGGCCTCACATCTCTATGGTGAAGCTCTGCTCAGGTACTTTGTTGATAAAGATTAACGAGAAACACGACAGTCTTATGAGGATAAGTCAATAAATAAATAAATGAAATGAAGCTATACTAACGTGACCTTAACTTCGAGATTATGACAGTTGGTCGTGTTTTACAAGGTATGCACAAACATCTTTTCTAGGTTTATTATTTTGTTAGTTGCACCTGTCTGACAGCGCCTCTCTCTCTCTCTCTCTCTCTCTCTCTCTCCGTTGTCACGGTGATTTGCCTCGCATTGATGAAGGAATGAACCTGGCCTCTGCCGCACTGTATTAGCTCTAGTCAGTGAATGCAGCACAGTCTGACTGCGGCGGCGGCTGCTGAGGATGGAGAGCTTCTGACACAGACGTCTCCATGTCGGGTCACATCTGCACAACGATCTCTGGATCTTAAGATAACGGGGTGGCCACTCTCATTCTACCACTGTGTTTTATGTCTCTCTCTGTGTGTGTGTGTGTGTGTGTGTGTGTGTGTGTGTGTGTGTGTGTGCTGTGTGTGTAGTAGTAGTGAGTCTAGAACATGTAAGTGGACGTAACCTCCGGCTAACGTTACTCTGCCCGGCCAATTTGAGACGCCGATGTCAACCCATTATACCGTGGGGTTTGCAGCGAACTTGGAAGCTCACCACTCAGCACACATAGCGAGCTAATCACGGCAAAAAAAAAAAAAAAAAAGATCCCTAATTACAAACACCCACTCTTTTAACGACGCTGACACTTGTCCGTGTTGCTAGCGTGTTAGTAACCAACGGTAACGTTAGAATGTCACGTCAATTTGCGATGTCGTTAGTAGCTAACGTTAGTGACTGTGATTAACGTTGCGTAAACTGCTTTGCCGACACAAAATAGCTGACATGAACATATGTGAACGCTGTTAAACTATCACTGGTTAAACGTGTACACATAAAACACACTTACACTCACGGGAGAAAGCACAAAATGCTCTTACCTTTGGCGAAATCCTCTCTTCCTTTTTTTTTTTTTTTTTTTTTGACTGTGTGAAGACCCCTCTGGATTTTGTTGCTCTGACACAACGACCACGCGCTGCATCATAGCCCCGCCCCGCTGGCTGCGTGCGAGCTGTGATTCGTCAATTAGAACACAACTGCAGCCGGGCAGAGGCTCCTCATTGGCCGGGCCACCTGCCAATCTATTTGGATTCTGCTTCCCGCGTTCTAAGCGGTGCTCACAATACATTACATTATGCAGCCTATATTTAGGTGTCAACAACCAGTGCAAGCATGTTAAAAACAAGTCACAGTGACCTCTAGGTATTAATACACCCGTAGAACAAGACCGACAGAGTTTCGTCACATTGATGTTTTATTGACCAGTGAAACAATATAAGCTTTTAATATAATAAGCAAGCATTTGGAGGGAAAACTACAATTAAACAAAGTGAATTTAATCTCATTTGGAAACCCTGTGCAGTGATTATCCATGTTGTTTTTCAGTGTTAAATAACAAAAGGGTGCCTTTCATTGCCGACTAAGAAAGACAATAACCTGTCAGAACAGAAACACCCTTATGTCCCCGGGGGGAGAGTGATTTGTCTCTAGTGACTTTGACTCCTTGTGCCAGCTACATCGGATTAGCTGTCTCAGTAGTACCAGACTTACAGTATATAGCGGGCATTGTTGCTTGCAGGATATAAGTGAACACAGCTACATTCAGTCTTTCATAACAAGAGGAGCCTTGACTTGTGCTGCAACCTCAGCCCCCATAAGTTCCTCTACAATCGTCAGGGCAAATTCGAAGCTGGTTCCTGGCCCACGGCTGGTGATGTAATGTCCATCCTTCTGTACTCGAGCCTCTGAATATTTATAGTGGTCTAAAAAAGACAAAGAGCAATACCATGAGGATAAACACAATATGGGATCTTCAAGCTACAGACTGACAGCAGATACCACACTACTATAAGCAAGTACACACAGATAATCTATCACCATTTCAACTGACCCACTTCTAATATGTTCTGTCAAATTCCTGCATCCGCTTTCACCTGAGTGTTGTGCTCTCCTCTACTGCATAATGACATGATTTTCTATAGGCAAGAAAGAGTTAGTACAGCGCCATCTGCTGCCCTTTACAAATGATTACAATTCCTCCTGTTCTGAGTTAGAGCTGCAAATGTTAAAGCCACCATCTGTACATTTTATTTCCCTCCCTTTTATTTGTATGGTTTTATTTTTTATTTTACCTCCAGCCATCATCTTCTCCTTCATGGCAGGATGTGTAGTGACTGTGCTTCCGTACCCGATGCCATGTGCCAGGAGAGCAGTGGGACCTGCAGAAGGGCAAAGCTTTTTAAGGATCATTTAACAGCTTCTTGTCAGAAAGTGACACTTAAGAACATGTTCTGTTGCTAGTGTCACTCCCACTTTTCATCTTGATGCAGTTTAAAAAAGGTTACAGAGCCAAATAGGGTCAAATACTGTCTCTTTAAATCACAAGTACAGAAAATACAGGAAATGCTGCATTTGACATTAGGGATTACAGTTAGTGCTGTACATCAATGACATAAGTAACAAAATATTTGTTGGCAACACTATGTCCTAAAAGGTGTCCTCAACTCTAACATTGTCTATAGAGAAGAAGAATATACACATACAGTATAAAGTTTCAGCCTCTCTCCAAAGACTCTGCACCACATTAGAAAGAAGAAAAAAAGGAAAAAGAGGCTGAAGACACTGACTGCTGCTGCATTAACTTTGGCAATGTCCTAGCACTGCAGTGAGCTCATCCAAAAACTGTTAATAAATAGAAAGTTATTGATTATGCTCCTTGGCTGCCTTCCCATGCAGTCTAAAGATTACACTTTCCCCTGGCAGAACAGCAGACTGCCAGTTAAAGCCAGGCTACTCCTGTTACAGCCAGTCCCCACCCAGAGGACGCCAGTCTGGGAGAGAGAGAGACCTTCTTAGAACTAGAGTCAGACAGCGAGACAGATGCAGAGAGAGAAGGGTGATGATAATCATCTATCATCTGATGAATGCGAAAAAATTGTGTTTTGTAGACATGCATATAACAAATATTAGCTAAAAATGAGAAGTATACAACGGTAAACCTATCCTGCTGGGTTATTTTTATTTTTCATTATTGTTCAGCTTTTTAAACAAAGTCCTTTTTCAATGGACATTTTTTACATGTCAAGATGATAATTTTCATGTTAGGGCAGAATAATGAGTCTTGCAACTAGCCCTCTCTTGCTGGCAGGTTCATTAAACTGTATATTCCTGTGAGGATTTCAGTCATTTTCTAGGACACCCTTCAATCCACTTTGCCGCATTGGTCCCTGTCCCTATTCAGAATGTCCTTCCAGTGTCCTTTCTCTGCATACGGAGGCTGTCAAATAAAATGTCAGTGCTTCTGCGGTTCACTCAGGGACAGTTATTAATCAAACCCTCACTCTTTCATTTTAAATGCCAGAAAGGGGTCACACATGACCATAAATTAATGAAGCATGTCGTTTGTTAACTGTGTACATTTTCAAAAATGTGGTTAAGGTGTGTGATGCACTCTTTTAAGGGCACATCCAATTACTAAAATACCAGAAAATCCACTGCCATGTGCGTATAAAAAAACTGTACCTTTTTTCTGTCCAAGATCTTTAATTCTGGTTGCAGGCAAATCCAAATCCCATTTACCGGCACAACATTAGCTTGGTATGTTTAAAAACCACAATATCATACGTTTGGTGTTGTTTCTAGTTAAAAATGTTTACAGGTCACATGGTAACATAGAGGAAGGTTTATTCATTTATATCACTGGATTGTCAAACTGGTTTGATTTGACATGGAAAGTACATTTACTGCTCAATTACATATAAAGATGCTATTTTGGAAAGCAAGCACCAGAATAAACTGAACTATGTAGGTTGGGTAATTTTCATCTCCTTGAATAAAAGCAACACGGTGGTCAAATTTGAGGTCACGCAATATTCAAAAAGGCATCACGAGTAGAAGTTGGTCCTGTATAATTATGACTTTCACAAAGGGTACCTGCACAGATGGCTGCAATCAGGCCTTTTCTGCCATCTTGATCCTTCAGCACCTCCTTCACAGCAGGAGACTGCAAGAGAGCACAGAGACCAGGTGCACACTGAGTCATTTTCAGGCCACGTGATCGCACTGTATATGCTGACTCTGGTATAAGCGCTGAAACAAAGTGGTGATGTTTTAAACAAATCAAAATGAACCCCTCACTGCTTCAATACAAGCACAGATTTATTAAACAAAAACTGTAACAATAATATTTTAACTAAAGATGGTCTTTGCCAGATCTTTGATTATAATATTGACTTTCATAATAATAATAATAATAATAATAATAATAATAATACCACCAAATAAGTTTTATGTTTTGAGAATAGTAAAAGAGTGAGCAGAGATTCCTCCATCCCACCCCTGTGGCACAACGTAATAAGAGAATACTAAAGAAAATGTCAATAATTTACGCTCAATTCTGAAGTCCCAAAATATTTTTTTAAAAACAATGCAAGTACAACCAATGATACCTAAAAACAATACATTAAATATAAACTCTATTCTAAAATATAAATGATTGTTTTTCTATCTATTCAATTTCTACCTTTAACTGGTTATGAAACCATCTCAATTTAATACTGATGCCTCTATTTGACCTACATAAACAAACAAGACTATCAGTAAGCTATTTCTATATAGTCATTCTTAATGCCTGCCACCGGACCAGATTCCGCTTGAAATAAATTAAACATTTTTGCCCACAGGGGCCTCCAGAATCAACAAAAAATAGAAGTTTGCCATTGCTGCTTTAACATTTAACATAGAATAACATAGCTTTAAATCACCCCATCAAATAACTATCACTGGTTTACTGTGTCAGCGTAATTCATTGAGCGTCCCTGAGCGTTTGCAGAAACTCTTACAGGAATCAGACTATCCAGTGGTTCTCAAACTGTTTAGTTTAATTTAGAAAAATGTATTGTCCTCAGACAGGCAATGTGTATTACAGTACATATGTAAATAGACACAGGGACACATCACAAAAACTACATAAAACAAATATAAAACTGCACCAACACACTGGATCAGCCACACTAGTATCCTCAGTCAAGACAATTTAAATCATGAATAAATAAAAGAAACAAAAAAATGGTAGCATGCTAAAATTGTGAATAAATAAATATCTAAATTGCACCTTGCTCATATGCTAAAATCATATGCTACTGGATAGGAACATTCAGCCTTAACAGTCATCCTGGTTAAGTCTGTCTGCTGAAAACCCCATGGTTTTTCCACAGCAACAATTTCCCCCTAGTTTGTTTCTGTGAACTGCTTTAGTTTCCATAGTAGCAAACAATGCAATGAGAAAGGATGCTCTTAATAAAGCATTTGTAAAGTAGAGTAAGAATGGTGTCACAAACATTTAAAAAGTAAATTTTTTGACCATTCCTAAAAATGGCATCAGTAAATTGATCCCAGAAAAGTTTGTGATCTATAATAGTGCAGTGGCCGGAAGGTGAAATGTGGGGCAGGCATTTGTAAAACACATCTAATCTTGAATGAAGTGACAATAAACAATCAGGATTTGAGTGAGAATCTGACACTGTTGGTGGTTTGTTGCTTATGTTACCTGGTAGCTGATCTGATCAAACCACACCCACACAGTCCTGAAGAAGCAGGTGAACTGAGCTTGAACTTTAACTGAGTGAACTTTAACTTAGATTGTGGCTTATTTGATCACAAGTGTTTAATGTTATTGAGAAATCATTTACATATGAAACCAGGTTTTCTGGAAAATTCTGACAATTCATGTTCCTGATATTTTTATTTAATTAAAATAACATTTAATTTGGCTTGTTTGTTTGCAGACCTGACAATTTTTGGCTTCCAAAAGGGGAGATAACACCAGAGGAAGTTTGAGAACAACTGGATTAGTCTATGGCCCCATTACCAAGCAGGACCACCACAACATGTGCAAACTCATGTCATCAAGCCTTGGCTAAAGACCCACGGAAAAACTCTGTATGTGGTTTGAACCGTTGCAGATAAAAACATTAAGAGATTGATTATATGCAGTATTTCTGAATAAAGTAGGCGAGTGTTTCTCACCTCTGCCAGATTTTGGGCCCCTGGCATTCCTCCTGGCAGAAGCACCACATCATATGGCCCCTAGGACACAAACAATGATAGATAAGGTTTAAAATCGCAGGATACCATACAACATAGCTAACCATACTGAAAATATAAACATTATTAAACTCCATATTTCGAAATGTATAGTGTATATTTCTATAATGTACATATTTCCACGCTTTCACTGACTTTTGACTACTATTTCAACATGTAATGACAGTGTTAGTAGACAGATGCTGAGCCCAACCTGTGTGCTGGCCTCCTCCAGGCTAACATCAGGGCAAATGACGACGTTTCTGCTGCACTGGACTGGCTCTTTGCCCGTCAGTCCTGCAACCGTCACCGCAATCTACAGGTTGGACAACATAAATAAAGTACAGCATTAGCACAACGGCACGACATGGCATCCTGTGCTGCTGATGCAGACTTTTATTTTGAAAGCTATCAAATGGCGGAGAGGTGCAATGACGTTGGACTTTGACATTTAACTTGGCCTCTGTCTGCATTCACTTTAAAAGGTTGTGAGTGCGTCCAACAGTCAACTAAATAAATCATTAGACAGCTAAAATCAAACCTGGGGACGGTCAAGTAGCTATTGGCACTAGCATGAGAGACTTTAATGGCTCTTTGTCTTCTTGTTAGCTTTCCATCACTAACGCAGCAGCGACAGTATGTATGTGAGGCTGTTGTGTCTAATAAAACATTAAAACCACGGTAGTGTTGTGCACTGACTGAAGGGGTGGTTAGCGTTAGTATATATTTAGGCTAGCTGGCTTATGTTGATGAGTGGCATTCTTAGCTAGCTGAATGCTAACAGACAACAAGGCTGCAGATGAGTCACAAACCCCAGCTCTACGCATGATGTCCACAGGAATAACAGTTTCCATCTCCTCTGCACCTTTAGACAGGATCACTAACGCCCTCTTGCCTGCCATGGTGAGCTTGCAGTTGTACGACGAATAAGTGCAACGAGGCTAACTTCAGCTATTGGCACGCTTTGCAAAAGGGGTTTTGACAGGAGCAGGGTTGCCAGGCTGAGTGTCTCTATCCCCCTTTCAAAGACGGTGCTCCATGTCCACCTCTTCTACCATGTGTGTTGTACACCAATAACAATCAAGAAGAGACCTTAAGGACCAAAGAGACATGAGCCTCAAACATATACAGATAACTTAAATATGCTCTTAGTGAGAAGAGAAAACAAATATACCTCTGCCCCCTCAGAGAAACAACACTGGAAGTTTAATCATTAATATCAAATTGTCATTTCGGGGCTGTTGTGATTAGATTCAATTGTATTAAAAGTTCAGAATATGAATTGTGATCTATGTGCAAATAAATGTGTTTTAATCCTAAAATGTTTAAGTAAGTTTAAGGACAAATGTATGGGGTCTGTATGGCCATCAGATTAGGCAGCCTGTCTGTCACAAACACTAGACTTACTGACAAACAGTGGCAGACTCTGTTTGAGGGGCAGGGGTGGAAAAAAAAAATACAAGAGGGCACTAGCTTGCAGAAAGTTGTGATGCATTAATGGTGAAACAGCTTAGTCAGGGTTACGATCAGCGCCCCTAAGTGTGACTTTTAGTCCACTGGAAGGGCACCTTGGAGGTCACTTCATCGTGTTTTATCTACCATAGGGGCATCCAAGAGGGCCCTTAACTCACTGATAAGACTAAGAATGATAATATACTATAGTTTTTTATGACAAAGTGCCATGTCAATTTCAGCATTCATTCAGAATCCATGTACTCATATTTTTAAAAAAGTAACCAGCACCTCTATACCACTAGACATCTTGTAGTCTAAAAATGGATGCCATTATAAGATAAAAATAGTATTATTACTGTGTGGTATATCACTAGAAACAAAAGGTTTTCTAGTCAAACAGACATCAGAGCCAGGTGCGTATAATGGCCTTCAATAACAGGCAGTGCCTTCCTTCCTCCAGTAGGGGGAGGCATTAACCAAATAATATCTATAGGATGTCAAGGGAAGCTTGTTAGAGAAGTTTAAATTAAACTGTAATGTTCACCACTGTCTTGAATACAAAGGAAAAATGTTACTCGGACATTATGGCGACAAAACCAAAAGCTATTGTTAAGGAAATCCGTGTAACCTGCCAGTTAATCACAGGCTTATCATCAGCTGCAGGGAGGTGTCAGAGAGCTAATTCAGTAAGATAATGAATGTGGTTTTGAAAACAACACCAGGAAGCAGGTCACCAAGTCCACCAAGTTATTCAAGATCTGTCTGAGAACTTCTGCACCAAAACTCTTAAGACATTTAGGGAATCATATTCCAGTGTAAATCCTAGACTTAATGTCTGGGGCTTTAGTGTGCAGGCACCCATCCTAGTTAATGTGCCTCTGTGCATTCTGCTGCTGAGATTCACTTCCATATTTGTGCGACAAACTAGAGCCCAGTGAAACGGCAGATTAAACAAAAGCGTAGGGGGTGCTGGCAGCAGGTTGTTTATTGCGTGCCTGTGAGTGAATCCAAGAGGCAGCGGTGATTACCAACATATGCAGCTGGGGGATCAACTGAACCAGACCCGCGGTGGCACTCAAGCTTATTTCCATACATTAATTCACTTATGTACATTTACTAATTCCTTTCGGTATGTAATCATAAAGTGCAGGATCACACTGAGGAAATATTTCAAAGTGACAGTCAACATCTGAGACACTGAAAAAGGGTTTGACTAAAAACTGGCAGATAAAATTATATAAGTGTCTGCACAGGGCTTCAACTTCTAATCTCAACCAAGGTTCAGTTCTTTATGAGTAGATTATTATACAATACAGACTGTATTTAAAACAATGCCTGGAAAATAATGAAAACACATTCAAGGATAAGAGACAATTTTTCTTATTGTCGCCAAATCCCATGAAAAGACCAAAACATTAATAAATGGATTCTAATAACAAGTATTGTCTGTGTACCCTGATACAGCTTATTCCTTTGTGCCATTGAGCTCCATTGTTGTCCAAGTACTGTTAAAAACACATATATGAGCCGCACTGTTGCAATGGATGACAAACACTGGCACCGTGGTTTATTCAGTAATAAGTCCCACATACACTGTCCTGCTGCCATAAATACTCACTAGTACATATTAGTCCACGGCTGAAAATAGTCCCCAACAAAATGCACTGTTATCTCCTCTTTGAGAACATTTGCTAAAAATCACAGTGCCCAGCTCCTTCAGGAAATCATTTGGTCTTTTTTTTTTAAAGAAAACTACATATATTTGTACCGTGTTTTTAAAGTTTCCAGTAGGCAACAATGGGCTTCTGACAGAGAGCCACACATGAGGTAGGGTTGGACCAACATTTGGTTTTGGTATTAGGATTTGTTGACAGTAAGAAAAATACAAAATAACATACACATAATGTAATATACAAACTGGTATGGTCCATACATGTGCAGTACATTATAGTTTGTATTTTCTTCTTGGGTCTGAAGTGAAACAGTGCACGTCAGTGTATTCCTTTGCGTATCATTATTTCTCTCGTGCTCCCTCATGCCTGAACCACCAGGCCTTACTCTGCTTTATCTGGCCCTTCGCAGAGGTCTGCTCCAAAACCTGAAGGGTTTCTGGAATCGAACCTCCGGGGGGACGAGAATACAGAAACTTTTTTTTTTATAAGACGGGGACAGAGGAAAAAGAAAATCCTCAAACTGAAATGAGGGAATTCCACAAATTACCATTTGTCACAAAGTAATCCTGTTACTATTGCAAAGAATATGGAGCGGTGTAAACATGGAAATAGACTGCTAATATGGATGTAGCTTACAAGCAGAGACTCTGTTCAGTTGAGATATAGAGCTGCAAACCCTGTTTCAGATCCCCAGTAAGGAAGAGTGCCACAAAATTCAAAATGGTTACAGAAAATTTGCTTCTCAGGGAGAGATTAAAATTTTTTGATGTTTTTTCTTTATTTATTCTTTGCATTGCTACATTTCAACTCGTTTTGCTCCAACCATTTGCTAACCAGTTACTTGTCCCATTGATCTAATGGCAGCGTTCAGGGCTTACATTGCTGCAGTCAGAAAACTGATGAATATTTAGAAGCATTTTATCTTCCCATCTGTGCACAGGCTTTATCTTGTGTCTGTTTCACACACTGTAAGCCACAGAGTGCATGGAATGAGTGACAAGCATATAATCTTGATTGCATCTTGATGCTATTACCTTATGGTGCCAAGCGCTCAGGTGACAGCTGGGGGACAGTGAGGAGATCTTGGGGAAAAGGTGACATTGAATTTTTTGCACCTGTATCGGCAGTCAGCAGCTCACACTGACACAAGATGGCGCCAGTTGAGTGAGTTCAACTTTGAGCAGGATAGTTCAAAAGCAAGGCCAACTGTGTGACAATATTTTCAACAATAATAATAATAATTTGAAAAATGAATACAAAACAGAAGCTGCCTTTTGTAAGGCTACAAGAAAGGCAATTCCTCTTTGTCAAATAATAAAGTTTTCAGATGTGTAGTATATATTGCCAAATAACAGATAAAGTGAACAAAGATGTGTTTGTATGTATGTCTCAACATCCATTCAACAATTTGTGTTAAATGCATATTAACGCAATAGAATTATCCAAAATAAGATTCCTGCGAATAAATTCAACGCATGTCAAATTATTTTCAACTACAGAGGCTGTCTTACAAATTAAGGCAGCACATTAATGTGTTGTTTAGATTACTGAGTATGTGTAACAACATGGACCAGAATTGCCTCACAGTCATTTCTCTGCTTGCAGTAATCTGCCTATCCTCAAATTATGCCCCCACCCGCACTATTTTACAGGGGGGCAAAAGTGACTCTCCTTTTCCTTTATTCTCCCTCTCTGTCTCAGTGAGTATCAGTCTGTTTTGCTCTCAGCTTGCCTCTATTAGATGCCTTAATGCTGTACAGCATGGCCTATCTTCAAACAGGAATGCTGATGATACTGGCCCTGCAGCGGTGAACCCCCCCACACCCACCACCCACCCCCCCTCCAGCCCAAGCCTGCTCTTCTACACAGAGGGCAATAAAGACACAAGGAGGATTAGTGTTGTGTGCCTAACAAAGTGGTTGCCAGAGAGTGAGAGGGCCATGCCCATGGGCTCAACCGCAACCCTCACTCAGCTCCACTCTGCTCTGTCGAGGTCCCCCCCTGCTTGGGCTTCCCTAAGGTCCGCTCTCTCTCAGGGAGCTCTGTGGATGTGTGATAGACTCTGAGTGGGTGAATTCATGTTGATGCTAAAGAGGCAGAGGACGCAGACAGATAATCCATGGCTTAAGCAGTGCTGTAGTAACTTTCCCCCTTAAACAAGGGAACATATGTGCAAACAGTTAAATTTAATTTAATCACATACCCAAGCTATGTGTATTTTTTGCTAAAGACTTTCCCACACAGTGAACTCAGACAAAAAGTTACAACTCTCTGACAAGTAGGCGCTTGAAAATGACCATCAATAAACCCACAATCATGTAGTTTAGCCTACACAGCAACCTGATGGTCCAATACAAGGTACAGTGTCTTTCTGTGCTAGCCCACTCACCACCAAGTGGAAAAACATAGTTTGATACAAAGTATAAGCAGGTTAAAGGCCTCACTGTATGTTTATGGATATCTCTCCCACTATAACCAGTGTGCTTATACAAATGGAACACCATATAATTGTACAAGTCTGATAAACAGAGGGGCCGTGGTCTTGTAAATGTTGTCACATTAGATAGGAGTGTTACATCTGTGGAGGAACATGTCTGTGGGTGCCGGCCTGTGAGGACAGTAGCCTCTGGTTTGATGAAGAGCCGTGTACAGGACAGGACAGGTGAACCAAACAGCTGCTACCCCCGTTTTTCCTTAAAAACCCCAGCGTGACAGATCAGGCCATGGCTCTCACACATAACGGCCGCGCTTTTCACACGGTAGCTGTCTCAGGCCACGTTACACTCATCTTTTAGATGGTCCATTTTGTGTGTTGGGTAATGAAATTTACGCCGGAGACCCCAGAATATGCAGACATATGGTGGCTATTAATGCTCCTTTCTCCTTTTTCAGTTGCAGCCCTCTGCCAAACAGTATGGTCTGTTCCCGCCTGTCTGTTTTGGGTCCTCTTCACTCCTCAAGCTGTTTGCCTTTTACCTCTGTCACGCCAACCAGAATTCAAACAGCAGCATGAACTGCTGTGTGCACAAGAAAGGCCAAGTTCTGTTAATACTTGGCTAAGTTTACATGTTCATTCACACTTGATTATGGGGGAAGCCCTGCGTTCTGAATGGTTTCAGTATGTCAGAGAGGCACAACGAGGGAAGGGCAATCCTTTTAACAATAGACACACAATGGGAATCCAATACTTAACATAAACATTGTAATAATATTTCCATTATTTTCATTTATAGATATAAAAAAGAACAGAATAGAACAACGTAGCTTACATGATTTTTAGAAACAAAATGGAAACTTGTCACAAAATACTATTAAATACTGTATCATACCTTGATTAGGGCAGGTATATTCCTATGTTGTATTACTTCATATATTTACAGCTCAGCATAAATCACAGTGCAACAAATCTAGCAAAACATTCTGATTCTGTAGGGGTTTTTTTCCCGCTCAGGCCTCCGAATTGATGGCAGCAGTATGCATCTTTCTTTGAACAATGTACCGGAGCCACTCCGAGCCATGAAAACTGATGGTAAAATGTCCTTTTTCCATTCCTTGGTAATGGAAATGGATGCTCAATAGTCTCCCTCTGCAAAGTATTATGGAGGTAAAAAGGCATGCAGGTGTAGTCTATTTTTACCTGCATAAGCCTTTATAGATTAACACAGTTTACCAGTCCCTGCTCAGCTTTCCGTACACTATCCTAACTCTGAAATTAACCGGATTCTACTCACTTAATCTCCTACTTTTTATATAAACGCATACTGCATTATCTGACTCAATGTCTGAGACATTTCCAAACAATTTTCCTTTAAAACTTCTTCAAATTGGTATGAAAACATTCCCACGAAAATGATGGCTTCTTTATTGTTGTCGAAGGGGGTATTTGCAGCTTGGAGTGTAATTTTTCAGGGTTTTGGAGGAGACAAACTACCTATAAATAAATCCTATGCAATCTCAATTATGCCTGTTTTTTCCCCTCACCATTCCCACACTTTTGATTTCCACTTTAAAAGCAGAGTGATATATCCCTATGATTGGAAATGTTCAATGCACTTCTGGAAGTGGGTGCACTGTCCTGTGCAGATAAGGTTGCGAATGCAAGATCTGTCTCTCTGAAATAGAAGCCTGACAAACAGTGCTGTCTCTCCCAGACACAGTGGGAGAGGAGTGTGCTCGGATGGAAGCCTTTGAGACCAGCCTTTTTAATATCGGCGCCGCTGTAACATCAGTAAGGTGACATTTCGGCAGCACCATCAAGATCCAACAGTGGCCATGCTGCTTCGACAATCAATTATCCATGCATAACATCCCACCAGTGTGTGCGACATGAATCAGTCCTGGACCAGGCTTCTCCTCTGCCTTGATTCTCAAGAAAAGAGAGACCTTTCATTCGACCCTTAAGAAAGAGAGAAATGCTCTGTGTGCTGATAAGGGAGTGAAGAGAGGAAAGTAATAAAAAAAAAAAAACGGGTAAATCAGGGCTGATATTTATTTGCATTATCTTGAAAGGAGCTCAAATTGGCTTCATTCCAGTGACTGTGAATTGTTATCCAGAGAGGACAATGACCATCTCCAAGCAGAAGCCAACATTATGATTGAACGGGCAGAATACATTCTTTGTATTGCTTGGTGGACTATAGGGATGAATGCATATTATCTGTTGCCCAAGGAGAAGGAAGCACATTTCACAGCACACATTGCTCATATCAGTTTTTGAGACCAGTTTAGTTGTTATATGATTGTTATCAACGTAGCGGCTGCACGTGATTTTACTTCCGCAAATAACTGACATGAATGACATCTCTACAGCAGACGGTGAGATCTTCCCTTACTTGTGTTCTTCTTTGGCTAAGAATATGTTGTTCATAATAGAGCGAATGAAGGGTGTCCGAGGGGGAAAATAAATTCTTGTGCATCCATCAGCGGGCCCTCTAGGCCAAAAACCACTGGCACTGTAACATCATGCTTTATCATTGCACAGTGAAGTGTTTCACATCTGTTAGCAAATGGAAGTGCAAGGGTGTCTTGTCTTGTCAAGCTTGTGGTAAAAAGTGAGATTTCTTCTGTCAGTTTGATTGCTCTAAAACATATACATATATCTTGTGGTAATCAGATCATATGTGTTCTAAGTTCAGCCTGCGTACAACATGTATATACTTAACTGTGTTAAGTATAAGATTTCGGGTGCTGAAACCTCACAGTAAGTGAAGTCAGAGTCAGAGGACCCAATTTGGCGCAGGAGTCTACTCCCTGAACCCAGAAGCTTTCTCCAGTGTTTGACAAACAGCACCATTCCCCCGCTTGCCTTCATTTCCATCTGTATGCTATCACTTGGCTGTCAGCGGCCGGATTGGCCTGTAGTTCGCAGGATGAAAGGGAGAGAGATCCTGTTGAGTGAATAATCTTGCCAGTTTACAGAAGAGAGTGGATGTCAACTTGACAGACTGTGAGTAGCACACAGATTTGGGATTCATGGGCAATCCCATAGTCCCCTTAAGTCCGGACGTGTGAATGTGAAATCAATAGTACATCCATACAACAGTTTGTTTGCTGGACCCTGGAACGTTTTGTTATGAAAATAAGAGTCATGGATCTTCACCTTACGGATTGAGCACACAGAATAGGGGACTATAAACATGGGCTTTCAGCATGAAAATCCTGATTTTTATTTATTTTTTCTACTGTAAATGAAAGCACCATTCAAACACATCTATTTATCAACACAATGTTATTTAAAAACATAAAACCAGTGCGAATGATCAGGTAGAGTGTTAGTGTTAATATGAAATCCCTCTTGTGTAAAATTCATAATTATATTTTCTGTGTGTGTGTGGGTTAATTTTAATTACCATATTCACCTATGATGCTTTAAATCAAAGGTGTCACATCCTGAAGGTAAAGCTCGCCATGTGAAACATCTCTTCAGGACTTTACATCACATACAAACCACTTCAACCTCAGACACTATGTCACCATGATCTGTATCATAGGAGATATTCAATAGAATTCAATGGCACCTTTATAGACATGTGCATCACCATGTACATATAACATAGCTGTCTGGGTTGGCACCGCCATCATGCCCTGCTGTTTATTTGATATGCAAAGGAGTGCTGTGGAGCAGCTCCACGGTCTCTGCTAAAGTACTTTACTCCTCACATAACCCAAAGTGGCAGCAGCAGCATCAGGATGAGCTCCAAGAGCGAGGTGGCTCCCTCTCAGTAATTTATAATGCACTTAACTCCTCTACCCTGTTGATTGTCTGCATTACCAAGAATCAAACACGAGGCAAAACAAATAAAAAATGCCACTTTTTATTCTGGTTTAACACCGTCGAAAACACAAGTCTTTCATTACATTCCCGCTCATTCACACCAGGGTCTGTGTGGAACAGAAACAGGGATTACGGTGGCAAAGGAAAACCACTTCAAACTGCTTCCATAAACACCATCAAAGAATGGCGTCTTGAAAAGCCTGGGTGAAAAAGAGCGAAGAGGGAAAAAAAAAAAAACATAAACATGTCAGTTCAAGTGTGGTTAAATTCAGCAGTTTGGAAAAATGCCAGAACTATCGTTATTGAAAACACTACAGCGCTGTTAGATTTGTGAAACAGACACAGCAGGGACTCAAACCACACCCTTATGACAAGCCTCAGTCTACCCAGAAATCTGTGCTGCTGCCTCAAGCGTAGAGTCGTATGGCCTGCCCATCGCTCGGGGTGGAGACCATTATTAAACGTACTCTGTGGAGGGCCTGCAGGTAGCTCCCAGGATCAGACACAGGGAGAGCGAGAGGGGGCTGTTTGGCTTAAGTGTTTTTTATTAGGATAGATGGAGACCTAAGCTCCATAACAGAGCTTCAGCCCTTTCTCCCAGACAGGGGCCCACTTTCCCTTCTCACTGCACACAGGCACATATCAAAACAACGGCCTCTCGCAGACACGCCGCTCAAAAATGGCATGTTCTCTTTTTTCACTTGGCTCAGCTTTCTCCTTGTCAAAATAAAAATGCTCTGTGATGGAATTCTGCAATTTCCTTTATCATCTGCAACAAGCCCATTTCTGGACTGTTAAGCTCATAATTATTGTCACTGAAAACAAAAACTGCACAGGGAGACCATGTGTGTCCTAGCATGTGTGTGCAGTGTAAAATTAATGACGTTACACATGAGAACTTGTGAAACTCTGCTGGAGATCTTATTGTGTGTCTGCAAATCAAACACAAAGCTACAAAAGGCTAGTGGGCAGCCAAATTTGAGTTTTGGCTCCTCCCCTGCTCTATATTTTTCACACAACGGCGTGCCACATATTAGAGCCAGCTGGCCCGATGACATAACTTCCTCTTTCAGTTGTAACGGTATGGTGACATGTGTAAAGCCTGCTTTTACACTGCCCATCACTGACACTAAAAAACCCGAACATCTGCTCAGAACAAGGACAGTAAGTCAGGGGAAGAAGACTGCCCGCAAACGCCTCCATCCCTTAATTTGATGACCAGGAGCAGTTGTTAAAAATCCCTTTGAGGAAAGAACTTTATGTGAACTTACAGATCGTGCACGTGGCACTGTTACAGCAGTTTTATATGTATTGTGTTATGTCTATAAAGTGTAATCAAAGGTATGAGGAAATATTTTATAGAAGATTTTACCTTGTCTTGACCTCGCTGTTGTCATCGGTGGAATGCTGTGAACCCGGAAAAAAAAAAAAAGAGTTCCCATCTGGCCTGCCATCACTCCAAACGCTGCTGTTATACGTGTGGGAACTACAATGGTCTCGCACTGGGCACAGAGGAGGAAGAAAAAGAGGGAGGAATAGTAGGAAAGAGGGATGGATTCACTTGAAAGATCCAGCTGTTAGGCCATCCGAACCCTGGGAAAGTCTGATACTGTTTTTAATGTATGGGTGATCACCTTGCCAGCACATCAGCCTGACTTATAAAGCTTCCTAAAAAATGTAGGGAACAGGTGGACGGGGAAGTTTGGCAAAGGGTGAAAGAGGCCGAATGCCAGGTCTGTTCTCTCTGCCAACATTATATGTCGCTTTGAACCCCCACCCCCCCCTTTTTTTTTTACCTCCTGCAATGCAATACATCACTTTTATTTTGTTAATTTCACCACATTTTTTTTAACATCTATTAAACCAAAATCCCTTGACACGTTTCTGTCTCCACCTTTAACGCACACAGATTTCTCCATCTTTTATCACATGCTCTATATGTTGTATGCAGTTGTTTGTGTCAGTACAGACAGGTAGACATGAAAAAAACTCATTCCGAAGCTTTAATGTGGTGCAATGCGGGCGAGGACTGTACAGCAGTGTGTATATTGACTTCTCTGTTTCTGTAATGTTTCATTGAATAAAACAAACAGCCAGCCCCTCAATCCAGTTTTATCCATAACCTCTGAAATGAGACTTTATGTTTCATACAAACGGCATCTCGGTTACATCAATAATCCTGCAAATGAAATCGATTTCCCCTCCCGCTCTTCCAATTCTGATCACAGCTGGGTTCCCCATATGGAGTATTAATGGGGTGGAGCTCCCTGAGCCTGATCTAAAGCTGGAGAATTCTGGGCACACCACAACATCAAATCCCACTGTAATTACCTTCATGCAAACACAGGGGCCCTCTCCAACACAATATGGGTTGAAGATTGGGATTTGTGTGCATTGTTTTTGACGCTGGAATTGATCTTGAAAATTGTTTGGTGCAATTTACCAAGATGCTTAAGAAAATTGAAGAGCACTGACTGTGTGGAATACAAATGTCCTGTTGTGATGAGCACAATACACCAGCTCTATGTGGCTCATCTACATTTTTGACAGCAATGACTTTCTGGTACAATACAACAATAGCTAATCGTTGTATTTTCCATAAATTCAAATTAAAGAGATCATGGATCTTGACAATCGCCACTTATCTTTTTACTTAACAAGAAATTCTCCAAATCGAAAATGAAACCAATTTTGCCCATGCAGCGTGCTGGCTAAGCGGCTGGTTCTTCTCAATTAGCTTACATATGTATTTGAGCCCAATTTTGGCACAGCAAATAAAATGCCACTTTGTCACTAGATTATGCTATCTGACATAAGGCTATTGTCTTAATTCCCTTAGGCTGTGGTGGAGAAAAAAATGCTAAACATTCAGAAGGCCAGGCTATATCCTGTCTTACAGACGTCGCTATCCCATCATGCACATCCCAGCCTTCTCTCTCCAGCAGGTGGGGGTGGTCATGCACCACGCAACACGGTTATGGGTTTAAGTCTGAAATCTACATACTGAAATGACTTCAGCTCTCTTGCACAATGCCAAACTTGCTGGAAGTCTGATGAGTTTATTTCATCAATTCCAGAAATGCTGCAGAGAGAGAGAGAGAGAGAGAGAGAGAGAGAGAGAGAGAGGGAGAGAGACGGACAGACAGAGAAAGAGAGATGGACAGAGTGAGTGGAGAGAGTCTATTTCTACATACAATAGCCTGTGTCCATCATCCTGAGTACGTGTGTGTGTGTGTGTGTGTGTGTGTGTGTGTGTGTGTGTGTATATGTGCACTTATATCCCCTCTGCATACATAGATGTGTGGAAGTAAGTTTGATGTGGATCCTCTCTGCCCTCTGAGTAGCACAGTGACTGCTGTCCATCTGCTCCAGGGTCTCAGGTGTGTGTTATCTCTTCCTGTGCCTCTGGGAACTTTCAACAGATATGCCAGTCAGCTTGGGCTGAACTGCTCTTGTAAATTACTCACTAAACAGCCCTGCCCTGGATTCTGCATTCGGGGGAAAATCAATTATTTGACCCCCCCTTACATTTCACAGTCCATTTTCAGCATGCTGGGGCCAATTACACCCAGCAGAAAGACTACTCTTTATGTCATTCCCACGATGACCTCCATCTTGCTGCTCCACACGGAGCACTGTTAATGCACCAACTACAAGCACTTGTGCCACGAAGGAGCGTGCTAATGCACTGGTTACCCACACTTTAGCCACACCAAGCACACAAATACAGCAGCTGAGAGGCAGTACCACAGCCGTACACAGCCAGCTGTAGTGTCTCTCAACTGGGAGGTGATCATCCCGTGTCCAGTGCACTGAGAGAACGCCGCTGACGGTTTGACAGCCCTAATGAAAGCTGATTACCAGGAGGCATCTATTAATTTGTCCTTAATCATGACAAAGAGAGTCTGTGGCTAACAGCTGTGAAATGGCAGCCGCCGCGCGGAAATGAGGCTCAGGGAAAGGCCGGGGACAAGGGGTTAGGCCCTGCGCTGTCATTAACTGTCTGCCATTGTGTGTGCTCGCTCAGAGCTTAGCTACAGGTAACTCAATAAGATAACACAGACTGCGGTCTGCCCTGGTCTTTGTGAAAAGCTATTGCTGTGAATCCTGGGCGGCTGAGCAAAGAATGGGAGGATATTGGTTTGCATGCTCCGAGCAGGAGTTCTTATGATCCAGGTGAGAAGCTGACAGTAACAGGTTTAAGCTCTGTTCCTTCATCTGCTGGAAGGGTGCTGAGGGAAAAGTCAATCACGGACTGAACAGGTTGCTGAATAAGGAACTGAGCAGGCTTTTCAAAGAGACACAGTGCAACAAATGCTCAATCAGCCGCTAATTTTAGATTTTCAGAATACGAAGACATAAATGACAAATCTTTCTTGTGTGTGTGGAAATTGACCAAAAATAAAGCAAGAATAAATACTGACTGCAATATACACAGATTTCATGCAGGGAGGGCACATCCTAATGAAATCATCATATTTGAATATTTACAGCTGTGTCAAATCCTTGATGAAGCTGCTTTGGCGGATTGGTGGGGTGATGTTCAGAGGAGGAGCCCCCTCATATAAGTCTAAATGATCTGCCTGGCTAGAGTGGCTAATGTGGTTTATAGGACCCTAAGGAAGCATTGGGAGGGGAGATAATTATAGTGGCTGTCACAAGGTCTGTGATATAACAACACCACACAGTATTTAAATCATACAGTGATTCATCCTGAGACTAATGATCTTTGAATATCTAAGCACAATAACTGAAACACATGCTTTTGAGTGTAAAACAACACCACACCCCATCATTAAACACACACACACACACACACACACACACACCAGAAGACGACTGGAAGGCCTCCTGCTAACAGTGTGACTTACCTGTACATGATACCTGTCGGCACCTGTAAAACATGTCGTTGCTTTATTTCCTGGTCGTGAGCGATAGCAATTTGTGTTTTGGCGAACGGCTGTTTCTGGTTAAACAAAAGGTCTATCTCTGTAGGCATCCTTTCTGTCATGTAAAGTAATGTAATGCTTATAATAACAATCAGTAGCAAAAAAAATGCTGATAGTCATAGACATACTTTGACAGACGCATGTGTCCCCAAGGACGTGGCTGCCATTTTAGCCTGTGCTTGCAAATATTTTTACATCTAACTTGATTTAGAGGTTTATTTTGACCAAGCCAGCATTTGTGATTGTTGGGAATTGTTGCTGTTTTTGTGAGCGTTATTATAATAATATAAATAATACTATATGTGAGGTAGAATTGTGTCCTTTTTTTTGGTCTGAGATGCAGTGTGACATCTAGTAGTAATGAATAAGATATATATAACCACTAAAATTCTTGTTGTGCCACTTTGCCTGTTTTTGTATCAGACAAACTGTTGACTCCAGAGAAGGTCAAACAGAAATATATTGCTCTTGTCTGATCCACAGACCCACTGGGATTCCTCTTGATGTGAGATCAGACTCACCAGCAGTAGGATGTTAGATCATCGTTCAAACGATGGTTACTGGGCCTTATTTGAAAACGTCAAATGGAAATGGACTGGGTGATTTTCTGTTTTAATTTCTTTCTGCTGTTAGCTGAACCACTGGGCACTTAGCTTGACCAAATGTCCATGCATCACTAATGTTAAATAATCTGAATAATCCATTTAATTAGTGTACTACAACACAGGCAGATGATGCAGTGATGTTAAATCTGTTCTGCTCTGGAAGACGTTTGGTCTTAAATTGTTCCTGTTCTTCATTACCGTTGCCTTTTTCTGCATCGTGTCCAATCACAACGAGCCCGATAAGTTTTGACCAGTTGGGTGTATAAGGAATAGATCTGACACCAGTGCAGGAATGTGTAGACCTACCAATGATATCTTTGTGAAATTCACCCTGGTGTTCCTCCTTTTCAACATGAATGGCAGTGAGTGGTGTTAAGTTTAAAACAACTCACTTTTCGAGATCCATTCATTTGTAATACAATTTTACGGTGGGGATTGTGTGAAATGATGAATTTTGATTATGTACATCGTGACACACCACAGTGGGACTTTTGTGTTGTGCCGCTGCAAACCTTATTAAATCTCTTATTCTGTCAGGGTTTAAGTTTAATTTTCAGAATAGACATGTATACATTGTGTAGATGCTATGTAAAATCATTATTCTTATTATACATATGAATTCTCTGCTTTATATTTCATTTTGCTCCAGACCAAAAACATTCATTATGATTGGGGGAAAGACTGCAGGGCTTGGATGCAACATGACAAACAAGGCAGAACATTTCGTTTGGCTTCGTACGAATTAATCAGTGGAAATGGGCAGACATGTAGAGCAAACAGTCATTTAAGACTCTGCTGAGACACTGATGGAAACCGTGATTCAATTAGATACTGAGCTCTTAAAGATGCAACAAGTCTTTTAGCTCAGGAGGGAGGACAACAACCCCAGCTAGCTTTAACAGAAACCCACAACTGATTTACTGGTCATACTTTATTTTTCTATAAATGAATATTGTTGAAAATATTAAAATTGCACCAATGTGCTACTGTGTTTATATTTAATTCTCTAAATCCTTGAAAAAATGTGAGACTCCACGTGTGTAAAATACAGCCTCAGTAGCTTGAAACTACTTCAGTTTATTGTTAAGCACATTTTGCTGCTCATTTGCATTGCATCAGAAACTGGCATTAACCCTGTATGACCATATAAAGGATCTCTCTTTAACATCAAATATTCAAACATCAGATTTGATGTGCTACAAAAATAAAAGAAATGTGATCATTGCATTTAACATTATTGAGAAGAGTATATCTATCTGATTTAAATCGCATAACATCCACATGAAACATTCAGGATTCCAGAGAAATTGTTGCCGTTGCTTTAAACGGCAGTTGTATTGAGTCCAAGACATTAGGGGCTGTTACTGTGGGAGCTTTATTATTCCCTCTCCTACCGAGTAAACTTTGAGCCTGCATTTGGCTATTAATCAGACAATTGCAAAAGCGTTCTTAGTCCTTAAGTGCCTATTTGCATATCCTATAAAGCGGTGGCTGAATGTACGTGATCAAGTGACACATTTTAGCGGTAAAGGGGAACTCATATCTCAAGCGAAACAACACAAAGTAGATTTTTAGTGTTTTCATGATTAAAATTCAGGTGTCTTTCTAAGAGTCAGTCGATGTTTTATTAGCATTTGATTATTGCGCACTTTGAATTTGACTGCATTGAAAAGACTTGAATGATGGAATGCAGCCCAGTGAGGTTTTCTGTATTTTTGTTTGGCATTTGGTGGGTGTTGTCAGTTTAGGGTTGGGGCAGCACGGAGCTGAGAGGCACTGTGAGCCTCATGCTGAGTCCCCTGGTGCTGCCCCCTCTCATCTATGAGAAGAGTCTCTTCTCCCCTGCTAAGTTTGCAAAGTCCAATTTTCAGCTAATATGGAGGTCGCAACAGCAGGCGCAGAGGGCGTAGTAGGACATAATGGCTATGGGATTGTAAATATTGGTTTTAGAGAGACACAATTGGAGGGCAAGCGGAGAGAAATTTCCATAGAGTATGTGCTAGCACCATTGGAGGCCTTGGTGCGGCAGAATAGATTTTCCATTCTAGTGTGTCACATTAGATTTTCGGAGGTGCTCAGTGGCAGGTACATGTCATTAGTAACACTTTAGCACAGTAATGAACCTTTTTATTTATCCGGTGCTTCTCTCATGAATGAATAAGGAGCTGCTCCCCAACTGTGCCCATCCATGAGGAGCAGACAGAGGAGGCAGAGAGAGAGAGAGAGAGAGAGGGGGGAGAAAGAGAGAGAGAGAGACAGAGAGAGCCTGGAGCACCATGAAGTCGAAAAGGGGAACGTGGAGCCCAGGGGAATGCTGAGGAGGGTTAAATGATCATTATTGTGACACTCGCATGCACACACTAACACACACATGCGCTCACATATGCATTAGTGAACAAAAGAGCATACACACACATGCGCACAAGCACACACACACACATGCACACTCCCCACCTCCACTCCCTGGGGTCCTGATCTGACACTCTATTTACACACACATTTACACAGTCTACTCCCTCCTTTATAAAGCTGACAGGTACTTAAGCGGTACATTACTCTGAGGAGCTCAAGCCTCACGGCGGTGTAACCAAACTGTCCATTCACTGCTAGCCTTGTCTCAGTGTTCATTCAATAATGGCCTCACAGAAATGCACCAGTAACGAGCGCTTGTAACTGGGCAGGCAGGCTATGGGAGTCTGACACTAAGCATCAGGAGACTTTTAGGATGGACCCAGGCTCATTGAGTGGAAAAGAAAAATCTGTCAGGGTCCAGTAGCTTGTAGAGACACTGAGAGCCTCGGTTTCAGTCAGTGGGAGTTTCAGTCACATGGGAGCTCAGCTCTCCAGACCCGCTGATACCAGCAGAGTTGCTTGACGTTTCTCTGCTCCTGTTAGTGTCTCTTTCCCCTGTGCTGCATCAGAAATCAATAGTACAAATGGGTTTATCTGAGTCTTGATATCACTAAAAACAAATCATTGCATGTCTGTCTTAGGTCAGTGACTTTAACCATTGTTATACAGGTGGCAAACCTCAATCTTAGCACCTCCTACTCGGCTCCTCTCAGATCCCAGCCTGGTGCAGTGAAGCGGTTAGAGTGGCAATGGCTGGCGTGGTCAGGGCCCCATGTCACCCCCAGCATCCTCAGTGTTCATTTCCCTTTCATCTTGAGTGTGAAATCGCTGCCGGTGCAGCGCTGACCTCAGCATTAAGAGGTCAACTATTGAAATCTGATGTGCGCCTCTCTGGCTGAGGGACTTCAACAGATGGAGGGAAAGAGAGGGAAGGTAAGAAATGGAAGGAGAAAAGAGGCTCTTAAAAAAGAATCATCTCAACAAGTCGTCCATTATAGCACCTAAAGTGTTTTCAAAAAGTTACTTTGCTCAAAATAAGTTCAAAAATCTGTTAGCAGAGTAAGAAATTGTTTCTGATTTGTGGATCAAGAATTTTCTCGACTCTAGTGAACTGCTTTATTAATTTGGTAAAAGATGATCAGAATTTTTAAGATTAAACATTTTAGTAGATTATTAGCATTCTTATGGGGAGGTGAGCATCTTTAAATCTCTGCAAAAGCATCACCGTCTGAGCCTTTATTATACTGTAGAAACATAAGAAGTGAAGAGGAGATGTGATGATGAATTTGAATGTCACCATGAAAATGTGCATACATGTATTCAAGGTCATGTGCAGTATTTTGACACACCTTGTTTGTTTCCATCTTAAAACACTCCCACTCATGTAAATACGTAAGTACTTTGTAGCTGTTTGCACATTTATTTGCTAGTAACATTATGTTTTACTTTCATATTTTTCCTCACAGTTGAGGGCACTAATATCTCTGAGTAGAGAAACTCCCACAACTCCAAACTTTGCAGCTTTTGGCAGCTTTCTACAAAATACATGCCAGAACTTCCTGTCTCCATGTGTTTCAAACATAAGGTTCTGCATTTAAAGTCAATTCGACACCTCATCTCAGTATGAATCCCCTCCGAAAGCATATGTGATATGAAGCGTCAGAGAAGTTTGAGGTCTTGTCTCATATTTCCCATCGGCTACACTTTCATCCCTCTCTCTGCAGCAGACCACCCCTAGCAACCCTACCCAAATAAGGTGTTCTGCCTTCAATACTCTCCTCTCTGAAGAATCTGAAGAGTTTGGAATCTGCCGAAACTTTGGATCTCAAACACAAACATCTTTTATTCAAAGGGTGTCTGTAATCACAAATAAATAGCATTTCTAGCGATGAGCACAAGGCACAAGAGAGAGAGAGGAGCCTATCTCAGGAGCAGATAACTAGTAGATATGATTCCTTAGATAAGGAGCAGTAATTTGGCTTTTAGAGATAGCTCCGGGGGCCGCTGTGCTGAGCTGCGCTGATTTACTGTGTGTATGGGAGGTTGTTTTTTTCCACATTTTATCTCTCCTGTTGAAGAGCTTTTCATCTCTGATGATTTTCTCTCTTTTTTATGTATTTCCCCCAGAAGGTGAGATCACAAACCCACAGAAGGCAGAGTGGCATGTTTTAAAGCGATGGACAAAATACAAATATTTGAAAATGTATTTCATGGTAATTATGTCAGGTTTCATGGCCTTGGCACAGTACTGAGGCACAGCCTGGATGCCTTAATTTGTATAGAAACTGTAATCATTTGTTCATTTCAAGGTGAAAATTGCATTTTTTAATTTAAATTGTATCCTGCGTGATAGGCTATTATCTAGAAAAATTGTCGCTGTGTATGGCGGTCTATGCCCTGCCGTCACGCCTGTTTAGAGCCCACCTCTCCTGAGAAAGGGCTTATATATGAATCTCCTGACTGAATGCACCCAGCTTGTTCTTCACTTAGGGCCGCCACTGCACTCATTTCCATTTTTGTTATTAATATTAATTAGTTTGAGAGCACAGCTCAGATTTTAAATGTAAATCAAGCTTGGCTTCACAGTGATTTTTATCTTGCTGTGATTTCTTAGATTTACAACTTTACTTGGACTTTTTTTTTCTCCTTTCGTTTTTTAAAAACTGCTTTAAGGGAAGTGTGCATTGGTCTGAGTGTGTATTTGTGCATGTATGTGCACATTTGTATTTGGACAAATCATGTCGCATAAACTAAATGTAAACTGATCAAATGCAATAAAATATTTTAGGATTGGGACACACAGTTAAGGATAAATCTGATGACTTTAAGCTATGACAATACCCACATTTGAGCTCTTGCTTTTTACTTATACATGACAGATTGTCTATCTATAATACCTGAAAGGGGTAACCATGAAATTCAAAAAACCTAAAATGTTCTGAAAATAAGATTTTCTCCCTATGCAAAACACACAGTTGGGTAGAAGATATATGCACACCAAGCTGTGCGTCTGTGTCTGTGTCAGTGGGATCCTTGAGGTGACGAGCACAAAGCTGAGGCTCAGGTACACGGCGTATGCTGGCATAATTACAGGATTTGGAGGATTATTATACTGTAAGTGCTTTCATGGCGACAGCTGGGAGCTTTTTACTCTCCGTGACACATAATCTCAAAGAATAAAACCAAGACCCCCAGAGCATCTCTTAATCATTTCTTAGCATACCTGCACACGGCTCTGAACTCTCTTTCTGAAGACAGATTTGTAAAATTAGAATATAATTATCATATCTGGTATAAATCATTCTAAAGTCATGTTTTCAAATACATATTTTCCTTAAAATGGTGACATTTCTGGCCTGTTTTTCTCCACAGAAGGCCCCTCACTGCACGTTGTGTTCTTCTTCTTCATGGCTTTCCTGACTCTTCACCAGCGTGTTATTTATCATAGCATGGCCAGGTTTCTGGAGCCTGGTCCTAAATTAGATCTGAATCAGAGCTTCTATTCCATGGCTCAATCTGAGAGTGGGTATGACCAGGCTGAGGCTGTGACTTCTCTATCGCTGCCTCCTGAGTGATAGGGCCTCCTGGTCTCTACAGCGAGGCTCAGGAGTTTCATTTCCATCCCTGTGATCTAAACAAACCCATTACCGCCAGCCATTTATGCACAGGGGCAGTACGCAAGCCCCGGGCCTGAGGACACAGCCCACGGCTAAGCTACCGTGGCGCAGAGCCACCTTCAATGGCCGTATGTCCACATAGAGAGGGAAGAGGAGGAACGGAGAGCTCGGGCCTCTGCACTTTATCTAAACCACTCCAGAGAGGCGAGTGGAATCGGCTCTTGTGGGCTCTGTTTATCCTCTGCTCCTGTAGTCAATCAATTAGGGGATCAAAGGAGGAGATGAGGGGAAGTGTCACAAAGCTCTCCCACACACCACTGCCTGAGCTGCCACCTCGTCCAGTCTGAGTGACAGCAGACCGGAGGGAGACAAAACTCTGGGGCCGGCACCTCAGGAGACAAGCTGGAGCAAAGGGGACAACCATGGCACATGCCAAGGTCTAATCTGGACAACCAGAACACAAACTTTTAGAGGAATATATGAGGGATGACACACAGCAGGCAAAGAGCCACCAAACAATACATATTAAAATGTTGAGAGGATCCACTGAAGTCTCCTCAGAGTGAACACTGCTTTAGAATTGACCACATTTCTGCCTTATTGACATGCTACTCCAGAGCCCAAGAATATTTTCTTTTTTATAAGTATGTGTGTTATAATTAGACACTGATGATAATTTCCATTTGCATCCAATTTAACTGATGATGTGGTGATAACAGTGCAGTTTGTAGCTGATTTGAATCTGTAAATCTAAAGGGAATACTAAATATTTATACTCGCTGAGCTGTTCAAAGTATGAAATATGAATGATAGTTACTTCATGATAACACAGGCTGAATAGAAGTTGATTTAGATGAGCACTTACTTTATTTAGCATCAAATTTATCTCCTAATACAATTTGATGTTAATGATGTTAATACTTGTGATAAGTGATGCCTTTAATTAGTTTTATTTAATTGCAAATTAACAGTAAAGTATTGGTTATTGTTTTATGGTATACAAAATGTAAACACACCTCTCTCAGATCAACTTGGCGTGATTTGCTTCTTTACTAATTTACACAAGATTATGTATAGACACTTTATAGCTACAGTGACTGCAGACATACCCAACATGTTTGAGATTGTTTAAAATCTGTCAGGACTGAATGAACATACCAAAGGCGTGTTTGACATAACTCCAGCAGTGCTGATTGTAAAAACTGAATGAGCTCAACTGTTACTGACGTGTAATATAAAACATAGCGGATGCTTCCATACCACACTGGTTAGTTCCCCTGCATTCACACCATGCCACAGAGATTTGCAGACAGCATTCCCGGGGCCAGCGGCAGGAGAGGACAGCGCTGCTGGTCAGTGGCTAGAATGAATGACTTCCTACAGCTGCAACAAGACACGCTCTCAGTCTGTGTCTCTGAGTCTGGGACGTCTGAGCTCTCATCACTCCCTAATCACATCACCAGCACTGGAACAGTCACTGGTGGCCTGCTGGCTCTACTAATGTACTTGAACACACACGGAGGACACACACACACACACACACACACACACACACACACACACACACACACACACACACAAACACACACACACACACACACACACACACACACACACACACACACACACACACACACACACACAAATGCACAGGCAATGTGCATATACTTAGATATTCGTACAGCCTGTGCACAGGTGCACTCATAAACTTCACACTAGGACTGCAACCAATAATTATTTTCATTATCGATTAATCTGCTGACCTTTTTTTAAATTAATAATTATATTGTAGTCCAATAAATGTAAGAAAATACTGAACAATACCGATCACAATATCTAAATCTCAAAAATATTCAGTTCACAATGATCATTTATGTTTAAAGAGCGACTTAAACAATCAATCAACAATAAAAATTGTGGTCAATTAATTTTATTTTATCAATTATTTGAGGAATCACAATACTTCACACATGCATGCACATGGTCAAACTCATTTGCAAAACAATCAGCACGCACAATAAAGAAGAGACAAATGGCAGAATCAGTTTTGGATCTTTAATTGATAACAGTTACGCCAGTGTTACAGTAAACACACCAACAGGCTGAAGGTAGTAAATACCAGTACAAGTTTCCCACTACTCTAATACTTCATACAGCAGAATAAATTATACCATGATAATATACACACATGCGGAACAGAAAAAGGAGTAAAGCAAAGCACAGATGTCAGAAAGCAACTAAACAGGTTAAGGGTCAAACAGACGGGAGGGGGGATAAGGAGTTGTATGCTTTAAATATCCAAATGTTTATTGACGCAAGTGTTAGAAATGGGTTTGATACACTAAAGACGATTCTAAAATTCTTCCTTTTTAAAATATACACATGAGTGAGGCGTCTAAGCGGAGCAGTTGGAACTGCTGCGATTCAGTGCGGAGTCAGCGTTACTTTGACTTTTTCTCCTGAAGTCTTATTGGTCCACAAATCAAATGTGACTCGATTCAGTTTCCCAGAGCAGAGACAATGTCTTCACCAGCTTCATCATCCTCATCATCATTGTCATGCTGAACCGTTGGTGGACTCCCACACCGAAGTCTCTGGGGTTTTCGGGTGTGTGTTCAGGTCCTCGGTCCAGGCAAGTCTGGTCTGCACTTATAATAAGTCTGTAAGATCTGGTGGTCAAAAACACCCTCGAAATGCTCTGACGCATGAAGATGTTTCGTCCAGCCACCTTTCAAATATACAGCGGTCCTGTGGTCCAGGGAGTCTATCTGTGTCACCAAGCTTTCATTTTCCATTGAGCTCAGTTTGATCCTCCTTTATACAAATTTAATTGGAACATTTTTAATGGAATTTATATTTTACTAATTTATACAAATTCATTCTTACCTGGGTCCAAAACAGTAACAAAACTTTTGGTCAAAACAAGTAAACCAATTAAATACAATTAAAAACAAAACCAACAGAAAACAAGCCAGTTAAGGAAACTCAAATCAAACATTTACTTCCACAGATCCCTCGCTTACCTACCACTCGACATAGTTTTGTTTTAGTATAAAACATACTCTTTATAAACAAACAATACACAATCTGCTCCAGCTACTGTACAGTTTTCAGTTTTTAAAAGGCGACTGAGGACCGAATCCTGTCTTGAGATAAAGTGAACACTTCTGTGTACATCATCATCACACTGATGCCAAGGAAAGAAAAAAACACACACACATCTCAAAGGAACAGCTGGTCCTGGATCGTGTCAAAAGTTAACTATGAGTGCTACACAAATGTCTCATATCCACTATTCTTTAAATTTTTTCTTCTTTTTGTACATTTCAGTGAGTGCGTCAAAGCGAGGATTAGAGGGGGCTCCGGTCCAAACCAGAGAGGGGGGCCAATCAGTGGTGTTACCTGTGCCCTTTCACAACTGACTGGATTAAATGATTTTCCAGAGTGCATGTGAATGGCACAGCTTGTGTACTTTTTAATCTCATAACAGAAAGCATTGGAATGCTTGTAGTATATTCGTAGATTGAGCCTGTGGAATGTTTTGAGGAATGCTTATTTAGTCCAAGAGTGGAAACCAACTGAAGGTGCATTTACAAAATGTGCTAATTACTCTATAAAAACAGAAATAGTGACTGGTAATAGGAAGGGTCACTGTGAATTAGCTTTGACATTATTTTTGTGTGATTTAATCTGCTTTACACTGTTAAAGTCACTCAGGGTTCCCTGGCAGATGGGATTTGGGATGAGCAGAGGAGGGGGAATTGAGTTAGCCCTCCTTGGCAAGGTCCATATTTCTAAACAAAATACATTAATTTCCCCAATCCTGTTTTTGCAGACAATGCCCCCCTCCCCATGGACCGCGGCTAAGGATGGGATGGAGGTTATAAGGGGAAAGCTATTGGCCGCCACAACGCTGCTTTAATTCCCTGCAGAATCCATCCAGCCAGACTTCCCACAGAGTGGCCAAGTTCTTTAGGAATGTCAAGATGAATTTGAAAGTGGGAAGGTCAAATCGCTCACGAACATTAGAGCTCAGGGAACAGGCTGAGGAACAGCAGCTTGGAAAACAATCATCTTCTCTTGTGTGACTGTGCCGACACGCAGAACATGCACACGCAACAGACACTCACTCCCAAATCGTCTCAGTCATTCACACTGTGTTTTACACACCAACATCTAACAGAGAAAAGAGATACGAATGGAATCAAAGAACAACATAAATCACATTAACCATAATCATATAACAGCAACAATAATCTTAACAATATCAAAAAGGAACAAGAATAAGAGTCGTTCAAATGATATTGGCTTTGTTAACTACTATGAACAGCAAGGTCAAAGTACATGTTGTTGATGGCTCTAAATGTGTGCTGGACTGCAGCCATGACAAAGAGGAACCCAGGCCAAGGCGGCCGACTATCCTCGGGTGTTCTGGGGTCCTGTCTGGCCTTCTGAGTAAAACAAAACAGGGTGTGGGGCTGGGGTAGGAGTACAAGGAGCAGGCAGCGACGCCCAAATATTGAGGAGAGCGGGTGCAGAGCCGCCTGGTGGTTGACAATGGCGTGAAAAGTTTAGTTCCATTCCCCGAAGAGCCTTGTCACACCCGCAAGCGTCCCTTTCTCCGGTGCACAGCGAGGCTGCATGTCTGTGCGCTGATGTCATGGCCGGGCTGCAGAGTGAGCAGCAGAGAGACGAGCTGGAGTTGGAGTCCAGACTTGATGGAGCATGGAGGAGGGTGGCAGAGGGCGGAGGAGAGTGGTGCAGGGTGTCTCTAGTAGGCCTGTCCCGTCTCCACCTGCAGCAGTCCCAGCACGGCTGAGTGGTCTCCAAGTTTCATCCTCCTCTGAGTGGACAAGCTCACGTTCTTAGCCAGGTAGTCTACAGCAGCTACACAGAAACAAAAAGACAGGGGGGAAACACACGTCAGACAGGTGGTAGATTCCTGAGACATATGTCCTATTCACTCTCATTTCATTTCTCTGATTAAGGCTGAAATAAGTTGTGGCAGAAGCGAGTGAGTCAAATGAAAAACAATTCACACAGAGAGAGTGAAAGATAAAAACCCCTCCCCTGTCCCTTGTCTGAGGTTGGCACGCTGCTGGCACGGAGCATGTGCATCCTGGTAAAGTCTCCATGCTGTCACTCAGACGGGTCCCCGTGTGTGTTCTATGTGCCAGTCTTCATTACACTTGGCATCTCTGATTTCATGCCCTCCACACTCCACATGGCCGATCATTTTCATCCTCAGACAGCAGCTCTCTCCTCTCTCCTCCATTCATTACCCATCTACTGTGCTCAATCACCATCTTAATTAACCTCACATCAGCTCACATCCGCACTGCCATCAGTTTCTTGCTGCTGACAAAAACACTGGTACGCACACACTCGAAACGTGATGGATAGACACGCACTCATGTGCATTCACGCGCCGCAACACAAACACGTAAAAAAAGAAGAAAGCCAGCAGATGCACAGTGCAGCATATCACTACTAGAAGCTGCATAAATACAAACAAATGTCGGCTAGCTGGCGCTGGCTAGCTTGTTGGGGAAGTGTGCTTTATTTTACCTCCTATGAATGGCTGTGACAGCATCAGTCAATTATGCTAATCTAATAAAGCAAACTCTTTCCTGCCCTGAGGGTGTGTGTATGTGTGTCTGTGATGGAGAACAGAGAAAGAGGGAGAGAGAGAGAGGTGGGCAAGAGGACACTGTGGCCCCTGAGGGTGTGCCGTTCTTTGAAGTGGCCCTCTCCTCTTTCCCATCCAAGTGGAGTGGGGTGTGACTAAGGCAGCTCTCTAGGAGGATGGTGGCGGTGTTGGTGGTGGTGGTGTGAGGGAGGGGGGTCTTTATCAAGAGCACGTGTCTCCCTCCACCAGCCAGGGTGCAAAGGTCAGGAGGCTCTCTTGCTTGGGAGCTGGGCATCACTTCACAGGCTTTTTAAATCTAGTCAACTTAAGAGGGGGATATAAAAGAATGACCTGCTCTCGTTTGGACAAAAGCGCTTGCTTCTTCAGCAACTTAAGCTAAACACAATCATACAGTATGTAAATGTTAACGCAGGGTTTACTCACTCTGGCCGTACTGGCTGTACTGGTAGCCTGCAGTGACGGGGTCCACGCTGTAGCTGGTGGCGCTGTAGGTGGGGGGGCAGTATGACTGGGAGGAAGCCAGGCTGTCCACACTCTTGATGGTGTCAGAGCGCTGGCTGCAGCTGGCTGAGATGGGGTTGGAGCTCTCCAGGCTGCTGTGCAGGGGGGAAATGGAAAAGTCGTGCTGGGGCTGGGAGGATACGGCGCTGGGGTTGCTCAGGATACTCATCACCTGGGGGGAAGGGGGAACGGAGGATGTTAGAAATTTGGAAAATTGAGGATCAAAGCATTGACAGAGTTGCGGGAAAGTACTTTTTTCTGCAAATATAGAGCCATCCTAGCACTTCACGGTAAAGATGGCAATAGAAATACACCATTTCAACTTTGAAATAGGGAATGGGAAAAACTTTTTTTTTTTAAAGAGCAGGGGGAAGGATACAAGAAGGGTGATGAGGTTAAAAAAAAGAGAAAGGGAACAAGAGAGACTGTTTCCATTAGCTGGCGCTGTCAGTAAGTGTTCTGCTGTGGGACAGAAGGGTCCCAGGGTGATAATAGACCCACCATCCGTGCCAGACAGCCCCTGTCCCGGAGCCTGAGGCCTGAGCCCGAGCCTACAGCACAACAAGCACCAAGGGAGTCCCTAATCCCTCGCCCCTAGCCTACCCATCTCATGAATAGTAATGGGGTTGGAACTGGTAAATGATCCCCTCAGATCCCCACACAAAGTAGGCTCCACAAACCTTACTGAGGGGCCCGCTGATACTGCAGGTTGAGGCTCGCCTGAATATCACAGTGTGTATATTATTCATAGTGCATAAAAGCTTCCAATTCAATATTCTAGATTAATGTAATAGCATGTGACATTCGTCAGAAGAAGGTCTCAAAATATGTTAAAATGGAAGAGATTACCTCTAGTGCTACTCCAGTCTGAAGCACAGCGGCCCAGAACACTGTGAAGAATTTTGTTTTCTTATGCTCCGAGTTTCTTTAAGTGAAAAAGGAAAGTGGAGTGTGTGTGTGTGTGTGTGTGTGTGTGTGGGAGGGGGTGGTAAAAAGGGAATTGTCCCACACATGCTTCCCTCCTATAGTAGGGAAGCCTTCCCTTCAACATCAGGTTCATGTTGAGTTTTGCTATGCTGCACTGGCCTTTGGCCCCTTGGCTGCTAAACCAATTAGCCCATCATGGAGGTGGTTACACAGGGGTGATACATAGGCAGACATATGTTTGCATGCACGCACACACGAATGGACATATGCGTGCACACACACATAAGCTGTGAACATAGAGGGGCAAGCCAAACAGTCCACAACTGATGCACTTGGCCAGGAATATCCCGCAGAGGGAAAATTAACCATATTCTGCAAATTAATCATATCTTTAGAAAAGGCCTCCCAGGAAATATAAAGCACTCGAAGCACATCAGAAACATAACGGCTGGTTAGTCATTTCCACATGTTAATTCTATCAGTATGGAAACCCCCACCCCGTCCCCTCCACATCTGCGGACAAAGCATGTGACATGTATCCATAAGAGGGAGATTCATGGCCCTCTTCATGCTGGACACATGTGATGCTCCCTCCCATATGGAGCCGGGCTGGAGGATGAGAGGAATATTATGTCCTGATGGTTTGTGGTGGCTAAAAGTGAAAGGGGGGAGAGCTTGTTAAGTGTCCTGAGAAAGACAGCTGGAGGGCATGAGTCCATTTTAGTCATTGGTTAATTGAAGCTTGATTACATCGCTTCCGTTAGCCAACAATTGGCCCGAATATTATTCATGCTCATAAAAGTTCTTCAAAAGAAAATGACTTCTTATCATTGACATTGTGGCAGTTTTGCTATTTTAGAATGAATTAGGATGGGTCGGACACTTTAGAGTCTAACAAGTATTGTCATCTGTGAGGTTGTCGCTATCCTTCAGTTGTCCTTCCCAAGAGAGGATTCTGTCTTAATGATTTGAATTTTGCTAGAGGGAAGAAGGTAAGCTCTTCTAAAGTAGTCAGGTTCTCATCAGCTGTGTATAAGTTAGATTTTGTGTTCTCAAAACTATAAAAAAATTCAATGTTGTCTCCATTGTCCTCTCAATCTGATGAAGGTGCAGAGAGAGGTGAATTTATCGTTAAAGTGCCAGGTTTGACTATGTTCCACTTCAGTCTCTCAACAAAGTCATCTCCTTCACCCACATGTACAGAATTTTATGTTATAATTGCATGGCTTTGTCACTTTGATGTCCCCATAAAGTTTTCTCCCTTCACATTCAGGGGTTAAACGATACTTAGTCACAAAAGCTTGTAAAAAAAAACATTTGCAGCTGGATACCTTCATGTGTTTCTGTTGCTACATGCGTTGTAAAACAAAAACTTTATAGATGTAAAATTCTGTCACAAACTCTTCGTGAGTGAATTTACTCTTAGAGAGGAATAAAAAGCGCTTTGTTAGAGTTTTATATATGTAACATGCACACAGCTTGATAGACATTAATGGAATGTGGTTTTGGATTGACATGGTTATTGTCAATGCAATTTTCACTGGAGTTTCCCTGGATGGGGTCTGGTGCACCAGGATGTTACGCAAGTTTTAAATTACACATCTCAGTAGTGTACACTCAGGTGCATTAAACAAGACTTGTGGAGTTTGAGTTAGTGTAAAATTTAAGAGCTGAAAAAAAAAGAAGAAATCTTAACAACCACATTATTTTTTCCTAATATACTCTTTACACTCTTGCAGAGAAGACTTCCTCCTTGCTTCTCTCCCTCCCTCCCTCTCCTCTTCCCCCACCTCCCTCTCTTTCCTTGCATACAGCGTCCTCAGCAGCCCAGAGTTCGTTTGTTGTTTGACGTTGTGTGAGTGCTGGTTTGGGAGATAATGTGAGCCAGGACCTAGTTTAAAGGACAATGCTCCAGGGCGTTCCCTGCCTCCTCTGCCCCCCCACCCTCTCCTTCTCCTTCTTTGCTCCCTCTCTACAGATAGATTACTTTATAAATAATAATAAAAAAGTAATTAATTCTCTCAACTTCTGAGCCCTCCAGCCTGTGGCGAAGTGAATGGGGAAGTGTAAATTGATACAATGTGCATCCTTACAGATAAATAAATAGCACACTTGAGACACAAAAAGAGGCCCTTTCATACCTCCCTAATTTCTTCAACAGTCAAATTACATTTTTTTTTTGTCTGTGCGAATGTTTGACGAGATGTTCTTTGTTGGATTTCTTTCCAGAATAAAACAATGTGACAGAGACAGAGCTGAGAGAAACACTGTGAGTGATACAAGAAAAAAATAAAAACAAAAATAAGGGGGAAACAAGTCAGCAAAGCAATAGAGTGTAGATGTGCTGTAACACAACACATTGTTTTAAATTAAAACTTGTTGGTGTTATTGAACTTAAACCATTTAGTTATATCTTGAGCAATTTTGAAATGTGCAGCATTTATGTCTTTTTATACAGTATAATGTCCCCCAAATCTGTGACTATCTGTCATATTATATTGGGACTGTTTGTCCCCGTTCAAGCACCTGACAATAATAAGTGGGCACATGAACTCTTGCGTTGGACTAAAACAACACAAATTCACAAATGTAAAGAGAGGAAATGGAGCAGTGAAAATATGATAGCCTATAGAAAGAGGGCGAGGGGGGCAGAGGAGAGAAGAGAAAGTGATACAGAGTGAGTGAGAGGAAAGTGGAGGCTTTGGGAAGTACAAAGACTCCTGTAGGACTGCGCTGGCCTGAGGGCTAGCCTGCCTGGAGAGCTGATAGGAGCCCCTTCTGTTCCATTCCCGGCGCCAGCGCCAACACACCCCACTCCACAAATACTCTTAATCTGCGCAAGACTGGATTAGTTCCTCTGTCACCGATAGCTCCCTGTTCTGCCCAAATCAAAATGCCCCCAAGATGTACCTTTAAGTTAGGCAGAGGTCACCGGGGCAGACAGGGAAAAATGAGCACTCCAAATGTCTGTAAGTTATCTGAGTGCTGCAGAATAGCATCTTGCACCTTAGCAGATCTGCTTGGCTGATATTCGCTTCAGCAGAGAATGATTAAAGATCCACAGTGATGACACTGAATTTCAGATCAATATTTGAAGGCCAGTCCTGAGGGTGTGATTACAGGAAGAGAATAATGTTTAAATCTGTGACCCAGGACTCACATAGATCCAGTGTCTGGAAAGTGTCTGACTTTGAGAACAGCTCTTAGACAAGAAATATGTATATATGTATATATATATATATATATATATATATATATATATATATATATACATACAACTGTATGTACATATATATATAACTTTTAATTTTAATTTAAAATCCTCTTTCAAAATCTGAATCAAACGCCCCAAAAAACAAACACGAAAGAAGTAAATAACAAATGAAAATATCATCCCCCCCAAAGTCAGTCGACTCCTAGTCCTACAATGTTCCACCCTTCCCCCATCCCTCACATGAGAGGGCCGGCCCAGCGGGCAGTAAGGCCCCTCATCTGAGCAGACAAAATGACTATTTAAAAATAACAGTGATTGCATAAATTGAATTAAAGCGTTTTGGTCACGGTGGAGGTGGCGCGAGGGGTGGCGTGGGGCCACAGCAGACAGCCGGGATGGTGGCAGGCAGCAGATGATGGGCTCTGGCCTGCATGCCACTGTGTTAATTGGCCGCAGCACATTAATAAAAACTGAAAAGTGTCTTCCAGCGCCATAGGATGAAGAGACAGAAGCAGAATGAGAGGTAGAATGGGAGGAAGGGTGGAGGAGGGGGGCCTTGGTGCTGGAGGGAGAGAACTGGGCCTTTGAAGAATGTGGTGCGTATAGGGGGTTGGGGTGGGGTGCTAATTGTGTTCAATTAATTGGCTGATTGGCACTGACAGAATCTGGGCATTGACAAGGCAGGCACAGATGAGGACGATTAGTGGGCACTGGAACAAGCTGTCACTCCTCACAACATGTTAGCCACCCCGCGCCTGTGTCTCTTCTCCCCACACTCCAGGAAGCTGTTCATGCATACAAAGGAAGCTAAAACAAGTGGAAATTGAATAGAATTCATATTTATTTTAGTGTCCACACCTCTTCTCTCTATCTTTGCAAATTTTCATTAAACTAAATCCTCTCCAGCCCACTTTAGCTCATGCTAGTCTTAATGTTCAAGAAAGCACAGCTGCTCAAGCTGGAGGACAGCCCCCCTCCCTCCTAAACGTCCCACAGTATAAGCTATAAACTTGGCCCCGCACTAACCAGAGGTTAATATGCCGTCTATTGGACTGCAATTGGAGAACGTGTGGGGAGCAATCCTCTATTCTCTGGTAGTGATATGCTTGAGTAACTATGGGATGGATTCAGCCACTGGGAACAAGAGAGGCCCCTTCAAAGTGCACACACACACACACACACACACACACACACACACACACACACACACACACACACACACACAGACTTCAACTCTCAGCACCTTGCACCAACGCCTCTTCTAAATTAACCGGCAGATTTTCTGATTCCAGGAGAGTGGTTTCAGCGAGGCAGGGCCTGTGTGTGTGTGAGGGAGCAGTCCCAGAAGGAAAGCGAGGCGGATCGAGGGAGTGAAGGAGAAAAAGGGTGGAGGAAGAGGAGGAGGAGGGGAGGGTGGGGGATGTTTGCTAAAAACAGCAGGGGCCAGGTCTAGTGAAAAATGTCAGGTCAAATTGTTCTTGACAGTGTTAATATCTGCACCTCATAGCCATAATTACATGTAAATAAATAGTGAAATAGCTCTCAGCTGGAGACTGAGAGGGGAGAGCTGCTGCATGAGACAACCAGCTGAGGACCCAACCACCTCCCATATTCTCATCTTATTGTCAGGAGGAAGAAGGGAGGAGAGAGAACGAGACATGTGCAATGAAGCATGCTGGCAATAGATACTCATATTTCTAGCCTTTTTCTTTTTTTTCTTTTTTTTTTTCACAAAGAAAACCGTGAGTGTTAGATCAACTTTGCAAAGGGGTCATGAGCACAGTCCACAGTGAAGCGGGGACATGACATCAGAAACCAATGAGGGACATGCAGAAAGAGACAGCGAGAAGGAGGGACAGAATGAGAAAACGTTGGTGAGAAAAAAAAAGTCAAAGAGAGTATTAATCACAGCTATGCACCTGTCAGAGTGGCATCTGGAACTAAAAGGAACCACATGCAGCCAGACATCATCCCGAGACCTCCGGCTAGCAGGACAGGTTCACAGCAAACCAGCCCTCCTTCTTCCCCCGGCTGTCCCATAACCCTGTGCACCCTGACCCTTGACCCCGAAGAGGTAGGTCACCCAGCATATGCCCAAAAGACGCTTCACCTGCCCTGCAGCATGCTATTATAGACTGATTTATTATTATTATTATTATTATTATTATTATTATTATTATTATTATATTATTATTATTATTATTATTATTATTTCATTACAAGTCACCTTCAAATTGTGTGTGTATGAAGCTGGAAATCTCCGCAGATGAGCATGTGACACAGCGTATGTCTGTGTGTAATAGGTATTTTAGATAGGATCGATGTCTGTGCCTATACTTTAATAAAGGCAGTACCGCTCTCCACCTTATAGGCATTTCAACTGCGTGGGACACACAGCATGTGAATCAGTCTCAGTCATTTTCCTCCTTAAATCCCCATCTTCTAGGATTTACTGAAATTCATATTGGCTGCCTCTGCAAGATAAATGTAAATCACATTCCCTTATATTTACTATTTATCAGGATGCAGCAGCTCACTTTCAGCAGGAAATATCTCTCACCCGCACACAAACACCCTTGCATTTAAATAGCATTTTTATTGTCCGCCATAGCCTTTCATCTGGGCGTAGGGAGAAGAGCTGCCTCTCCAGGGGAGAGAGTTGGAGCAAGAGAGGAAGGTGGGGAGAGAGAGGGAGAGAGCAAAGCACTATTGGCAAGGCATCATGGGTATGACAAAAAGCCAAATGGAGGGAAGGAAGGTTGGTAGGTGAAAAATAGATTATGAATACATAAAGCTCCGACCGAAAATATTTTGGAATGAAAAAGAAAATGGCTTCACTTGGGTGCTCGGGAGACCTAAAAGATGGAATGAGCAACAAATGGCTCAGGTACACAGACGGCTCGTAAGCTGCAGTACAGTCTCAGCTCCAAGCGAAAGAGGCCCTTATGTAAAGCCGTGGCTATAACAATGATTTGCTCTATGAGTGGCACCCTTTGGTTCTTTAAGGTGTCTTAAAGCTTCAACTTTAGACTGTTAAATATTAGTTATGTCATCCTTCACAAAGCATACAGTATGTAGATACAAGTCTCTGCAAGCTGCAGAATCAAACCAGGACACATTATCTGACAGGAGACGAAGGCCAACTCAACACGAGGACGACACAATGTGTGCAGAGGTACATTTCTGGTGTCACAGACGCAGAATCTTTCCTCAGAGTTCAAAAGTGTTGCAAAACAACAGCAAACACTAATAATCTGTACAGAAACAGTATAGCCAGTGGATATGATTTACAGTCCCTGGATTTTCTTGGCAGCTGCCAACAGCAGGTCTCTTTTTTCTGAAAGCCTCTTACATCTTTTTTTATACTTGCCAAATTGAAACAGTATTTGTTTTAATGGGAGTTCTAATTAACCAGTATGTATTCCCCCTCTTGCTCTGCGAGTGGCTGAGCTATGAATGCAGGCTATGTGCTCATCCCCTTTGATTTGTTGTCAGTGGAGCCTGCCAGCTGACACAGTGCCCGGTGAGAGGCTTAATGCCCAAGTTTTAATAATGTGGGGGACTACATGAATCTCCCCCTCTCATTGGTATTCAGGTGCAGAATGTCTTGTTAGAAGTCAGGGAGGGAGGCGGAATGAAGCCAGAGCTCCAGATTGTTCCGTACATTTTCCCCTCTCCATTTTTTTTTTTTTTTTGGGACACGGCAGAGCTCGCTTCTTAAAAATAATTCATCCCGTTTTTAAAAGAAGCGTCTGCGCTAGCTAATGGAAGAGCAGCAGCACAGTTTGGAGTCTCCCCTGGCTTATCTCTCTCAGACAGTTGTGGGGAGTCGCTGGTGAGCATGGTGTCAGCGTGCGTGGTACGGTGCAGCGCCGCGCGGGCAGGCAGGCCTGGGGACACAGATCAAAGGGAGGCAGGGGTGAGAGCCGCTCTGCCTCTGATCCCGTGTACGTGTGTGTGTGTGTGTGTGTGTGTGTGTGTGTGTGGAGGCCCGGCCCACTCACACAGCCCAAAGGCCCTCCTCAGATACACACACACATCCTTGTCATTCCAAAACACACAACACTTTCATAAAACTGCAAAACAGAAAAAAAAAGTTCCTCACAAAACTTTGTGAACTTCCTTCATCAAAACAGCAATAAAATCTCTGTCCACCGTACCTATGGTGTTCACCTTGCACCATCGTGCCTTCTTATCGTGCTAAATAACCTGTGAACACCATACAGCATCACTTCAAAGCACTCAACAGTGCATTTCTCGCTGTTACTTTCCAAGAGAAATGCGTTTTCTCCTTTTTTTTATCACCTGGTGTCATTATTTCTTGAAATTTCTCTTGAGGAGTGAAACCAAAGCTCTGCTACTGAGCTGCTCTCACATGACTCCAGTCAGTGCAGTTGTTTTCTTTCCTCTCCCAGCAGGTGTCCCTGTCATGCAATAATGAGGAATTCAGCCCAAATGTTTCCCCACAAATGCAATGTCCATGAACATTGCTTCTAAAAGGCTCTTTAGAATTTCCTATTACCAGGTTTTGTTGGAAAATATACAATATTCTTGAGAGATGACTGTAACAGCCTCTTCAGTTAAAGGAAAGCTGTCTGTCCAAAGCAAATATTGCTTATTTGTTTTCTAGCAAGAGTATGCTAAATTCATATTTGAAGCATCATCATGGCCATTTAAAAGGCAGAGACAAAGAACTAAAAATGAGAAAGGTCATAATAAAAAAGCAGACATAAGCTTAAATCTTCAGGTAAAGATAGAAAAATACTGGAATGCCTGTCCTTCATGCCCTTGCCTTTCCTTCTTTACTAGACCCGCTGTGCCGCTAAATGAAACAAGACCAACAACAAAACACACTTCTGGTTTTTGCCCAACCATGCACAGCTTCACTCTCACCAACCCTAATATACTGCCTCCCTCAACCAGCCAAACACGCTGTATACCCCACAATGACAGCAACCAGTTTGAGAGTGCATGGCTTTTCCACCGCCTGTAATGGGAAAATGTGTGCTGTCGGGATAGGTTATGGGATTGGGATGGACGCGAGCTCCTGTCGGGACTGCTGAACGCTGCAGGATTCCATTACAGACTTGGCACCTCGCCACCGCAGCCCATTTACTGGGAATCAGAGAATTTTTGTCAATCTTTACAGCAACAGCTAGGCCCTCAATGCCAGACACTTGAAGAAATAGCTTGCACATACCAATGCACAAGCATATCTTCTGCAAACAGATGCTGTCTGTAACTTACAATATCAAATTCTCATTTCCATCTCGATAGAGAGTCTCTTTGTGTTGCTTTTTTCCATTACAGGGAAGGGAAAACAGGAGAGTAAAAACATGCTGTGAGTTGTGAAAAATAAACTGTGAGGTGTCGAACGCGGGTGGATAATCATTAAATCAATTAAAAATAATTTTCCAAAGCTGAAACTGATTTGCCGTTTGAGTGAAATTTGTTTAAATGCAAAGACAAAACAGTGTCTGACTCGGACAGGGTAAACTTGATGTTTATTGTGTGGGTTTTCTGTGTTGTGAGTTTTATGTTGTTAGCTGCATGTTGGTACAGAGAGAGAGAGAGATGAGGGCTGCCCAGCCCAGCAGGACACTGGACCACAGAGTGAACTCTGATTCTGCTGTCAGTGTGAACATTCATCTCCATGCTGAGAGACTGATAGGAATGCCACACAGCATTCTGCATGCATTCAATACATTTCAATTCTGTGCAGCACAAACATGGTGTGACACATCAAAACATCCACACCAAATGCTAAAAAAAATACACCACACCAAATGCTAAAAAAAAATAAAAAACATGAAAATTCACAATTTAATTTTTCAATAAATAAATAAATTGAAAAACAAATAAAATAATTTTCAGGTTTAATCAAACCCACTTGATAGAGTAATTGAATAGTGGAAATCCATGCTGTACAGTTGCCCAAAGGCTCCTGTCCTAATCCTCACTATGACAGGAAATGTTTAATATCCCAACACATTCTTGAATGACTGTTAAGAGAGAGGGAGAGAAAGCGACAGTGTACCCCATGCCAGTATTAGAGAGAGCCATTAATGAAAAAAAAAAAAAAAGACTCCATGTTCCTGGTGTTTTTCTGCAGGTTTGCAGAGAGAGCATTAGCAGTTAAAGCCCCTGTGCCACGATTAACAATCAAACACGCTGTGAGCCTCCATGTTATCCTCCGTCGCTCCAGCAGGAGAGAAAATCTCTTTTTTGTCACAAAATCCTTAATTCTTTCTTCTCTGAAGAAAGAGGGTAATACCAAGAATGTTTCCAATCTGCTTTGAGAAATATTTGAAGAAAAAAAAAACTCCCAATAAAACACGTGTGAACGACGGGGTAATTGTGGACAAATGCAGCATTGAAATTCATTTTCAACTCTTTACACACCATTTCAATCTTATTTTCTGCCTGTTAACCACATCTTGTTGGTGAGGGTGGGCAAGACTGGCCAGTATTGATGGGTAATTGTGTATAATTCACTCCGTACACACGATTTGCATCAATACAAATCATTTTTCATTCTGTGCTACTTAAGGCTCAACCCTTACCATAGAGTCGCATTTAAACGCTCATTAATGGAGGTGTCCAAAGAGGTTAACATGTGAAATCCAGCGCATTTCAGAGGAGGATGCAAACAAACGTGCACATAGCAGCAAAGGAGGATGAGGAGAATGAGTAGAGGAGAGATTTTTGGGCTTTTATAGATTTAAACTGCTATTAGGAGCCTCGGGATCCTAAAGAGGCTGGGTAATGTTCTTCTTTATCATGACATGAGAGCATGTGAAGTGGCCAGCAGGATAAACCTACAAGAAAAACCTCACATGCAGAGAGCACATCGCCTCTGTCGCTTTGCCTGGAAATCATGCAGTAAAGAGATGAGGAAAATCACACATAGCACTGGAGTCTTCCAGCTGCAGACAATTACGTGAAGAAGATTATGGGTCTACATTTATAAGCTTTAGCTAATTATTTCATCTGCATGTGTTCTCACTGCGCTGCACAGGATTTAGATGTCCCAGGAAAGTCGAAAACCGCTGTTTGGAGCAGCTTGAGTACTTGCGGTACTATCAAGATGAATTTTAATTTGTTGATGTTAATCCAATTGTTTTACAAATGTAGCAATTTGGAGTAGCTAAAATAAATCCAGGGCTTTGGAAGGCGAACATAAAAGCCCGCACTGGCGGTTATTTTGCTGAACATGCTGTTTCTGAATTTTAATTTCAGTCAAATACAATTACATGATGAACAGTGAGAGGAGGGGGAGGGGGTAGACTGAAGAATGTGAACACTACCTATATGTGGGGACATTATATATACTTGCAGATATACTAAGGTAGAAATTGTTTGGACTGACCTGTGGGGAGAGCCCGTTGCCGACTGAGTTCATGTGGTTGCTGGATGCTGAGGGGCTCATGAAAGTATCAGAGTAGCTGGAGAAGCTGTGGCGATTGGATGAAAGACCATAAGCAGAGCTGCTGTCAGCCCCCAGACCTCCCTGGTGCATGGATGATGGAGGCAGGGGTTGGGGTCTGTGCAATGTGCTGCCCTCTGACACCAAGAACAACAGAAACAGTGCACAGGTAAGAGAGAATCAAATCAAATTCTGTGCTAAAGCTAAACAAGAATAAACAGTAGCCTCAAGATTTAAGCTCAGTTAGTCATAGGTCATACATTAAATGTCCTTCATGAAAATTCGTTACCATAGGAAAAATGTCTTTTTATACGTTGAAAGTGTTTCAAAGAACAGAAGTGACTTGTACTTGTAATGAAGATGAAAATATGTAAAGGCTTGTTTCTGTTTCACTGAGACAAAGATGTGATTGTAAACATAACGACTGGCTTATATGGTGCACATGGTTCATATGTAATTTATAATGTTATTAAACATTAAATATGACATACCACAAAGAAGTAGGACTAATGTAATTTTTTACCAAAATTAGATTAAACTCACAAATAATTTCTGAAATATTTCCTTAGGCTGCATGCACAAGTGTTGGTCTTACCCTGCGATAGCGTGGTGCTGGGGTAGCTGGAATCTGGTAGCTGGTACGTAGGTAAAGTTGGCATCCCTGTGGGTGGGAATCCTCCAGGAAGCAGGTGGTTGAAGGCCGCTAGCTGATTGGCCCCAGCCTGTTTGCGCCACCTGGCTCGCCTGTTGCTAAACCACACCTGAAAAAGAAGAAGATACACACAACTTGAAATCAGAGCTTCAAATTCTTTGTTTTAACTCAGTTTTAGTTTTGAATGTTGAGTTCCTGCAGGTTACAAATTCGTTTTGCTTTATTTTTCTCTCACTTAAACTCCATTTATGTTCGCACTGTGAGCATTTGACTGCAGTGGACTCTCAGTAGAGCCTGCCGGCTCCTGCCACCTGTGATTAATCTGCCAGTTAGTGTGAGTGGTGGTGCTGGTGGTATTTGGGAGTCTGCTGTCCCTGTGGGAGCTGCCATAGAGGCTCAGTGGTCCGTCCCTGTTGTTCTTAAGGGACTGAAGCTGTGATCTGTGTAAACAGGCTGCCCTAAGCCCCCTTCAGAGGGAAGAAGTCATTTAAAGGTCAGACGTAGGCAACTAGCCTCCACAACACACACCTCAAGTGTGTTTGTGAAGCTTTCAGATGCTTTGAGAGAGGCCATCACTTTTCTGGAGATGGAGAGATACATTAAGCGGTATATTACCACTGTGCTGTTTTAATGTGGTTGTTTTTAAAGCTTTAAAAGTCAGTTTGAAGAGAAAGAAAGTGTTTTAACTTTTGAGTCGAGACAACGAGCTCTCAAGCTGCAAATGGCAAAATGCTCACAAAATGAACAGCACCAAGTTCCCTGAATGAAAGGGGGAAAAAAATAGGACTCTTTTGAACCGCAAAGATTTACACATTTTAAAAAGGCTTCTGCTTCAACAAAACATGAATATAATCAGGCCCTTTTGAAAAGAGCCAGCAACCTGTTCCATTTAACCAAGACAAGGCCCGGGCTTCACTGTGTGCTAAGGGTTGAAGGACATTGATCTATGCCTCGCACAGGCAATTCATCAGAGTTTAATACACTGTCAGCGCAGTTCATCTACTGTTGTGTTTCAAACGGCCGGGGCTATTGTGAGAGCACATGAAAGAGGGGGACAAAAGCCCCTCCATACGCCACAGAGAACAGTGGACACAAAGAGGGGGCGTCCCTTTTAAACAGGTCTTAAAGAGGGACACTTTCAAGGGGACTTACACAGCGACATACTCACTGCTTTTTGGGGGCTGCCTCTTTTTGTACACACAAACATACATATAAACTCGTATAGGCCTACAAGGGATCTCAGCCAAACAGAGATCTTAATTTGAATGTGGTTCTTTTCACACACAGTCACTGCGTCTGCAAAGACCAGGTGATTTTTTTTTGCCTATAGCTCGGTTTAGTCTTGAGCACTCACTAGAAAGAGAATGGGGTGCAACAGGCGATGACTGTGTCGGGCAAACCTCAATTGTGCAACTGGAAAACCAACAGGAAATCTTTATCTCAAGCCTGATCGCTTCTAAGGACCCTGTTTGAATCCCTCAAACAGCTATTCCAAAACAAATGTGGTGAGTGGCTCCAGCAAAATTTCTGCTATTGGGATGTAGTGGAGCGTGGTCCAAGGTCTGAACTAAGCTCCTACTGGGCCAGACAAACAGCTGCCTGGTCCAGGGGAGGGGGCAAGGGGGGCACACCCCTTTCTTCCACACACTCCCCATCACCCCACCCCGCAGTGCCACTTCACCTCCGACCTCATCCACTCACCCCACCCCTCTTTTATGTTCACTTTAACTTCCTTCCCCCGTTGTCATCCAAGCTTAGGAAGGAGGTGTTCCATCATGGCAGACACAAAACTCTTTAACGTTGAAGTCCGCCTTTTGCTTTCACCATTTCCCTTTCTTCAGTGCATTTTCGCTTCCTTTTCCTGCAATCTTCCACTCCTAACATTACTGTTTCTAGTGCATGTGTACATGTCACTAAATTATTTTGTTCTACAGCATGAGGATTGTGGTGTTATTTGATGATAATAAAGCACTAAAGTAGTAAATTAATAAAGCCTTTTGTGTCTCATGCTCCAAGCCATTGTTGATGTATTCAATATTAAACCAACACTCTGATCTTTCTTTAACCCTCAAGCTGTGACCATAAAAATGTTGAATTGTGCATTAGTTGCTATAAGCAGATGTCAATAAACATTTAGCTGATACCTTCAGTATGAACATTTTGCATTGACATTAACGTTTCTATTATGTTGATTCTTTCAAAATGTATTTGCTGTTGCAAATTCATAGCAGCTGCCAGAAAATTCAGAAAGAGAAAAGTCAATGAAGCGTATCCTCATAATTTATTGGAATTTACAGTATTCTCAGGCTTTGAAGAGGCTTTCTTCAACATTAATACACTAAATTTGCCTAAACTACCAAAGAGGCTGCAGCTCTATTGAGTTAGTGTGAACAAAAGCCGGGTGTAGTGTTTTAATATATGTGCCACTTTGTCCAACAATCGTCAGGCTCTCAGCAGAGACGGGGATAAACATGTACACAAGTGGCAATGCACATGCGCACAAGTGCCCATATGCTATCACACACATGCATACATTGCGAGCACACTCTTACACACATATTCACTCGCACGCAGACTAACACACAGCCTGAAGCTGAGGATTTGAGGCTGCGCTCTGGAACCTGATCACAAAGTCACCTTGGACCATAGATTCTCCTCTCCCCAATCCGGTTTAATTCTCTGCAGTACAGAGAGCTGCAGCGCTCCTCCATGTCTCCCCTATCTACCTACAAGTGTGCCACAGAATTCATGTGGCTGACTTCTGTTTTGTTTTCACGGACTAAAAGGTTTCCCTCGATCCACTGCACTTGGATACGTCTGCGCTACATCTCTGAATGGTTATGGAGAAAGTTTTGAGAGGCAGGGAGGATGGAAGAGCAGCAACCCATCTTATAGAAGTCAAGCTTAGCCCTGCTTGTAAAACAAAAGAGGAAGGTCTTGAGGAAGACATACTTGGAAGATTGTTGTAGAGCATAAGTTGAAGGGGGTCTTGTTGTAAACCTCAGAACTTGCAATTGGATAACAATCCTGCAATAGGCAACAGCCACGACATTCACAGTTTTAGTCTCCAGTTAAAGTCTGGTGGCTTGCTTTAAATCTTCCATTCATTCTTAGCCAACAGAATCGATTCCTAGCGATCAAGTGGCATTTTGCATTTTCTTATCGCTGATCAGTGATAATACACACTCCAGCGTAAACGTGTGACACTGCACTGCAGTAAAAACCTCTCTCTGTTGTTTCTCTTAAATAGGATCACTCATATTTCAGAATTCCCCGCTCAGACAATCCTCCATGAATTATTTTGTCAAAGACAAGCGCTGAATATGTGACGCCTTTCAGGAGCCAATTTGCAACATTCGGTAGATGAATACCAAGAGCCGAGATAATGACAAAACAAAATGTGCTGCTGACTTCATATCCACAAAAACACAGAGGGGTGATGCAACCAGCCTCAACATACAAATCCTCTTCTGTCTCATACCACGCAATGCCCTCCCTTCCCCTTACACCTCCTCCTCCTCCTCCCCTTCTCTCGTTTCCCTCTTCTTTCCCCTCTCTCTCTCTCTCTCTCTCTCTCTCTCTGATTCCCTCCCTGCTTGCCTTCCAGACTGGCACTATGCTAATTAAAGTAGCTAGGAGTGTGAATTTGAGAGGAGAGTGGGATTAGCTTGATAAGTATCAGGAGTACAGAAGCACTGTACCAAAGTCATTTAAATTCTAATAATAAGAAACTGTTAGAACATTCACACTGATGCATTGCAACAATTTCTCCTCTACAATCTACACAAATCCTATTTATTCCTTTATGAAACATAAACCCATACTGGCGGGAATACAGTTGCCTGTTGGGTTTGGTTGTCACCACTCAGCTCCATTGTGATTTTCTCTCTTGCCGCTGGTACTCAACTGATATTATAACAATCAGGAAACTGCGTATTACCTCCTGATACCTCCCTATGGGATTATATTTTCACTCGCTATGTTGAAAACTTGTTTAAAAGCATCAGTGTGAGTTTGAAGTTGCCTGTACTGGTCTGTCACATAAAACTGAGGGCCAGAACATAGGATCCATATAGGTCTTTTGCCTGTGCTCATTCCATGCATCAACAGGCCAGCACAAGCCACAGATAAAGAGAGAAACTTTTTACCAAATTGATTTGCACGCTTCGTAAAAAGCAATGCTTATACCTTATTAGATTCCACTAAGTATAATAGCTACATGCAGAATGTTTATTGGTAATGAAAGAGGATCTATGTGACAGATTCGGTAAAGTGAGCCGGAGGCAGCATGCTGAGATGATGAGCCTCAGTCGAGACTCAGGAGTCACTCTCTTAAAAACTTCAGTCTAAATAGAAGAGAATGTAATTTGCTTCATCTGTGAGCGCTGATTTACAGCGGCCTGCAGCCTATTGCCTGCACTCCCCCCTCTCCCTCCTCAGTGCTACCCCCACCTGGTCCACCCCTCAGAGGGAACGGACACAAATGATGCTCTCTTCTCTAATAGCTCATGGAATGGCTTTGCTGCCTGCTCCTGTTAAAACTGAGGGGTTATCAGATGGAAAGTGGCAGCACACACTGCATCAGCGGAGCAGAGACTGAAGGTAGACTTGGCAGTATCCCCTCCCACTGAGACAGCCTGGAACTAATTGCCGAGAGATACGGATCATATCCCACAATTTGTCAGTTGGGGTGATAAAACCATTGCAGGGCTCATGGTGGTGAGTGAGCGCTGGTAGCTCTGCTGAAAGGGGCAGCGGGGCTGATAAAGATGGATGGTGAAAGGGTCTTAAAATGGCAGGCGAGGGCAGACACAAGGGAGTTAGCTCTGTTTATGAGTTTAGGTTGTGAGTCAGCGCTAAGCCAAACACTCATCACTTCCACAAGAATCTAGCAGTTTAATTTACAACACAGCTTTGGGCTGTGGCGGTTGGGAGCAGCCACACTTGCACCTCACAAGTGCAGTTTACCTCTGCATGCAACCTGAACAAACTGCTGTCCACATTATCACCATGTTTAATGACAAACGGATGACAGTGAACCATGACTGCGGACACAAATTCAAGTTAAAATATGAGTCTGTGGGAGCACCAACACCCCCTGTCTATAGTTCCTTTCTCAGCCCTGAACACCGGTTAGTCTGTGAACGACATCTGGAAGATGCGTCATTGCAGCTGTGCTGGAGAAGCTTTGCTCTCAGGCCAAAGGGTCTCCTCTCTCCTGCCCTATGATAGGCCTTTTGGGCACCTATGTGCAAGCCCAGCTGGTGGACATTTACAAACAACATATACATGCACACGCCATTAAATTCACATTTAAGCTAAATTCTTTCATATTTAGTTTATCTTTATGATCAAATTCTTCATTAAAAGGGTTAAATGTTGATGTTTGTGTGGTATTTTCCCATAGTCATTCAGATTCTGCTGAAAAACAATGACTCCTTTGAGATGCATTTGGGGAAATTCTAGGAAATCAGACTTATATAAAAGTTATCTTCCTAAAGAATCCTCTTCCCTCATACAAGCTCACCAAACTGCAGCGCAACTTCAGGCGGCATTATTTATTTTGGCTACCAGAGCTCCATTCTTCGTAACCTTCTCAGAAAATTAAGTTTGAGTTGACCTTTTGAGACTTTCAAAGCCTTTAAGAATTAGATTACGAGGTAAACAGCATTAACAAATTATAGCCATGACTCAAATTCCTCAGGTTTTCACATGACATCATTTAAGTCTATTATCTAACAGCAAAGACACAGCAGTCACTCCGTTTTCTTTCTTCTCTTGCTTTCATGTTTTGATATTTTTGTCAGGCTCAATAAATACACAGGTGCTAATAAAAGATTGGATTTTGTTCTCAAACCTGAGATGTTACTGTCCTACATGATGATTTTGAATTGAACTAGACTGATGCATTTGTACATGGCATTTACTATAAGCATTAAAAAAATGCAGCAATATGCAGTATGTGGCTAAATTAAACCATATTAGGATTGTTTGAACTCAATGCAAAATTTAATTTACCACCTAGGTATTTATTATGTGTGTTGTGGTTTCAGTTCTTCCCCCTCTTGTCCACATTTATCACTTAAACACACAAAAAAAATCCTAATATATTGCCTTATAACAGCCATGAGATAAATTTCTCCTCCCTTGAGTGAGGCATTAAACACTCAGACATATAGGACATCCTTGCATGTTGGGGGGTTTCAAGATGGACAAAGACATGTGTGGAATTAGTTACCCTAACTGCATGTTTGTAGTGTGATGAACAGTTAGCATGCGGTTAGGAGTTTGGGGGCTTCAGAGGGAGTGTGAACGACTGTGGTAAGAGGAGAGGGGTGCCCCAGACCTTTTTCTTTTTTTTTTTTTACTAGCGGCTGATTGATTAATGTTGTTGTCGGGGCATAAGGTCCCTAGAGAGGATGAGGAACCCTGTGTGATATGTGGAGGGTTTTACAAGCAGCGGCGAGCTTGAAAGTGATGGGATGAGATCCTGGCCAAAGGCCGAAATGAGAAATCCATCAGGAATGCATTCCCTTTCTCTCCTCTCCTCTTTTTTCCCTCTCTCTCTGTCTTTGGAGGAACAGCTGCTGCTATAACTCTACTGTACATATCTTCCTTCAATCTTACATACAACCACAGGGCACCCAGGTTGTCAGCCAGGTTCCTAGGTCTGAGGTGTGAAGATGCGTAGAGTCTCTGTCAAACATCTTGAACATGAAGAACTCCCTTACATGCACAGCACAATACGGTAAAAAGGTAAATCATTGCCGTGGGTAAAAGAAGGGCAATATTATTACGTTTTTAGATGGAACACCTTCAAGCGTAAGTTCAGTCAATGTGATGCTTTTTGCCGTGTGTTTAGGGGAATTACGTTATTTGGTGTTCAGGCAGTACAAGTCCCTGTGAGGCCTGAACAAGGTGAAATACAGAGTGAGCTTCTTTTTCTTAACGACTCTTACCCGTAAGCAACTACGGCACATTGATGTTGGCATAGTTTTTAAAGTTAGCATAGCTTGAGTCCAGTTACACGAGTTCAAAGCACTGGTTCACCCAAAATACAAAAAACCAAAATTCTCACTTCTAGCCATGCAGATAGTTTCAGTTTGATTTGCCCAAGTGGTGAGATTGTATCTGTCTCTGACATTTCTGCTTCCACCCCTCCAATACAATGACAATTTTCAATGACAATTCTCATATCAAATTTTGTCATTAAAAAATGACATTTGAAAAGTCATCAGCAATGTGTCTCAACACAAACTACATCTTCTTTATTTAGGAGGATCAACACACGTCACTAAGAACAAGTTTTCACTGGAACTTTCTACGAAAGAAATAGTCCCCGTAAAACAGGACATGCCAGGACATTATTCCTTGAAAGACATGTTGCTGTTAATTTCTTAAAATGCACATTCCTTCATTTGTATTGAAGTGGAAACCGAAATTCAAGTCATACTCTTTTCAGAGCTACGTATGTGTTTTAATGATTTGGGTGAACCGACATGCAGGCATACTGCAGCATAATACTTGGTCTCATTGCTACTGTCAGTGGTATGTCTAACCTGTACTCTCGCCTCTGTGAGTTTTGTCCTCTGAGCCAGCTCCTCTCTGGTGTAGATATCTGGGTAATGTGTCCTTTCAAAGGCCTTCTCCAGCTCCTCCAGCTGTTCAGCAGTGAAGGTGGTGCGACTGCGTCTCTGCTTCCTCTTCAGGGGCAAGTCGGGCTCCGAATCTACATCTGAACCATCATCTGTGCGGTTACCTGACGTGAAAAGAAAAAGACAGAGGGCCATCTGTGTGATCATGACATGGAAGCAAGTTAAGGAGTCTTTAATGTGAATTAACTGAGGTTGGTTGGTAGAAAATAGCATCAAATGTGAGCTGAAACTGATCAAGAAGAAGCTCTAACAGCATTATCTGCATTTTGTAACCTCTTTTGTTGCTCTGTGGCAACACAGAGGATTCAAATGACAGCCTCTCCTCTCTCAATATACGACAGAGAGAATATTATCTTAATCTGTGGATATTTATTTAATATAGAAGAGGCCCTGATACACAATCCTGCCTCTGTGAGGGGCCCCAGAGGCTGTGAAGGGAGAGGGCTGAGGGGGAACGGGGGTGTTGGTGGGTAGAGGGGTTAATCTGCACAGGCCACCTTGCTGCTCCTCACCCTGCTTTTCTCTCTCATTGGCCCAGGGCACACTGTTCATACATAGCACAGCCAAAGTGTATAAAATAGAACACAATATCACACCAAAACCATTCAGTCCCATGTGTTTCCATCTGCTGTCATTAAATGAATTAGAACATATTTTACATTACTTTTTAGGCATTCAACTAAGCTGAATTTTTGCTCGAGGAATATAGATACAGCACAAAGCTGTACAATCCAGGCCGACAGGGAAATTTTTGACAGCAAATACGCATTACCATTGCACATTACCATTATAACTGAATTTAGAAAATTGCATCATTTTCACCTCCTCTGCATGTCTATTCAAACTACATGGCCCTTTTCATTTCATGTCATAAAATTCATATTTTCATAATTTCCTCATTGAGACATTGACAAGGCGGCGTGATGTGCCAGTGTTGCTCCAGGCCTAGTTGGATTGCATCATGCTCAGTCCAGAAAGTGTGGGAGAGGGAAAATAAAGGGAGATATTGAAGGAGAGGGTGTATGAAGAGATTTCTGCTTCTGACAGAGGCCCTTTGCTCGCCTGAGTGAGTTCCTGACGCCTAATTCATTGTTTCACAGCCACGATCTCTGTTTATAGCTCACTCCAGTCAAATCTTTCAACATGAGTGGACAAAAGAATACTCAAACCTAGCCTCCAAATAACAACTGTGAGAACAAAAGAGCAACAGAGCTGGCGGAGTCTCAAGGCCAGCTCCAGAGTTTAATTAAACAAGGAATTATGGGATTATATGGAGACTATCATTACAGGCCACTCTATGAGTCTTCTACGAACATTTTTTGTCCCCCTGAGCTCATGCTCAATGATTCTCTGCGGATTACATGTGGCCGCAGGACATGAGGCCGCATTCATTAAATCAATTCTTCAGTCTTATCCTTTTTAATAAAGATTGATTCTTGAAGCACAGACTCACTCTGCTGCAGAACACCCTTGAACATACAAAGTTGAATATGTACATACACCACATATCCCTTTGTTGGTTTTCATGAGGATGCGTATATCCATTTGCCCGGTAACTTGCCATGACGACACTTGAGACCAGCCCAGCAGTCTGCAGATCACTTTCCAAAGTCACCTCTGTGTCCTACAGGGAGACGTGGGGGCCAGAGTAGACACATACTCAAGGGGCTTCGAGAAAGGCACTAAAATCTTCTCCTCCTCAAATTATTTTCTTTTCTCCCCTTTGTTTGAAGCGCTTTCACAGATTTTATTTTGCAAGTAAACCGCTGTGGCAATCTGTGTCACATTTAGCATGCTATCAGGCTAATGACTGATAAACCTCAACAGACAATAGCTTGTACTGCTGCTCTCCATTAAGCCCTACAGAGCCAACACATCTGCTCGTGTACATGAACCAGAAGCACAAGGTCAACAGCCCTGTCTGTAATGAGTAAGGGAAATGGAAAATGGCACACGCTGCATGGGGCCAACTGGGATTGGGGTTGGACATAAAACTCATCTATATGCTGACTACTTTTGGCACATAGAAGACAGAAAATGCATTAAAACACATGGCTGCTTTCCATGTTGATGTCAGACAGAATCTGAAACTGATTTCTGGTTAACATACAGTAGTGTTACAATAGTCCATCCAATGAACAGATGATTTAGAAACGGGCCTGAATACATGTCAGTGCAAACAAGCCTCTTTGAAGACAAGAAACAACCATTTTTCTTGACAAAAGGCACTTCATCAAATCTCTTTTTCTTTTCGCCTCACATGTGCCAATGTTAACAATCATAGACATAATAGGACTCAGCAAACAAAATCCCTGCAGGCCTGTCGAGGTCAATTCCTTAATGGTCCGTTCTTCACAAAAAGGTACATTCTGATTAGACATTTGTATAATACGACTGCAGTAATTCCATTCACAGGTTCATGGGATATTGATAAACCACTCATGCCTTGTCTCATTACTTATCGTCCAATTAGAATCTAATTATGTCCCATCCAGTGGGCATGATTACCACTGTGTACTCTCCTCCAGGGGCCCTCTGAGGTTTTTCCTCAGTATTGACTTAAAATTGCACCCTCTATAAATAGGAATTAAACAGGTTTACACATCGCTTTGTCTAGGTGAGTGTTTGATTGAGATTAGAAATAACACTGCGTTTGCTTTGAGTAAAAGCTACCTTAACCTAAATTGTAATGAATGTCATGAAAGAGATGGTTTCAATGCAGGAAATAATTCCTTTAACTGAAGATCAAATCAACTAAACTTAACCCTAAACTTAAGATCAATCACTGACCTATAATATAACTGTTCATATAAGTGATAAACCATAGGAAAAGGTTATCACTTTAAAAGGGCAAAATGCAGTTTACGTAATACAGGATGTCTGGGAGAGATTTTTTTCCCCAGCTATAAGCAGCTCCTCTGTATCCTTTGTGCACTGCATTGTGGGAGAATAGTGTGCATCAACAACACACTTAGACAGAGTTAGCTTTTGTTCTGTGTAAACTGACCGTTTTCAGAATATTTTAGTTTTAGTTTGTGCTGGAAAACTCCGCTCTTACTAAACAAACTATGGTTGCACAGTAGGTGAACAATTAATATATTTAAAGGGATTAACAATTAACAATTAACCCTGTTTTAATTCATGTGGTAAATTCCGTTACTAGAAATTATCCCTAAAGACTGTGGAGAACCACCAAATTATTTCACCCTGGTGTGACTTTGCTTTAATGATGCTTTAATTCTGACCAGACCTTTTAGATAAAACAGAGTTCTTGCTCTTGAAGGACTTGTGCAGCTAGTTAATAGTTTTAAGGTCACTATGAGGTTTAAAGCCTGCTCTCTCCCCTGGTGCTCCTCTGCTGACCCCACAGACAGACTCCTCAGACTGCAGGCAGATGGGATCCTCATCATCACCCGGTTTCCTCAAAAACCCCTCCCTTCCTCACATCGACCCCCTCCCACGTACTCCTCCAGTCCTTCTTCTCGTCTTCTCCCTCCAACCCCTCGGACTCCTCCAGTCCCCCACCTTTACCCCAGAGACGCTGAGGTAATGCTGATTAAACAGACAGCTGTCCACTCAATACTGGCAATTAACCACGTGATCTGTAAGGTTACCGATTTATGATATATAACAACAGCAATAAACTTCAGGTCAGCCAGGCTGTTGAAAAATGTTGGCTAAGCACATGATTCTTTAAAGGTGGTTATGAATGAAAAACTATTAACTATTAAGTGTTCACCATGAAGCTTTACAATAAATAGAATGAGCATAAATCACTTATATTATAAAAAATGCTTAAAATTATGTCTTTTCCATCTTACAACCACGTCTCTTAATTAAGTACACCATGAAAGAACTACAAACTAAAACAAAAAAATGGGTAAATGTCAGTACTTCAACCCACGGGGGTACCAATAACTTCTACCAATAAGAAGAAAAACAGCAAAATTCACCACTGAAACAAACAAAATTACAAAAGTTAAACACAGCAGCATTACTGATATATTTTCTGCAAATGTAAGCGATGAAATAAAAAGAAATTGTGCTCTATTTGTGCAAATAAAATAAGAAATATTATTGGAAAATCAACGATTTCTCTATTATAAACATAAAAAAAACCCTCCTCTTTGCCAGTGTCAGGTGTTTTTTTTACCCCTCATCTCACCTGTGAGCAGTATTAAGTTAAGTAGTGCTCGTCCTAGTCAGACTCTCTCTGATATCATAACCCATGGCCTCAATATCAGCCATACCTTTGCAAACTATCCAAGACAGAGGGACAAAAACAGACAGGGCTTTGGCAGTGCAGCATTAGCTCATAATGGCTCATTTTGAAAAGCATATTAGTTCCAGCATAATTACAATCAGGCCTCACGCTCTGTGTTTTGCAGGCATTCACAGGACCAGCCTCTGAGCACCGAGTCACACCAGTTGACTGTGACTGACAGCAGATTTAGTTTAAAATGGTGTTTTTTCCTCCCTCTTTTTTTCCCACAGGACAAAAATAACACCGCATCTTTTCTCCCTATTTATGTTGACTTGTTTATTTTGTGCCTACCTTTTGTCGTAGTTGATACTGCAATTATACTTTTTGTCAGTCAGAGGGGGTGAATATCAAAAGGCCTAATTATGCAAACAGGCCTATGATAAGAGGCATCTGCCTGAGATTGGATCTGCTATCTCTGACATGCATCTGTCTCTGTGCTGTCTTTGGGGCTCCAGGCCTGCATATAAACAGCCCTGCCTGTCCCCAGGACTGCATACGATTCAACCACCAACACTGGAGTGGAGGGATGTTTCGGGGGCGGGGGGGATCGTGCAGCAACATCAAATAACTAACAACTTCCCAATTTGCATTTTTCTGAGAATGGTGCAGCATCTCTGTTTAATGCACTTGCCTGTTCATCCCAAAGGGGTTGCCAAGTTAAAGGAGGCATGTGATTCAAGGCATTTACCGAAGGATGTATCTGAGATAGGAACCTCATGTGAATACAAGATAGACGACAGCGATAACCGGAATGGTTTAAAGACAAATTGTCTATGAATAATCTTTTCCTTTAGTTATCTCACTGCGTGTGAAAAACAAAAACAAAACTCTAAAACTGAGCATAGCCTGAGCATGGCTGGCTTTTATTCATATATATTAGATTAAAATATTCAGATCAACATACCAAACAATTTGTAAAAAAGACTGCATATGTGGCAAAATCAAGTTAACTGTTAACTTGGTTTGGTAACATGCCAAATGCATCATCAATTTCTTCTGGTTGTCAGTGACCTTCTCTGGGCTGTAATTTGACATTTAGCTGAAATTGAATCTGGATGAGATGTGTAACTATACATAAGGATATTAAAACTCCAGTGTCTATCTAAAATAAAATCATTCTCAGCTCACCTTTATGGACAGATGTCATTGGATTCAGCTTTGTCTCATGCCTATCATGTCAATTACCAGTTTATAGCATGTGGCTGAGGGCCAAGGGCACTTGTTCCGAAATCTATTTCAAGTGGTTAGATAGGACAAGTGAGAAAGGAGAGCAGAAGTGAACAAGAGATCTAGAATTTGCACACAACTTGTGTAGCAATTACACGTTTAGTTTTTTGTTTTTAACATCAAAAAACTTTAGATTAAACAACTACCTGCTGAAAATAGAAGGGGCCACCTTAATTTTACTACCAAACGCATAGCCTCTCACTGCCGTTGTCAGAGTCTTTTATATCAACATTCCTCAGGAAAATTCCAATACTTTTCTTCCCTTGTCTCTCAGACAGAATCACATTCTTTAGAAAAGGAGTAAGGGTCTTGAAAAAGAGGAGAAAAAGGCAAGGGAGAAAGAAAGATGGGAGGCTCTATAATCTTTGGCTCTCACAACAAACAATTAGCCCCCTTTTCTCTGTTTGAGGTGGGGAGAAATTGGGAGAAAAGAGGGAAGGAGGGGGATGCAAGAGAAAGCAGAGGAGACAGAGAGGGAGAAGCAGCGAGAGCGATGCTCTTTTATGGCTCTTGTCATATGGATGAAGGCGCGGCGCGTCCATGAGAGCGCACGCTCACCTTCAACAACAGGGCGTCCACTGGGCCTCCCGGCCTTTTCAGCCCGGAGAGACGAGCTCCTCAGGGGGCCATTAGAGCATGAATAGGGGCCTGACAGCCCTGTGCAGCTCTGCAGGGCATCCATAAATGCTGACATATTGACTCCCCATGCCTCTGCACTGCCTAAGTGTGAAAGCGTGAAGGGCTTGAGGGGTGGGATTCTTTTTCTTTAATATACTACTGACTAAAACTAGGATATTAGTGATGATATGAATGTTTTTAACTCTAAGATATAAATACTGTTGTTTTCCCAAGTACTGTATTGTTTTTTATTTTTAATATATAAATTATTGTTTTGAAAGACTTTTGGTGTAAATATTCAATGTAGAGAAAATCCACTTATAAAATAGCATTTTATTTTATTTCATGAGCATATACTTGTCAAATTATCAGTTATCAGTTTTTAGCCAGATTATAAAGGACCTAATAGAGCCACATGGACCTATAAAGACTTCAGAGGAAACAAAATGTGAACCTTGTAAGGAAGACTGTTGCCACCTCTCGCTTCCCCACTAAGACTGAGCTTTGCACCGGGTTTCCTCTTCTGTCGAGCAGAATGTCACTGCCCGTGCTCGAGTCTTTGCTAATTGAGGTCACAGTGAAAGTAATGAAATTAACAGAGAGCACAAGAAAGTAAAAGGAGCCCATGGGGGTCTCTGCCAAATGGCACTGGAGCCAGAGCCTCAGTCCCCCAGCAAAAAGCTCTAAAAACCTACGCAGGAAATCAAACAGTAACGTCTCAGGGCTATGAGCCGAGGTCTCCTGGAGGAACAAATCATTTTCTCAACAAAGCCAAAGAGAGATTACTGGGCACAGTATAGGAATGCACAGCGGACATTTTTATGTGCCCAAGGGAAGTTTCCTAATTTTCTGGACAAGGCTGGGCAGCAAATATTGTGGAAAAGTTTGTGCGATATATAGAGGGCACAAGGAAGGAAAGAAGAGTTGTGAAGAATGAGGGAAACTTTAGTAAAAACTCAGGGTTGATGTCAATAAAGCCACCAAAAAAACTAATTACTGGGCAGATAAGCTAAGGTTATTGTTACAGTTATTGCTACATTTACCTGACTGTTAGAGCTATAATGGTCTTTTGGCTGCTGATTTGTTTGAATATTACTTCCTGCTTATTGACTTGTCTCTGTAATTGGAAAAATTAAAACCAGTATAGTTAGTTTTGAAACCTCCAAAAAATGGCATTTTATATACGATGTGGAAATCATTAAACATATTTTCAAAGATACTATTATACTCCACTGTATTATAGTGCACTGTGTAAACAAACGGTTTCCTTTATATTCAACTATTTAATGAATATTCCATGTAAAGAGCTTTTTTTCTGGGCACAGTGAAAGCATTACAGTGCTTGGCATTAATTTCTGAGATCCCTCCATATTGAGGGGTTGTAATGTGGCATAGTAGCAAAGCTTTTTATACTGAGACTACATATTCCCCAAGGAGAGAATGACTGACGATGCAGAAATAAGCCCATTAGTTGAAAATAGGGAACAACATTTGAAGTTGTTATTTTGTCGGCAAGGACAGGAGCTCCACCCCACTGTTTGGACAACCGCTTACACATTTTAACTTGGTGGGAAAAAACACATTTCTGATTTGCAACACTTAGGGAACATGTTTATTGTCTTTGTGGTTCTGCAAAAAAACACACACGCACAATTAAAACAAATGAATATTTCAGTGGTGAAGCAGATCAAGAGCATAAAATGTGAAATGTTCTGGCCCTAAGTAGCATAGGCTAATGGCGATTTTTAAACTAGCAGACCATGGTCAATGTTTCTCATTCATCACTGAGGACGAGCGCGGGCGCACTGTGCTAAACGTAATTACTGTTGCACATTATGTGGGCTATTCCTGTATTGTAATAAAATTAGCCAGAAATGCTTTTTGTCTTTTCTAATGCAGCTCCATGGTAACCAGTGGACGGTCATAATGCAACACAGTGTCCCGATCTGTGCCAGCTGTCAGAGTTTGACAACCTTAGGTGGCAAGGCGAATTGGAGGAAACTACATTTCTTTCAATAAATTATGTGGCTCTGGCCTGCTTATCCACTGCACAATTTAACATGGACCTAATAATGTCCTGATGTACTGTATACTCATTTTTGTGATCCTTCAGCTTTATTGTTTGGCAGAATAAGAATGGTTTAATCACCAGGACAAAAGTCCTGGTTATTATTACACTGTCCATCTTAAAATGTTCCTAAGATTACCTCAGACAGGCAGGAAATTCAATTGCACTATATAGTTTATTCTATATTCCTCAAGCAGCAAAGAAAAATCTTAGGAGGAGGCTTTAACTTAAAATGGGAAAAAAAATTACAACATTTATCCAAAACAGATATTTGTAATGGCCGGAGTGCATGACTAAATTCAACAATTATTACAGATTCAATCATAATCAATTACTATAATGTGTATATATAAAATATAGAAGGGAAACATAATGCAAAACTACGTTAAATGTGTGCCTATAGGATATTTGTGGAATACCTATAGAAGCATTTAGTAAAAGCTTTCACACTGTTTAAAAAGCATACTATGAAATTTAACAGTAAAAAAAGGCAGCGTTTAATCCAACTGAGCCTCAAACGCAAGATGGTTCTGATTTTTCTGTTGGTATATTTGGCTGAAATCAAAGAGGCAGCCGCACGCCAGTACTCTCCTGACTGATAAGGCCTACATAAATATACTGAAGAATTACTAGTGGACCTTTCACAAATTAACAGGCCTTTGTCATTATTTGACATTATCTGTCAGCTGGCAACAACATTTATGTTGTTTGGTAGATAACTTATTAGGCAAAATGACTATGATTTATGGAATTACATGGTTAATTAAATACTGCTTAAAGCTGAAATTACTCTGTAAACTGTCTGTCCCCTTTAGCAATTCACCTTGTCGAGACAAAAACAAAAAGAGCGAACATTAGATTTTACAGTCTTTAGGAAAAATATACAGTCTATGTGTGAGGCTTGTTCCCTGTGTGTTGTGTGATTGTCCTTAATGCCATGAATGCTCAGAATCATTTTATTGCTTGTTGACATTGTTACTGGCACTTTCTGACAACAGGCTGCATTGTCTGTCGAGGTTATAAGGTCAGTTAATTACACTTGTTTATTGCAGCAAACTGATGGCAGCATCTCTACTGATGTGTGCTGCACAACTGCACCAGGAGGTTTGTTTTAGCAAATGTTACCTGAATTGAACTGTTGTTTTTTGTTTTTTTCTTGGAGGCCAGGAGAGGAAAGACGCCAAGAGGACATCTCAAAGCAATTAAATGAGATTTCTGTCTGATAACTATAGGTTTTTCCATTAAAACCTTTGAAACTAATCCCCCCCCGCTGAGAACACTTGTCTCTCCTTGTGGCATGGCTAGGAATCAGCACTGAGAGATAAATAAATGGCCTTTAAAAAACATCGGCCCTCTTGTCAAGACACATATCCACTCGAGAGCAGCAGCAATCCACATGTCAACTCATTCCCTTCCCATTTCCTCTGCTCAGTTTGCTAAGACACTCCTGTCTAATGAAGTAGAGGGACTGCAATCCCACTGGGCTAAGCAGAGCTCTGTCATCTCTGAGTGTTGTTTTCCCTCCGGACAGCCCAGTTCACTATCGAAGGTAATGCTCACCAATCAGGATTCATTACAACACCAAACCCATGAATGAACTGCCCACAGCAAAGCGAAAACCCGCAACTAACACACAACTGCCCGGGAGAAGAAATAGGCCTCCCAGGGACCCCCCTAAAAACTAAATTGGATTGCCAATACGACCCACAGACGTTTGAGAAGTCGAGAAAAACAATGGAGCAGAAAATAAATACTCCAAAGCCACAATGATGACTCCACTTGGTAAACTAACACAGTATTGATCGTCTTTTTTTTGTTGTTTGTTTAGAAAAGCCTCATCCCTGCTAATAGCTGTCTCAGAGTGTAATCTCTCCCTTGTCCTCCCCCTCCTCTCCTCCCCCTCCACATTCTCTATTATGTGGCTCCTTTCAGCGCGCCTCAAATAGTTTAGGTTCAGTGTCGCACTGGGGTACGGGGCATGGGACTGGGGACCAATTGTTTGCTAATGTTGACACCTGCCAGAGCAGGCTTGGCCTATTTGGGGCCCGCCAAGCTGCAAACTGGATGCTCCCCCTCTTTAGCGAGATTAAGTGTGGGTTGCTGGGGTCACAAATCACTGGACTCCCTCTGATGTTGTGAGGCACAGAGCCAGAAACTGAGAGGACTAAAAGAGAAAGCTGGAGAGGGAGGGACAGAGGAGGGAAGAGGGATAAAGAGTGACAGTCTATTGTTTACTGAAAAGGAGGGGAATAATGTATCTTCTTGAGTGCGCGTAACCAGTGTGCCCCATTCAAAAAAATATATCAACAGTGAAGCCACGTCGCCAAAGCACACAACAGTTTTCCGCCTTGCTTTTCTGTCTCCTTTTAAATGATCAGGAATATTTGAAAGCTTTTTTGTTTTGTTTTTAAATTCAGCATTTAACAGGAAGGACCAATTGTCACACTCTGCTCTTGGTCTCCACCTAACAACTTGTGCAATTTCCACACCTAAAACATAGAGAGTAGGATGCAAGGTATTAAATCATCTACTTTTATGATGATTGACTTTCTGTGAAGTTTCTGTTTAAATGTTTTAAATATGTTGCTCTTCAAGAATAAATAAACATGAAGATATAGCATACTCTAAAACTATGATTTCCTCAGAGAAAAGTAAGAAAGGGCTTGTTTACCCAAACATATATCTTCTTTTAAGTTTGTTTAAGCACATATGTGTAAAGCCCAAGGGTAAACCAGCGTGACCATGACAGACAGTGCCCAGCTCCTCCCTCCCCTCCCTTCCTTTGCAGATGTACATTAATGCAAAAAAAGGCAGAGATCTGAGCTGCAGCAGAAGCACCCTCTCTCCCTTTAAAACTGCTGCTGTCCAGCCTGATCGTGTCAGTTTGAAGGCCCCTATTCAAAAGTATTCATGCATCTGCCTTTGAGGCACAATAGCAGCTAGTTTATAAACTGTCTGCCGAGGCACCCAAAGGCTTTAGTTCTTATTGTTTTCAGCCCCTTAATAAACTTTTTGGAGGAGTTCATCAACTTGCCTGAATAGCCTATGCAGCAAGTCTCAAGACAGAAAATAACAGAAGGGCCTTTTCTCCTCCCTCTTCTTTCTCTCGTCCTTTTCTAGTGGCTGTTCATCTAACAATGGTGAGAGTAGGCTGTCAGACATCACAGGGCTTTTTTTGTACCAATACCAGAAAAAAAAGTATTCAATAAAAAGAGAATGCGGCCTCTTAAAATGGGAATCGGAGGCGATTGTATTTTCACATAAGGTATAGGCTAACTCAAGCAGCACAACAAGTTAAAACATTGTTTACAATGTGTGTGTATATAAAGACAGAGAGTATATGTAAGTCACTAAGCCCTTATTACAGCAGGAAAATAAGTGTTGATAAATGTATTTAAGTTTCAAATACATATGTTTTATTTTCTACATTAAAACACTGTTAAAGGTGAGAAAACAGGACAAACTTATATGAAGATTTTTTTAATTCTGCGTCTGTAAATTCAAACATTGCCTGACACCTGTTAGACAGGCAGCCAAATGACGGGATGCAATAAAATGTAATTTTGGCTGTAAGCCATTAATCCACTGTTATACCTTTAAACTCTGTGGAAAAAAAATTAGGCAAACTTAAAAGTCCTTAATAGATGTCTGTTGTAATTAATTTCATACCTAATTAAAACAAGGCTATACAGTCCATGCAGGCTGGCCTGTTTAGCCCGCTGGATGGCCATAATTGAAGTAATAGCGGAAAAAAGCCTGCTTAGAAAATAAAAGCCGGCAGCGGTCCAATTCAACAACTTCTCCATCCAACCACGCTGCTCATCTACCACCACCACCCCCCTCCCACCCTCCACCATCTGACCCAAAAAGGCCTTATTGGCTGCCCCGGACCAACCACCTACTGTTTCCCACCGATGCACTCGGTGCGTTTTAACACCCTAATTAGATGTGACAAGTTCAACGAGCTGGTTTCAGAGGAGGAAAAGCTGGTCAGGTTATGATTTCCGAGTCAGACTCACAGGGGAATCTCTGGACAGCTGATTCCTGTCAGCCTCATTCATCTTCTTCCAGCCAATTAAACACCACCGCTAACAAAGCGCTGGCAATCTGGGGAATACATTAAACGCCTAAAGTGGAAATGTAAATGTTTAAGGCTGATGTTCAGCAGACTGGTAACACCAACTACTTAATAATAATAATAATAATAATAATAATAATAATAATAATAATAATAATAAATAAGTTAGAGTTGTTAATGACATTTGCCACAAAAATAAAAGGACAATATATAAAATAAAAATACTACAAATATTTGCTAAAACCCGGGGAAATATATCATAAATATATAAATATATCAACAAGAACACTACAAAATCGTCCCCCCAATATTACCATGTAGACCTATGCCAGGAAATTGATTAACTTCTGGAAACATTATAAAATCAGGATAAACTGACATTTTTAAACTACAAAACTATTTGAAAATAACCTAAAAAAGTATCCAATATACAAATCATGTGGCAAATTAAAAATTAAACGAATAAAAATGAAGCTACACATGCAAAGTTTTGCCACTAATACCCCACCTGTTGACATGAGAAGGGTGTGTGTGTGTGTGTGTGTGTGTGTGTGTGTGTGTGTGTGTGTATAAGAGAGAGGGAGGGGATGGAGTCAAACTTAAGCAAAGAAAAGAGAGGAGTAGAAAAAAGAAGATGAGATTTTCTATTTATTTTGGACTACAGCCCTGCAGGCACAGCGCAGGATCCCGGAGCCCCATAGTGAAAATTGGCGGAATAAAACACAGACAGAAATGAGAGACGCGCTGAAGCACCCTACTGTTGTGACAGGATACCTGGAGGGCAACGCTTCCTCTTTAATTTGTCTCGTATGGTTTGAGACCCCCAACCAGACATTCAATCCTCAGAGTATGCGTAAAGCCTACTGAATTTAATTCTCGATGGTAAAATTATATGCTATAATTAAATATCATATCATTTAAAAAATGCTCCGTGGCATAACAGGCATCTTATCAACTTGGTCTTCCCTCGGCTTGGTCGTTGTTATCACATTAATAGTAACAACATCTAAAATGGGCCTATCAGCATTTGTAGGGGGGAAATTGCAGCCTAAACAAAGGGCACCTATGGGCTTACAGCTTATATTCTGATATTTTCGAGCAGGAAATGTTAACCTTGAAATGCTACTATCAGCGCCTAACAATGTGTGATCATAACCCCATAAATGAGGGGAGAAATTGAATCCTTTTAAGTTATTAAGCAGGAAAGGATTATAAACTCGTCTTTATAAATGAGCTAGAAATCCCCATGTCTTCCTCTGTACACTTTTAAATTTCCCACAAGAAGCTGGAGAGGAAAGATTGCCCCTTTTCAAGAGCCCCACAAGAGATGGAAAAACCATTTTTGTGCCCAGATAGGGAGTCGTCCCACATGGTAAGCGCCACTTTAATTAATAGACAGCCCTGAGAGGTATCACTGTCAGCCTGGATAATGGCGGCAGAGCCAGTGTTTGTGCTTCCATGAATATTTCTGATGTGATCAAAGTCAAATGCCAGCACAGAATGAATTTAAGCCTACTCAGTATTTTTTTTTTTTTTTATTTAGCCTAATGCTGCCGACACTTAAAGCTCCTGCCACTGAAATGTCTCTGCAGTATGGTAGGCCTACTAGCTTAAACTGCACTCCTTAAAATTGATGCGTTACTCATTACTCATAAGCAATGGCTTTCATGTTATTATGTTGCATGGTTCGCTCGTGTTACCTTGCCGGAACCAATAGGCTAATTTGTTACACTGGTAGTAGCTCCTCGCCACAAAATATCGCGATATGTCATTAACAACAAATTATGCCACCATTTTTGTATTTAAATAAAATAAATCGTGCTGAATTAAAAAAAAAAAAAAAAAAGAAACTACCAATTTTATCATGTGGGAAATTAATGCATTAAATATATATAAATTAACTCCTGTCTACGGGTCAAGTGTCAACAAAATATATGATTTTAGCCCATTTCTTACTCCACTTTAGGTCTACTGTTACAGCAGTTATAGTTGCTATTGGCAACGGTTACCTGACAACCAACAAACTACAATTTAAGTTAGCTTGTGCTCACTATCAGTTTTTGGTGTTATTATTAATATTTCTGATAGTAATGAGCATACCATAAAAGGAATATGGTACATTATATATGTATATTATATTATCCCAGAGACATGTCATCCTGCTACCTTTTTATTCCAATAATAAGAGAAAGATAGGTAGCCTTTGTTAGCTGAGCGAGCTATCACCTGTGCCAAGTAACCAAACATCATCTAAAAATAAGAAAAAACAAAAAAATGTTGTATATAAAACATTTGTCCACCTGTTTTAAATGTATTAATTTACTGCAAATACAACATAATAATAATAATAATAATAATAATAATAATAATAATAATAATAATAATAATAATAATAATAATGTGTCGTGTCTTTCAGCTCCTGCCCTCTTTATAAGAAATGTAGGCCTACCGATGTAAATTCCAGTGAAATGTGGCTTGAGTGGCTGCGGGGACAGGGGAGGTTAATCCGAGTTTAATGCAGTGAAGCACAGCGCAGGGTCTGGGCTATGATGGGTATGTTATCTCTGCCCAACATTTGGGTCTCCCTCAATTTCCACCCAGCCAAATAGCTGCGAGAAAGTGCAGATGGAGTCACTCTCAATGCCTGAGGAAAAAACGTTATTAATAGCTAAATAACTTCCCCATACTTTCACTGAATCTCTCTCACACACTGTTCCAGATGGATTTGTTTGAAGTGGTCTCTCGCTTCATTCCCCTGTCCTTCTCATTCAGCACGGCTTTAGACCCGAAATATAGCTACATTATATTACCATACACTTAGAGACTGGGTGTGTGCGTACAGGGAAAGTGTGTGTGTGTGTGTGTGTGTGTGTGTGTGTGTGTGTGTGTGTGTGTGTGTGTGTGTGTGTGGTGTGTGTGACGTGGAGAGCACGCAGGGGGCAGCTTTTCACACTTTTCATCACCATAGAGCGAGTTTATCATTAATAACAGCAGAAATTATTCGTTTTGTGTTTCTTTGTTTGTATAGAAAAACTCAGTTGTACCTGGGAGTGGAGGATAAACCTGAAAACGCTTCTTTTTTTGGCGTAATTTGTTGAGGTTTGAAGTAAATTAACAAAGCTTTATGGGTAACTTCCAGGACACACTGAGGCAGAAATGGGGAAGGGAAAATCTAGAGACACTTATATTCTCCAAATATATTTGAAACAAAGTGAGGATCACAATTTGCGCATCATATTCCTCCCATTACAAATGACATTTCACTGAATGTAACAGTAGCCTCCCCTTAACCAACCCTAACTTGGATCTTTGGTTCGTCTGACTTCCTCACACCTCTCCGCTGCTCTGTCACTTTCCCTCCCTGATGCGCGGAAATAATCCCACCTGGCATCTGTTTAATTAGTTTGAGGACCTCAGGTAATCCTGCGATTTGCTGAAGTGTCCATCGCCTGTCTCCACCTCATCTAACGGTCAGGTTGGTTGCATTAGTGTGGCAGATGGACGCCGGACATCTGATTCACCTTCTCTTTCTGAGCAATGTGGCGCAAAACAAAAGGATGCCCAAGTTTGCGCAGATGTAGTGCAACCTTTCCCCCATTTCTTGCGCGTAATTAAACTTTGGCACAGGATTTTAAAGCTGTATGATGAGCATTAAAGTGCGCACCAGTTTCATGGTTTGTATTGGAGCTATGTTAAATTGCATTGTCCAATAAATAAAATAAAATTAAAATTGGGTGGAACAAGATTTCTGCTCAGTGATCCACACACGAGATTAATAATAAGAATAATAAAACCAACACATCAGCGTGAAAAGGTGGAACTATTTTCGGTGCATACGCTAACTTCTGGTTGGTTTAGCACCAAGCACTACATTCGCCTGAGAAATAACTCCACTTAACAAAATAAAACTGACAATATTATAATATGGTTAGCAGTCTAAATACACGTTTAATAAAGCTAGATTAGAGCTGGGATAAATCCGTGATGTAACCTCTGAGAAAATCAAATACACAGGCCTAATAAACAAATAGATAAATAAATAAAGTCTTAAAATCTGGATAAGTAAACGAAAAAAAAAAAATCTCATGAATTTTGTGCCCTGGGCGAGCCACTGTGAGCTCCGCTCTGAGATGAAAGTGAAAAGAAATAAAAGGCTCTATTTAATCTGCTTTAAAACCCCTCTCCACATAAGGGCTGTGCTTCAAACTCGGAGAGTGAGGGGCTGATTGGGGATAAATACATTTCTTACCATGCCTGCGAGCTATTACACCCGGCACGAACACAGCCACCTATTCAGCAACCATCGTTTCCAGTGCTTACTCTAATAAGTATTAACATTATTAGATGCCATCCGGATGCCGGTAGTCTAAACTGCATTACGCAAAGGGTGCGTCTCTTTTTATAGCAACGTAATTGAGTCCCAATTTAAAACACAAGCAGCGCAAAGAGGGGAAAAAAAACTAGAAGCAGGATATTTTGTACCAACAGTAGAGAGTCAACAATAATGCAGTGATAATGTGGTTAACACTTTTCAAGTCAAACTATCACATTACTATAAAAAAAAAAAAACAACGTGTCCTCGGTTTTACGCGGCTGAGTTGTGCGTAACGAGCAGAGTCTCCAAAAAAAAAAAAAAAAAAATACACGTTGGTCATTTACAGCCAGCAGGGTTTACAGACCGACTATTTGAACACTGGAGACATTTGCAACAAAATTGTCACATTTTTCTCATAACATTAATGCGTGGTGTGACAGAAAAAAGGGACCGTTTTCACGCTATCAACTGATTCTTCTCCAACGGGCCATTATATAAAATTACAAAACTATCTACCAGCGGGGCGTACTGAATAATTCATCTCCTTTTATGTCTCTCCTTGCCCTTTGTCCAAAGTTTTCTCTCTCTTTTACCCGGTTTTTGAATGAGAATGGACGGGCCCATACTCTCCTTTTCGCTGCCCTGCTTTCCAGGATTTGCTTTTGTACCTCGGACTCTTCACTTTAGAAAAGCGTCAATGGAGGGGAGGTTTTTCTCGTGAAGTTCATCTTCAAGTTTGAAAAATTTTTGGCAGTGTCTTTTTGAGGCGAAAAAGGGAGGCTTTTGTGAACTCTTATCTAAACCCCATTCAGTCATGTTTGATCATCAAAAAGGGGCAAAACCTTTATATGGTTTTGGAAGCATTTTTTTAACACCATGGGCAAGAAAAAACAGCTCTAAATATAATGTGACAATAAAATATGACAATAAAATCAGAGGTTTGTCTCGTAAAATGTCAAACAACTCTCTCACAAAATTAAACAATCTCACATTTTCTAATTTAAAAAAAAATCTAATCCTCCCAATGTGTCATTTCTCACGTGCAATATTTTATTAAAAAAAAAAGTAAAATAGGCTACAAAAATACCACAAGAGATACCGCTAGATTTTAAGGTTATTATAATCTTATTGACAAACACTGACAGCGAATACCTGCATCAAAGATTTATTTCTCCCTCCTCGCAGCATTACTAATAGAGCAAATAATAATATGAACATTGATTTCCACTTTAACTGACAAGTGGTGAAATGTCAGTGAACTGACATCGATTGTGAAATGGGTCAACTGTCAGCTGTCGTTTAGAGGTCGTTAAATGAGTGAATGAATGAGGAGGAATTCGCTACACAAATTAATTTTCTGCAGTTAAATACCTTCTGCCAAGGCTCTCATAAATAATTGAGTGAATGAACAACTGCTGGCTCGGAGTTAAAAGCAGGAATAAATTCTCTGCGTTTAGCTGCAGCTCGGATGAGGGACAATTTCCCAAGAGGACGTAAAGTAGGAAGTCTGTTTAAAACAATTACTTCCTGCCTACAAGGATGTGATATACTCTACATAGTAGTAATAATAATAATAATAATAATAATGATGATAATAATAATAATAATAATAATAATTAGTTATTTCAGACATATACAAAAGGGCCAAATACTTTCTGCTGTTAACTTACATTTATCACCGAGGATGCCATCGATGCTATGCTTTGTTTTCTTTTCTCCATCTTCATCCTTCTTATCACAGTCATCCTCGTCATCTTTTTTGCCAAATCGGGCCCTCAAAACGCGGCTGATGGAGCTCACTAATGGCAACAAAAAGGTAAATGGGTGATTAGCCCTAAAACCCATAAAAGAACCATAGTAATCCTATCATACATTTTTTTTAGAAGGATACCATACAAAAAAAAATAAAAATAGCACAGGAAAAAGTTTTACATGAAGCAGCTGCGTTGAGAAAATGTTTAAAATAAAACTCTATATTAAAGGAGTAAAATGATACTGTAAATGCAATAATTAAAAAAAACAAACAAAAAAACTATCGAGCAGCAAAGGCATATTTCCCCAACAGGGTGATTTTTTTTCTGGGTCAAACAGCTATAGGTGTGCTTCCTGCTACACTGAAACATTTTATTATCAGTAACTGAGGAGCTTAAAACATGTTGGATTCAAAGTGATGTTCAGAAGTGATGCTGCAGTGTTCGCTCGTAATAAGAAAAAAAAAAAGTGCAGCTTACCAGATGAAGCCTCACCTGAAGGAACTGTGCTTCTGTCGCACACCCCGTCCTTCAGCAGCTTATCCCGGATCTCCCAGCTGAACATACCCGGGTTTTCTCTCTTGTACTCCTCGATCCGCTTCTCCACGTCAGGAGTTGCCACCTGCTTTAGGTTTGAAATGGTGTAAAGGCAGGGAAAAAAAAAAAAAAAAAGGAGGGAAAAGGAGAAATTTCAGACAGTTTTAATTAAGAGGAATTTTTAAAGAACAAAAAATGTGATCCTATAAAACATAACTATAAATTATGTGGACCTATATTTTTTAAATAGGAATATTGTAGTATCAGTGAACGGCACTATAAATAAAATAGCTTATTTTACACATACACACATATATATATACATATAATACAAAATAATATAATGGAAAACCCCCATTATTTATTATTAAATGTTCACAATATGTACAATCAATCACTTATTTAAGTTATTTTTTAGGTAAATGATTTCATAATTTAGTTTAGATGACGTTAAATATATTTATTCAAATATTTAGGAAAAACAAAATATCACCTGCAAGTTTGTTATATCCAAAAAAAGGATGTTACAGGTGGGCTGTAATGTCAATGTATTTGTAATTTAAGGACACATAAGTCACTGGTCAGCTATTATTATTATTATTATTATTGTTATTATTATTATTATTAGATGTCAGACATCCAGATAAAAACATTATTTTTGGTCTTGATCTTTGCTCTCCATCAGGCTGTTTTAATAACACCAGCTTTGAGCTCACTCAGGTGTCATGCACCTCGTGACGCTCATCCTCGCGCTGCAATGAGGGACCCCACTGACAGACCCGTTCCTGGATCCCACTCACCCTGGGCTTGCTGCCTCCTATGGCCCCCGGACGGATCGATCCGGTCTCCTGGTATCGGCAGAGGATCTTGGAGACGCAACCGTGAGAAACTCTCAGTTGTCGCGAGATTACGCAGGGTCGGATGCCGTGGTGGGCCATCTCCACTATCTTGTGTCGGATGTGATTTGGCAGGGGCCTCCCGTTGATGAACACACCGCCGAGCTGGTTCACCCTACCCTGGCCCAGAGGGGTGGATACTGCGCCACAATAAACAATAAAAGTCTCAAAAAACATCAAAAACAACAACAGTTCTCTTAAGCTTTTCAAATGTTCACTCCACCCAAGGCTATAAATGAGAGCTAATTCAGCCTTGTGTTATTGTCAAATAGTGGCGTGTTTGCTGTGTTGCTGACTTTTAATGGGACGCAGTTTACGCACATTATCATATTATACATTTTCAAGAGAGCGTCGAGCCAGATTCATCCAGCGTCTGTCTGGCTGACAGGATGTATCCGAGGCCACTTCACGATCCAATTTCACATTCAAGAGACACTAAAGAGGGTGACACTTCCCACCTTGATTATTCCTAGTCATGCTGTACAAATATTGATGTGATCCTTTGAGTCATCTCTTTGCTGTGTGTATTATTGCCATTTCCAGCAGCAGGACACTTGAGCAAATCCCGGAGCTCGAGTAACTTGCGAGCTACGTGGTTTTTGTACATTTCAGTCCAGAGCACTTGAGCACGAACTGGGTGTAATGGGAAAACTGTTTCAATAAATGCATGCAAATACAAAGTGATCTTTTTTCCGCCCATATGTTCAGACGACTTGAGTGTGGACATCAAAATTTTATAAAATTACCAATTAGATTGCTTTTTTTTTTGGAGTGTGTGTGTAACAATAAAAGTTGGACTGGTAAGAAATGTTTCTTAAAATGTACAAAGAAAAGCATCTGATTATTCTTTCAGCTAAAGTATTATAAAGGTAAATTAGTCTTAGATTGGCTGCAATTTTAGCACAAAGAATAATTGTATTTATTCTGTAGGCCTAAAATTATTATTAATAGAACATATATATAATTTGAACGTCAAATGATCAAAAACATAAAACAAATACTAATAATACTATTAATAAATAAATCGTAATTAATATAAATAATTCAAGTATATTCTGTGCAATAAGCAGGAATTACCGGGAGAAGATATGTCTGAACTCCAAACACAAATCAGTTACAAATAAATACAGATACATACATTCATAAACAATAACATAATAACAGGCTGAATGAGTATAAGATATGTTAAAGGGCTGGTTGGTTATCAAAGCACGAACTGATGCTTTTCTCCAACTATAATTCACTTTTGATTCAGGTTGTTAACTTTAATCAGCACTGACTGGAGGTCGCATTTGTTCACCCACCTTTTTATTTCCCAGCATGTCGCCGGTAACAAACTGTGCTCCGAGTGTGAATATCAGGCTGACAGAGCGGAGTACCGAGGAGTTTTGTCACAGCACAAGTTCAAACATCAACACACATGTTGTCATTTGTCTTACCTTCCAGGGGGAAGCCGGTTCGGGGGTAGTTCTGGCCCGGCCCAGGGCGCACCATCCGAGGCACAGTTCCTGGTAAAGTAGCCATCATTTAGCTACTCAGACAAAACAACACAACGGACTCGAACCTGCTACTCTCACAAAGTCCAAGTCAAAAAAAAAAACCGGAATGTCTTCAAAATGCTCGAACAGATGCTGAGTCTTGCTGTCAAATCCCAATCCCAGGCGGAGAAACTGGACAAGCCCTTCTTCCACCGGGGGAAAAATCAAAGTGATGCGCTCCTCTGGTGCGATGGACGAGCCAAAAATAAAAATAAATAACGGCAGCTACAAATAAAATGTAAAAAAAATTGCAAAATAGAGCAGTTGCACTTAAAGTTGTGTGTAAGGTGGGGAAAAAAATGCACTGTTATTCTTTTCCCTTGGTGTAGTTTGGGTTCAGTATAATGTCTGCTGGCTGGTTGGAAGTAGTTTAAGTGGCCAACTTTCGTGCATGTCGTAGGAGGAGACAGCCGAGCGCTCCCATAGGCTCCCTGGCCTTTCTTTTATGGATGAAAGAGAGTGGGTTTAGCCAGAAGCCGACGGACCAATCAGAGTAACACATTCCACTTTTAATTCACTGCTGCCTCCCTCATAAGACCCCATACACCAAAAACCAGCTCAAAATGTTATTATATCTAAATGTTATTCTAAAGCCTGTCTTTTCTAAATGTGTCTGCTTCCGTGACATTCAGCTGATCAAACCTGTGGAATATTAATGCTTTCAAAATTATGATTTTCTTTCTTTCTTTCTTTGATTGATCAGGAGAATCTCAGTAAATTTAAAAAAGCATAGGCTATAGTCCATATAAACTACATCTATAACAGCAAAGAAAGCTAGAAATTAAAACTGAAATAATTTCGTTTATTTAAAACACACAACCTCAAGTTTCTTAAAATACATGACTTTTCATAATGTCTGCAAATAAAGAATTAAATTCCGATTAAAAAAAAAATCATATTTGGAAAAAATATTTTAATTCATTGACCAAAATTATGCTGTTTTCGATTAAACCTCAATAGTCTATAAACGTCTGCATCCAAAGTTATTCTTCCATAGATGCACCGGTGCACACGCAGACCTTCGTGTGAATAAAAAATCTCGGCCCCAAATAATTGAGTCTAGAGTTGATGATGTGGAGTCTGAATGGACAAATGCTGCGCAAAAAGCAGCCCTGCTTGGCGAAGGTTAGACTATAAGATGCTTTTGGCTTGTTAACCTTTCAATTAAGTAAATGTGCGCAGCATGAACATCTAAATCGCTCCTATAGCTTTTGAGGTAATTACAACATTTGGATCGACCCGCTATTGATGACAACAGGTTGACTTGCCCTCGAGTACGCACAAGAGTAATTGCTTAAAGGTAATTGTTAAAAAAAAAAAAAAGCGCTACTATTAAACTCGAATAAAAAGAGCACATATGGCAGAAAAGAAGAGGTGCATGTGTCAACTCTGTGGGCCCACCGTGCATATAAAATTGTGTGACAATTGCCGTGGAAAACACTCCTGGTGGAAGGCAATTTCACAAATAATTTTAGCAACAATTAGGGAGTGTGGAGGGGTGAAATGGCGATTTCACATGCAGATGTGCCGGTGGGAAGGATCTGGTACCCTGCCGAATAGCTATGACCCTCACTCTCCCGCTTTGGTTTGCTTCACATGGGACAGAAAAGCACAAAGAGACCGCCTCACCCTCCTGGGAAGGCGCAAAGAGCACTGGATTAAGTCAAGCATCAATCATGTGAAATCCAAACAATGGCAAATTTCTCTTACGGAAAGCATGTTCTCTTACAAATATCCAACTTCTCTCTCTCTAAAAGCTACAACAGGTATGTTTTTGAAATCACACAGACACGCAAATAAAGCGAATAATCCCGTCTCCCTGCAAATATTATTGGTTCACATACACCAGGTCTTGCCTCTGTTATCCTAATCATTATTAGCCTGGTATTCATTTGTTCTGCAGCTGTTGACAATTACACCCAAAAGAAAAGAGTTTGCAGTGTGCAGATACATTTTGCATCACTTACATTATTATGAATTTAAATGTATTGTTCAGTTTGTAGTATTTTTGCAAACATAAAGACACAGGTGATTTTTTTCTCTCTTGTAGGACAGAAATAACTGGACTGCAGTGTATCCTGTATATTCTAATGCTTTTATGCTTTTTTAAGTATTTCAAGAATATTAATCAACATACTGTACTGTTCCAATTTTCATCCAAATAAAAAGTCAAGTATGTTGTACTATAGATCAGTTGCCAGATTTTACTTTACTACATTGATCACACTATATTTTATAGTTGTTTGTTTGTGTTCAATTTTTTCTTCATGTGAAGAGGCCAGATGATGAATGTAAAATCATAATGTTTTTCTAAATTTAAAGTAACTTCTTCTAGAAGTGAACTGAAAACAACAGCTTTGAATAGAAAAACAGTTTATTAAAGCCTCCTTATCAAGGCCCCGTAAGAGCTCAACAAAAACAGTTAATTTCAAAAAGACTTACGGTTATAGTTTCTTGTAGTTTTCTTTTTTTATGTTTGGGATTCCAATGTTTTCATATTGTTATGACACAATGTCCACTAGTGGGCGACTACTGTTTCACTCTTTCCATCACTTGAATTATGTTAGAAAAGGACACCTTTATATGATCCGTATGCTGCTCCAAACAGCAGTTTTGTAGTCCTAATGTGCCTGTTTTTGTATTATCTGACCACAAGTGGTGTCTGAATCACACTCGTCCTCGTCACACCCTAAACTCCATTTAGCTTGGTTGTTTCTGCAGGGTTCAGCTCAGCGTCTGGCTCATATAAGTAACTCTGTCACTTAAGTTTCCTTTCAGCCACAGCAGACAGAAAAACACTTCCTCTCTCTCGATAATGTCTCCAATCTTATCTTGATCAGGACCGCTCTTCAAACACTTTCCCACATAGCCTCTCATTATTTGTGTTATGGCAATTACCAAAGTTTCTTTTTTGCTTGTAGGTGAACACCCCCCTCTCCTTCCTATCTACATGTATTTTCTCCATACACAGTGTTTAGTTATTCACATTGAGGAGCACAAAACACCTTTGATGAGAGGCATCACCAATTTAGTCTTTATCTTTGTCTGAGCTGAACAAAGGCGAGAAGTACAGGCATTAAGTGTATATAAACATTATTTTTTTACTCTATTTAAATTTTAACAATGCTTTTATCTTTTGGTAAGCGAGGGTGGAGTGTTAAACGCAACCAAACAACACCTTTTGTCTTCAGTGAATGGCGTGCAGAATATGTTTAGATTATATGTGATTCTGAAAGATGTCTGTCAGAGCTGATCCTCTGTTCTACATTGTCTCTAAATTAACTCCATAAAATAAAAAAGGAATAAGCCTTTTTTTAATATAGACAGTGAAATAACACAAGAGTTTAAAAAACAGGATGTTAATAAATTCACAATTTAGTTCTTAAACAAACCCAAAGCACAGTAAACATTCAGACAAACACTGCATCTCCTGCAGTCTTATGAACCCTGCTGGCCTGAACTGTAAAAAAAAAAGAAAAGAAATATCATTTAATAGTATCCTGAAGCTTTTTTCCATTGTGTGGGCATATTAATGCTAAAGACAAGTTCTGTTTATTGTTGACAATATGGCAGATGTTTTTAAAGATACTCTTACATCTGCACTAGTACTCAAAACATGAATCATAAGCTGCCTTTTTTCTTCCACAATGGCTGGCCTCAACACGGCTGAATTACAAAGTAACGCGTGCAGTATCTGCCTGTCCAAATACAACACAGTGGTCACTATGATAAACAGCCTGCTAACGATTTCAAGGAGGCGGTTTCTGAGTTCATAAAGTCCCTAAAATAGTGAACAATCGATCATGTTTTATCATCATCTTCCATCCATTCATATTTTACCTCTACTGCCAGGCTCAAGGCTCTGAACATAGTTTCTTGATGGTGCTGCATGCTGCTTCAACAGTGACTTCCACCACAGCCTTGTCAACTTGTTGAGACATTTTCACATCTGCTCAGAATTATCCAAATGTGTAATCACTTCCTTATGGGAATTATTTTATCACGATAGAGAGAGAGAGCGTATAAAATGCGCTCTTAGGAGGAGACTGGCGAAAAGCTTACTTTGTGGTGTAACTCTAATTAAAGAAAGCTGATTTGAGATAGTCATCTCATTATGTGTGGCACAGGGAGGAGCTCTGAACAGGCATGTAGGGTCTGACAAGGTGATGTTTGGTTAATAAGGAGAGCAAGTACGCAGGCATTCCTCACACTCATTTGGAACAAGTTAGCCATACGTGTGAACCTTGCTTGAACTCCCGCTGTTCAGTCTCCTCCTAGCCAGCTCTATACAGTACATATATAAGAAACAAAGAGCTATAATAAAATGAAGTCTGCAAAGGCAAGGCTGCTGGTTTGGAAAATGCAATAAATTCTCAAATGTACAACAGAGGACCTCATTTCATGCAACCATAAAGACTACAGTGTGTAGAACAATGACTTTTTGAAACGGCCCTTTAGAGAAGTAACGGTTCCCAACCCTGGGTCAAGAAGACTGAAGGCATCAGAACCTTTCTTTGTAAAAAAAAAACTCAATCAGAGGAGAGACACAACACACCTCTGAGTCACATAGAGTATTTCAGTTTCAGTTTGGGATATCTGAAGCCAAAAAGCTCAGGAAGTGCCGCTTTAGAGCACAATCCCTTACTCTTTCCTACATCACCACATACTCTATTCACGCACAATGTGTGGTAGGGGAGCGGGAAAACAACATATGTTATGTTGACATCTGAGTCTGGAGTCTGAGTTATGAGTCATGGAGACATCTATAACTCAACCAGTGATCAAACACAGCCAAAGGCCACTTAGAGAGGGCAGCTCTCTTTTGAATTCCAAGGAGATCAGAGGTACCAGAAGGAGGACAAGGAAAATACCAAACGATGGCACAACTGTGGAAAAACTGAGAAGACAACTCAGTCATATCAGGTCAGGCTGAGGAACAAGGGACAGAGAGAATGTTGCCTCCTTGTTGCGACATCATCAACAGGCCAATCTTCTCTGCGGCTACAACAACTCTGTGGAAACAAGCGAGGTGTGCGGGCTGACATCATACAAACAGGAGGACTCAGCTGGATGGGTGCAGGTGGGTGCAGGGGTGGCAGCAGCGGGCTGGGGGTTGATCTGTGGCAGAGTGGATGACATCCTGTCACTGCTCATTATAGTGTGAATTCTGTGTATCCTCAATAACACCTTCACTTGGCACAAGCAACACAAGCCAGTGATGTGACACTGGAGATAGGTCTTTCTGGAGGAAAGAAAGAGCTTGAGCACTATGGGAACAGGTGGAAGACAATAAAGATGGTGGACAATGCACTGCACAAATACAGACAATCTGAAGTCTTCAAATGGGAGCGATCTCACACTTTGAAGCCAGGAAATAACAAGGAACAATTAAGCAGAAAATACAAGGCACATGACAAAGCCAGAGATGATGATTGTTGTCTCCTCTGCGTCTCGGGAAGTGCAACAGTGCTCCTTTATCCTCCTTACACAATAGGACTACGTTAAGAAACCTGTTGTCTGTATATCCCGAGGCTCTTATCACCCCACAGCAGAGCTCACCTGTCCTCTTCTGTTTAACGCAACAGAGAACCAATAAAAGGACCTCCTTCTGTTTTACTGTCACATGAAATCACACGTTCACTTCACCAGTTTGTTTAACATTTGTTTATGCAAAGATGGCGTTGGTTGTGAGAGTTTAACGCAATGCCTGCTACTCTGAGTTGTGCATAAACAAGGTACCATGTCATAGCCAACCGCTGATCTCGTGTCTTTGATGATTCGCCTCAGACCGGCACAAACGCATTGAGATAATGCAACATTTTAAATGGTGTATAACTTGTCATGGCCGCCTACGATGTCCCTAAGATAAGGCAGCTTTTGGTTTAGTGTCAGTTTTTCTAAGAGAGGGGCATCATTGCAGTTACACAAGGAGTAAGTCTGTGTTGCTACTGGGTGTTCAATAAACAGGTTACACTAACACCTAAATGTGAAAGATCACAGATGAACAGATTCCCCTGAAGCAGGCATGAACATGACTGAGACTAAATCAATGAACAAACAGTTTGGGAGAATTTGTCCCTGATGATATTTGTCACTCTGCTCAAAATCCCTTCAAAGATCTGACTAAAAAACAACCAGAAGGTTTTTTCTATTAATTGAAACAGGTTTTATTGGTCAAATTAAGAACTTGACTCTAATTTTAAGTTCGTAAAATGTAAACATGGTTGCTTCCTTGTCTGCAGTCAGAACAAGAAACACAGATTATTTACAATGTAAAAAAAAAAAAATAGTTGTTGAAACTCCTGTAACAACACTGGACGCTGAGAGTACACTGAAACCTTTAGTGAGTTTGGCTGTAAAGGAACACTGTGGGTTGCTGGCATCATTTCATTACAGTGGCCAGTGTTACAATCCATTTTACACGACCAAGAATGCTCTCTGTGTGTGTTGTACTTGTGTGAGTGTGTGAGTGTGTGTGTGGCATGTGATAGGACCAAAATGCTTGGGTATCACGCTCTGATGTGCATGCCAAATCCACTTGTCCTCTCACACAACCTACCAGTGTGGCTTTGCCGTTTCAGCTCTGCCAGCAGAGGTCTGGGGAGAGCAGCAGCACAGGAAGCAGGTCACGACCCTGTATAGCAGAAATCACAATATGATGTGCTGACTGAATGTGACCAAATATTACCCTAAAGCAGCTATAGTTACCCTGTCTGCCCTCTCTGACAGTTAATTGTTTCATAATTTAAATTATTAGCATTCTTAAATAGAGCGTCACAGTTTTTTTAAAAACCCAGATCCTATTAAATATAGCTAAATGACTATTGCACACTGTTGAAGGCATAGCTGAAATGTCAGTGCATTTACTCTCTTGAGCTGAACATAGAATTTGATTAAGTTAAAAGAAAAAAATGCAGCATTCAGATAGTTTTGGGTATGTGAACTCCTTTTGTACTTACTGGACTTAATTATAAGCAAAAGTCCTGTGTTTAAAATGCAGTCCCGAAGCATTATCAGCAAAATATACTTAAAAAATTAAAGAACTGAAGACAGAAGACCATATCATTATATTATTGAATTGTTATCACTGATGCATAAACATTTAAGAAGCATTTTGATGTTGTAGTTGTTTGAGGAGCTATTTTAATATATATCATATATTCATATTTTATGTACTGGTAATATGATGTGCCTTTAAAATGTATCTGAATCTGCAATCTGACTGCAGCTGTCAAATAAATGTAGTATATATGTATTTCCCTCTGAAAGTGCAGTACATTTGAGGTATTAGTTGAGTACTACTAAAGTATTTACTGAAATACACATTTCACCACTGTGACTCATTGGTTACATGTGTCCCAGCTTTCTTCTTCCCTGTATTTGTCTGTGACTGAGCACAATATTTTATTTTCAACTCATGTCCATCAAATCAATCAAAATGTTGTTTAACTTAACTTAACTTTAAATTATAGTTACCCTCCCTGATAGCTTTGGTGTACAGCAACTCACCACCGCAATGTAGCTTGTCACTGGTTTTAAAAACTGTTAAATGGGCAATCGTTTCGGCCTTCAAAATGTAATTTTCCAAGTTAGGGAGCTCACATTATAATCAGACAGGCATATTTATTCTACGAGTATAAACATGTTCACAAAACATTTGCTTTTATTAGGCCAAACTAAATTAATTCAATTTTGTTTCCAGTGCTGAAGAAGAAATAAAAGCATTAAAACCAAATAGAAAGTGTAGTTTACAACCCCATTTTAATGATCAACCTTGAGTGGAGCTTTCTGCAGCTTCCTCTTGGTCTTTGAAGACTGTGTTTAAGCTCTACAAGATTAGTATGAGTTTATTAAAGTTAAAGCAGTTTAAGTGGTTGTGTTGTGCAAGATCAAAATTATGGCAAACTTTTAACAGTAGGTTGAACCGTTCTTTGCAGATGTTTGAAAATGGAGCCAGAGTACCATTTTGGCAACAAAACAGTATGCTTTTTAAAATGTACACTTTTACTTCACAGTGACAAGTTTTTCAAAGAAACAATATTGCAAATTAGAGTCTAACATATTTGTCTAATAAATTGGGTTGTGTATCACCCACAACATTCACTACTTTGTTGACTGAGGCAAGTGACCACATGCCTCTTTCAATTCCAAAGAACACAGAACATTTTTGCTTTAATCAGAAGCTGCAAGAGTAGAAGAATCTTAGAAAAAGAGGAACAGAAAAAGAAAAAGTCTCTTTGTTAATGAAGATAAAAGTAATGCATCCATTTTGCATGCTATTACAATTAGTCTCACCACAACCATCTGAAAGATCCTTCCAGAGAAGGGAGATCACTTGACCCCCCATCTGTGACCGAATCCTGTCTTTCCATTAGGTGATCTCCGCAACCATAACGTCTATGTCTGCTCGAGCTGGACACAGATGCTTAAAAAAGCAGAGGGTATCACAAAGAGCTCACAGACAAGAAGTCACACGGCGCCTGTGATTGAAAGGAATCATTATTCTGACTAACCGTGCTGAAGAATCTTATGCATATGGTGTTACTTTCAAAAAACAAACTTGAAACAACAACATAAAAAACTGCCATGTGGTCGGAAGTGCACAAGTTTGAATGTCGATGTGAATGTACACGATCTGATGAAGTCAACACCTTTAACGCCTCCTGTGAAGTATCCATAGTATACAAACAGATAATATATTAATAGAATATAACATAGTTGTAATTGTATAAAATAGCTATACTTTATACCGAGCACATAAATTGACCTTAAGTCTATTGGATTATCTGAAACTTGTCACATCTTTGCAGGAGTCTTAAACTTAAACATAGACTGTTGTGTGCTTTAGTAATGACAAAAGATAATCTGAATAATCTGTTTATCAAAAGGCAATCAGAAAACTTTGCTTGTCATTCAATCCAAAGAAGCACTTTGATTGGCGGTTCTCCTGATAATCTACCTTAGAAAATGTATTATTTGGTGCAGCAATGGTGGTCAGAAGTAAGTAGCATTAAATAGTTTAAGCCATTAAAGAGGTTGGCGTGACACAGTGATTCTGTGGTTAACACTAGTTAGATCCCTGCTGTATGTCGTATTTCAATGTTCCACAAGAATTGAAAATTCAGTTCTTTTACTTCTTATCAAGGACAGAGATCTGGACATTTGACTGCACCATTTTGAATAGTGCATTTTAGTGTTTGTTGATCTGGAAAGGCAACATTGCTCAACCTGTATAATATTAATATTAATACAGTACTTTCTGTGTTGGGAAGTCCCATCAAAGGTATCTTCTTGCTCCCAGCCAACCAAAAGCCTGAAAATATTTCAGCAGGCAGGAAAAAGTGAATGTTAATGTTGCAGTGTCTTCTCCTCAGCACAAATACTGGAAACAGGGAGAAGAAGCTAGCCAACCCGTTCTCTTAAAGCAGCACAATGTATCAGTGGTTAGCACTGTCACCTCACAGCAAGACGGTCTTGGGTTTGATTTGTGTGGGTTTTCTCTGGGTGCTCCGGTTTCCCCAAACACAAGTTCATGTATGTTAGGTTAATTCTCCAGTCAGAGCCCATGACCAAAGGCACTGGCTCAGAGTTGGTCATTTACTGCTCCTATACTTAGGATGGGTTAAATGCAGAGGAATAGTTTCACTGGACATTGTACGGTGTATGATTGTATAAGACAAATGAAGCTGATTTTATTCTGCCCTCTAACTCCAATGTAACCTATCTGCATCAGGTGATGTATTGTTAAGAATGAAAATGTCCACATAAGAAGGTGGTTGGGTTGGGATGGGTCAAACAAACACTTAGGAGACTGCAGTTTGTGTCTCATGTGAAACCAAAAGTCTCACAACATTACGTATGTGACTTGCATCAACTTGTGACTCAATGAAAGAGCATTTTAGGAGAAGAAATAGCCTGACACAAAATGCTCATCAAACAATTAAATGTGTTTTTTACACTTCAGTTCATGTGTGGATTAAACAAACCAGGCATAAGTGATCTTTAGAGGTTCTGGTAGGTCAAGTCTGTTACCTCTGGACAAAGCCAGGCTAGCTGTTTTTAGTCTTGTGCCATAAGCTAACCGGCTGCTGGCTGTAGCTTTATATATATTTAACGAACAGAGTGGAATTAACCTTCTTATCTTATTCTCAACCAAAAAGAGAATAATACATCTTTCCCAAAATGTCAAAGTATTCCTTTAATTCCTGTGATTTGTTTTGGTATGAAGTATGAACTTCAGTGCACAACCAGGTACAGAGTTGGTAAATAAGGAAATAGCTAATATATGCAGTGTCTATCAATCTACCTGAAATCATAAACTTTACCCTATAAACAAAAATTTAAAATAATACGGAAGAAAACATATAAAGATGTTTGGGACTATATGAACCAACGACCTCAGATTATTTCAACTGTTGCTTAAATTCAGTTTACAGAGGAAGTGATGAGAGGTGTTTGTGAGATGTAAGTAATGTAAGAGCAACATCAGTGCTTAGAAGAAAGGCTATTAGTAGCATCTTCCACATAATCTAATTAATTTCAGACATCTTTGACTACAGTGTCTGGAGCAAGCCTTCTTCGTTTAAAGCAAGACTCCTCTTGCTTTTTCCAAGTAAAATATCTGGTCATCTGAGCGTCTCTAACTGAACTGTCACAGATGATTAGAGGAGGAACAACTCGTCTTGGTATCCCAAAGAGCATGGGGTCCTCACGAGAGAGTGAGCCACAACTAGAATCAATGTCACCGTTCAGATAATCACGCATTGCCGATTCACCATGTAAGATGCATTTTGTTTGCTGCCTAACTGTGTAAAAGCCTCTATTCATTTTCAGATTTTTCCACGGAAAAAACGTGGTCAACTCAATAATGACGCCTTCCTCTTCAAATTTCAGCCCTGTTTGTTGAGAAACAAATGTTTTGTGTTACTTCGTCTGTCTGGATGCTGAAATTATTTCTGTGACAAACCAAACTGACAAAATTTTTAAATCTTTTTAAACTAATAACCTTGTAATCTTGTTATTCTTTTCAGTTAAAGATGTGTTAGAATAGTGTGACATAAGTGAGGTTGATTTGTTGGCTATACTATTAAGTACTCCTTGGTAAGTTTGTCTTTAGTATTTGACATGTTTACCTTGAAAAAATTTTAAATAATTAGCATTTACATAATTTACGGTGCTTTATTAATACTTCCTCATTTAGATAAAATAGTTAGACATTAACCATTAACAACAACCTTGTATATATCCTTTACTGAAAGCATGTCAGATATATTTGATTGAATTAATTAAAAGAAATCAATTGATTCAATTAATAGAAAAATATGCAATTTACAAGTATTGATAGGTAATGTCTGTTTGTAATCAGTTAAAAGTCATTACTGGCTTTATGTATGAAGACTCACACATGCACAGTAGAATATTTTCAGAATTACAAACAAGGGCCCATCTCTTTTGTGTGTCTTCAGTGACCTCTCCTCACAGGACCATGTGTTTGTCACACACACACACACTCACACACACAGGGACACACACAGAAAAACAAGCTTTATACAACAGGAGTGTGAAATCACCATGTTCCAAGACTGGGGGGGGTAGTTGAGCTCCCAGTGGGCAGAAATCTCTATGCACTCGGACAACATCAGGCAAAGCAATGACCCCTGAATTCATGAACGCACTCAGGAAATCATTGTTCCATCTCTGCTGGGGTCAACAGCGGAAACTGATTTAAAACACAACACACACAAAACACGACTAGAACAGAATATGATATTCTAATACAAAGCCATAAGATTGGCAACAACATCATTTTTGTCTTGCTTATGATATTATCTTTGGATCAGCTTAATTACATAAAACTATAAACTTTATTTAAGTTCTTAATTTAAGTACATATTCACACAATTTAGGCATTTATCTACATCCTATGTAAATACTTCATACATATAATATACCTGTTTGATCACTGAGTGCAAGAGTGGAATAAATGTGGCTGCTGCACACTAATAATCCACTGAAATCAGTCTTTTAAATATAATTTTCATTCTAAAAAAGTGAGGCAGTTTTGAATCACTTGAGCATTTCCATTCGATGCTACTTTATTTATAATAGTAATATTGAATATTGTATAGATATATGTATTTGTTTTACATTTATCTGACAGATGTAGTTACTAGTTTAAGATTTGGCATACAAAACATAAGATCTGTTTATAAAATATGACAAGTTAAACTACCCAACGGTAAAGTAGCCTAGTTTAAATGAGCTCCACCTACATGTTAATGCACTAATGATAACAATACAAACAATGTAGTAACAGTTGCTTATATAACACTCAAAAGGGGCAAATCTGTTTAACAAGTAGTCTTACTTACTTACTACTACTACTAAAACATTTTGCTGATAATATGTGCCTTTACCTAACATTTTGAATGCGTGATTTTAACATACTAGTGTATTATTACAAATGTTATACAATAATAAAACCGCAGTATTAAAACTTGTCCATCTGTCTTTTCACTGACATTTTCAAGACATAAATTCTTCATTTTTTCAGGCTGAAACGTTTCGTTCACATCATAAACTTCTGATATATTCTCATATACAGTCAGTGTGCAGCACAAAGTGAAGCCTTCAGCGGGAGAGCAGTGCAACGTCGCCATCTAGCGTCACGGCGACGCAATGACGTTGAGGCAGTTGTCCAGCTGCGTAACTTCCTGTTTAAAAAATGGCCGCGCACTGACAAATGTCACGTTACTTCAGCTGCTGAAAACATAAAGTTATTAACGTTAACTTTACCAACCGTTCACCGAGTTCAAAGGGCCGACACCTGGGAAGATTTAGCTTCACTTCGTTCAACATCCACGGAGGTATTGCGTTAAATTTGGTCTCATTTCTAAGCAGCTCTGTAGCTGTTAGCCCGCATGCTAACAGCTACAGGGCTATACTGTGACGTTTAATGACACTCTCAGGGTTATCGGACGTGTGGTGCATTTGTAACAGTATGAGACGCAGTGCTGGTATTGTTTCTTTATACGCACTTGGATTTAAACGTGACTTTTTCTTTCTGTTGCAGGGTAATCCAGTCAGCACTATGGTTCATTTATGTGAGTAGCTATACATTGTGAATGAATCCTGATGGTGAACTTTGTCTGGTGGCAGCAGGGACCCTAAAACCCCCCCAAGAGGCAGAGGTTAGGCAGGAGAAAGTAAACACAACATGGAGAATAAGTGTAATCATACGTTCAGCATAAAGGCATCCTCTTAAATATGACTGCTTTTTAAATTAGTAAACAACAACTGGTTAGAGTAAAGTAAGTTTTATTAATGACTATAGTACTAAAACTAATACATTTCTTACTAGATTTCTTACTTGATTTATCTGTTTAATCTATGAAATGACAGAAATAATAAATATAATATTATAATATTAATAAAAACTACGACTTTAGAGACCTTAAAGGTGACATCTTTAATGTCTTGTTTTGTCCTGCCAACAGTCCAAAACCCAATCATATGTAATTAGAAATGACATAAAACTCTTAAAAGGAGCAAATCTTTACATTTGAGAAGCAAGAAAGGAGACAATAGTTGCCATTATTTATAGCATTATATAAATATCCACTCAGTTGCCAATTTATTAGGTACACATAGCTAAAATTAATGCAGTCTAGGTCATTTTATTAGAGGTGGTTTCGGGTGTTTTTGTTTTGATTTGTATTGCTGTATAGTTAGAAGTGTTTCTTATATTTTGTCCACCCCATATCAATAAGAGTAAACTAAACTAACAAAAACTGAACATTACAAACGTTGGATTTACAGTAGAGTGCAGTAGTCTAGGTATATAGGTATATGTAATAAACTGTCAACTGCACCTTTTTATACATCAAATATTAGTGTTTTACAATATAAGAGAAAATCTACAGACAAAATAAAAGAACAGTAAACCACAGCGAGTACTGCTGTTCCTCCCGTCACTTCAGTTCCCCTTCATCTTGTTCATGAAAGTGACTCTGATTGAAGCAGGATGGATTCAGGGATTTGGAAAACATATGGTTATAAATAAGATGAACACAAGATTTCATGATATAAAAAAGGCTTTTGAGGAAATAACTCACAGTAAGGTAGACCTCCGACAGTACAGCCTTTACTGGAGAATGCAGGTTATCCATCTCTTACTGATTCATGGAGGTGTTATACAGTTACAAGAAACTATTTTTTTTTCTCTTTGACAATGCTTACTGTGCTTATTTCCCTCTGCAGCATCACTCCTGCTAAAGAATTACCACGGGGGCTACGTTGTCATCCGATTGGCTCTTGCAGGCCACAAACAAGCGAACAGACCCTTTTATCGCATTGTGGCAGCTTACAACAAAAGGGCAAGAGATGGAAAATATTTAGAGCAGCTGGGCACCTACGACCCCCTCCCAAACATCTACAACGAAAAACTTGTCAGCTTCAACCTTGACCGAATAAAGTACTGGATCGGCTGTGGTGCACACCCTACAAAGCCAGTGGCCAAACTTCTAGGTGTGTATTCACTACATAAACATGTTCCTCTTAGGTGGATCAACATTGCTCAATGTTATTTTGGGCTTGTCCTAAGAATTGTTCTGCTTTATAGTCGTTTGTTTAATCAGTGAGGTTCATCGACAACTTTTATAGTACCACACACCTTTTACGCAATATTTATCTAGAAATACACTTCTTTGTCTGTGTTGACTATTCTTTGAAACTTTGACTTGGTATCTATATTATCTACAACTATAAATGATGATTGGTACTATTATTGTTAACCGTGCCCTCAAACACCCCATCCATGCACTCTGTAAAGATACTGATTAAACAAGCATCTGTGTATTAATCAGCTGGTTCCCCAGAAATTGCCTATAAGGAAATAAAATGATCTTTGAATTGTAATGTATCAGCTGTCGTTCTAAAAGATTACGGCAACTCCAGGCAATGTCTCTAGTTTGTTGGAAAAGCTTGTAGTGAAAGATGTGGTCTTCCTCTCTCCTCTTTCTTTCCGTAGGGTTGGCAGGATTTTTCCCTCTGCACCCGATGACAATAACAGAGGCAGAGCGTAAAAGAGCCCAAACGGTGCTGACAGAAACAAGAACAGAGGATCTTGAGGAGGTTCAAAAGGAGGCTGAAGTGTGAGAATTAAAGCTGAGGAATGTGTGTGACTGTCCAGAACAAAAGGATGTCGCAGTTATTTGGAGAAAGAACAGACTGATTTGTTTCCTAACTTGTTGGGTGGGCTGTTCGTAGCAATGTCAGCTCCAAAGCAGCTATGAACAATTCATATTAAAATTGATTCAATATCTTCATGTGATGTTTGTGAGAGGGGAGTGTGATAACAGGCAGTTGTTTGTATTTACTGTTTTATGTGACTTAGATAAAGTATTTCAACATTGCATTGTTTTGAGGTTAGATTTTCTCCACTGTGCTCCGTATAACTCTGACCTTTAAAGACGCAGCAAGAATGTCAAGAAATTTGTTTGCTTTTATCCTGATTCATGAACCTACCTTTATTCCCCCTTTTGTATGTCTTCTTTCTTTTTTGACCAGCATATTTTTGAAAGTGCACACATGAATTAAAAGTGAACGTCAGTAATGTCAAACGTAAGGAAAGAAAGAAATGAGAAGAGGGTAGGTCTGTTGATACGATCATTGGCAAGCTTTATGGCACTTAGTTCCTCTTTGGCTCAATAGCAAATTCTCCACCCCTTTACCTTTGTATACTGGAGATTACTGTTCACGGAAAGACGTCACATAATGTTTGACTATATTTTTAGAAAAGATGATAGTGTTTCAGAGGAAACCACCTAGTGACATTTCCCCCATTACAGATTTAAGGTAAGTTCACCAAGTTCGTCTGGGTCATGCTATAAGCTCTAACTTGTATTGATGATCACCAAAATGCACAATAAATCATACACACAGTAAATACTCAGTTTCAGAATAGATTTTAATTGATTTAGATGGAAAAAAGCATAATTACTATCACATTGCCCTCTAAAGCATAATCTAACCATATTATGTAACTATTTGACCCTTTTTGATGGTACACCGACCACAGGCCCCACACAATATTAGAGCTACAATAGGTTTGAAAATAGAAATATTGTGCACAGACTTTGATTGCATTACTGTTTATCAGACCACAAGAGGGACAAGAATTAGGTTGGAAAAACAATAAACTTGAGTGGGGGACTGGACCTCAAAAACACAATCTTATGACTATATATATATATATTTATATTATTAAGTATCCTAGCCTTCTAAAACATAATGCTCAAACTGTGAAACAAATATTCTACTCCCACAAAGGGAGGAATACATTGCCCAAAGTTGAGTTAAGCCTTTATGTTATGTAGTTTAGGCTAATGGGTCATATTGGATTATCAGATGATACAGAGTTTAGGATTGGCACATCCCTATTTGTTGCTAAAATAACTGCTAACTACTGCTACCTGTAGCTGCCGTTAGCTCAGTGAGCTGTGCGAGTTGACTCTGCCTGGACTGGGATCTTGGAGCACTGCAGGAGTGCAGGTGTCTACATCACTCGAACAGGAGTTTTATGCGCATGTTGTATTTAGATAAACCTAGTGTAGAGAACACACACAGGTACTGCACATTCACGTATGTGTTTTATTGTTTGGGCTCTCTGTTCACAATAAACTCTAAGATGGGGTCTGGAGGTCACTATTAAACTGTTTTACAGATAATTCCATGAAGTACCACAAACACTAATCAAATTGAAATATCATTCATATCAGGTGATTTTTCTTCAGTATAAACTGCTGTCCAGTGTGCCTGTTCCCTATCCTTGCATGCTTGTTCTACCTTGAACAGGTCCATATACCAAACCACAAGTGTGGTTTGTGTCAGTCAGGGAGTGATAAGAAGACTAATTTGAGCCAAGACACACTGAACAACACCCAGGTGACAAATGAAAGTGTTATTAACGTTGCTGGCTTTTCTTTAGGATTGTGGAATAAAATTAACTTTGATTCTTTAACATGTTGGCGTAGTGAGCATTCCCAAATTTAACTGTAATTACAAAGTGGCAGGGCAATGCAAAAAAAATGTGAAATTCTGTTACGAAATTATTTCAGTATTGCGTTTCATTGTGAACAGGAAATATATATATTTATTGCTGCGTGACATTTCAGAAATGATTTTCTAAAAAGCAAACAGAGGTGTGGAGAGCTTAACCCAAACCTCTTGTATCTTAAAGATCAAGAGGAATATTTGTGTTTAACCTTGTCAGAGCACATTGTTCCTGGTGCTATTGAGACTGTTGCTGTGATCATGTTTAACAGTCTATTTATAACATCTATTCAAATTGCTATATTGTCAATATGTTGCTCAATGTAACTCCCCCTAGGTTAGAGTCATGTGACCATCATCATGTGACCATCAAACATGAAAATATAGCAACTAATGAAATAAGTAAAGAGCATATATGTAGACATATATAATGTATATATAATTAACTTATAATATACATTCTTTATAATTAACTTATTCAAATAAAATGCACTCTTAGTGAGCATATTGGTTCATACACTGTGTGTGTGACCCTTAGCACATACTTTATGAAAAATGCCAGCAATTGCACAGTGCATATTAAATCTCACTGGTGGCATTGAAAATGAATAATAGCTAATGATGTTACATTGGGTAAGTCTTTTCTTTCTAGAATCACACCCACCCTCAGCTCACCCACTCACACCTTAGTCCTTGTCCACCTCAGCGTCATCATGATCTGGAACTTTGAAAACAGGCATGTGTAGGGTGTGAGTGTACTTTCAGGGAACTTAAAAAATTGCTGTAGCGCCATGGGGCAATACATTAAACAGTTTGCTTAGGGAGGGCACTATATCAGGAACAACTTCAGTTTACTAGTTGATCATTGATACATAGAGTAGATCTGACACTGACAGATAACTGTTTATATGACGAGAACTGCCAACAGGATCAAACTTAACTACAAATTCACCAAGAAGTACTAGGAGAGATATTGAAAATTGAAGAACATCTAAATTATTCTGTTTTATTGTACTGCATGTGTTCATGGAGTGAAAGACATTGCAGCAGTTGAAGTATTTCAGCATTACATCTTTTGGATGATTACCTGAATGCATGGAAAAATGAAAAAGTGGATTTATTTGGGTTTCTGTAATCGGAGGAGGCTTTCCACCCTTCTTCTGATCCTTACATTAGTGGTCATCGTGCTGATCGCAGTCTGCGTATTCTTTACACAAAAAGGAGGTAAGTCTTGGATTTGTGTTATTCTTATCAATTTACTGAAGAACTATTTTGAATGTAACCATTTTACCACACTTTTATAATATTTTCTTTATAATTAATATATATTGTTAGACTGTATATTGTCATTACATTTTATTCATTTTAGCATTGACAGTTTTTCAAGAATAACAACAATAAATGCAGATAGTACAAATAGAAAGACTCTGCTCCTCACTGTTAACTTGCACCCAAATCCTCAAACAATACAGGTAATTTGTACTAAACATGAGTTATTTTTGGAACATTAATGTTCAGAAACGTTTTGAATGTTACTTTAAATGGTCATTCATCTAATCCCCTATCTAGCAATGTTTTATTGGATGTATTTTAGGAAGCATATTCAAAAACTTTTTCAGTGAGTTAATTTTTTAACAACCTCAGATAATCTTAGGCTGAAAGGCTATATTTTTTTTGGGTGCAACTTAACTTCCATGAAAGCAATACAGTTCACATCAAAGGGAAATCACTGATACATACTGTGGACTGATTGGCATATTCCGTTAATAATTGAAGAAACTGCATAGTGTAAGATTAAAAACATTACACAGACATTAGATATGTGCCCGAGATAAGTAACATATGACCTATTGAACGCTGACAGAAAGGATTTTTATTTGAAGTGACCTTAGTTATTGTTATATAAAACTGAGTCAAAAAGCCAACTTCTGCACTGAAGATAAACAAAGTTAACACTGGCCAAACATGAACCAATAAGATTACATCATGATTATTTGCAGAAATAATTGATTATAATTTCTGGAATAGTTCTAAGGAAGCATGGTTAAAATAAAATTTTAAATAAAATGTTACCTTTGTTTTAACTTGAAAATTAAATTGTGATGAAATATTCTCTTTATTAACAGCTAATCAAAATGAAAAACAAGATCAACCTGACGAAACATGGAGGAAACCACAGACAGCAGACAACCATAAAGAAAAGAGTCTATCAAGCATAAACATGACAAATGAATCGTCAGACATTTTACAAATTAGGACAGCATTAAATGATACTGACCAGCAGTATATAACTGAATTACTAGATTTTCAGCAAATGAGCAGCACGTCTACTGAGTCTGATACAAATAGGACAACTTTGCCTTCAACAAAATCAGTCCCTACTGACTCTGAAGCCGTCCCTACTGACTTAACTCATATAACGAAATCAGAAAGCAGTATAGCTACAAGAATTCCTTCTGTAAAGACCAATTTCATCAAAGAAACTCAAGCACGAGAAAATACAAAATTACTAACAACTAAGAACACAACACCGCTTCCAGCAACAAGCAACGAAAAAACAACAAAGCGACAAACTATGTTGACTATAAAAGTAAAACCCACAGCAACAACTCAATTAAGAGTTTTGACCTCGACGCTCACCACAAATGGAGTTACAAGGCCTTCCAGCACTGATATTTCTGCAAAACCCATCACCTCATCCACAAATGAAGAGGTCTCCACAAATTCACAATCTACATTCGCTTCTCACTCCACTCAAGCATCTACTGAACACACAAGTTCAACTTCATTACTGAGTTCCAGCAACACTCAGCTTCCATCAACCAGCCAGGAAACCTCTGCAACGATGATGTCCTCATCCACAGAACCACAATCTACATTGTCACCCACAGAAATGACTGAATTAACAGCCTCAACCTCAACACTCACCACAAATGGAGTCACAAAACCTTCTAGCACTAATCATTCTGCTACAACCATCACCTCATCCACAAATTCAGAAGTCTCCACAAATGCACATTCTACATTGGCTACTCATTCCACTCAAGCATCTACTGAATACACAAGTTTATCTTCGATACTAAGTACCAGCAACACTCAGCCTCCATCAACCAGCCAGGAAACATCTGTAACAATGATGTCCTCATCCACAGAGCCACACTCTACATTCGCTACTCATTCCACTGAAACATCTACTGAAGACACAAGTTCAACTTCAATACTAAGTACAGGAAAAAATCAGCTTCCATCAACCAGCCAGGAAACCTCTGCAACAATGATGTCCTCATCCTCAGAGTCACAATCTACATTGGCACCCACAGAAATGACTGAATTAACAGCCTCGACCTCAACACTCACCACTATCAGAGTCACAAAACCTTCCAGCACTGATCATTCCGCAACAACCATCACCCCAGCCACGACTTCAGAGGTCTCCACAAATTCACAATCTACATTTGCTACTCATTCCACTCAAGAATCTATTGAACATACAAGTCCAACTTTAATGCTAAGTACCAGCAACACCCAGCCTCCATCAACCAGCCAGGAAACTTCTGCAACAATGATATCCTCATCCACAGAGCCACAATCTACATTGGCACCCACAGAAATGACTGAATTAACAGCCTCGACCTCAACACTCACCACAATTAAGGTCACAAAACCTTCCAGCACTGATCATTCCGCAAAAACCATCACCCCAGCCACGAATTCAGAGGTCTCCACAAATTCACAATCTGCATTCGCTACTCATTCCACCCAAGAAATTACGGAACACACAAGTTCATCTTCGATACTAAGTACCAGCAACAATCAGCCTCGATCAACCAGCCAGGAAACATCTGCAACAATGATTTCCTCATCCACAGAGCCACAATCTACTTTTGCACCCACAGAAATGACTGAATTGACAGCCTCGACCTCAACACTCACCACAATTGGAGTCACAAAACCTTCCAGCACTAATCATTCCGCAACAACCATCACCCCAGCCACGAATTCAGAAGTCTCCACAAATTCACAATCTACATTCGCTACTGATTCCACTCAAGAATCTACTAAACATACAAGTCCAACTTTAATGCTAAGTACCAGCAACTCTCAGCCTCAATCAACCAGCCAGGAAACATCTGCAACAATGATGTCCTCATCCACAGAGCCACAATCTACTTTTGCACCCACAGAAATGACTGAATTGACAGCCTCGAGCTCAGCACTCACCACAAATAGAGTTACAAGAGCTTCCAGCACTGATTATTCTGCAACAACCATCACCTCATCCACAAATTCAGAAGTCTCCACGAATTCACACTCTACATTGGCTACTCATTCCACCCAAGCATCTACTGAACACACAAGTTCATCTCCGATACAAAGTACCAGCAACACTCAGCCTCCATCAACCAGCCAGGAAATATCTGCAACAATGATGTCCTCATCCACAGAGTCACAATCTACATTGGCACCCACAGAAATGACTGAATTGACAGCCTCGACCTCAACACTCACCACAATTGGAGTCACAAAACCTTCCAGCACTAATCATTCCGCAACAACCATCACCCCAGCCACGAATTCAGAAGTCTCCACAAATTCACAATCTACATTCGCTACTGATTCCACTCAAGAATCTACTGAACATACAAGTCCAACTTTAATGCTAAGTACCAGCAACTCTCAGCCTCAATCAACCAGCCAGGAAACATTTACAACAATGATGTCCTCATCCACAGAGCGACAATCTACATTGGCACCCACAGAAATGACTGAATTAACAGCCCCTACGTCAACACTCACCACAAATGGAGTTTCACGACCTTCTAGCACAACATCCATCACTTCACCCACAAAGACTTCACAGTCTACATTCCCTACTCATTCCACTGAAACATCTCCTGAACAAAAAACTGAAACAACACTCGTAGGTACCAGACTGACTTCAAAGCACACAGCTCAGACTGTGAGATCAACAGTCAGTTCCACTATTATAACTAATGTGGTGATACCAACTTTTACTCCAACATCTACGTACACTCCAAACACAGATAGTGCCACTACAATCCATCCACCTTCCACAGTCTCCTCCAACGTGACACCTTTGACACAGTCTGCTTCAGCACCAACAAGTGAAGCAACAACAAATAAAAAATCAAGTAGAAGTCCACAAACATCTTCCCCAACCACACCAACTTCAAAGGCTTTGACATCAGCAGAAATCATTAGTACAAACACACTTACAACAGTCATTCATTCAACTTCTATCGCCCTTTCAAATACCACTGTCACTGTGACAACACCATCTACAACTCCTCAGTGTGGAATTAAGGATTGTCCTGGGTGTACTGGTACCTGTAAATTCAATGCAACACTTGGAAGATGTCACTGCAAATGTCCAACGTTTGTCCTTGGAGATGTCTGCGTTTTTGGAGAGAATATTACAACTGCTCAGATTGGTAAGGTTTTTCATCCCTAAATATAGTTTTTTTTTTCTATATTCTAGTACCTGAAAATATTGTTTATTGATACTTTTAGCAAAAAATTCTCTTTAAATTTGTTTTCTTTTGTCACTGATAATTCTTACTTTAGTTTTGAATTCAAAATGTTATTGCAATATATTTAATGTTATTTTAATATTTTATTTATTTATATATTTTTTGCAGATACTGGAGCAATACCAACTCGAAAAGTGAATTTTACTTTGAAAATCAACATCATTTTTAATGAGGCTTTCAATAATTTGAACTCACATCTATCACTAGAATTCATCAAAACATTAAAACCGCAGGTAGATTTTTTTTCTCACTGTTACATGACTTATTATCCAATAATCTATCTAATTTCAGTATTTACTCATGTATTATGTCTTATATCTTCTCATATCTTATAACATAATAATGAATCGACAGGCAAAATTAGCAATGATTTATATAATAAACAGGGATTTTTTTTTTAATTTTGATATCTATTTATTTATGTTAATATTCAACAATGTGGCTTTATTACCATAACTATGTTATAATAACACCGGTCTTGTGTTCCAGCTTGAAGTCCTGTGTAAAGAAGCAGATCCACAAAGCTATAAAACTCTAAAAGTCATCAAGTTATTGTAGGTTTCATTGAATTTGACTGACAAAATTATTTAAATACATTTCTAATTGAGTGCAAGTTGTTTTCTTATGCTTATCTTTATATTTTTCTGTTGTAGACCAGGGAGTGTTGTTGCAGAGACAGTGGCAGAGTACAACTATGCAAACAATGAAACTCAAATTCAGTTTGTCAACACTAAGCTTGATGGAGTGTTGACTGCTATCTTGAAGGACACAAGTAACCTCAGTAATATTTCCCAGGCCTTTAATGCAAGTGTGCAGTTAAATGGAATCACCTTCCCCCTACCTGAGATTACAAGTAAGTGCACTCCATGTCAGTTTTAAATGTGTCTATTTAAGTTTTTGTTTCTTTACACAGTCAGTGTTTCTTCATTTAATTTGTTAGAATTTCTATGTTTGTATCATGGTACTTGTACACAAAGACAAATACCTCACTTTTTTCATCAATCAGATATTAAAGACCTGCAGCCTTTTGTTAACTGCACTCAGTTTGCTAATTACACTGCTGAGATTAGTAATGGTCAATGGCAGTGTGTTGGACCTTGCGAAACAAACCCAGATTACTGTCATCAACATGGAGAATGCCACAATGACATTTACAAAGGGCCTATTTGTAGGTAAGCCAAAACATCTCTTTTTATTTTAATTGCAAAAAAAGTCTTATATTTTTGCTGATACTATTGATTTTATTAACATAATTCACCCTTATGGCTTCACCCAGGTGCTTTGAGTCTAGCCTGGATCAGTTTTATGGCCCACAATGTGACCAGCGTCTATCAACAAGCCCAGAAACACATACAACAATGATATCCTCATCCACAGTGCCACAATCTACATTGGCACCCACAGAGATGACTGAATTAACAGCCTCAAGCCCAACACTCACCACAAATGGAGTTACAAGAGCTTCCAGCACTGATCACTCTGCACCAACCATCACCTCATCCACGAATTCAGAAGTCTCCACAAATTCACACTCTACATTGGCTACTCATTCCACTCAAGCATCTACTGAACACACAAGTTCAACTTCGATACTAAGTACCAGCAACACTCAGCCTCCATCGACCAGCCAGGAAACATCTGCAACAATGATGTCCTTGTCCACAGAGCCACACTCTACATTTGCTACTCATTCCACTGAAACATCTACTGAAGACACAAGTTCAACTTCAATACTAAGTACAAGAAACACTCAGCTTCCATCAACCAGCCAGGAAACATCTGCAACAATGATGTCCTCATCCACAGAGTCACAATCTACATTGGCACCCACAGAAATGACTGAATTAACAGCCTCGACCTCAACACTCACCACAATTGGAGTCACAAAACCTTCCAGCACTGATCATTCCGCAACAACCATCACCCCAGCCACGAATACAGAGGTCTCCACAAATTCACAATCTACATTCGCTACTCATTCCACTCAAGAATCTACTGAACAGACAAGTCCAACTTTAATGCTAAGTACCAGCAACACTCAGCCTCCATCAACCAGCCAGGAAACATCTGCAACAATGATGTCCTCATCCACAGTGCCACAATCTACCTTGGCACCCACAGAAATGACTGGATTAACAGCCTCAACCTCAACACTCACCACAAATGGAGTCACAAAACCTTCCAGCACTTATCATTCCGCAACAACCATCACCCCAGCCATGAATTCAGAGGTCTCCACAAATTCACAATCTGCATTCGCTACTCATTCCACCCAAGAATCTACTGAACACACAAGTTCATCTTCGATACTAAGTTCCAGCAACACTCAGCTTCCATCAACCAGCCAGGAAACATCTGCAACAATGATGTCCTCATCCACAGAGCCACAGTCTTCTTTTGCACACACAGAAATGACTGAATTGACAGCCTCGACCTCAACATTCACCACAAATGTGGTTACAAGACCTTCAAGCACTGATCATTCCGCAACAACCATCACCTTGTCCACGAATACAGAGGTCTCCACAAATTCACAATCTACATTCGCTACTCATTACACTCAAGAATCTACTGAACATACAAGTCCAACTTTAATGCTAAGTACCAGCAACACTCAGCCTCCATCAATCAGCCAGGAAACATCTACAACAATGATGTCCTCATCCACAGAGCCACAATCTACACTGTCACCCACAGAAATGACTGAATTAACAGCCTCAAGCCCAACACTCACCACAAATGGAGTTACAAGAGCTTCCAGCACTGATCACTCTGCAACAACCATCACCTCATCCACGAAATCAGAAGTCTCCACATATTCACACTTTACATTGGCTACTCATTCCACTCAAGCATCTACTGAACACACAAGTTCATCTTCGATACTAAGTACCAGCAACACTCAGCCTCCATCAGCCAGCCAGGAAACATCTGCAACAATGATGTCCTTGTCCACAGAGCCACACTCTACATTCGCTACTCATTCCACTCAAGAATCTACTGAACATACAAGTCCAACTTTGATGCTAAGTACCAGCAACACTCAGCCTCCATCAACCAGCCAGGAAACATCTACAACAATGATGTCCTCATCCACAGAGCCACAATCTACACTGTCACCCACAGAAATGACTGAATTAACAGCCTCAAGCCCAACACTCACCACAAATGGAGTTACAAGAGCTTCCAGCACTTATCACTCTGCAACAACCATCACCTCATCCACGAAATCAGAAGTCTCCACAAATTCACACTCTACATTGGCTACTCATTCCACTCAAGCACCTACTGAACACACAAGTTCATCTTCGATACTAAGTACCAGCAACACTCAGCCTCCATCAGCCAGCCAGGAAACATCTGCAACAATGATGTCCTTGTCCACAGAGCCACACTCTACATTCGCTACTCATTCCACCCAAGAATCTACTGGACACACAAGTTCATCTTCGATACTAAGTACCAGTAACACTCAGCCTCCATCAACCAGCCAGGAAACATCTGCAACAATGATGTCCTCATCCACAGAGTCACAATCTACATTGGCAGCCACAGAAATGACTGAATTAACAGCCTCGACCTCAACACTCACGACAATTGGAGTCACAAAACCTTCCAGCACTGATCATTCCGCAACAACCATCACCCCAGCCAAGAATTCAGAGGTCTCCACAAATTCACAATCTGCATTCGCTACTCATTCCACCCAAAAATCTACTGACCACACAAGTTCATCTTCGATACTAAGTACCAGCAACAATCAGCCTCGATCAACCAGCCAGGAAACATCTGCAACAATGATGTCCTCATCCACAGAGACACACTCTACTTTTGCACCCACAGAAATGACTGAATTGACAGCCTCAACCTCAACACTCACCACAAATGTGGTTACAAGACCTTCAAGCACTGATCATTCCGCAACAACCATCACCTTGTCCACGAATACAGAGGTCTCCACAAATTCACAATCTACATTCGCTACTCATTCCACTCAAGAATCTACTGAACATACAAGTCCAACTTTAATGCTAAGTACCAGCAACACTCAGCCTCCATTAACCAGCCAGGAAACCTCTGCAACAATGATATCGTCATCCACAGTGCCACACTCTACATTCGCTACTCATTCCAGTCAAGCATCTACTGAACACACAAGTTCAACTTCAATACTAAGCACCAGAAACACTCAGCCTCCATCAACCAGCCAGGAAACATCTGCAACAATGATGTCCTCATCCACAGAGTCACAATCTACATTGGCACCAACAGAAATTCCTGAATTTACAGCCTCGAGCCCAACACTCACCACAAATGGAGTTACAAGAGCTTCCAGCACTTATCATTCTGCAACAACCATCACCTCATCCATAAATTCAGAAGTCTCCACAAATTCACACGCTACATTGGCTTCTCATTCCACTCAAGCATCTACTGAACACACAAGTTCATCTTCGATACTAAGTACCAGCAACACTCAGCCTCCATCAACCAGCCAGGAAACATCTGCAACAATGATGTCCTCATCCACAGAGTCACAATCTACATTGGCACCAACAGAAATTCCTGAATTTACAGCCTCGAGCCCAACACTCACCACAAATGGAGTTACAAGAGCTTCCAGCACTGATCATTCTGCAACAACCATCACCTCATCCATAAATTCAGAAGTCTCCACAAATTCACACTCTACATTGGCTTCTCATTCCACTCAAGCATCTACTGAACACACAAGTTCATCTTCGATACTAAGTACCAGCAACACTCAGCCTCCATCAACCAGCCAGGAAACATCTGCAACAATGATGTCCTCATCCACAGAGTCACAATCTACACTGGCACCCACAGAAATGACTGAATTGACAGCCTCGACCTCAACACTCACCGCAATTGGTGTCACAAAACCTTCCAGCACTGATCATTCTGCAACAACCATCACCTCATCCACGAATACAGAGGTCTCCACAAATTCACAATCTACATTCGCTACTCATTCCACTCAAGAATCTACTGAACATACAAGTCCAACTTTAATGCTAAGTACCAGCAACACTCAGCCTCCATCAACCAGCCAGGAAACTTCTGCAACAATGATATCCTCATCCACAGAGTCACAATCTACATTGGTATCCACAGAAATGACTGAATTAACAGCCCCTACATCAACACTCACCACAAATGGAGTTTCACGACCTTCCAGCACGCCATCCATCACTTCACCCACAAAGACTTCACAGTCTACATTCCCTACTCATTCCTCTAAAACATCTCCTGAACAAAAAACTGCAACAACACACGTAGGTACCAGACTGACTTCAAAGCACACAGCCCAGACTGTGAGATCAACTTTCAGTTCCACTATCATAACTAATGTGGTGATACCAACTTTTACTCCAACATCTACTGACAATCCAAACACAGATAGTGCCACTACAATCCATCCACCTGCCACAGTTTCCTCCAACGTGACACCTTTGACACAGTCTGCTTCTGCACCAACAAGTGAAGCAACAACAAATAAAAAATCAAGTAGCAGTCCACAAACATCTTTGCCAACTACACCAACTTCAAAGGCTTTGACATCAGCAGAAATCATTAGTACAAACACACTTACAACAGTCATTCATTCAACATCTGTCGCCCTTTCAAATACCACTGTCACTGTGACAACACCATCTACAACTCCTCAGTGTGGAGTTAAGGATTGTCCTGGGTGTACTGGTACCTGTAAATTCAACGCAACACTTGGAAGATGTCACTGCAAATGTCCAACGTTTGTCCTTGGAGATGTCTGCGTTTTTGGAGAGAATATTACCTCTGCTCAGATTGGTGAGGTTTTCCATCCCAAAATATAGGTTTTTTAAAAAATATATTCTAGTCCCTCAAAATATTTTTTATTGATACTTTTAGCTATAAATTCTCTTTAAATTTGTTTACCTTTGTCACTGATAATTCTTACTTTAATTTTGAATTCAAAATGTTATTGCAATATATTTAATGTTATTTTAATATTTTATTCATTCATATTTTTTGCAGATACTGGAACAATACCAACTCGAAAAGTGAATTTTACTTTAAAAATCAACATCACTTTTAATGAGGCTTTCAATAATTTGAACTCACATCTATCATTAGAATTCATCAAGACATTAAAACCACAGGTAGATTTTTTTTCTCACTGTTACATGACTTATTATCCAATAATCTATCTAATTTCAGTATTTACTCATGTATTATGTCTTATATCTTATCATATCTTATAACATAATAATGAATCGACAGGCAAAATAAGCAATGATTCATATAATAAACAGATCTTTTTTTAGAATTTAGTATCTGTTTATTTATGTTAATATTCAACAATGTGGCTTTATTACCATAAATATGTTATAATAACACCGGTCTTGTGTTCCAGCTTGAAGTCCTGTGTAAAGAAGCAGATCCACAAAGCTATAAAACTCTAAAAGTCATCAAGTTATTGTAGGTTTCTTTAAATTTGACTGACACAATTATTTAAATTGAGTTTTAATTAAGTGCAAGTTGCTTCTTATGCTTATTTTTCTATTTTTCTTTTGTAGACCAGGAAGTGTTGTTGCAGAGACAGTGGCAGAGTACAACTATGCCAACAATGAAACTCAAATCCAGTTTGTCAACACTCAGCTTGATGGATTGTTGACTGCTATCTTGAAGGACACAAGTAACCTCAATAATATTTCTCAGGTCTTTAATGCAAGTGTGCAGTTAAATGGAATCACCTTCCCGCTACCTGAGATTACAAGTAAGTGCACTCCATGTCAGTTTTAAATATGCCTATTTAACTTTTTGCTACTTTACACAGTGTTTCTTCATTTAATTTGTTAGAATTTCTATGTTTGTATCATAGTACTTGTACACAAAGACAAATACATCACTTTTTTCATCAATCAGATATCAAAGACCTGGAGCCTTTTGTTAACTGCACTCAGTTTGCTAATTACACTGCTGAGATTAGTAATGGTCAATGGCAGTGTCTTGGACCTTGCAAAAGAAACCCAAATTACTGTCATCAACATGGAGAATGCCACAATGACATTTACAAAGGGCCTATTTGTAGGTAAGCCAAAACATCTGTTTCTCTTTTAATTGCAAAAACCGTATTTTGTCATACTATTGCTTTTATTAACACAATTTACCCTTATGCCTTCACCCAGGTGCTTTGAGTCTAGCCTGGAGCAATTTTATGGCCCACAGTGTGACCAGCCTCTATCAACAAGCCCGGAAACATATACAACAATGATGTCCTCATCCACAGAGCCACGGTCTACATTGGCACCCACAAAAATGACCGAATCAACAGCCTCGATCTCAACACCCACCACAAATGGAGTTTCAAGACCTTCCAGCACTGATAATTCCGCAACAACCATCACCCCAGCCACAAATTCAGAAGTCTCCAAAAATTCACAATCTACATTTGCTACTCATTCTACTGAAGAATCTACTGAACACACAGGTTCAACTTCAATACCAACTACCAACAACATTCAGCCTCCATCAGCCAGTCAGGAAACATCTGCAACAATGATGTCCTCATCCACAGAGCCACAATCTACCTTGGCACCCACAGAAATTACTGAGTTAACAGCCTCAACCTCAACACTCACCACAAATGGAGTCACAAAACCTTCCAGCACTGATCATTCCGCACCAACCATCACCTCATCCACGAATACAGAGGTCCTCACAAATTCACAATCTGCATTCGCTACTCATTCCACCAAGAATCTACTGAACACACAAGTTCATCTTCAATACTAAGTACCAGCAACACTCAGCCTCCATCAACCAGCCAAGACACATCTGCAACAATGATGTCCTCATCCACAGAGACACAATCTTCGTTGGCACCCACAGAAATGACTGAATTAACAGCTTCAACCTCAACACTCACCACAAATGGATTTACAAGACCTTTTAGCACTGATAATTCTCCAACAACCATCACCTCATCCACAAATACAGAGGTCTCCACAAATTCACAGTCTACATTCGCTACTCATTCCACTCATGCATCTACTGAACACACAAGTTCATCTTCAATACCAATTGCCAACAACACTCAGCCTCCATCAACCAGCCAAGAAACATCTGCAACAATGATGTCCTCATCCAAGAGCCACAGTCTTCCAGCACTGATCCGCAACAACCATCAATTCATCCACTAATACAGAGATCTCCACAAATTCACAACCTACATTCGCTACTTCTTTCACAAGCATCTACTGAATTCACAAGATCAACTTCAATACCAAGTACCAACAACACTCAGCCTCCAACACCCAGCCAGGACACATCTACAACAATGATGTCCTCATCCACAGAGCCACAATCTTCTTTGGCACCCACAGAAATTACTGAATTAACAGCTTCAACATCAACACTCACCACAAATGGAGTCACAAAACCTTCCAGCACTGATCATTCCACACCAACCATCACCTCATCCTCGAATACAGAGGTCTCCCCAAATTCACACTCTACATTCGCTACTCATTCCACTGAAGAATCTACTGAACACACAAGTTCAACTTCAATACCAACTACCAACAACACTCAGCCTCCATCAGCCAGTCAGGAAACATCTGCAACAATGATGTCCTCATCCACAGAGCCACAATCTACCTTGGCACCCACAGAAATGACTGAATTTACAGCCTCGACCTCAACACTCACACAAATGGAGTCACAAAACCTTCAGCATGATCAATCTGCACGACCATCCCTACATCAACGAATACAGATGTCCCCACAAATTACAACATTCATTCGCTACTTCCTTCACTGAAGTATCTACTGAATTCACAAGTTCATCTTCAATACTAAGTACCAGCAACACTCAGCCTCCATCAACCAGCCAGGACACATCTGCAACAATGATATCCTCATCCACAGAGCCACAATCTACATTACCCACAGAAATACTGAATTTACAGCCTCGACCTCAACACTCACCACAAATGGAGTCACAAAACCTTCAAGCACTGATCATTCGCAACAACCATCACCTTGTCCACGAATACAGAGGTCTCCACAAATTCACAATCTACATTCGCTACTCATTACACTCAAGAATCTACTGAACACACAAGTTCATCTTCAATACCAACTACCAACAACATTCAGCCTCCATCAGCCAGTCAGGAAACATCTGCAACAATGATGTCCTCATCCACAGAGCCACAATCTACCTTGGCACCCACAGAAATTACTGAGTTAACAGCCTCAACCTCAACACTCACCACAAATGGAGTCACAAAACCTTCCAGCACTGATCATTCCGCACCAACCATCACCTCATCCACGAATACAGAGGTCCTCACAAATTCACAACCTACATTCGCTACTCATTCCACTGAAGCATCCACTGAACACACAAGTTCAACTTCAATACCAAGTACCAACAACACTCAGCCTCCATCAACCAGCCAGGAAACCTCTGCAACAATGGTGTCCTCATCCACAGAGCCACAATCTACATTGGCACCCACAGAAATTACTGACTCAAGAGCCTCAACCTCAACACTCAACACAAATGGAGTTACAAGACCTTTAGGCACTGATCATTCTGCAACAACCATCACCTCATCCACAAATACAGAGGTCTCCACAAATTCACAATCTACATTCGCTACTCATTCCACTCAAGCATCTAATGAACACACAAGTTCAACTTCAACACTAAGTTCCAACAACACTCAGCCTCCATCAACCAGCCAGGAAACATCTGCAACAATGATGTCCTCATCCACAGAGCCACACTCTGCATTTGCTACTCATTCCACTCAAGCATCTACTGAACCCAGAAGTTCAACTTCAATGCTAAGTTCCAGCAAATCTCAGCCGCCATCAACCAACCAACAAACAGCTGCAACAATGATGTCCTCATCCAAAGAGCCACACTCTACATTAGCTACTCATTCTACTAAACCATCTACTGAACACACAAGTTCAACTTCAATGCTAAGTACCAGCAACTCTCAGCCTCCATCACCCAGCCAGGAAACATCTGCAACAATGATGTCCTCATCCACAGAGCCACGCTCTACATTTGCTACTCATTCCACTCAAGCATCTACCGAACCCAGAAGTTCAACTTCAATGCTCAGTACCAGCAACTCTCAGCCTCCATCACCCAGCCAGGAAACATCTGCAACAATGATGTCCTCATCCACAGAGCCACGCTCTACATTTGCTACTCATTCCACTCAAGCATCTACCGAACCCAGAAGTTCAACTTCAATGCTAAGTACCAGCAACTCTCAGCCGCCATCAACCAGCCAAGAAACAGCTGCAACAATGATGTCCTCATCCAAAGAGCCACACTCTACATTCGCTACTCATTCTACTAAACCATCTAAGGAAAACACAAGTTCAACTTCAATACCAAGTACCAACAACACTCAGCCTCCAACACCCAGCCAGGACACATCTACAACAATGATGTCCTCATCCACAGAGCCACAATCTTCGTTGGCACCCACAGAAATTACTGAATTAACAGCTTCAACATCAACACACACCACAAATGGAGTCACAAAACCTTCCAGCACTGATCATTCCACACCAACCATCACCTCATCCTCGAATACAGACGTCTCCACAAATTCACACTCTACATTCGCTACTCATTCCACTGAAGAATCTACTGAACACACAAGTTCAACTTCAATACCAACTACCAACAACACTCAGCCTCCATCAGCCAGTCAGGAAACATCTGCAACAATGGTGTCCTCATCCACAGAGCCACAATCTACATTGGCACCCACAGAAATTACTGAATCAAGAGCCTCAACCTCAACACCCACCACAAATGGAGTTACAAGACCTTTAAGCACTGATCATTCGGCAACAACCATCACCTCATCCACAAATACAGAGGTCTCCACAAATTCACATTCTACATTCGCTACTCATTCCACTCAAGCATCTACTGAACACACAAGTTCAACTTCAATACCAATTACCAACAACACTCAGCCTCCATCAACCAGCCAAGAAACATCTGCAACAATGATGTCCTCATCCAACGAGCCACAGTCTTCCAGCACTGATCGTTTCGCAACAACCATTAACTCATCCACTAATACAGAGATCTCCACAAATTCACAACCTACATTCGCTACTTCTTTCACCGAAGAATCTACTGAATTCACAAGATCAACTTCAATACCAAGTACCAACAACACTCAGCCTCCAACACCCAGCCAGGACACATCTGCAACAATGATGTCCTCATCCACAGAGCCACAATCTACCTTGGCACCCACAGAAATTACTGAATTAACAGCTTCAACATCAACACTCACCACAAATGGAGTCACAAAACCTTCCAGCACTGATCATTCCACACCAACCATCACCTCATCCTCGAATACAGACGTCTCCACAAATTCACACTCTACATTCGCTACTCATTCCACTGAAGAATCTACTGAACACACAAGTTCAACTTTAATACCAACTACCAACAACACTCAGCCTCCATCAGCCAGTCAGGAAACATCTGCAACAATGGTGTCCTCATCCACAGAGCCACAATCTACATTGGCACCCACAGAAATTACTGAATCAAGAGCCTCAACCTCAACACTCACCACAAATGGAGTTACAAGACCTTTAAGCACTGATCATTCTGCAACAACCATCACCTCATCCACAAATTCACATTCTACATTCGTTACTCATTCCACTCAAGCATCTACTGAACACACAAGTTCAACTTCAATACCAAGTACCAACAGCACTCAGCCTCCATCGACCAGCCAGGAAACATCTGCAACAATGATGTCCTCATCCACAGAGACACAATCTTCGTTGGCACCCACAGAAATGACTGAATTAACAGCTTCAACCTCAACACTCACCACAAATGGATTTACAAGACCTTTTAGCACTGATAATTCTCCAACAACCATCACCTCATCCACAAATACAGAGGTCTCCACAAATTCACAGTCTACATTCGCTACTCATTCCACTCATGCATCTACTGAACACACAAGTTCAACTTCAATACCAAGTGCCAACAACACTCAGCCTCCATCAACCAGCCAAGAAACATCTGCAACAATGATGTCCTCATCCAACGAGCCACAGTCTTCCAGCACTGATCGTTCCGCAACAACCATCAATTCATCCACTAATACAGAGATCTCCACAAATTCACAACCTACATTCGCTACTTCTTTCACCGAAGCATCTACTGAATTCACAAGATCAACTTCAATACCAAGTACCAACAACACTCAGCCTCCAACACCCAGCCAGGACACATCTACAACAATGATGTCCTCATCCACAGAGCCACAATCTTCTTTGGCACCCACAGAAATTACTGAATTAACAGCTTCAACATCAACACTCACCACAAATGGAGTCACAAAACCTTCCAGCACTGATCATTCCACACCAACCATCACCTCATCCTCGAATACAGAGGTCTCCCCAAATTCACACTCTACATTCGCTACTCATTCCACTGAAGAATCTACTGAACACACAAGTTCAACTTCAATACCAACTACCAACAACACTCAGCCTCCATCAGCCAGTCAGGAAACATCTGCAACAATGATGTCCTCATCCACAGAGCCACAATCTACCTTGGCACCCACAGAAATGACTGAATTTACAGCCTCGACCTCAACAATCACCACAAATGGAGTCACAAAACTTTCCAGCACTGATCATTCCGCAACAACCATCACCCCAGCCACGAATTCAGAGGTCTCCACAAATTCACAATCTACATTCGCTACTCATTCCACTCAAGAATCTACTGAAAATACAAGTTCAACTTCAATACTAAGTACCAGCAACACTCAGCCTCCATCAACCAGCCAGGACACATCGGCAACAATGATGTCCTCATCCACAGAGCCACAATCTACATTGGCACCCACAGAAATGACTGAATTAACAGCCTCAACCTCAACACTCACCACAAATGGAGTCACAAAACCTTCCATCATGGATCATTCCTCACCGACCATCACCTCATCCACGAATACAGAGGTCTCCACAAATTCACAATCGTACATTCGCTACTCATTCCACTCAAGAATCTACTGAACACACAAATTCCACTTCAACACTGAGTACCAGCAACACTCCGCCTCCATCAACCAGCCAGGAACCATCTACAACAATGATGTCCTCATCCACAGAGCGACAGTCTACATTGGCACCCACAGAAATGACTGAATTAACAGCCCCCACGTCAACACTCACCACAAATGGAGTTTCAAGACCTTCCACCACAACATCCATCACTTCACCCACAAATACAATGGTCTCCACAAATTCACAGTCTACATTCCCTACTCATTCCACTGAAACATCTCCTGAAGAAAAAACTGCTACAACACTTGTAGGTACCGGACTGACTTCAAAGCACACAGCCCAGACTGTGAGATCAACTTTCAGTTCCACTATCATAACTAATGTGGTGTTACCAACTTTTACTTCAACATCTACTGACAATCCAAACTCAGATAGTGCCATTACAATCCATCCACCTTCCACAGTCTCCTCCAACGTGACACCTTTGTCACAGTCTGCTTCTGCACCAACAAGTGAAGTAACAACAAATAAAAAATCAAGTAGAAGTCCACAAACATCTTCGCCAACCACACCAACTTCAAAGGCTTTGACATCAGCAGAAATCATTAGTACAAACACACTTACAACAGTCATTCATTCAACATCTATTGCCCTTTCAAATACCACTGTCACTGTGACAACACCATCTACAACTCCTCAGTGTGGAGTTAAGGATTGTCCTGGGTGTACTGGTACCTGTAAATTCAATGCAACACTTGGAAGATGTCACTGCAAATGTCCAACGTTTGTCTTTGGAGATGTATGCGTTTTAGGAGAGAATATTACCTCTGCTCAGATTGGTAAGGTTTTTCATCCCTAAATATATACATTTTTTAAAAATATATTATATTACTTGAAAATATTGTTTATTGAAACTTTTAGCTATAAATTCTCTTTAAATTGCTTACCTTTGTCACTGATAATTCTTACTTTAGTTTTAAATTCAAAATGTTATTGCAATATATTTAATGTTAATTTAATGTTTTATTTATTTAAATTTTTTACAGATACTGGAGCAATACCAACTCGAAAAGTGAATTTTACTTTGAAAATCAACATCACTTTTAATGAGGCTTTCAATAATTTGAACTCACATCTATCATTAGAATTCATCAAGACATTAAAACCACAGGTAGATTTTTTTTCTCACTGTTACATGACTTATTATCCAATAATCTATCTAATTTCAGTATTTACTCATGTATTATGTCTTATATCTTATCATATCTTATAACATTATAATGAATCGACAGGCAAAATAAGCAATGATTCATATAATAAACAGATCTTTTTTTAGAATTTAGTATCTGTTTATTTATGTTAATATTCAACAATGTGGCTTTATTACCATAAATATGTTATAATAACACCAGTCCTGTGTTACAGCTTGAAGTCCTATGCAAAGAAGCAGATCCACAAAGCTATAAAACTCTAAAAGTCATCAAGTTATTGTAGGTTTCTTTAAATTTGACTGACACAATTATTTAAATTGAGTTTTAATTAAGTGCAAGTTGCTTCTTATGCTTATTTTTCTATTTTTCTTTTGTAGACCAGGAAGTGTTGTTGCAGAGACAGTGGCAGAGTACAACTATGCCAACAATGAAACTCAAATCCAGTTTGTCAACACTCAGCTTGATGGATTGTTGACTGCTATCTTGAAGGACACAAGTAACCTCAATAATATTTCTCAGGTCTTTAATGCAAGTGTGCAGTTAAATGGAATCACCTTCCCGCTACCTGAGATTACAAGTAAGTGCACTCCATGTCAGTTTTAAATATGCCTATTTAACTTTTTGCTACTTTACACAGTGTTTCTTCATTTAATTTGTTAGAATTTCTATGTTTGTATCATAGTACTTGTACACAAAGACAAATACATCACTTTTTTCATCAATCAGATATCAAAGACCTGGAGCCTTTTGTTAACTGCACTCAGTTTGCTAATTACACTGCTGAGATTAGTAATGGTCAATGGCAGTGTCTTGGACCTTGCAAAAGAAACCCAAATTACTGTCATCAACATGGAGAATGCCACAATGACATTTACAAAGGGCCTATTTGTAGGTAAGCCAAAACATCTGTTTCTCTTTTAATTGCAAAAACCGTATTTTGTCATACTATTGCTTTTATTAACACAATTTACCCTTATGCCTTCACCCAGGTGCTTTGAGTCTAGCCTGGAGCAATTTTATGGCCCAAGGTGTGACCAGCCTCTATCAACAAGCCCGGAAACATATACAACAATGATGTCCTCATCCACAGAGCCACGGTCTACATTGGCACCCACAAAAATGACCGAATCAACAGCCTCGATCTCAACACCCACCACAAATGGAGTTTCAAGACCTTCCAGCACTGATAATTCCGCAACAACCATCACCCCAGCCACAAATTCAGAAGTCTCCAAAATTCACAATCTACATTTGCTACTCATTCCACTGAAGAATCTACTGAACACACAGGTTCAACTTCAATACCAACTACCAACAACATTCAGCCTCCATCAGCCAGTCAGGAAACATCTGCAAAAATGATGTCCTCATCCACAGAGCCACAATCTACCTTGGCACCCACAGAAATGACTGAATTAACAGCCTCAACCTCAACACTCACCACAAATGGAGTCACAAAACCTTCCAGCACTGATCATTCCGCACCAACCATCACCTCATCCACGAATACAGAGGTCTCCACAAATTCACAATCTGCATTCGCTACTCATTCCACCCAAGAATCTACTGAACACACAAGTTCATCTTCAATACTAAGTACCAGCAACACTCAGCCTCCATCAACCAGCCAGGACACATCTGCAACAATGATGTCCTCATCCACAGAGACACAATCTTCGTTGGCACCCACAGAAATGACTGAATTAACAGCTTCAACCTCAACACTCACCACAAATGGATTTACAAGACCTTTTAGCACTGATAATTCTCCAACAACCATCACCTCATCCACAAATACAGAGGTCTCCACAAATTCACAGTCTACATTCGCTACTCATTCCACTCATGCATCTACTGAACACACAAGTTCAACTTCAATACCAATTGCCAACAACACTCAGCCTCCATCAACCAGCCAAGAAACATCTGCAACAATGATGTCCTCATCCAACGAGCCACAGTCTTCCAGCACTGATCGTTCCGCAACAACCATCAATTCATCCACTAATACAGAGATCTCCACAAATTCACAACCTACATTCGCTACTTCTTTCACCGAAGCATCTACTGAATTCACAAGATCAACTTCAATACCAAGTACCAACAACACTCAGCCTCCAACACCCAGCCAGGACACATCTACAACAATGATGTCCTCATCCACAGAGCCACAATCTTCTTTGGCACCCACAGAAATTACTGAATTAACAGCTTCAACATCAACACTCACCACAAATGGAGTCACAAAACCTTCCAGCACTGATCATTCCACACCAACCATCACCTCATCCTCGAATACAGAGGTCTCCCCAAATTCACACTCTACATTCGCTACTCATTCCACTGAAGAATCTACTGAACACACAAGTTCAACTTCAATACCAACTACCAACAACACTCAGCCTCCATCAGCCAGTCAGGAAACATCTGCAACAATGATGTCCTCATCCACAGAGCCACAATCTACCTTGGCACCCACAGAAATGACTGAATTTACAGCCTCGACCTCAACACTCACCACAAATGGAGTCACAAAACCTTTCAGCACTGATCAATCTGCACCGACCATCCCTACATCAACGAATACAGATGTCCCCACAAATTCACAACATTCATTCGCTACTTCCTTCACTGAAGTATCTACTGAATTCACAAGTTCATCTTCGATACTAAGTACCAGCAACACTCAGCCTCCATCAACCAGCCAGGACACATCTGCAACAATGATATCCTCATCCACAGAGCCACAATCTACATTGGCACCCACAGAAATGACTGAATTTACAGCCTCGACCTCAACACTCACCACAAATGGAGTCACAAAACCTTCCAGCACTGATCATTCCGCACCGACCATCCCTTCATCCACGAATACAGAGGTCTCCAGAAATTCACGCTCTACATTCGCTACTCATTCCAATCAAGCATCCACTGAACACACAAGTTCAACTTCAATACCAAGTACCAACAACACTCCACCTCCATCGACCAGCCAGGACACATCTGCAACAATAATGTCCTCATCCACAGTGCCACAATCTACATTGGCACCCACAGAAATGACTGAATTTACAGCCTCGACCTCAACAATCACCACAAATGGAGTCACAAAACTTTCCAGCACTGATCATTCCGCAACAACCATCACCCCAGCCACGAATTCAGAGGTCTCCACAAATTCACAGTCTACATTCGCTACTCATTCCACTCATGCATCTACTGAACAAACAAGTTCAACTTCAATACCAATTGCCAACAACACTCAGCCTCCATCAACCAGCCAAGAAACATCTGCAACAATGATGTCCTCATCCAACGAGCCACAGTCTTCCAGCACTGATCGTTCCGCAACAACCATCAATTCATCCACTAATACAGAGATCTCCACAAATTCACAACCTACATTCGCTACTTCTTTCACCGAAGCATCTACTGAATTCACAAGATCAACTTCAATACCAAGTACCAACAACACTCAGCCTCCAACACCCAGCCAGGACACATCTACAACAATGATGTCCTCATCCACAGAGCCACAATCTTCTTTGGCACCCACAGAAATTACTGAATTAACAGCTTCAACATCAACACTCACCACAAATGGAGTCACAAAACCTTCCAGCACTGATCATTCCACACCAACCATCACCTCATCCTCGAATACAGAGGTCTCCCCAAATTCACACTCTACATTCGCTACTCATTCCACTGAAGAATCTACTGAACACACAAGTTCAACTTCAATACCAACTACCAACAACACTCAGCCTCCATCAGCCAGTCAGGAAACATTTGCAACAATGATGTCCTCATCCACAGAGCCACAATCTACCTTGGCACCCACAGAAATGACTGAATTTACAGCCTCGACCTCAACACTCACCACAAATGGAGTCACAAAACTTTCCAGCACTGATCATTCCGCAACAACCATCACCCCAGCCACGAATTCAGAGGTCTCCACAAATTCACAATCTGCATTCGCTACTCATTCCACCCAAGAATCTACTGAACACTCAAGTTCATCTTCGATACTAAGTACCAGCAACACTCAGCCTCCATCAACCAGCCAGGACACATCGGCAACAATGATGTCCTCATCCACAGAGCCACAATCTACATTGGCACCCACAGAAATGACTGAATTAACAGCCTCAACCTCAACACTCACCACAAATGGAGTCACAAAACCTTCCATCATGGATCATTCCTCACCGACCATCACCTCATCCACGAATACAGAGGTTTCCACAAATTCACAACGTACATTCACTACTCATGCCACTCAAGAATCTACTGAACACACAAATTCCACTTCAACACTGAGTACCACCAACACTCCGCCTCCATCAACCAGCCAGGAACCATCTACAACAATCATGTCCTCATCCACACAGCGACAGTCTACATTGGCACCCACAGAAATGACTGAATTAACAGCCCCCACGTCAACACTCACCACAAATGGAGTTTCAAGACCTTCCACCACAACATCCATCACTTCACCCACAAATACAATGGTCTCCACAAATTCACAGTCTACATTCCCTACTCATTCCACTGAAACATCTCCTGAAGAAAAAACTGCTACAACACTTGTAGGTACCGGACTGACTTCAAAGCACACAGCCCAGACTGTGAGATCAACTGTCAATTCCACTATCATAACTAATGTGGTGTTACCAACTTTTACTCCAACATCTACTGACAATCCAAACTCAGATAGTGCCATTACAATCCATCCACCTTCCACAGTCTCCTCCAACGTGACACCTTTGTCACAGTCTGCTTCTGCACCAACAAGTGAAGTAACAACAAATAAAAAATCAAGTAGAAGTCCACAAACATCTTCGCCAACCACACCAACTTCAAAGGCTTTGACATCAGCAGAAATCATTAGTACAAACACACTTACAACAGTCATTCATTCAACATCTATTGCCCTTTCAAATACCACTGTCACTGTGACAACACCATCTACAACTCCTCAGTGTGGAGTTAAGGATTGTCCTGGGTGTACTGGTACCTGTAAATTCAATGCAACACTTGGAAGATGTCACTGCAAATGTCCAACGTTTGTCTTTGGAGATGTCTGCGTTTTAGGAGAGAATATTACCTCTGCTCAGATTGGTGAGGTTTTTCATCCCTAAATATATACATTTTTAAAATATATTATATTACTTGAAAATATTGTTTATTGAAACTAAATTTTTTTGCTTTTGTCACTGATAATTCTTACTTTAGTTTTAAATTCAAAATGTTATTGCAATATATTTAATGTTAATTTAATGTTTTATTTATTTATATTTTTTACAGATACTGGAGCAATACCAACTCGAAAAGTGAATTTTACTTTGAAAATCAACATCACTTTTAATGAGGCTTTCAATAATTTGAACTCACATCTATCATTAGAATTCATCAAAACATTAAAACCGCAGGTAGATTTTTGTTCTTACTGTTACATGACTTATTATCCAATAATCTATCTAATTTCAGTATTAACTCATGTATTATGTCTTATATCTTATCATATCTTATAACATAATAATGAATCGCCATGCAATATTTGCAATGATTTATATTATTTACAGATCTTTTTTAGAATTTGGTATCTATTTATTTATGTTAATATTCAGCAATGTGGCTTTATTTCCATAACTATGTTATAATAACACCTATCCTGTGTTCCAGCTTGAAGTCCTATGCAAAGAAGCAGATCCACAAAGCTATAAAACTCTAAAAGTCATCAAGTTATCGTAGGTTTCATTAAATTTGACATACAAAATTATTTAAATACATTTCTAATTAAGTGCAAGTTGTTTTCTTATGCTTATCTTTATATGTTTCTGTTGTAGACCAGGAAGTGTTGTTGCAGAGACCCTGGCAGAGTACAACTATGCAAACAATGAAACTCAAATCCAGTTTGTCAACACTCAGCTTGATGGATTGTTGACTGCTATCTTGAATGACACAAGTAACCTCAGTAATATTTCCCAGGCCTTTAATGCAAGTGTGCAGTTAAATGGAATCAACTTCCCCCTACCTGAGATTACAAGTAAGTGCACTCCATGTCAGTTTTAAATATGCCAATTTGATTGGTTTTTTTATTCAATATGTTAGAATTTCCTTTTTTGTATCTTGGTACTACACAATGACAAATAAAACTTTTTTAAATTTTTTTTCATCAATCAGATATCAAAGACCTGCAGCCTTTTGTTAACTGCACTCAGTTTGCTAATTACACTGCTGAGATAGGTAATGGTCAATGGCAATGTGTTGGACCTTGCAAAACAAACCCAGATTACTGTCATCAACATGGAGAATGCCACAATAACGTTTACAAAGGGCCTATTTGTAGGTAAGCCAAAATATCTGTTTTTATTTTAATTGCAAAAAAAAAAACAGTTTAACATTTTTGCTCATAGTATTGACTTTATTAACATAAATCACCCTTATGGCTTCACCTAGGTGCTTTGAGTCTAGCCTGGAGCAGTTTTATGGCCCACAGTGTGACCTCTTCCGTCGGGGTCCAGGTTTCTATGGGGCACTGTTTGGATCATTGGCAGCAGCACTCCTGCTCTTGATTATCATCATCATTGCTGTCATTGTCAAAAAGAGACATATGGGTGTTTGGTGGGTTATGATGCTCAAAATCCTTCCTTTATATTAATATGGAAATTGTCAACAAATATTTTGATTTGACTGTAATCATAAAGTTAAAAACATTACCATGTGAAATTAATCATCACTCATAAATCAACACTCTTTTTTAGGAAAAGAAGAAACTCCTATAACAGAAGACTTTCTGCTTTTGAGGAAGATTTCTTTGACTTCTCAGATACAGGTCTGTCCTGGTCTTTTTTTTTAGTAAAAAGTAAAAATTCAGTAAACTATTTATCTCTAACATTTGCAGTTTCAACATTATTATATATTTTTCCTAGGAGATCACAACTTGGGATTTGCAGGCACTTACACATCAGAGGGTTTTAGGCCCTATCTACAAAATGTTGACACCCGAATGCAGGTATTTTTGTTTTCTCTTCTGTTTATTACATACAAAACCTATAAAAGTATTCTGAAGTACACAAGCAGACAAATGTAAGATTATAGTGAAAATGTTGACATTAATATGTGATCCTCCTTGTGTATTTTAAGGTCACAACAAAACGTCCAGAGGTTTCGAGCGTCAACCCTAGATGAAGAAATTTTTGTTTTAATTACAATGTTTCCCATGCTATCAATTAAGAAAAGCACATATCAATATGAGCTACTAACAATGTTTTGCACATAAATAATATAATAGTAATAAAATATTTATGATTTTATTTATATTAATTGTAATTCACTGTTGCCTATTATGCCCTCAATTCAGACTCCAGTGTTGTTAGTTAATTCACACCACACTATAGCCATAAGTTTTTGTAATTTTCTTCCACTTCAGGAATCAGGAGTAAACTTAATGAAAAAAGAAAGATTAAAATATTTCATGGTTGTTTAGATGAGTGTAGTTTTTACAGTTCATAATGGTGTTGACAAAGGGTTTGGTGCAAGTTTATTTTGAGATGTCATACTGTTTTTGGTATAATTAAACAAAATGCAATGGGCTGTGCTAACTTGCCAGTTCTCATCCTTTGCAATGTGCACTTGCCATACAAGTGATATTTATCAACACAAAGTCACAATAACACATACTATAATATAGCATTCAAACACATGGGGTAGACACAATTACAAACATCTGTTCAATTTTATGAAATCTAATACCATGCTATATGCAACTTTAACTGTGTCAGTGAGGGGTTGTTTTGTCTAAGTTGACATCTAGGGTTTCTGTTTTTGTGTCTAATGGTGTAAATCAGGTTGGTTATGCCCCTGGAGCCTTCAGAGGGTAATGTTTGCTTGTCAGTGTTCCTCAAAGTCAGTATAATATATGGTCACTAGATGGCATACACACACTCATTCTAAAGATGTTTTGCCTTTGCAACTTTTGAAGAGAAAGGCACAGAGTAGTTTTATGCTTTTTTGAAGCAAATTAAAGTGATCTGAAAATGCTTCATTGTTTAATCAACCTCAGCAATGACTTTCGCGATCCTGTTGTAGAATTGTGACCGTCTGACTGTACTGTCAGTATCAGGTAATAACAGCTTTATCAGCACTGTAACAGTCCAGTATTAGTGTTTCTGCCAGTAATACTAGTGTGATAGTGGTATTGGTGAGATCTTTTTGTGTACTGTGCCACTGTAACTCAAAATGCTAGTGCACATCCCTGCCGCTGGTCCATAACAGCAATACACCGTTAATTTCATCTGAACTGTTGATTGCTATTTGTGTCCACCTTGTAACTGACCAATTTCACTACCTTCACTTGATGTACTATATTTTCTTTACAAGTACTCTGACCTGAGTAAAAGTTAACCAGCACCACTTCGGTCAAAGTTAAATATTTACAACTCTGTCCACCCCTCACAGCAAATGATAAGATTAGACCAAAACAGAAAGGCAATGCACACAATGGAATTAATTAGCAATATATTTCAATCTAGCCATGTGTGTTTTTGGTAAAGTGAGATGGGAATAAGAATATCCTTAGAAAGCCTGCATAGAACATATGAACTCCAATTCTCTTGCCTGTTTATATTAAATTTAAATTAAAATTATATTTAACAACAAGCATAACTTTTTGTTTCATTCTATTAATATTTTACTACACCATTTATGATTATTTGTTTATATATATATACGTTTATATATGTGTGTGTATATAAATATGTGTGTGTGTGTGTCTAGAAATGAGATTGAGTGTGAATTTCATTAAATCTGGACGAATATGTTAAGTGAAATGTGCTCCATAGCACTGTTTTTACTGAGTACATTACTATAGAGGACCAATGTTGCACATAACCAATTAATATCTTGATTGTATACAAGTATGTAGCTGCTAGATAGTGATTGATTTAAATTTCTGAACCTTAGAGTTGAATCTATGAATGTAATAATTTTATCTGCATAAACTGTAAAATATGCTGAATTACTCTACGGCTCACCTCTTTGTCCTTCCTAACTTTATAGCAGAACTTGCTGTAATTTGCTTGATCAGTTTCTTTGCTTATCAAATTTCAATAGTACATCTGTAGACCCTATTCAACTATTCTTTATACAGTGCAGATCTGCAGTATTCAACAATGCAGACATGTTAAGAGCCAGACACAGAACACAGACATGCTCTCTTGCACTCCAACAACTGCAGACTAATCAGCAGAGACTGTATCAAAATTGATGAGGCAGTAATCATAATTACTGTAATAATTCTTATCATAAAAACAAGTCTGTTCCACTTGTTAATCCATCAGTAGTGCCAGCCAAGGACTTTTATCTAATTAACTGCGGCCGAAAATATATTTGCATTTGATAGTTGAGCCACTAAAACTGAAAGTTAAGTCCCACATACTCGATACATGAGCTGAACCCAAGTAAGCGCCAAAACACAATAGCAAATTTAAGTTGAAAACTGAAGTTTGTAAAGCTCCAGTCACTAAACAAAAATGTTCATGTGTAATTGCAAATGAAAAGGACAGAAACAACCACAGAACCAGTTTGGGAGACAAAGTGAATGATTCCTTGTGCCTTTTTGGCCAAGTTTTATCAGTTTCACAAGTCAGATAAAAAGTCATGAAAATAGACTCTTAGGAAGTCTAATGTTTGAGTTCTGGCTTAGTGCACAACAACAATGCGTTTATTCAAAGGCTTATCTAAAACCACAGCCTTGTTAATTCACCTGGCACTTGATCTTTCTTGCTTCCAACAGACATTTAAAATGAGCAGCCTGTCTTTAGTTGCTATAGTCACCACCCATGCTGTTGCCTAGCAGCTCACCTAAAAGTGAATGAGGTGAAAGGGTTTGCAGGTGGCCTATATAGTCAAACTTTCAGAGAGTACATTGCAAAATAAATTGCTATCAGCACAGCAACACTCCAAAATGTTACTGTTTTGCTCGGAGGTTATGGGGGATATTTAAGTGCAGCTCAATTGTAGCTTATTTAGTAAATATTTGATCTCTAATACTCTGTGTGGATCACTGTGGTTTCGGCTCTGTGCCTAACCACATGGACTGAAGTCAAGAGTAAAACATTTGCAACATTGTTGAGTACATAAGAACCTGTGGGCGCAAAACTGGCTGCCACAGAGCATCTTAGCACTTATGCAGGAGGAGACCAATGTAACCAGGAAGAGGAAGGCAATAGACTGTACACCTGTCAATCTGCCATTGTAAGTCACTCTTTCTCTGGATAGAGGCCAGTCACAATAAGGCACAGCATGAGGGTGTGTGGGTGATAAAACAGGCCAAACAGCTGAGTTGAGATTTTAGGCTTGACAGATTAAAGAAACAGAATGACGCAAGTTCATAAATAAGTCATTTTTATTTTGCTTTCTTTTTAAAGACTATATACTTATCAACTATTCATAACAACAAATGGAATTGTTAAATACTGTACACAGCATACTTTACTCTCCCAGTGCATGTCTTCACCACAGCAGAGAAGTTATTTCTTGATAAACCAGTCTTCATTCAGTTTTATTATTTCTAATAAGACATATGAATACCTTAAGATTAAATAGTATCAGTGTATGATGTAAACATTTTTTCAGACATTTAAGTCAAAAGCAACATTGTGTTGGCAAGGTTTTGTGAGCAGAAGGGAGAGAAAAAGTATATTTCAATGACCGTTTGACCTTAGCAATTATCTGTTTCCCAAACTGAACATCGTGTTCGATACCAAGGGTTACTTCAATACATGTGCTACATTTACTATATAATTTCAATGCTTTATGAATAATCTACAACAATAAAATTCATATATTTTCCGGGCTGCCAGCAGCCAAAGTCTCTCAGACCACACCCACTGCAATCATGTAAGGCAGGAATGCATGAGCAGAACAGGAAAGTCTGTGTCAGCTAGGTAAACCCTGCACTGTCTTTGTAATGCGTCTGTATTAACAGGTTAGCCTAACATCTCTGTGATCTAAGATCTGCGTGATCTAAAATCTCTATTTAAGGATATCCGGTTAGAATTGACTTTGTGTTACTCTGAACTGAAGGGTAACTGAATTAAAACTTTGTGTCACATCACATTTGAAACTGGTTACCTCATCTTTTTTTTATTATAATTTCCAATTTTGCCTTTATTAATGGGGAGTATGTGAAATATAGGATTAATATCAAAGGGAGGTAGTCCTTGAGGCAAATTAGTTCCAAGCAATAACTCACAGCTTGACCAAAAATAAGCTTCTCCAACTGTTTGATGGAATTTCAGCAAGAATATCATACATTCACTTAATGTTCAACAGGCCAATTTCCGTGCAACAAAACAGACCTGGACACTGAAAGAAAGCAATCAATGTGTACACTTTTAAGAGGGCTGTACTCAAAAGCAGGCACTGCAAATAAGCAGAGCACAGTAACAAGTATGGTTGACAATTTCCTACAAATTGTAGAAAGTAATTTTATCACCAGAACACTTTTCCAACTGCTGTTCACATGCACGTATGCACAAACACGTCCACGCACATACATACATACACACAGACACACTCATCAACAGACAACTACACCATAAAAGCTGCGCTAGACATTCCAATGGAAACATGCATAGCTACCAGTAATGTACCCACCTCTTAGTACATAATGTACCATAACAACGTGCCATGTGGGAAACACAAATTTACACAGATATAATGGCCTGAGTAAGACTCAAACTTCATCAAGGCAGGGAAACCATATCAGTGTTGATATACAATAGCAAAGAGAATAGAGATTTGTGTGCTAGCATCCTTCATTTTTGTTAAAAATTAATTGGCCTTGTATTTAGACTTCATATATTAAGTGATACATGGTTACATTACTGACCTTTTGTCCCTTGTGAGATACAAAAGCAGCATCAATGTATCTCACAGAACATCCTCAACCTTCCACACAGAAAACACTGAGCACATGAGGTTCAAGGCCCGCTTGTACCTTCTGACTGTACCACGTCGTCAGCAAAAACAGAACAATATTGAATGTCAAGAAATAAAAATTATATCAAAAATAAGCTCTACAATGTTGAATTTTGCCCACAATCTATAGTCAGAGATACAGTTTTTACGTAAAGTATCTCGGTTGTGATAGCTATGCCAACATTACCAGTAACTGAATACAGTGCGCTCATACCCTGTGTGTTTAGAATACATGAGGGTTTTTTTTTTTTTTAAAGTAAAAGCAGCAGTTTGAGGGTTGTTAGTGTCCAGTTTCACCATTTTTTCAAGTGGTTTTTGCTCATTTACAGTAGAGTCCTTTGCTACTTCCACTAAACCTTTTCAAACTAAATTCACATGTGCTTTCCTCCTGGTGTGGCAGTCCCAGTCTGAGTCTGATACATCTGTATTGCGAGCTGCAGAGCGAAGAAATTTCTCTACACAAGGTGAGTCCACGAAAGCAGGCCGCTGAGGCAGGAGATAGTAATGTGTGGTGCTGGCCTTCTCGCCCTTCTCCATAACAGGAAGGATACAGGGGGAGCCTTCACTGTTCTGTCTCTGTAAACGACAGCTTACATACTTAGGATCTGGTGCAAAGCTTTGGGTTGGGGGCATCACCCCGTTAATGTATGTTGGGAGGCTCTTGGGGCTGGGGGTGCGGGAGCTGCCTCTGGACAAAGGTTCCCTTGGGGGTACCTTGGGTGGTTTATCCTCATCGCTGTAAGCCCCTGACGAGACCTCTGCTGACCAGCGGCGGTAGTCTCCTGTCTTGATTGTTCGTGGAGGGATAGGGGGTGGCACTTCGGGCTTATCCATACTGTTGGTGTGACGTTTGTGGCACGTGAGGCGCAACAATGAGGGCTTGTTAAAGGATCCAGCTGGGCCAGAGTGTGAGCGCCGCAGCCTCCTCTGAGCTTTGTCCTGCTGTCTCTGACAGACCACTTGCTCAGGTGGTTCCTGTCGTGGTTGCTCATACTCTTCCCGCACTTCCTGTGACAGATGTGCCTGATGCTGCTGTTGGGACTGCCTTGGGCTTTGTGGTCCTAATGGACCATCATAGTAAGCATAGTTAATTTGCCCACAGTCCCTGAAGCTCCTTCGACTGGGGACTCCATATCGAAAGGGAGACGATTTGGGATCAGACACCAGAGCACGGCTGTCGTCCGAACTCGTGAAAAATTCTACCTCATTGTCCATAGCCTGTTCAGGGGAGATGTCTGTTTGTGGAGGGATGGGGGGCAGAGGCTTGGAGCATCTCCCTGGTGTCTGTGGTGGACTGCTGCACTCGTACACTGAGAGCCTCTTGAATGAGGGGACTGCCTGGTCATCATCAGCAGGACTTGGGGTGGACGGTTCAGTGCTGCAAGACAGGGAGAGATGGGAGGGCCGGGATTTCTTTGGGGGCAATCTCTGTGAGCTGGGACTGTGTTTATGTCCTGTCAGTGAGGAAAAATTAAAAAAAAACAGTCACTTAATGGCACAATACTGAATGATTAAGGATGGTTAACAACAATCACAATTTACTACTTCAACTTCATTGTATCCTGTAAAAAAGGACTCCTATGGTGTACTAGCTTTCTCTATATTTCTGGGAAATCACTTACAATATCCAGTATCTAGCAGATGATTCACAGGCACAAGTCATGCAATGCTGCATTTTTGTATTTCAGATGACAGATCACTCACTTACTTTCATAAATTAGAGACGGCGGAGGTGGCCCCTTTTGCTGGGCACGAGGACTGTGATCTGTGTGTGCAGTGTCCATACTGAAGTAGATGCTGTTGAAAAAGGAAAAATAAATAGTACCAGGTTAAATAAGCCACATTTCATTGTAACTTACAAGAAATCTCAGACTGACCTGAATCATTAAAACTTCAGCATGTCATGCAGAATTGAAAAACCGTCCCTTTCCAAAATTCTTCCCCTAATGGACTTCTAGTCGTGGGACCTTAACACTCACTTGTTCAGCTCATTGTGATAGTTCCAAGAGGGTTTGGATCCAGCCATGCTGTGACAGTAGCTACCCCTCAGGAAGGGGTTTTCTATGGGAAAAGAGATCTCCTGGGCAGTCAGGCCCACTGTGGACATGCTCCAGGCACACTCGGGTCGCATCAAAGCCAGGAAACACTCAGATCGCCCGGCTGGCTGCCCCTGCTTCTGGTGTACCTGCAACACAGCCAAGACACAGTCATGAATGACAGTGAAAAGAGGTTGAAAGTAAAAGCAGATGAAGAGAAACAGAATATGTGGTAGCACATTGAAAAATACTCTCAGAAAGCAGAGCCAACATCCTCTAGGGAAGCCAAGAAAGAAAGAAAATCCTGATATTAGAATAGAGAGCAAATTACAAAAATCTCCGTTTCTGCTGTCCACCCAGCCAAATATTTAGTTATGATGATTCTTTTTCCCTCTAAAAAGATGAGACAACAACCTTCTGTAACAGAGGAATGACAAAAGCTAAATTTGACAAGATTTTAGGACACTTGTGTCCCAACACACCATGATCAAAGAGCTCTCTGTCATTCATAATGGTCTGGTCTCGTTGTAAACAAATACAGTACAATTGTTAACTTTCCACCTATATTAGTGTTTCCATACTCACTGAACGATCTTTACATTTCACCTATAGCCAGAGTCTATATAAGCCTAAGTTCAACATAGGGACATTTTCATCTAAGGCCTGACCTCATTAACCAACTTTCAGACTTCTGTCTCTACAGACTGTGCCTCCACTCTTAATAAGTTTAGCTTATTTTATAACTTGACTGTGACTGTGCTTGTCCTGAACAGCAGAGGAAGGGGCTCCTCCTGTTACCAGACCTGATGTTGCAAGAACTCCTCAAGTCAAATGACCTGAATGCGTTGTGTCATGTCAAGTATGTGTCAGGGCTGAGTAAACAATGTATACAAAATTCAGAGGGAAAAAAACCCTGCATCATATTGATATTGCTGGGGTCACCAAAACACAGGAAGCAAAATCTGATTTTTTTTACCCCTCACACTGGATTAACCTGTTCAGTATGTCACGATCTCAGGTGAAATGAGTCTAGTCACTTAATGTTATATATATATATATATATATATATATATATATATATATATATATATAGTATGTAGAGCCTGTATGTTTTAAAGCAAGTGTATCATGGGTAACTATGGGTCTTTGTTGTGCACCATGTCTGAGCTCACAATGACACCAGCCGTGCATTGTTGCAGCAAATCTCCTAATGACTTCAGTGTCCTATCAAAAGTCTTAACCATTAATCCTACTTTTCAGAATGCAGGAAAACAGGTGCATCCATAGTCCTGGTGGTCAACTCTTCTGACGACTGCAAATGTGGTGCATGCACACCCAGAGACACGCTGTCCTCCTTATAATGTAGGAGTGATGACTGAGACGCACACGGCCCCCTCGTTCCAGGTCTCCTGTGAGCCATATTTATGTGCTGCCCTGACAGCTGGTGAGAAACAAAGCTCTAAAACAACAGGAAGCCTGGGGCATCAGCCTCAGCCAAACTGCCCAACAAGGCATGCAATCCCCCTGCCCAGGGCTGTCGATTCGGTTCGGCGGGGATGGGAAGCAACATGATCCTAGATAATGAACCCCCAGGGGCTTGTGCTTCCTCTTGCAACAGGTGCAAAGACAGTTCATCCTGGCAGTTAACCATAGGAGCATTTACAGGCAAAAGGATTAAACAAATGATGTGTAGTCATGCAGAGCATTAACCCGCTTAAAGAGGAATTCTTTAAGTCACTTCATTTGGATACTTTGACCAGAGAATGTAAGTCTTTTTATGGACAAGTCTGTCTGTACAATAGGTAGACAGACTCAATGTGAGTGGGAAGATAACACAGGCCCCATGGGTGCTGGAAAAGAGGAGGTCTGATGGGGTTAGCAGTGATGTAAAACATCAGCAGATAGCTAGCCCTTGATTTAGGACTGTAGTAGTCACACACAGACCTTGAAAGAAGGAGTTCACACCCCGCTCATGACACCCCTGCAGCGGTTTCCGAGCAACCATACCCGCTCTACCTGTGCGGCAAGCAAACAGCGCGCACACCCCCTCACTTTACCGGATTGAGATAATAATGGTTAAAAGCCCTCTAGCAGGCAGGTGACTCACACCACAACACACAAGTCAGCTATCTGGCAAGGCCAGGTAGTGATGATACAGAGTGATTCCCTTTTGTTAAAGATGAAAAGATACAAATAGATATTGTAGACTAATTTAAACCAGGTTATATGTTTGCAATCAGCTAAAAGTTATTCAAGGGATAAAAAACAACAACATCCAATTGTATATTTATCATAGAAGATATAGACTTAGTATGAGTTGACAAATGCGTTCCCAATTTCTGATTCCTTTTTGTCTGAACTTTTAAAAATCCAGCTAAAACACAAGTTGCTTCTCTTAATGACTATCTCTGGCAGTCAGCAAATAACAATAAAACAACAACAACAAGATATATTAGGCACAAAAATAATCGCAATAGGACTTGACGTTGCATCAATTAGTGGTGTCTTTCCTGCTGGCACCAAGATACAAAACAATAGACAGGCGAGACATGGGTTCTTACAGTAGCCCACACAAGACATTTTCAAATCACTTTCTGAACTCACCTAAATAACTTCGCTGTTCTCCTCCGCTGACTGATCTCCTAGGCTCCTCTTTGGACAAGTATAGCTCCTCGGTTTTCTTTTGTGTGTGTGTTGGGAGGTGGTGGAGGAGGAGGAGGAGGAGGAGGAGGAGGGGGGGTTTAATTTGAGTCTGTAATCTTCACACTTCTATTGCATCAGGAACAGGACGCCAGCGCAATGGTGACGCTCCGGCTATAATGTGACACTTTCTGATAAGTCTTGTGTTGTAGTGAGCAATGTTCTTATAAGCTCCACCACGAGAGACGCTCTGGCTCCGCCTTGCAAGCTCGCCCTTAAAGGCACAGCATTCATTTTTTACCAGTCTCTCTCTCTCTCTCTCTCTCGCTCTGTCTCTATGCAATGTACGTGCTGCAGGACAGGCTGAGCGTTGTAAGGATTGCAGAATCACCCTTGAACATACACACACACACACACACACACACACACACACACACACACACACAAAGACGCACAGAGGGCTAATTTAAGCGTAAGTGAACTTAATGTGATCAAAGTCTGCAGCGCTTCATTTGTCTCTCCCTCTACGCTCAGAGGACGGAGCAGGTGTGAACACAAGGATACAAGTCAGCTGATAAACTGTTCCAATGGGGATGGGGGGGACAAGCAGTGTACAGTAAACACCTCGGCTATTAAGATATGCAGCTGCTCTGTGAATGAATTAAAACACAGCTCAAGGAGATTACATACAGTGCAGTGACTGTGTGCTGTTGTTTGCAGCAGTTCAAGTACTAATTATAAAGTGAAACATCATCCTATATGTTTGACCTATATTATACTATGTGTCCCCTGTGTGCTTTCATGAACAAGCGTACATGCCGCAGTCAAAAGTAAACCGCACAGGTCTGCAGGGAGACAGAGGCAGTAATGGGGATGGCTCCAGGGTAGATAACACAGACAGCAGGCAAAGAAACACTCTTATCTGCACAGTTTTTTTCTGCTGCCAACTGAATGGAGCCCAGATTGTTTAGCTGCTACCTTATCAGATCACCCCGGGCATTTTCTTTTAGTTGGACCTGTTCTCTGTTTAGCTGGCATAATGTTCCCTTGAACACAGTGTAATTAGAATAACCAAGGCTACAGACTTAATATTCATAGATATTTCTTTGTTTCAGTTCAAGGTAATAAATGAATCATTTTAAATGTGCAATCCCTCACATCCTCCATTCCAAGTCCCTTACGCCTACTTCGACCTTAAGTGGTGTCACCTAACCGACCCGAGCTAAACAAACCCAACACTGACATGCACACTAACCAAACACGGCAATACAATGGCTACAAACAACTCGTGCATTGAATCAATAGTGGCAGAAAGCAGAGGTGTGTGTGGAGAGAGAACAGAGTGTTCTTGTGCCTGAGTTCGTAAATCCTTTACAGCTTGGGCACAGGGTCCCCCAGAACCCAAAAGGCTTAGCCTATGATTACATATTTGCCCCCCTACATGGACCAGGCTCTTGCTAATCCCCCTTTGTAATTCCTGGCACATTTTTGAGATTCCACGAGGCCAGTTGTGACCAGCAGAGAAAGGGGTGAAAATTTTGCTCTGTAAGTTTTACAGTTTCTGTTAATGATATGAGCATCACATTTTAGATTAAAAACACACAAGTGTGATGTGACAGGAAATACTCGCCTATAATGATAAAAGTATGATAAAAAAGTGAGGAACATGAAATGTAATCAAATCCAGTTCAGTACAATATGTGTGTTCCTGCTTTACATCACTGAATCTGTTATTAAAACTCCATGTTCCACCAAACAGACACGTTCAGTGGGATAAATAGGCTTCACATCCAAACTGTCTCTCCTCCCTCTTCAGCCCCCCGCTTCCCCTCCCTTCTAGTGAGCCACATTGTGATGTCATCACTCACAGGAAGTTCCTTATAAAGTTAGTCAGGGAGGAAGATAAGAACAGATGAGAGTTTGAGATGAAGAAACTATCCTTCTCAGGAAAAATTAGGTGGCCTTTCCTTTGGTTATGCGTTATGACTCACACTGAGCTTTATCCATCACATCCAGCAGAGGATTCCCCCCCCCACAGAAAAAAACATGACACCTTTGGCTCATTTTCATTTTAGCTGCTCTTGGAGCAGAGAGGAATTTCCCTTTGTGGCTCACACTCCAACACAATGGTACGCTTGAAGTGACGTTTCAGTCTCTCAGCTTATTACTATGAATCCCTCACCAACAGGAAGGGTGGCGTTTAGTTGGAAACAAGACAGAAAAAAAAAACCCTGTATCATCAGTGTAAATGATTTATTCACTATGGAGGTCACAGCATTGATTGCCTCTTCCTGCTCAGGTAATTAAATTACGGCATATTTAGCCTGTGTCCAAAGTTCACACTGATATAAACAGAGCAGCAAAAGGTTCAGGTGACGTCAAGCCTGATTTCAAAGATTAGGTGTAAACTTGTGTTTTTGCTCTGTTTACATTTTTTGTATATTTTAAACCAAGTTTTGCTGGGTCTTCATATGTACAATAGCAAAGTGGTTGCAGGCATTTTGAGGTCAGTAAAGTTTGCAACTTCCTCCCTTTAGGTACAAGAACTGTGGCCTCTGTTGATACCTTTAAAACACAGCTTAAACACCCACATAACAACAATAAATACTTTTTTACGTCACCCACTTAGACATGCAGTTTTTTAGTTTGTTTTATCTGCATTGATCTTGAGGTAAAGTATCTGTGTCTGTAATTTCTGCTGGCACCCCAATACAATGGAGATTAATGTAGGTTTATTTGTGGTGGTCAAAGATTTGAAAAAAAACCCCAGAAAAAAACAGTTAATCCAGAAATCTAACTGTGAACAGTTGTCATTGGGGAAAAAGTTATTCCAATGATGTCTAGTGTTTTAATAGCAATGTTATACATACGGTTTGCAGCTGGGTTTTGTTAATGTAATCTTTCACACAAATAAACTACCACAAACATATTCATCCAGACATGTATTAAGGCACGAAACAGTAATGTGTGTCTGATATGTTTTTTCCACAAAAAAGTATAATTTCTACAAAATGTTAAAAAAAATAAATAAAGAATCTATGAATATGTTAATTGTGTTAATTTCTCATGTTTTCCTGCTGGACACAAGATGTCTTCTCCTACTTCACTGTAAAGTCCATTCTCGGTGTACTGGTGGCATCAAGTTTCTACATCACACTTGTATATACGTTGTATTTTGGACCAGGACTAACTTGCAAACTATTTGTTATGTCACAAATCATGCTCGTAGGCCACAACCCTTCCAATCAGATTTCCAACAAGCACAGAGAAACTTTCTGCTTTTAGCAGATGAATGTGAAAACATCCTTCTAGTGTCAAACTCTGCACGCTCAAACATCCAACTGTAGGAACAAGAAGAAAAACATATTTCTGAGTGGAGTATAACTTTAAATATAATATGGATACATAACAATCTTATGTAATAACTTTTTATTACGTTCCAGGTTTTTCCAGAGCATCTAGCCATATCCTATGGACATCATCAGCAGATGGAGCTCAGTTGTCATGGAGCCACTTTAGTTGGTCATAACAGGTGGTCGGATATGGGGTTCATAACCACTCTCTTCTGTTTAAGGAGTCTCTGACGTCTTCTGTCAAACATCCACTGATACAGGCCATAAGATTTCAGCTTCCAGAAAAACCAACCAAGTGGGCTTTGTAATTAGAATTGGAGCTTCAAGCTCAATGTTGCTGTTTTTATTTTGTTTTAACTCTCTGTGTTTGCATCATAAATATATGAAGCTACCCCTAGCAGCCAGTTTGGTTAGATTAGCAGGTAAAAAACGTTGCAGTGTAACAGGGCCTCCTGTGCTGGGCGCAGTGACTTCTTCACAGTGATGGCAAAGCTCCAAGATAGTTAGGGTAAGTCAGGCACATAACTCCCATAACACCATAATATATTGTTTTTGCAGGGATTAAACAAACAAGATATGGTATGTTAATCATTGTTGAGATGTTGGTGGTTGATTTTGTTACCTTCGGACAAAACCAGGCTGGGTAGTCCCCTCTGTTTCCACTCTTTATGCTAAGCTAAGCCAACTGACTAATACATGTAGCTTCATATTTACTGTACAAACATGAGCATGGTATTGAGCTTCTCATCTAACTCATAAGCGTATTTTAAAAAACATCAAACCATTCTTTTAAAGCACATTTTCAGGATGTTTTGAAACAAAATCATGTGAATTTCCTTTGCATTTAAGTTGTGGCAGAAGACAATTTGTTACTAAACTGATTTAAAAAGAGTACAAAGAATGTCAATCAGTCCTTAATTATTCACAGAGAAATACAACAGTAGCCCACAGAAAAAATACACTTTTCATTTCAACATGACTGTGTCCAGCCCCCATGGTTCACACTGGAGATGAGCTGTCGTCCAGTCGTTGCAGCTGCAAACACCACAGCCGAGGCTCAAGCTGACACATCGCAGTGTATTACTGCTGGATCGTGGTTTTGTCTGGCAGTCCCACACACTTGGCTCCTGCCGTGGAAACAAAACACAAATCCCCAGGCAACGGGCTGTCATCTCTCACTAAAATGTAAATACGACCATATTAAAGCACTTCTACTTGTTAACCATACCAAACTCCTGAGAATCCTCCTCCAGCTGCTTCAGTTATTAATCACTTCCTGTATTGGTACAAAGACTTCTGGGAAATGCAGGGATCTTAGGGTAAATCGCCTCACACAGGTATTTTCTATTTTGGAGCTCAGTATAATCAAAAGCAGCAATAACGAGTCATCATTGCATCACTCCTCAACATTGTTATGTTGAGTGGTTCAAGTGCAGCCACAGCCTGCTGTTAGTAATAGGTGGAGCGAGCCAGTCCGCCTCTATGATGATGACAGGGTGTGTTTAGTCTCCACGACCTGAGGATCACTTTAGACATATACCGGGGGAGTTATTGGCAAGTTCATCCTATGACTGAGACTGAATTAATGTCATGTTTGTAATTATGATGGCAAGATATTAATGGCTAACATACTATATTAATTATTCTTCTTGGGGGGGGGGAAGCAGTAAAAATAATGGGAACATACTGTAGATTACATTCTCAGTCACACATAATCCCATACACAGACACCCACACAAACACTCTCATTTGTATCTGGTGTTTGGGGAGAAGCTGTGAAAACGACAGCTGTGGTGTGATGGAGAACGTCACGCTGGTTCGACTTTCTCCAGGCTCTGGTTCAGAGCCAAATCTGCTCACAGGCTGCACCACCGGCGCTCTACAGGATTGACTGACACAGATGGAAACCGGCTCCTAATATGCCTTGTTTCCGGCCTAACAACTAATATTCAGAGTACAGAACATCAGCTATCTTTTTGCCTACATTTTCATTTTCTCTTTCTGTTTCTGGCTGCATTATTGAATCCTAAAGGGGCTCATGAATAAATACATTACCAGTTCCCCCGCAATGTAATGCCCGTATTGTATTTCAAACGGCCAAAACAGGAGTTTCTGGCATTTGGCCGATGAGTATCCCAGGTTTCCGGTGTTCCTAATGTCAGCCTGTAGAAGAGAAGGTTTAGGCTTCCATTAATGTAGCAATCTATTAATCTTAAGTAACAACTGATTGCTGGGGGAGTTTGCTCTTCCCTCGTTATTCCCTCTTCCTGGTTCAGTCTTCCTCATGGGATATATTAGAAAAGCAGCACAAAGCAGGACCCAAGGCTCTGGGCTCTGCTGATAAAGATTTCAGATGTTGTCCACCAAGGAGATCAGCAGGCTTGCCATCATAAGGGGGCACTTCTAATGGATTAAGGCATAAATCAGTAGCCACGGGGTTAAGAAAGCATTGCTCTCTAGGTACACTAAGAGGACAGAAAAACACATGTGTAATGAAGGATGCAGTCCACAGATGAGCAACAGTCAGTGGGTTTAACAAGTCCTGTTTCCCCATTTGTGTGTGTATGAATGAGTGCATGTGGCCGGGCCTTATGACAGGGACTGAGTCATTCAGGGCAGAGTATGTGCTTTGTCAGAGTGCCTTTTGTTCCATTCACACATGGATTTAGGGCCCCTGATGAAGTCAGCCAGACTACCTGAACTGGCGCTGGGCAGCAGCCACATTAATTCCTCACAACAGAAATGCTCTGGATCACTGCTCACACAAGCCTCTTAATGAGCAAGCCTACGGGTTCAGGAGAATGCAGATGAGGTCCAGCTCCCATTTTCCATCCCCTACAAGCAGGTTGGCTGTGCAGACGCATATGTTTGGGGCAAAATGTGGCCCCCCAGGGAGAGAACTGTGCGTGGGTGGAAATGCAGTCCTGTCCTTAACTCAATCGTAAGGATACGAGGACTATAACGGCCTTGGGGCTCTATGCTGAAAGCTAAGCCAGATGAATAACTAGACTGCAATGTATTCTGCACCACAACATAATTTGTACCTTTTCTCAAGGGCTATACAAAGTCTCACTAAGCCATTGTATTATATTAGAGAACACTGAACACTTCATCATCTTCATTACTGTGTTTATTAAATGCACCTAATCATGCAGAGTATACAGAAATATTCCCATTCATAATTTTATTGTTTGACGTTATAATATAGAATATACATATAAGTGATAAATGAAAGGAAAAATTGGAATAAATTCAAGGATTCAAGTTGGAGTCAAGATTCAATTTAAAGGTTCAATTTCTCACATACATAAAGAATATGTAGTGAATTGCAGGGTGGCATGCTTTGTGATAAAAACAAATTATGTGCAATGAATGCTAATAAATAAAATATGAGTAAAATTAAGTATTATAAAAAAGAAATACAGATGATAAAAATTCAAAGATAAAACATTGTAAATATTTATTTAATATATGTTTTAAAATGCACATATATTGGCTGGGTATGTAGATGGGTATATATGTCTCTGTATACATGCTCGGATGTAAATATACAAATAATAAATGAGCTGAGAAAAACAACAAATGTGGATGCTTTCATACAGGGCAGGAGATGGTCACTGAAAGAGTTGAGTATGAACATGATATCAAATTACAGTATGCAATGGCCTTCCCAATCAACAGCTTTGAGCCCAGTTGAACACCTTTGGACCAACATATTACGCTCTCCACCACCATCATCAAAACATTAATTGAGAGAATATCTTTTGGGGTAATGGTGTTCATCCCCCTCTACATACATTTCTATGAATCCTTGAAGCTGTTTTTTGTGAAGCAAGACATATTGGTGATTCTTCCATCTCAATATTTCCATCTGTTTTATCAGATTTAATGCACTTGCTCCTAAAACAATTAAAAAAGAAAGACAGTGACTTATTTTACACGATGTTCCTGCCAAGACAAAACAGATGGCAAAATAGAAGCTTCACAGGAACTACCATCACTGCAATGCATGTAAACTTTGCTCTGGGTGGAAAGAACATTCAAAGTAGAGTTTAAATAAGGACTGTAATTATCTTGGAGCCTGTAGATTATTCACAGCTCTGCAGAAAAATAATGGGTTATCACTGCTGTATACCCTATTTTTAAATCATGTAACAAGTGAAGCTGGTGGATCTTGAGGTCTGATTGCTTGGATACGACTGTGTAATTCTGATTTAGCTTCTCAAACATAGGTCATGCTTCATCCAGTAGGTCTACTGTACATCAAGTGAACTAACAGTTTATAAAACAGTGGGGTCACTAAGACAGGCAGCTTCTGTTTGAAGAGGCGATGAAATGTAGAATTAACGGTTGTTATGCCTCATAAATTTAACAAAGCGCTCCGTTTATCCTTCTTTCTGCCTTCCGGCAAACCCTGCAGACTCTGTCCTCCACGCACTGCTGTGGTGCCGGGCAGGATGTAAATCCGCCAGGGAGCCGCCACAGACCAAACAGTGCAAGGAGCTCTGGAGCCCAAAGGCGTGTGGGAGGTGTGCACCAACCTCACGGGGCACAACGTGCTTGTTACTTCCTCGTCAAGTAAAAAAAAACTGAGTTCGCTGTATACACACACATGCAAATAAACTCATATTGACTCATGAAAAAAATGTGTGCACACATAGATGCCTTCACATACTTGAGTTTACACATAGGCAACAGACAGAGAGACAGACATGCAAATGCGTGTGCTTAAGTCAAACATTTTCTGATTTTTTCTCCCACACTCAATTACAATACTTAGAGTAGTCTATACTTAACACCATCTACCCACAAATCTCTCTCTGAAACTGTATTTACAGTAAAGTTCCTGACATATTACTCCATCATTTAGAGCCTTCCATGAATCCCCTCTACTAAAAAACCTTCTGAGATATTCTGTACACAGGAAAACAATGTCATTTTACACTTCTATGTCACACTCACATACATGTCCTTCTGACCTCAGACTGCCTTCGTTGAAGGACTGGCTTTAAATTGGGGCTCATGTCGAAGTGGTTAAGACACATTGTGACGCTCACTTGCGTTAAAGAGCCTTTCATGTTATCTCTTGTGACCTGAACCAGGCCCTGAAAGTGTCTGTCTTCAGAAGACCTTTTCAAAAGAATAAAGATATGAACCATTACTCTAAATTTACAAAAGAAAGAAAAAGAAAATGGCATAATAAGTACAGCATGTTTAGTAATACTACTTTCTCAGAAGAGAAAGTATTGCAAAAACTCATGTAAAGTTTCCACTTTTCGAAGATATTAGACTTCAGACAATTAAGCCCTTAAGCACGTCTCTCTCTGACATACTACAGCCTGATAATTAGTCTTGCCTAATTAAAATGCTGCCATAATACTCTGGAATAACTCTGAACAGAATACACTTGAGCACAAAGCTTTAGATTAAAGTGCGGGTAATTTTCCACGAGCATGGGTGTCTGTGACGTTGGAGACATCAGTATCTGTGTCCTTCATTTGTAGGCGACAATAGCCGGCCAACCAATTACCAATCATGTTTCCTTGACAAGGATAAGCTTGGCTACCAATGATAGCTTTGACGCATCTGCTCCTCACTTCATTATTTAATGATATCCATTTCTGTAGCTCTTATTTGCTTACAGGATGAGGAGACCGGAGGAAGAGTAGCCTAATGTTTACATCCGCCAAACCACAAACACACACATGATTGCGTTTTCCCAGAGACTGAGAATCTCAGGTCACCATTGTGTCAAGAGAGAGGACACACGGAGTAATACGCAGACTAGACAGACAGGGAGGTTGCCTGTCTTTAAATGTTTACTCAGATTAGAGTTCAAACTGAAAGTAAGCATCTTAAAATGCAGCAGAAGTTGTCAGGAGAACAAGATGGCAGAATCTGTCATGCTGAAGTACTTTATTTCACAAAAAAAACGATTATATATGGCGAACATAATCACACCAACTTGGCCATGGAAGAGAGAAAGAGGGTAAAGACAGTTCAGAAACAGTAGCTGCTGTACATAAAGCAGCAAGTTTTAAACAGATGTTTGGAAAATGAATATTCATCATGGAATATTATAGACTCTTGCTGTTTATATAAAACAAGATGCTGCTTTGAGCAGTGAGTGCTTTGAGCTTATCCTGCATAGCTGCAATCTTTTTTGAAGTGAGCTTGCAAAGTGTTCCCACAACGACCCACTAATTAAGTTCAGGCTCATTAAAGTGCTAAAAGGAGCTCCCTTGAAATACTGTCTGGAATGCTGCAAACACCAAATAAATCCCAATGAAATCTCTCAGTCTAAGTCTTTTCAGAGAAAGACCAAACAATCAAACACTGAAATGAGTATCCAATCTTTGAATGTTGAGGAGGCATGATAAAATTCTGCCTTTAAAAGTGTTCTTACATTAAAGTCTGATAAACGGCTATCTGCAGCTTCACAAATTGTTTACTATTTGTAACAGAGATGGGGAAGCAGGGAGGCTCTAACACATTCTCCCAAACTATGCCCAACTAGTGGATGCATACCAAACTCAAGCCAGATAAGATTGTGAGTCATTGAAAGGGGTCCAAAACACCCAGCTCTTCCCTCCCCCGCTCCAACAGCTCCTTTCAGGGATATCTCTACTTGGCCCTCTATCAGCACAGGAAGCACCCAGCCGAGAGAGACAACAACAGCTCTGCTTCCTCTGGCTTTTCCCTGGCCTGGGAAGCTGAGCTAATAGGAAGTAGATAAAACGTCTTGGAAACTGGAATGTGTTGAGTTTGAAGTTTATGAGCGTTCACATGCATGTACAGTATGTCCACATGCACTTGGGTTTGTGTCATTGCAAGCGTAAGAGTGGGATAAATAACGTCAGCACAGGATGAACAGCAGAGCACAGGCAGCACTTCATGGGAGTATGTCAGCATATTGTTGGCAGGTCTTCACACTGGGTGTGAGGAGAAGCAGACATGATCCCAGACGTGTTTTCCTAGTCCCTGGTTGCCTGTTACTCAGAACAACAGAAGACGCACGGAGGAGGATGAATTTTGTAATGGGACAGATTTAATTCTGATGGACGTGCTGGCCTGCACCGAACACCTTACTTGTACAAGAACACAAATGCCACTCCCTTCTGTCTACTGGCCTTTTGTGTTTGCATAGGCATGTCTCCATGTGACGTAATGCAGATCTCTCATGTGACATGGCTATAGCTCTGCAAACAGAGCTGTGTCATGTTGTTCCTAAGCCAGTGTAGTATTTTGATATTTACATCTTCAGCCAAATCATGACCAGGAAGTGAAGAGGAATTTCTGGGGATAAACATTCATCACCTAAATTGGCTTGATGACTCACATGGAAAGAAGGAGTTAGAGAGGAAGAGTGTGAGGGAGTTTGAGAAAGATGGGTCAGGGAGTAGTCACAGGAGTGAAGCCACCCACACTTACCACAAAGGCTTGAGTCATGCGGTTTGGTTGGCACACGGCTGTGGGACAGGGACATTACACTGGGTCTCCTCTCAAGGATGTGATGCCTGCCCACCGAGCTGGAGCAGAGCGGAAGCATCCAAGTTACTGACAACAGCTTTCATGACTGGAGCCACAGTGACTGGTGGCTGATTAGAGTAGACACATAATTATCTAAATCATGACATACGACCCTGCAGAGAGCACACTGTCACAGCTTGCTGTCATGCATGTTGTCTTGATTCCTACTATAGTGAGGGTGTGTAGCAAGCTTCAGTGAATAACTGAACTCTGCAAGACTTTCTGATTCTGTTTGTCTAATTATTTAATTTTCTTTATTTAAAAAAAACATATTTTTCTAAGAAAGGGATATATAACTTAGAAAAGGACATATAACTTAATTACAGACAATGTTTTGCACTGTGTTTTGACTGTGGTTATAAACACTGTTGACAACACACTGATTGGCCAATTGTGTGCTTGTTATTGTTCTTTTTCTGCAATCTCTAATCAGTTATATTCACGTTGCATAACAAGGTCATTTATTTCTGTGTGATTGTCAGAAAAAATTAGACAGGATTCCAGGATAACTTTACTTCACAAGCCAAAGTAAGGCATCTGAGAGAACTGTGGCGATTTATTGTTTTCATCCCTAGTTAGCTATCAACACGAGGTTATGATCATATGTAACACCTGATGTTTTGGTAGATTTAGCACCTGGCCTCTCTTTCCTGTTTTCCTCTCACTGTGTTCCTGGTCACTTTGTGTACACTCTGCGTCCCTTCAGCTTGTATAGCCAAGCTGATAAAACCCTCCCTCCTATGGACACTAAGATAAGAGCCTGTGATTACGACAGGTACTCAGCGTGCACGACACACATGTGGTGTGTATAAATCTGTTCTTACCAGCTCTCCCAGGTCTTAAGGGTGTTTCCTGATTGGTTATGTTGAAATCTTCTCTGCTACGGAAGCCACACGGTGACACACAATGCAAAAACTTTCCTGGAGTGCGGGTTGTGTGACATGATTACTCAACTGCCCAGGGGCCTAGTTGTGTTTGTCACAACTATATTGAATTAAGAGCAGGTCCCAGCTCTGCTGTTAGTCAGCTAGACCGGATGCTGAAAACTAGTGACAGATGAACAACTGGACAAGAAACTACAAGTACTGGAGGTAGGTTAAAAGTATTGCATATTTTTAATTTAAACACCTGTGCAAAAGACTGGCCTGCTTATACAGATTACTGAATTGGCATCTTAAAGTAATCATGACCTGTCATTGTTCAATGCCACAATGTTATCAAAAGCATGGGAAATGTTAAACAGTTAGGAGCCAGCTCATCCTGGAGTCAAATCAGATCTTCATTGGAAAGACCTCAGTGAGTCCTGGATCCAAGCACACCGGCTTGTTGGAATAATGTTGTGGCAAACCCATGTGTTTACAGAGCTTCCCATTGTGGTAAACATGGATTAAAAAGAGTCTGACAGCTTTTAAACTCCCACCACCCACACTGTCTCACAAAGGCAGGACGCGGTTGAGAGCGTAGCTTTGACTGGGTGCAGACCTTCTGTTCCCACTAACTGCATTTTGTGTGGCTGACTGATTTGAGTCTAGTATTTCATACACATACAGAACCCACACATTGTTTGTTTTACTTGTTGCCCTAGTGATAGTGGCATCTCTCAATAGTTGACCTGAATAGATGGCGTGGGGGTAGCGCCGGGTAGAGCTTAATTCACTTTGCTTCCGTTAAACTTATACATAGAATAGCAATACATCAGACATATTCTATAAAGGAAATCAGTATGTACTGGGTTTATTTGTTCTTGGTAGCATTGAGTATACAGTGTCTTCTTTGTTAAGATTCAATGTCAACTGCTGATATACACTTACAGTGCTGCTATCCACAAAGCTTTGTATTAAATAAGAGCTTTCTAGTAGTTAAGTTCAAAATTAGATGGTCACTTTTGGTGCCGAGTGTATGATTGGTAACTCTACCCAGAGTGGAGGAAGTCTGGAGTGTCTGTACGTGGCATTACAAGTCTGTTTCTGGAGTGACAGTGATGGAGAGAGACCAAAACAGATGATCCTGGCCCAGTGGGGAGGGGTGGTGGTAGGCTGTATACTGTTTGTTTCTGGATCAACAGGCTGTTCCTCTCCCTCTCTGTTAGCTATTTGATAGGCAGAGGGCTGTATTACTGCAGACTGATTGCTTTACAACCCATTGGCACCAGACCGTCTGCCTCAGGTAGGATCCACACTTGTGTGCTCAGCAAGACTGATAGGGAACTAACACAAACTACTACACACGTCCTAAGGCTTCAAAGCTGACTGTCTCCTGCAGAGTACTCAGGTGCTTTATGAGTAAGTGCAGTGTGCAGAGTCAGATGAACCTTTACAAAACTGTCACACCTTAGAAGAATGAATTTGATGCTACTGTGCTGTCAATATTACCATAAATATTCTTAGTGACAAAGTATGAAATTAAATTGGCTCCAATTGGCTTACACTGATACATGTGTTTAAGACTGAATAATTTGTGCTGGGCAAACTAATTTACAGAATAATGCAGGAAATTCAAATAAGTTGTGACTTTTGCACTGTGAAAACCTTGGTTGCGTTATCAAGAAATCAAACTTCTTCAAAGTAAGACTCCTGCAGAGGGCTCAAATGTCTGTCAGATAATCGTGGGGCAACACTGAAGGTTTGTCATCTGTGACTGGTTGGACCTGATCTGTCACATGTATCTCTGTCCTCTCGCTAAGCACAGAGGGTGGGGTTTACCCCTGGCCTGTCTGCAGAAAAAAAAATATTTAAACTGACTGTCTCCTCACTTTCTCAAAGTAAATGGGTAAAAAAATAAAGCTTTCTTTGATCAAATGAATTGGAAGTGAAATGGGCAGATTGTATAACTAGTAAAAGTATGTCACTAAAAATATAATGTAGCTTCTCACTTTTTATATCAACAGGCTTCTGAGAAAGGAAGGCTGCCTATTACTGTGATGCTCTGACAATACAGATACCGGTATGTAGTTTATAAAAAGTGTCACATATGTTTCTAGCAGCTGTGGTACACTTTATCTTCACCATCTCTGATGCATGACTTGGATCCAGCATGCACTCACTGAAAGAAGACAGAAAAAAAAACAGGTCAGCATATTGTGCAACCATTTGGCACTGGGATCGTTGTGTTTCAGGTCATGCAAGTAAATGTGTGCAGAAACACATGCAAAAAGTGCATTTCGTAACCTGAGCAACATATGCATTGCTGATTGTGTGTCCACCCACATGTAGAATTATTTTCTGTTAGTGGAAAACACGTTTTATATGGACACATTTTGCAGATTGAAGTACTACTGAATGAGTCAAACTTGGCCTCTCTCTGTACTAAGGACGCATTTAAAGAAAAAGAAAAAAACCTGAAACGTCAAACAGGAAAGTCAGGATTTTTGAAAGCAGAAAAATGTGTGGCTGCAAGGTTAACCCAGTGTTGTACAGGAGAAAATCTCAAAGTGAGCAACCCCCTTTAATGTTACCCATCATTGCCCGCCTTTTAACCTCTGAACATGAGTACATATGTTTCCATCACCTGTGGGTCTCTGCATATACATGTGCACTGCAAGTTCTCAGTGTGTCATATGGTCACAGTTTACAAACACAGTCTGTCTCCCGTTACCGGACACCGGAGCTATTCTGGCCTCCTCTTCCGATGCACACCATCCTAGTGTCCGGTCTCCATGTGGAAGTCTGCAAGCCAAGGTCACCAGGTCACATTCCTCCAGCTCTTTGGCATTCTGCCCCAGGGTTCAAGTAGTGTGGAAGCGTGTGTGTGCGCATGTGTGTTTGTGTGGTGTGTGTGCATTAGTTGTTTGTCTTTCATGCCACAAACTGCATTCTGTTAGAGGAGAGGCATTGCCAGAGAGTTCTGTGCTGGTGACAGATAGAGGTGCGCACACATACACACACAGAGGTTGTATTTGAAATATAGAGCTTTAAAAGGACATGTTATACAGTGGGGTGATTAATGTGGCTGTCTCCACACATACTTTCAACAGTGCTGGTTGGCTGAGAGGTGAGCGTTATGAGAAACTGCTGTTTGCTTGGGGGTGGACACTGATCCTTCAGGATCAATTGCGGACAGACATATTCTAAGTCTATCTGGTTGATTTAGACTCTGTCTACTTGACACTTGAGCACACCAGCGGAAGTAAAGAGAGTCAGTACAGCACTATAGTGTGAGAAATTCTACACAGTTTGGCAGCTTAAAAGCCAGTCACAGTGATCCACCAGAGGCAGAGACTAGAGAAATAAACATGTTTTTCATACTGGGTGCAGAACCACTCAATGATTAACTAATTTCAGAGACGATTTTATGATTTTTTTAAGATAGTAGCTCTGGATTTACATCCTTTATGTAAATAAAAGAAGTAATAACACATTATAAAAGACTCCATTCAAGTAACAGCCCAGCATTAGTTAAAGTATAATGTAATATCAACAACACAAAAGTACTCATAATATGTTTTGATCTCTTCTGTCATTGAATTATTACTGATGCATTAACATGACTTGATTTTTTAGTTGTAGCTATTAGAGGTGGAGCTAAATAACACTAATGGTGGAGTTTAATCTGTAGCAATGCATCACATTTAATAAACTTGTCACATGTTCTGCATGTAAAATCTAAACTGTGAAGTTACTTAAAGTACTTGTGTGAGGGTACTTAGTTTCATGCCACCACTGGCTATCAGCTTTGAATCTTATGCAAGATTACATGCAAATTTCTCTCAAACCCACACACATACATACCCACACACACACGTTTGGCCTGCTCATTCTCTACCAGGAGAGTTATCCGGGTGCCCCAGAAATTGTGTTTTGCCACGTAAAGACCTGTCTCTGGTCCCCATGAGGACTGCTGGTCCAACAAGATGAGTGTTTACACCAGAAGGTCCCCGATAGGTAACAAAAACACGTACACACACAGTGTCAGAAATTGGTCTTTCCCCTGAACTGACATGTTTGTTTTAATAGCCCAGTTAGGGAGAGGAGGCCCAGGTAATCCCAAAATGACAGATACCCTGTTCTTGTCTTGTCTTCTTCCCTCTCTAGCATCTGGAAAGGGAGGAGCCATCTGATGAGCTTGCAGAGGAAGGCACACACACACACACACACACACACACACGCATACACAGCAGATCTCTGTCTGTCTGGAGAGGGTGGGACGAGGGGCGTGGGAGGCCAAGACAAAGCCTTTTTTCCTGCAACAACTGTGATTACATGACAACATCAGCCAATCACCAACATGAGACATGTCTGATTGCTAAAGACATACTAAATACAAACAGCGCTGTGAGGTTTCTTGTTGGATGACCAACTGATTTAGTAGTAGTAGTAACGATCTGTGGTTAAAACATTAAGCAGTGACTTTGTGTGTATATCTATCTTTCTACATATTCAAATATGACAGGTGTAGGCCTACATCTTGAATTGTCACTAAAAAGACAAAAAAAAAAACGCTAGGGGTCCTATGAGGTCATAATGCTGATTATACAACAAAGAAAGCATATTACCATACCTTTAGTTATGCATGTTAACTACTGGTCAGCATGTAACGTGAGCATTTTAGCATGTTAAATGTTATCTAACATTTACCTAGCATTCTAAATATTAGGCTACATGCTAAACTTTTACCATGTTATTTTGGCTTGTTAAAATAATATTGTTACTAAACTCTAACATAGAGTTGCAGCTCAAAATTTAACATGTTTTCTGTGTTAGCATGATGATATGCTTCATTTAACATGTTAGTGTACTATGTCAACAATAGCACATTAGCATGCTACGTTACGATTTACTTTAAAGAAGAGCTGAGGAATTGGGTCATCATTTTTCAGCAAGCAATAAAAGTAAGTCAGATTTCTCCTCTGGGTACTTTAAAAGTCAGTATCCAATGTCATCTCAAAAGTTTGGAACAACTGGCCTACTGCTTTTATACTAACAGCACATATGCATATGATAGCATATTTTAGCAGGTTGAGAATGTCTAACCTAGAATCTGACTATCAAGTCCAAATGTAAACAAACTACGTACCTAATTAATAGTAATAACCCATGTCCAGTTATGAGGGCAAGAATTGAATAAAAAATAGAGACAATGTGTCCATCAGCATTTTGGAAATGGTACATTATGTCTTTTTCTGACCTCTCTTACAAGACTGTCAGTGGGTATAATATGCATACTTTATTTTAGTTTTATAGTTAGCACTCACTTACTGTACTATAAAACATTAAACTTCTGCAGACCAGTTGAGTTCATAGCTCTGATCTATGATTAGTTATAGATCAGTCATCGATATCAGTTTGTGAATGAAATCAACCTTACTGATGTAAAATACAGTTTTTACCCTTCATACCTATCATATCCATTATACTTTAATGCTTCAAACTTAATTTAAACCTATTTACTAAAACTTTATTTGTTCCATAGTAAAACCACTAAAATTCTAATTTGTTAAATAAGAACATAACAGATATATTATTTACAAGCGTGAACCCAAACAAGGCCATATCCCAGAGCTTCCGGGAGTTCTGTTCCCTGAAATTCCAAGAGTCCTGCCGGAAATCCAACATGAGGCAACAGGCCGCCCCCTTGAAAGGGTCGCAGAGTGTGAATAAGTCCACAGAGCGAACATGGCCGTGGCTGACAGACGGACTGAGTCAGCGCCACATTCCAGTGGAGTCAACCATCCACTTTACCCCTCAGCACACGCACCCCTCCGCACACAACACACATCACCTCTTTACCCTCTTTTTTTATTGCTCATGCCAGTATACTGTACACTATACAGGTGTATCAGGTTTATAACATCCAACTTATTCTAACAACACTTTTCCTACTTTCACACAGTCTGACTCATGTGCACATATACAATATATGTCAAATGCACATCACTCTTTGTATAACTTCCTCAATCTTGCCATCCAAATGTAAACATATTAGATTTTAGATCTGTTAGATATGAAGAGTAGCTCCTCCCTTCTTTTTTTCACTGCCTGCTGGTTTGTCCACTCAGCTAGAAAACACACACACACACCCACACACACACTCTGTCTGAGCAAGCTGGGGGCCAATGGCAAGTACAGGAGAGCTGCCACATGACAAGGTCTGGAGGTGAACAACAATAGCTGTGTAGTTCACACTGCTATGTCTCTCAGCAGTAGGCATGGGAGACTGACTGCTCACCGAATGTAAACTGTAATGTAAATGCACCTCTCTGTGACATGACAGTCAGAACAGTATATCCCATGCAGCTGCTAATGGATGTCTGCATGCTGCCCTGTTTCATCTTCTCACAGACAATTCCCCTGCCATATCAATCCAGTCAGCCATACTTTACAGGAAATAGAGTTTTGTTATCTGTAAAAACTTAATATCTGCATAGAGTTTTGTTAATCTGGTGTTTTAAAAATAGCAAAAGTAAGCTGCACTGCATGTCAACAGTAGGGTCACCTAAACATTACACCCATATATCTCTAGTTTCAGGGTCATGGGCATTAATACGCTGCAGCAACAGCTTCCTCTCTTCTGGGAAGGCTTTCCATAGGATTTTAGAGCTTTGGGGATTTGATTAAGGTCAGGTACTGATCTACGAGAATAAGGCCTGGTTTGTATTGTGATCCCAAAGGTGTTGGATGGAGTTAAAGACAGACAGGCCAGACACACCAACCTAGTAAACTGATTTCTTTATGTTCTCTATTTCATTATAAACACAGGGGCATTGTAATATTAAAACAAAAAAGAAAGTAAAATCACACTATTCATCAAAACGTCATAGACAGGGATGTCCATATACTTTCTGTTTACATCTTTCTCTGAATCTTTCTCTCTGGAAAGAACTTTATTGACTACAGTTGGATAAAATTTTCACAGCACTGCATAAACATTGACATTCTGTGTATTCAAATAAGTAAATGTGTAACAATCAAGGACTCAAAGAAAAGTATATATATATATAATATACATATATATATATATATATATATATATATATATATATAATATGTAATTGCAACAGTCATTTTAACATGCCAAAGAAAATGCAATTGAAGAAATAACATGAGAGAATTTTATTTTTCTATCGTGTGTCAATAAACACCAAATAATAGAGTGACGCAGGAATGAGTCCTAGTTAGCATTTTAGCACTTCCAGCACCCTTGATGCCTGAAATATAAGATCTATGATTAAGCTTAAGAGATGTTTTTCTGTTTTGTTCTATGACACAGAGTATGTCAGTAAATACCCCACCTGTGAATTCTGAAGCTTTTACATGTCTTAAAAAGGGCACCATTGCTAAAACAAATTGATGTATGAGACAAAGTGACATTAAACATCAGCACACCAAACCCAGAGACTTATCTCCTCACTAGTCTGGCTTTACATCCTCATGTTAGCTTTTTACTTCTGGTGTTTGCTTGTATGCTTAAAAAATCATAACAGTGGTGTTGAATTGTGAAAATGATCTTGCTAAACAAAACATGTGATCATAATTCTTTGTTGTTTATCCTGTTTGCGTTTTGTTGAAGGAACCAGGGCGATGCTAACTTCTGGGTTGGCCTACAAACATACGTCATCAATGCAGAACTCTACCATGAATTATTAATTAAAAGCTATTTTTAAAAAGACATTTAAGGTCTAATATAGATCAAACACAGATCAGTCTGAGTCCGTCTCATTGTTGGCTCTCTTTCTCTTCCCTCACTGTGGAACAGTGCAGGGTTGTTCTGCTTTGCCGTAAAGGTGTGTGATTAACTCTGCGTGAGTCAGATACAGGTGTTTTGCAATTTGAGGGAGGCCACCCCCTTCCCCAGGTTTTTTAGGTTTATAGTTGTGAGGCAGCCTGCATGTTCACACGCAAGCCTGCTGTCAGTCAGGAGGAGCCGAGGCGTACAGGTTATCATTCATCACATTGGAGACAGTTGGAGGGTCTGCAGCTGGGGTGTCTGTGTTTACACGTTGACAGATTTAGACCAGGCTTAGATATGACTGATCTCTCTCATGGGAGGAAAGTTGATAGCAGAAACAGGTAGAGTTTGCTCTTAGTGTGGTTAAGGATAACAACCACTGATAAAGATTGCATTAAGCACCTTAACAGAGAGAAACAGGGTCAAATCTGGGTGTTCAGATAAGATACACTAACACAACATTCATCCTAATTTACATGTAGGGAGACGGAACAAAGTCTGGGGTCTGCAGTCCAATCCAGAGCCCTGCCCTGTATCACAGTGCTAGCATGTCATCATGAGGGCTATTACCAATGTATGATAATGGTGATGACTGGTATTGTCACTTGCCGGGAGTAATGCAATGTGGATTTTCCTGTAAGGTCACCAGAGTGACGCAAAACCCGTGTCTCAAGAGCACAGTCATCTATCCAAATAAAATACAGTGTTCCTGTCAAATGTCTATTACCTTGTGTTTGAAATAGTTCTTCTACAGGTTTCAGCTTGTGTCGATGACCTGTGTAGGTCATATGTTATTTAATTTTGTAAAAACATGATGGCTCAACACTATTGCCTCGCAGCAAGAAAGTCGTTCAAATGTGACCAGGTCCCAGTTGACTGTGTGGAGTTTACATCTCTCCATATGGGTTTCCACTTTTCCTCCCACAAGTCAGATGAACTGATACTGATCTGTATCACATCTTCAACAATATGCCAAGCTCATACAAAACAGAGAACATCTTAAAGGATACGATCACATTTATTTGTCTTAAACCAATATTAAGCCGTTTGTGTTAGCCAAGCGGGTATCTTTCAGAATTATGGTCTTTTTCATATGTTTTTCTATCCAGCTGAAATACCTCAGCAAGCCAACAGTCCTGGGAAATTTCTTACTCAAAAGACTCTAACTTGTTGTAACTTTGGAAGACAGCCTCTTGAATTGAGCCTGTGGATTTTGTCCCCCATCTCTTACAGTCACAGTACAAAGGGATCTCTCCACAGACTTTTTGATTTTTGACTGTTTTGATTCACTCGTTGCTCTCACAGTGTAATTTGTGGCTGCAGCAGACAGCTGTATTCAGCAAAAAAAAAACCTAAAACCCACTGTACTCTACCTGCCCAACAACACACAGAAGACAAACAAAGTTAGCAACTAGCGGGTGACCATAGAGGAAGATTTAGAAGCGTAGGAGCCAGATATCTCCTTCAGGAGTTAGTGGAGACAACAGAGCTAAAAGGACAGTGCATGTTGGATCTATATATATTTACCAGGTGGACAGGGCAACTTCACATAAATGTTAATGTAATTGGCAACTGTTTCCTAACCAGAAGCTAAAAAACAGTTATTGCAGGTTTAAATATATTAATTACTGTTAAATACTGTTCAATGGCCAAAGAAAGGAATTGAAAGGAGTTTAGAATTTATAGTAGGTTCATCTGTTTTGATACAGTAAACATACCACCTGGAAACCATTCCTCCTTCCTGAAACAATAAATCTTCCTGCTTCCTTTTTTTCTTATTTTACCTATTTCCCCTTTTCATCCTTTCTCTGTCTCTCGTTTCTACCTCCTTCCTCCCACCCACGCGGCTGCCCTTGGGCTGGCGGCACTAAAAATAATTGAAATAGTGATACACAGTTAAGCAGCCTTAATGAGCAGCTGGAAACTGCAGAGGTACAACTGCCTTCATCTGTAACTCATCAGTGATCTGGAAAATATGGGCCAGTGATGGAGTGATAACAGTAATGCGAAGGCGGCTTTAGTTAAAGGATGTTCAGGGTTTGCAGCTTTGCTTGCTAATGAGCAGGTAACTAGCAGCCAGTGTTACAAAACGATTCTGTGTTTCCATAGAAAAAGAGACTGTGCATGTCTGAATGATTGTTTTTTCTTAAACTATGTAGCACTGATAGGCGCTGTATAAACATAACATAACACATGGTCTATAACATTTTGTCTATATAGTTGTATACCGATATTACGTGTTAATTAATGTTTTTGTCAACAATAATAATCCCTTCTGTTGTCAGCTTTAAGTTGAGGCTGCTGTATGAACAGATAATGATTGAAAATATAGTAAAACACTGTTGTAATAATATAAAATAGGACTTTATAGGATAAATTATCATTGAAAAGTACTGTATACAATACTTAAGATGTCCTAACAACAGCTCGCAACTATTAAGTAATTATCCAGCATTTCAAAGTTGACCAAAGACGAGTAATTTACCCAGAAAATGCAAATAAAAGCACCACCTCACTCACTTAGCACTGATGAAATATATGAAAACATGTCATAATGTTTCCGGTGTGAAGTCTATGTCTGGAAACGGATTCAGTTTACCTGAAATGACTGGGCGGGCATGTGGCTGCATGGGGCAGTTCCTAACCTGTGATGAGGAGGACCCCCCTGAGGGTCAAACTGTGGCAGCTGGTATGTTTCTAAAAACAGGCAAGCCTCCCACCCCCCGCCTCCTCCTCACTCCTTCCTCCCCCTCCTCCTCCTCTGTTCTTCATAGCAGATGCTGATCTCTGTCTGTCTTCAAAAGGAAGTAATTATTGAGTCAGAGGGAAAGACACACCTCCTTTTAATAAACCCACATCAAATCATCTGATGACTGACAGCCTCAGAGTGTGACTCACGTGTTGGACGGAAACGGAGAGTGAAAAGGTTCAACAATGACAAAGAGAAAACTGAATTAGAGGTCTTAAGAGAGGTAGAGTCATGCAGTCAGGACAGAGCTTCAGGCACCAGACATCCCAGGCTTTTCATCCCCCTTCATTTCTCTCCTCATAAACACAATTTTCCTCCTCCACCGCCTCCCCTGTCTTTTTAGCTGCTCTCCTCTCCCTGTCTCTCTCTCTGTCTGTCTGACTGTATGACTCTTACCCTCTGTCCTATGTCAGCTCAGCCTCTTACATAAGGTTGACCTGGTAAAATTCCACAGTGCTTGCTTGCTCCCTGCTCCTCTAACTTCCAAGTGTTTCACTCCGTAGCGACAACAATTTGTTACTGTTCGGATCCAGCCGCCCACTCATAGGATGTTTTTCCAGCTGCTCACAAACAGGCTACCTCACTTCAAATGAGGCTTGAATGGCAGAGAGGCTTTACTTTTAAGAGAGTCCATCATGTGAAAGCACTGTGTGTCATTGTTGTGAGTGGTCTTGCCTCCCGGTCTGAAGCATCTCCTGAAGCTACTCATGTGACCTGGAGACGCTTTGGCTGCCACTCATTTGAAGAACATGAAACGGCTCTTTTATTCATAGGGAATTGGAAATTGGCTTGTCTGGCTAAATGTGCACACTGTGATCATCAGATTGTCTGTTTCATATGGCAGGAATACTTTTTTTTCTCTCTTTTTTTTTTTAAAGTACTAACTTATTTAACCATATTTAGTTTGTCATTTTAAGGTCATTGTACACATGCTTCAAAGTTTAACAACGTTTTTTATTGTGTGCAACTGTAATAAACAAAAATCATAATGTTTTAATACAAATTAAACCTGCAATAATGTATTTTTTGGCTACTTGGGGGGCAGTGGAAACAACAGACATTTCACCTTTTATATATATGGCGAACCTGTTAGCAAACAGTTGCTTACACATCCCGCAGTTAAGGATTATTATGATAATTTTACCCACCTGATTAACGTTCTCCAATATTCTCTCTCTTTTAGCTCTGTTTTTTGTCTCCACCAACTGAGTGTCTGGCTAGCTGCTAAATAATCCACTGTGTTCACCAGCTAGTCACAAACTCTCTGTCTAACTGCTGTTTGCTGCTGGACAGGTAGTGTGCAGTCGGTCTTCCGTGCTTTTTTGCTGAACAGTTGATAGTGAATCAAAACAGTAAAGTTGGGGACCGGAGAGCTAAACAATGAGCTGAAACTTGCTATAAAGCTCCGTAAAGCCAGAGGAGCCGCAGATTCAGGTGATAATTCTCTGTAGGTTCATCACAATAAGTCACCCTTTTCACATTATTTTTACATTGTCATTTGATATGTAGTTATGGTAAAAATATAAATCTTAGCTGATACGATGTATTTGAACATTTTAGTCTCACTCGTTTGAACTTTTAATTGCTGTCAGTTTAATCTTTACTCTTTAACAGCTCACATCACCAGTTCCAGCAGGTAAAAACCACAGCAAGAGATCAGACTAACTCCAGAGATCACAGATAACTTGTCTGATGAGTCACAGACCTGAGGATGACAGATGAGACCGATCAGTTAACTTTGGGATGTAACACGACACCACAGGAGTGCACACACACTTAAACACACGGATACTCAAACATGACAGATATAAAAGTCAGATATTAAGTGCTTTCTGCTGCATTACTCATGTTCATTTGAAATCCATAGGTACACAGAGTGGAACATCAATAAAATGGATCAGTTACACACATCCTGGCTGATGCAATTCACAAACAGACTGCTGTCTGGACATACATATGTGGAAGGAAAAAAACAGAAAGTGGTGAGAGCTCTATTCATTTCTTTCTTTCTTTTTCTAAGCACCAACATCAACATAAATTATATCTGAAAATGTCTATATAGTATGATCATAATGATGTTCCTTATCAGATGACCAAATAATACCAATGTGCAAAATAACAGCTGAGTTCTGTTTAACATGTACAGTGTGTGGTAAGTGCATTTATTCAACTTTAGCTTTGTAGGAGTCTGGAATTGGTTGTACAACACAAACTGTACTAATCTCCAATTCATTAGTCCACAATGTTACAGCTGTGACAACCTGGCTATCTAAACATTGTGCATTTGCACAGACTGAAAGATAACTGAATCAATACATTGATCTCTGAAATTCAAGGTCCTTGGTCATTCTGTCGCTACCCCCTCCCCTCTCCAACTTTCTGCCCTCACAGTCTGAATAAATCATGCAACATTTCCAAGACTTAAAATAGGAACTTTGGCGTGACAACTGTGCAAGTCAGTTGTTTGCCAAACCCTTTTCATTTCACACACAGAACAAGCTTCCAGCACAAGGTGAAACACTTTTCTCTTTGTTGCTCAGATAATTCAACAAGCTCATAAAATTGCTAATGCTTCGAGCCCATGGGCTGCTGTGACTCAGTCATTCACTGCTGCTGTAAGTAGCAGAGCAGACTGGCAGAGATGAAGCCAAACACTCTTGTCCCTGATTTGAACTGTACATGCCACCCCCTCTCCCCCTCTCCCTCCCCTGACCTGCAGGTTAGTCAATCCAGTGTGCAAACATCATTGTTCAAGGACTTGGACTTCGCTGACACAGTTAGAAGAATCTGTATAATTTGTATGTCCTTTTTGTGGAATTTTATCATATTTTTCTCACTGCTGTGTACAGGAAAATGTTAACAGTAGCCATGAAATAAACCTCCACAGAATCACGTGATAAGTTCAAGCACTAGCTGACTTAAAATCGACTTTAAGTACAATAAAACAATGCACAATGATGTAGTCCATTGTTTATATATCCCTGCACATGTGAATGTATGTACAAATACAAGTTGCAACACACTTGTGAGCCACACGCACACACACGCACAGGCTGAAGACACGAAGAAGAACAAGTTTTACTGCTGGCAGGGGGGAGGATGAATCCTTTATTTAACCCTTCAAGGTGAGGTAAAATCACCTCCATAACACACACGTGTTCAGGCTGTGATAACACGCACAAGCTTTTTTGCATGATGTTGTAAATTGAGCCATGTTACACCACCATGGCTAGTTCAACCCTGACCAGCAGCCCCCGCTGTCGCACAACAGGATCTCGTCGTTCCCACATTTTCTCCAGCGTCATTGCCACAAAGCTGATCAAGACAGATGGTCTCATGTCCAGCAGCACAGTTTAGTATTCTGCTGCCTGGCTGCATGGACTCGCTGGCTGGCTGTACTCACTCTGCACAGAGAGGCTGGCTAATAATTTGTCAGCCCCTGTGGGGTATGAGGCCAACATGTCAACAACGGCCCCAGTGTTTCTAAGGCCAGCGATGGAGATTAGAGAGCGAGGCTGATCTGGCCATTCTGCAGGCAAAGGGGGGAGGGGGGAGTAGTGGGAGGGAAGCAGGGCAAAAGGAAGCAAGGGAGAGAGGGTGGTATTCCTGGGTCTCTCTCTGGGAGGGAATGTTACCCAGACTGTGTTTTGCAACGGTCACAGCCATTTGGAACTGACAGAAGGGGCACTAGAGGCACATTATGTTTGCCACAGTACATTACCACTTTCACAAAGGCACAAAGTACCCTAACGTGCAAGACTGTCTGTTTCTTCACATCAGGTCGCACGTTCCCTTGATCCCTGATGCAAAGAACGTCTATGTTTTCTCAATCCAAGAGGTGTTGTGCAACAGTGTTTCCTTCATTGCAGGTCAAAAGGCTAACCCCCGGAAATCTACAGACAAACACAAAACCTGTTTCTACAGAGTGAATCAAAATATTAGGACCAAGAAAGTCATTTCAGCATTTACGCAGGTTGACTCCCCTCTGTTATCAGTTGTTCAAACAGCCCTGTGCTACACAGTGTACCTGCTGCCCACACAGCTACAGGAAGCTCCACCTTCGCTCCATCACCAGAACAACACAGTACGTCTCCTTCTGAGTTTTCTCACCTCAGGCCTGTAGCTCCTCATAACATAAATATTACCATTCTGTGTATGTCCAAGTAAAGATTTCAAACAGACCTACAGGCAAGGCAGACTGTGTGAATCCAGTGGGTGAAGATGATAAAATACACACATCTGACATCTAGTGGCAGATTTATGTAAATGCCAGCACTCAGTAGATGGTGGACTTGATGCACCAGGGTGAATAAATGAACATAAACTGTACAGTATCAAGGCCAACAGAGTCATCCCAGACTAAAGTATAAGTGTGGTCAGTTCACCCAAATTATGGAAACACATTTTCTCACTTACCTCTAGTGGTATTAAGTCAAGTAAATTTTATTTATAGAGCTGCAACCAAATCAGTGGATTAATTGATTAGCTGATTGTATTAAATTAATCAGCAATTAATGGTAATAAATTCATTATTAATTTCATTCATTTTTAAGCTAAAATGCCAAATTTGATGGATACAGCTTCTCAAATGTGAGACTGCTGCTTCTTGTAGACCTTACATTGAAGTAAATTATCTAAATGTCTAACAAGACATTTGAAGACATCATCTTGGACATTTTTCACTGTTTCTGATGTTTCATAAAACTATGAACAACTTTTCAAGTCAACAAGAAAGTCTGATAAATTCCCTCGAGTGATGTCTCTTGAGTCGGTTGGTGCAGCAGACTATAAGTTTGAAAATGAGAAAAAGAAAGAGTTAGAAAGAAGTGATCTTACCTCACCTCTGCAGCTCGCTCCTCATCTCAGCTTGAGGTTAGTGGCTCAAGGCTACATTAGACACTACTGGCATAACAAATCAACATCTCCAACCGAACTGTCTGCTGAGTTGCATTGTGGGCTATGTGGGTGCCAAAGAAGAAGAATGTGTGGAATAAAAAAGACAATATCTTTGTTTTTGCTGCATCAATTTTGATCTTTTTTTAACTCTCTATTGTGAGTCCAACAATGTTATCAAATTGTTTTCAATAAAAACAGTTTGACAGCAAAATATGTGGATTATCCAGAGTAACTGGGGCATTGCTTTTGTAATTTTTCAATGCTAATGCACCACAAACAAAACTCAATTCCCTTTCTTTGTGATTGAAGCAGAAATCAATATCCAATCAATATCACAAAACCCAGAAAAAATAAAACAGAAACTACTTGCATGGTAATTTTGAAATGACCCTGTCATCTGAGGTTTAACAAGAATCCATTCTAGGGAGCGCACTACATCTACTAGCAATAAACTACAACATTGTTGTTATGCATTTACTGTTGAATGAACCATCCAGTGGTGGATTACTTTTATGATCATCAATTGTCCCAGTTTAATCATAGTGATTTTCCATGTGCCAGTTGTGCGTCAGGCCAATGAGAAATTACTTAATACCTAGAAACAAAACAGAAAATGTGTTTGCATGTGTGTGACAGTAGCGTAGATCATCAATGAAAGTTTTCCTTAGCTACAACACACAACAAGGCAAAAGGTGAATTCATGCTTGAGAAAGAAAGCTGCTCAAACATAAACAAGATGTTAATCTGAATGCACTGTCTGCACACAACAACAGTGCAGAAACACTGAGCCCACACTAATCACACACAAGATCCAGTCAAAGACGGGTATGCAATTTTAAATGTATCTGCAAATAAAGTGATTCTGACTATTCACAGGGAGGATAAAATCTTAAATACTGGCTTGTGGTAGAAGAATGAACTGTAGGTGGAACAATCAGACAGGCAGTACTAAAGAAAAACATTGAGTTTCATCACCGGCCTTCTTACGTCAAGATGACTAACAAGATAGACGAGAGAATACCTCCTTTATGTCCCTGAACAAACCCTTCCTGTAACTGATGCATCCTCAAATCAGGCATGTTCACCACAAAAGATAAGTGTAAATGGCAAAAATGGTAATGAAAGTAAAGAAAAGTTTCAATCACGTACAATTACAAGAGCTTAAGCTAAATGTGTGTTGTTTAATGCAAAACTATTAGATGGGAACTCTAATTCTAATTCCAATTGTTATATGCTATGAAACATTTTTTAAAACTCAACAATAAATGAACAAAAACTATGTATTGTCAAATGTATTTAAAGTAAGTATGTAAATAATTAAGACCAAAAAATATGACTACATAGTATTTTTTCACATAAACTACTACTTCAAATCACTGCAAGGGAAAAAAAGAGGTCATAGGAACCAATTTTACTCTACAGTTCAGGAAAAGTACAGGAAAAGCAATTCATTGTGTGAGTAAAGGTAGAAACTGACATGTCCAAGTAAGCTTCAACTAAACTTATATTATTCATGAATGACAAAAACTGTATAAAGTTGTAAATTCAAGTTGTAAGTTTTGCATTAATTGTTTTGCACTGCAGCTTTCTCTGCCCACTTTAGCAACTCATTTCTAACCTGAATGAGAGTCATGTGCTCACATGTGATTCGGAATAATACTTTCGTCCATGTGGGGCAAATAAGAGCCCACTCCTTCCCCTGACTCTGTTTGGGACTTTGTATGAAAGTGAGAATGCAGACATCAAAGAACATTAAGAACTAGACTGACAAAACCTAACTCTTCTTCTTCCATACAATACTATTAATCAGTTTCCCTTATGTTTCTGTTTGTATTTGTTGTTATTTCTGCAGCAATATCTAGTGCATATCCTCAAGCCTCTGACATGTGCACTGAAAATGATTTCATCCACTTTCATTTTCCTAATTTTCCCTCCATATTAAAGTCTTACTTTAGTGCAATACACAAAAAAGATGTGTGCCAATTGAATGTTGCCTCCAGGAAGAACGCTGAAAAAACAATGGTTTAACTCATATTGAGCCTTTGTTCGAGAGACAGGTCTGCCTGGTTCACTGTTTGGATTAAATTTCCACAGAAAATTAAACCGATTCTTACAAGAGTATTTGTATTCATCTATCCATCCATTATCTATAGCTGCCTATCCTGGTTGTGAGAGAGCAGAAAGGTGAAATAATGTCATTCCTCAGGGAGAATTTTTGCTTATTATAAAAAGATCTTCAGACATTCAAATTCAAAAATTCAGCTTGCAAATTTAAATATTAGCTTGAAATATGGAAATGTATTTGCCCTTGCCTCAGGACCCTAATCCTCTGGGCAATGAATTTAAAACATTAAACACATTAAACGGTATATTCATTCAGAAGGAGAACCTAATTAGGGTTAGGGTAAAAAAAAGGGGGAAACTTCATGAAAACAACATTTTATTCAAACTATTTATTCAAAAAATGTAAGTCAAGCATCTTATCATTTGTTCTTCTTTCCCTAGAGGCCAACTGGGTAGAGAAGCTGTTGGCAAAGATGGATGCAAGTGGTGGTTCGGATGTTAGGAATGTCACTTTAATCATTTTCCAGCTAGTGTTTTCATGTTTGCCTGAATTCACATTGGTTTTGTCTGGGTGCTCAAGTTTCCTCCCACAGTCCAAAGACTTGTCAAGGCTTGTCAGATGGACAGGAGGCTCTTAAAGAGTCTGTTGTTATTGATATACAGTCGATGGCGTTTCTCTGCATTCATTGTAGCGTAGCTATTTTCCCCTTTCTAGTGGTATGTATTGTGCTATTTCATACAAATGTAGTTCAAAAGGTGTTACATAATAATAAGATATTAAAACAAAGAAGCTACGTGGATTTCATAATTCTCTGACAAAGAGCTTTAAAAACAAGTACTGTAGCAGTAATTAAACTTGTGAAAAAATCTTTTTGTTCACCAATTGACCAAGAAGACATTTAAAAGACTGTATGTCTACTGTAGTTTTATGTAAATAGCTTGGGAGGAAAGGTGTATATTTGCTTGTATGTATGACAAACATCCAGTGTTGGTTTTGAATGCAAATATACATGCAAAACCAACACTGAGGTGAATGCAAAATATGATGACAAGAAATTGACAACATGTAATAAAATGAGCTTAGCACGGTATTATGAGCATTAGTAGTATCTAGGTTGATACTTGTTACTGGTTTTCATAACCACACACTGGTCGCAGGGACTGGGTTAGTGTACATAGTATACATTTTCACTAAAATGACATGATAAGCCACCCATAAAAAACACCAACATTTGCAAAGTGATACATTTGAGGTTTTGCTGTGATTACAACTCAGGGTGGGTAGGAAAAAGGGGGATTTAGTGTGCTTATGTGCTCATCTCCTGAAAGATAGTTACACCAAAGAGAATCAAAGAGCAAACCACAACCAAATGTCAGGAAAATGCTCCGGAAAGATATAACCAACCTGCACAATACACGCGCACACACACACACACACACACACACACACACACACACACACACACACACACACACACAGGTACAAATCTTTCCTTCTTACATGCAATGCCCTCAAGTAAGATGCCACCATTCCCTGTTCCTTCAAAAGTAATCAGTTTAGACAAAATTATAATAATACCCTAACCCTCATACTACAGCTGTTTTTTTCTTCTGATAATTGTAAAAAATAAAAGTTAGATCGTGCAGGTCTTTCACTTCATTTCCCTTGATACCACAAATGGAAATATGGGTTAATATTATAAGGACCATTTCACATGATTTGCTGTTACTTGGTATTACGCCTGCGGAAGGGGAGGGGCCAATTACACCAACTTGCTTTGGGGCTTTCAGGTGCGTTTGCATGCAACAATATTTCCTGATGTACTGACACAGATGCACATTGTTCTCATTACTCTAGCTCACATCTCCGACTTGGATCATCATGGCTGCACATGTCATTCTGCTGGTTTTGTGCTGTGCTTTTAGACTGAGCAGCAGTGCGAGTACACCTGCATGGTTCGACAACATTTCTACCAGTCTCTTCAATTTGTCTGGGGACATTATGCTCGGAGGGCTTTTTCCCATTAACCAGCTCACCAGCAACCTCAGTGAGAGGACGGAGCCTGACAACATCAGCTGTGAAAGGTAATGGGGTATGAAAAATAGCATTTTTGGGAAATTAAGATCATATTATCTGAGATTTTGTAACCAATAGGTATGTTTAACCTGACTAACAAGGCTTCTACTTTTTTTTTCCTGCCTGTGGTCCCACAGTTTAAATGAGTATGGACTGGGCCTCGCTCTAGTTATGAAATATGCAGTGGATGAGATCAACGCAAACTCAATTCTGCTCCCTGGCATCAAGTTGGGTTATGAAATCTTTGACACATGCAAACAATCTGCTGTCATTGTGAAGCCTACTATCTCTTTCCTCACTGCAAAATCGACCGATGCGCTATCTGTAGAGTGTAATTACACCAACTATGAGACCAGCATATCAGCCGTAATCGGTCCTCAGACCTCAGAAATGGTGTCAGTCATAGGAAAACTCCTGGGATTCTTTCTGATGCCACAGGTTTGGTTACAAATATGTCTCATCATATGTTTACATACATTCTCTTTCTGTACTGATTTGACATATTCCTAATGTTGAAAGTAAAACTTTAAAGATAACGCTAAACGTTGGCCGTTACAGAATCCCACAAGAAGTTGATTATTTTATCTAAGAGGCCAGTTGTCTTACAAAAGAAGCTGTAAATATTAATTTGCCCATTCAATAACATCAGACATTAATTGGTTTGGCATTTTAATTTTGTACAATTTGATTACATAAAAAAAGTTGCCCACCTGCAATGCAAATTATCTTTCAACCTCAGTATATGTGCATTAGGCCTTATGTGTCAATAATGGACATGGCTTGGTAAAATCAGTGGTAAAGTTCAAATGTGGTATAATATTAATAATCTTAATAATCTTAATAATCTTAATAATCTTCTCACTTCAGATTAGCTTCGGTGCCACTAGTGACAAATTCAGTGACAAGCTTCTCTACCCGTCATTCTTCCGCACGGTGCCCAGTGACAAATGGCAAGTAGAAGTCATGGTGCGTCTGATGAAGGAGTTTGAATGGAACTGGGTGGCAGTGGTGGGCAGCGAAGAGGAGTACGGACAACAAGGTATGCAGGAATTCTCCAAAAGAGCAGAAAATGAGTCTGTCTGTGTGGCCTACCAGGGTCTGATTCCAGTGTACACTGACCCCACACCAGCGGTCAAAACCATCATTGACAATATCAAAGCAACCAAGGTCCGAGTGGTAGTGGTCTTTTCTCTCGCAGATCCCGCTGTGGTCTTTTTTAAAGAGGTTAGTGAAGCAGAGAATTATCATGTGTGGGGCAGCACTTTGGACAAGTATTGTATGTTATTGGTGGATGGATAATATTCAATCCAGTAATCCAATCTACTTTTTCAGGTTATCAGGACGAATGTAACGGCTGTGTGGATCGCCAGCACAAGTTGGGGCATCAGTAATAAAGTGACTTCTCTCCCCAATATCAATACAATTGGTACAATCCTTGCATTCACTGACATGACACAGACCCTGGGTCTGCTCACTGACTATACAGAGGAACTCTTCAGCAAACTGAGCGAGGAGAGCGAGATGTCCCCTCCAGCACCAGAGTCTGGCAATCCTCTCAGTCCCTGCCCACAATGTTGGAACTTGTCAACTGCTAATATTAGCTTGGTGCAAGAGCCTGCAGTGCAGCGCACAGCTTTCAGTGTTTATGCTGCCATCTACAGTGTTGCACAGGCACTGCACAACCTGCTTGGATGCAATTCAACTGCCTGTGTGAAGGGATCTGAGACCAAAATCTATCCCTGGAAGGTGATTCTTCTTTCTGTATATAGGTGATGGCATACAATTTAGAATTAAAAGGACTTTTTGAAACATTAATTAAATAATTAACAAAATCTTCTTTTGCAGCTGTTGAAGGCTTTAAAGAACACATCTGTAGACATAAATGGCACACATTTAGAATTTGACACAAATGGCAACCCAAATATTGGATACAATTTGGTTCAGTGGGTCTGGAACGCCTTGCATGTTGACTTCATTAAAGTTGGAAGCTTTTACAGAGAGCTAAACATCAGCAAGTCCCTCTTCAAATGGCACACTCCAGAGGTAATTTCTTAGAAAAGTGATATAAACTTTTACACACATACTTAAAAGCTTTGTGTTTAAATCGCATTATCATTATGGATCATAATCCAGTTTGGGTTACTGAAATTTTGCATTTTTTACCATAACAATCCTAACTGTAGTACCACAACTTTTGCAGGTTCCTGAGTCCACGTGTTCAGCACAATGTGAGAAAGGCCAGGTCCGCAGAGTCAAAGGTTTCCATTCATGCTGTTTTGATTGTATCGACTGTGTGCCAGGCACTTACCAGCAGAATGAAGGTAATGCAAATGTCCACACATCTCTCTAATACAAAGAGTCATCGTGCAACATTTTGGGAAGTGTCACCTATTTGCTTTCTTGCATAGAATTAAATGAGAAGATGTATGTCTGGAGAATACAGTATATATAAGACAGGAGGCAGGGGGAAACAGCTAGTCTGGCTCTGTCCAAAGTTAACAAAATCTACCTACGTACCTCTAAAGCTCTTTAATTAACACGTCATATCTTGTTTGTTTAATCTGCACAAAAACTAATGTATGAATATAACTATTTGTGGTATTACGGGCTTATGTACAGTAACTTCCGAGAATGTTGTTGTCATGAGGTTGCCAGGTAAACAGCAAAGACTCCAGGAAGTCACTGTGTGTGGCCAAGATATAATCCCGCACATAGCCCCTCTTAAATCCCCATTCTGACATTTTCATAATTCAGCAAACAAGTAAAATATAATGAGTTAATTAGTGAGCTTTAGAGGTGCTGGAGGGCACCATATGAAGTCAGCATAGCTGTTTCACCCTGCCTCAAGTCTTTAGTGTTAGACTAGCAAACCAGCTGCTCGGCTGTAGCTCCAGATTTAATGCACAAACAGAGTGGTATTGATCTTCTCAAACCATGCGCTACCTACTGTTGTGATTTGATTGGATTTCTATATGGTGTGCTTGTAAATCAAACCAATTCCTGTTGTGCTTTCTGACTTATAGACGACATTCAGTGCGCTAAGTGCCCTACGGGTCAGTGGTCTGAGAAAAGAAGCACTAACTGCACTTTACCCACCTTTGACGTTTTGTCCTGGGACACGCCTGAAGCTCTGGCAATGATGCTGGCTGTGGTGCTGCTGTTGATATGTCAGGCGTCAGTGGGTGTTGTGTTCCTGAAACATCGGGGAACCCTATTGGTAAAGGCCTCAGGGGGAGTCCTGAGTTTTGTGGCTGTGCTAAGTCTGATGGGAGCTTGCCTCAGTCTGCTGCTCTTCCTGGGGCAGCCCGGGGATGTGGTGTGTCGTCTTCAGTTGCCCCTCACCTCCATTTTCCAAACAGTGGCCCTCGCCATTATTACGTCCATCTCACTACAGGTGAGGAAAGACATGTAACATACATTTCTGTGTTGTAGAGTGCACATTGTAATCAAAGTATAAAACCCCTCTTTTCAAACAGATATTCTACGTGTCAGAGTTCCCAAAGACGGCTGCCTCTCACCTGCATGTGCTAAGAGGCCCTGGAAGCTGGCTGTTTGTCGTGATCTGCTGTGTTGTGCATGCTGGTATCTGTGGCTGGTATGTTCAGGAAGGGCCATCGCTGACTGAATATATGGCGAATATGACAATAAACTTTGTAAGAGAATTCCTGACATGTCCAGTGGAACCCTTGTCTGGATTTGCCTTATTGCAAGGTTTCAACAGTGCATTGGCCCTCATATCATTCATGTGCACCTTCATGGCAGTAAAGCCTCTTCATCAGTATAACCTTGCCAGGGACATCACCTTTTCCTCCCTGATTTACTGTGTGATTTGGGTGACCTTTATTCCGATCTACATAGGCTTGAATGTCAAGAACAGGTCTATTGTCCATGTTTCTTTCACCCTGTCAAGCAACCTGGGACTCCTGGCAGCCTACTACTTCCCAAAATGCTTCTTGCTGTTGAGAAAGCCTGAGCTCAATACAGCAGAACACTTCTGTACCTTCCTCGAGGGCGTCCCACCAACACCAGCTCAGGAGGAACCACAAACACAGACAGAGTCAGAGAAATAAACTAAAAGGTACTTGTAAGAAATATATATATATATATATATATATCAGGTAAAATTTACATTTGTATGCTTTGTACGTGAAAAAGATAACGTATTAATAAATGTTTGTGAATTTCATAATTAACTAGCCTACAGTACAGGTTATGAATACATACATTCACTAAGGTAGGGGTTGCTCATGTAGAGTAGCATATGTATGTGTATGTAACTTTTGTATATTTTCATCATGATTATGGTTATATAGTTATTATTGGTTATAGTTATAATTATGATATTAAAGAGGCTGTAATAGGCTGATTCTTGTAGCTGTTTTTGCAAAACTAAAACACTTTTCTTTTTTTTTTTTTACTATTATTATTATTTATTTTGTATGTAACATTGCTAACATTTATACAACATAGATAGCAATAAAGGTGCAATAAAAAATGTGTGTATATATGCGTTTTTTTGTTGTTTTTATTTTCCCTGGTTGCATTTAGCAAGGCACTGCTTCTACTAAGAATAGTCGTCCTTCACATAAATAAAAGTAGCAATACTTTGCCTTCAAAATAATAAAACTTGAGTTCAAAGAGTAAAAGCACCCGTTATATTTGTCCCTTTGCATTGTTATATGACACATATTGTAGCCTATATTTTACTAGTATAATTATTATTAATGATGTCTAAACTGTAAACATGGTGGAGTTACTTTTAACTACATATACAGTGGGAAAGTTTAATCAATATTTTTAAGCTCATCGTGTACCTCAAACACACTTACAGTATTTGGGTAACACTTTGTCCCAGCACTGAACTGTACACTGCATTGTTCAGCCTCTTACACATTCAGTGTTTATTCCTATACCTTTGTCTCTACTGGTCCCACACGTCATGAAGTCATGTCCCGCCCCTCTCTGCCTCTGATTGGCTAGTACCCGTTGCTTTCATTGGTTTGATTGGTTAGGTTAAGGCATGAGGATTTGGATTGGTTAGCGTTAGGGTAAGAATTTCAGGGTGATCCAATCAGAAGCAGAGTAGGGCGGGTTATGACTTCGCCATCCTGGGGGGGGAAAAAATACCGCGTCCCGCACTTGTACAGTCATGGTAGCCATCACCTTTGGCCACTACAGCCCTGGCAATCTTGTCAGGCAGCTCCACCTATCAAGTTGTGTGTGTGTGTGTGTGTGTGTGTGTGTGTGTGTGTGTGTGTGTGTGTGTGTGTGTGTGTGTGTGTGTGTGTGTACAAAGCCATTTAAAAATGTAATTGGCAGACTGTGGAGCCTCAATCAAGCCCATAACCTTTCAACCTGGCTGTAAACGTTACTTCTGCCTGAGAGGCTCAATTCAGGGACTGCGAGTCCCAAGGTCCCTAGCAACGGTTGCTAACAACTCAGACTGATGTGAGCCTGCTGTGTGTCCTGGGAGGTGACACTGGGGTTTTTAACTTTATAAACTCTGAGCTGGTGAGAGAAAATTCTTATTTGTCCTAAACAGCACAGACACTTTTCTTTTTCGATAAGCTTTCAAGAGTTTCAAGAGTTTATAAACAAAGCTAAATATGTTCAATCTTCTGTAAGAGCTAACTTAGCATTAAACATGGCTGGTGTTTTGTTTCCCTACTAATGTGCGTTATGGGTATTTTTAATGACCTGTTTAACTATTCTGTTAGATGAAAAACAAAATTTAAATATCTATTAGTCACAAATACTGCAGATGTTAGATGAAAAACAGAATTTAAATATCTATTAGTCACAAATACTGCAGCCTGAATCAATGGACACTAATGTTTATTAATATGAATGTATTATTCAATGCAAAACTATTATGGGAAAACTTTTTACATTGTATGTATTTAAGATGCTATATCAATCAAAAATGCAACAATAAAATGTAACTATAGGACAAAATATATATAAAATATGCAGCATTTTCTCACATAAACCACCAATTCAAACCCATTGTAAGAGGGAAAAATAGATAGAGGCAGACAATATCGGTGCCAATCAAATGCTGTGGTAACACTTTATTTGGATAGTTTACAGATAGTTTGTAGAGTTTGTAACATTTCAAAAGTGTATTAATTGAGATTCCACAACCTTTTTCTGGTTAAGGTTTGGTTAGGTCTAGGCATAAAAACATCTCAGTTAGGGTAAGTTGAACAGTTAAAACATTACAAATGCTCTAATAAACTGCCTATCAAAATAAAGTGTTACTAATGCTTCTTCCAGGAAATCACAGAAAACAAAAACAGTTTGAACTTATTTTGTAACTTATGTATATCTAGTTCTAGAGTTTTTTTTTAACACTGCAAGTTCAGTATTTTCTGTTATCAGCATCACTTTACTTTTTATTTTTATATGGTGAAGCCCAGTGTAACGATGCCTCGAGGAAGATCGGCCACGAGTGCCCGCTCAGACAGCAGTGAGATGGATGCTGATGGTACAGGTAATGTTGCTTATGTTGTTATTATTAACTATTAGCTGTTGATGTTCTCTCACTAATCTTATTTTGCCAGTCTTTTGGTTAAGAGAGCTACAGTATGCATATGGTGTTTTTTAAGCAGAATCAGAGATAGCCAAACTGCAGAGACAGTTCAGGATCATGGAAGGAGATCGGCAGGCCTACAACCTTCAGGCCCGGGAGCAGATCCGCAAACAACAGTGAATAAGCACCTACATCACATTGTAAGCATTGTGTGTGTTTTTATTTTAATTTTATTTTGCCTGATCAGCTGTTTATGTGATGTGAATAAAGGCAGGAGATAGAGAAGCTGCTGAAAGAGCAGGAGGAGCTGCATCGAAACCTTGGTGCATGTAAGAGCTTCACACGCCAACAGCAGGAAAGTGGGGACACCCAGAGTCTCTGTGCTCTGCTGGAGCAGAGAGACGTGCTAGAGGAGGAGCTGGGGAAAGAGAAGCAGCATCAAAAAGAGATAGAGAAAGAGGTGAATTAAATCACTCTATGATAGTAAGTTTAGTTTCATTTCATGTTTACTGATTTTTCTGGTCCAAAACAACAGTTTCATATCATGTGTCTGTAATGTGGGCAGATTGCAAATATGGAGTTGAAGCTGGCAGACCTGAGAAAAGGGGACATCAGTACTAGTGATTCACAGAGGTCTGAGGTACGGCGGACTCAGAAGACCGTACGCACGTTGGAATACAAACTGGACAGAGTGAGTCATGAAATTCAGTACAACAAAACACCTATAAAACATAAGTATAATATAGAAGTTATATTGTTATTTTCTGTCATATAGAAAGTAACGTTGTTCATATTATATTATTTTAAAGCTTGCATGTGTTCCGTCCTGTCTAGGCCTTGACTCGCTTCAATGAGCAACTAACCAAAAACGGCCACCTGAGAGAGGAGTTGCAAACTCTTCATATTGAGCGTGTCCGTTTCCAGCAACTACAAAACAGGCTGGACAAGGTCAGAGGTCGCACCATAGATAATTCACAGACAAGGCCACACACAACTTTAACATTTTAACATGCTTGTTATTTAGCCCATTATTGTTTGTAACGTAGCAACACTGGACAAGTTGATACGCTGGTTTAAGTTGACAAGAAAAAAATACCTGTGATTGTTGTGTGTTGTAGGAACTGCACGATGTCCGCAAGAAGATTGGGGAAATTGTCAACTTGTCCACTGCTGCTTACGATGCCAGGTCAGATTTGAGGGAGTTATGTAATGTAGTAAAAAATCTGTGCTATGATATACACCTCGTGTTCCTGCTTATGTATAAAGCTCTCTACTTCAGGGTGGAGGCTCATTCCAAGATGACCATGATGAGGGAGAAGGCAGTGAAGGACCTTGCACAGTACAACGCTGAGATGAAGGAACTGGAAAGGGTTATTGCACACGAGTGTAGCCTGAAAGAGTTCATGACCACCAAGTGCAGCGAGAGGACTGGGCAGGATGATGGCCATGACATGGGACACAGGCAGTGTAGGAAGCAGCCACAATACTGCTCTTTTGATTTACTGACAATCGTAATAATGGCAATGCTATCAGTGATGATAAAAACACTGGCAGTGATTATCGAATGTTCATTCAGAGGGGAATCCCACCAGTTGTCAGCATGTGCTCTATGAATGCCCAAGCACATTGTCCTACAGTATATCCCATGAGCACACAGAGAGAGGAATCCCATCTGTTCTACATATAGCACAAATGTAACGTCCTTATAAAGTGATTTTGACGCAATGGAAAAGCCTAATGTAGCCATATTGGGAATGGTTTTAGTGGATTACGTTGCATGTTCTGCTTCTGAACTGAACGTTGTGCAATAACAAAAGAGCAGATCTTATTTAAATTTAAACATTTAGAGGAACATCACTGAGCATTACCTGGTTTCTGTTTAGTTTTGTGTCACAAAAACTGGGATGGTTACCTAACATATGTCCTCAGATGTATCAAAACATTGCTTTTAATTGATTGGTATGTATTCCTTTTCAGTCAGGAACAATATGAACATAACTTCTTTACCACAACTACCTGCTAATTGCAAGTAATAGATAAATAAAACCTTGTTAACACAGTACAATCGACCATAGTACAGCCTTTCTCAACCACTGAGCTGCAGCCTACTGGAGGGCCTCAGAGCGACATCTAGTGGGCCTCAGAGGCAATGGTACTGCCAAATGGTTAGATTCATTTATTTATTTATTTTGGTAGATGACCAAGTTAGTTATTTTTATCTCTAAATGTGCTCAAGAATTGAAATGTTACGTTACAATATCACCACGCCAGTAGCGACACTTCATCAGGTACTAGAGACAACCGTGTTTTGCCACTGTTAGTCAACACTAATGCTCTCTGGGATGCAGTGACACCAAATGAGATAGATACTTAAACACAACACACCCGGGATGAGTATCTCCCTTTTTTGTCAGGTGTTGGTTTATCATTATTTAGTATTTTACAACACAACACAACACAACAAGACAGAAGTCAGAGTAAATATGGGTATCACACATTAAATCAGTAAAACAAAAAGGTAGAAGCAAGAAGACAGTGTTCATTCCTGTTGGCTTAGAAATCAACATCACTGAAACAGTGTAGTCAGTCCTTCCAGCGAGTCCTTGAACATTGCAATAGAAATAAAAGGATCCTTTTCGCAGTGTTAACTTGTGTCAACCAGCAGTAGCAGTACTGTTAAAAAAAGGAAAATCTACTGTATGTAAATTGCCACAGTGTAAGACTGTTGATGTACAGATCGTTGATTTAAGTTTGTCACATTTGGGCAGGCATACAGGAGGAATACGTGAATAAGAACAATGTCAGTATTAACTAATGATGGTATTGCTGGCAGATGATGATGGTGACAGTGGCTGCTAATATGATAGTAATGGTGCTTGTTTGTCCCAGCGTCAGAGATGAAGGAGCAGAGGAGGATGGACTCCGGGGAAGAGTCTCTGGACGCTCTAGAGGAGGTGTTTGAGAGGATCCGGACTGTGACAGGGGAGGACAACCTGGACATGCTGGTTACCAGGTTCATCCAGGGTAAGCGTTAGCAACCAGACTATTTCATACTCATCCATACACAAAGACGATGTTTCCGAAAAATATCTCTTATTTGTACATTTGTATTAGATTTATAGAAAATGGCACAATGTATTTTAATTTAGTTTACATCTCTCTACCTTCTAAGGTTCCACATTGATAATAAGAATAATAATCAGTCTCTGTTAAGAATATTGAAATGTATCTCATTGCTGTGTTGCTGTTTAGTTGAAGACCGCAACTTTGCACTCTTCAATTTTGTAAATGAGCAAAACAATGAGGTCGAGGCACTGAGGGAACAGATTAGCCAGGTGAGTATGTTTTCTCTGTATGACTGTGCCCGTGGACACACATGTCATTCATTTTCCGTTTTTAACTTATAGTCTGATTCAGTGCAACAGTAGAATAAACGTAATTCCTTAAGAACTTTAGAGTCGGGCCGCCCCATTAGCTCAGTGGGTAGAGCTGGCGACCCATGTACCGAGGCTCAGGGTTAAAATCTGACCTGCAGCCCCTTGCTGCGTGTCATCCCCTCCCCCCCTCCTGTCTGTCTTCAGCTTTTCTGTCAAATAAAGGCAATAAAAGCCAAATAAATACTTAGAAAAGAAAGTTTTGAAGAACTTTAAATGAAAGCTAAAGAGATAGAGGTTATTTTTCACAGCCGTTAGAGCGAGTGAAAGGGAGCACGTAGTTTGTTAGTACATATCAATAATCTATATATTTATCTGTTTTTTGCTGAAATGTTTAAATCTGCAGATACAAGCGGAGATTGAGCAGTTTCGAGTTGCAGGTTTGAAACAGGAGCAAGATCATCGCTCTTTGCTGAGAGACATTGATGAGCAACAAAAGGAAACCGAATCCCAAGCTGAGGACTATGAACATCAAGCCAGCATCATAAGCAAAACCCTGGATGAGATTAAAACAGGTTTGGAAACTATTTATTTATTTATTTTAAGGGGCTGTAATTTCCAAATAATTTCCTAGAAGTTCCTAAATTTCCTAGAAAGGTGTAATTTGGTAGTAATAAGAGGGGAACTAGAGACAGTGTTCAATTAGTTTAATTCCAGTGAACTGGTAGCACAACCTGGAGTCTTTTAGTCAGTGCACAGCAGGTCAGATCAACATGCAGAATGTTTTTTCCACCAGCAAGCATACAATTCAACACAAAATACATGAAAAACACTGTTGTGTACTAAAGGAATGATCAATGAATATTTACATGGATTAAACTGGAGCAGTTCCTCGAGGATTTTAGGGAAATAAACCTAAAATTAGTATCAAATTAAATATTATTTTATTTTCTTTAGGAAATGCCCCATGAAATTATCAGACTTTTCTTAAATACTCATACATATATATATATATTTATCTACATTTAATTAATATCTGAGGTACTCCTGACTCTTGTTTCTCCCATCTCACAGGAGTGAACAGTATTTTCTCTAAAATGGAGTGTGACCGCTCAGTGATAGAGGATGCACTCGGCTCCTCTACAGGGATCAGTGACAACAACATCATGTCCTACCTGGGTCTGGTGGAACAGAAGACCAACGAGATGCTCACCATACAAGCTTTCCTCAATTCTAAAGTAAATTTTCAACCTGTGGTTCGGTCCTGACTTTCCCACATACATTCCTGTTGTACATGCAGTACGTTCTTTCATTTCTGCATTGCAATATAATGTCTCTTACAGGATCTGGAGAAAGACTACAATCCAAAAGATCTGGCCAAATTTCTTTTGGGGCAAAACCCAGAACTGCTTCAGCAGAATATTGATATCCAACCTGCAATCAACAGGTGGGCCTTTTATCTTTTATCTTCTTGCTGATGGTCTTGTTTGTTATGTAGGTCACATGGAGGCATCCGTATTAAATTGAGACTGTTTCATAACCAGTTTCTGTGTTGGTTGGATTCCTCAGTGTGGATTATGATGCAGAAGAGTCTCCCGTCACTGATGAGGAAGAACGGCCACTGTCACAGGAGGAACTTCGCAGAAGAATTATAAAAGGGGTCGGTGCAACAGTCCTGTTGTGTTTGTGCTATACGTGATGATCACTTTTTTAAAGTTCACTGTTGATTTTGTCTTTCTGGATATAATTTATAGGTTCGGCAGAAAGAGAGGATGATGCTCCCTGGGAGACGCACCGAGCTGAAGCATTGACCATATCAGTGTAGTCAATGTGCACATATTTAAGAAATGGGATCCTCATCTGCACCATCAGTAGCAGCTGAAGGGTCTGCTTTCATTTTTCTAAAATATAGATCAGAGGAGGCTTTGACCGCTGATGGAACCAGCTTGATTGGCCATTTTGAAATGTTGCAGCTTGCACACAAAAACAGTTAAAACTTAATTATGTTATGTGTATGTCGCATTTTATGATGAATCATTGGCATGGCCTGAATATTACATCTCGGTGTGATTTGTTTAGTTGTAACTAATTAGGTTCGGAGCTATAAAGATGCCTTTTCAGACTCTGGTAACCAGCTGTCCTTTTGATGTGTGACTTGCCATCTGGCTTTGACTGTACAATCTGGTCTGAGTACAGCCCTCCTTCGCTGGCAGCATTTCATTACATGATACTTGCTGCTATGCTCAAAAGGAAAGGTGGGGGGCAGCAGAACCTTTTGTAATTTTAATTGGCATGCTGAGACCTTGATTCTGTTTCCAAAAAGGAGGTGAGAAGCTTTTAGCGCTTCACTGTACACACTGATTTTGTACACGTTTTTGTTGGTGGAATAATTATGATTTTTTTCCATTTGTTTTGGTGAATCACCAATATTCAGATTTCTGTCTTAAAATCAGTGTCATTATTCAAATAAACTGTCCTCTACAACCTTTCCATTGAATGAGTTCTCTGTTCATGTACACCACAATCATTAACATCAGTCCCTATTTAGGCTCAGTCAGTTACCTATTCATAGTGTAGCCATACCAGGCAGGTTACAATATTGCTCACATCAGGAGCTCCTCTATTTTTTTCCCCTACAACATTCAGTGTGGCTGGTAATGCAAGGAAAAAACATAACTTTGATCCTCAGGAGTTTCAAATGTCATCTTATCCAAACATCCTGGAGCGAGCCTGTGTTGGGGTAAAGATGGCAGTCACTGCAGCAGAGAGCGACTTCCTCTGTACAAAAGAGAACGTCAGGATGGGGAACTTATTTTAAGAAACATATTTTTACTAACAGCACAGTGAAACAATCTACAAAGTGTGTTACTATATTTAGATTTTAAAGGTCACACTGATGCCATCATACTTTTTTCTGTATCATGGGCTGTACGAGGCAGGGGGCTGATTTGACAGAAGCGTACCTGTATAAACAGGAAAGGGACACATGTAGGTCATTGTGTTAATTATCCAGCTTGTATGGTTTTAATTAGCTTATCTTTTAAAGGGTTCCACTGAGGCTTTGACGGTAGCGGTTTCAGGAAGTGAAACTGCTACTCTGTAAACATTTATGACCAATGACTTGGTTTGCTCTAGATAATCCCCCTTGCAGTCTCAACTGTGTGGCTATGAAAACAGATTATCAGAGATAAAAAGGGCGCTGTGGAAAAAGCAGAAGGGTGGCGGTGGTGGGAGATGAGATGGAGGAGGCTGCTTTCTTTGAAATTCTACTCTCACTTAGCCCCCTCCACTCCCAACAAATTCTCTGTGCACACGGCTCTCTGCATTGCCATAGAAACCTTCCTTTTAATCACAACAGAAACCTCATTTCCGACTCCTGACAAAGAGTCCTCATTGCCTGTACAGACCGCCTGCATCAGCCATTTCCAAGGCCCACCTCCTTCTGCAGGCTGTACCTACCAGCCCCCCCCCTTTACCCAGTCCTTATTTACTCCTCCTCTCCATATAAGCACATTTTCCACCTTTCCTCCTCCCTCGGCTCAACTGTTTCCCCATTCTCTAGCGCACCTTCTTCTTCACACTTCATAATCTCTTGTCATTTTAGTGGGTTTTTTTCATCGTTTTGTAAACACTGTAGGCTGCTGTTATTGTTGCATTTAGTTCATCTCATCCTTATTAACTAGTAATCATCCAGAAACCTACACACCCAACTGTGCAAACAAAAACATGCAAGCGCAGGTTGTGCTGCTTGTTTGCGGCCTATTCATCAGTTCCCTGTCAAACTGTTTGACCTTATCAACTGTAACGGCCTATGTCCTGTTTTGCCAATCTGTTTCACTTCCACTCTGTCTCTCCAAAAACTAATGCCGGAGTCCATTTTGTTTAAAATAAAAAAATACTAGCAGTTTATGATGTTTTACAACCTTCTCGTCAACTTTAATCTTTTCATCTCACTTTAGAGAAAGTTCTCAGTAGCGTGCTCTCAGCTTCCTGTCCCCGGTCTTTTTCTGCTTTGAGAACAAACTGTGTTAGCACTTGTAAAATGCCTTGTTCCCTTTATCTCGACACAAGACTGTTATCTGGAAAATACCCCTGTCCTCTGTCTCCCACTCTGTTCTCCTCTCTCTCTCTCTCTCTCTCTCTCTCTCTCTCTCGTTTTGTTTATTTGGGAATTGTGCCAGGTATTTCCCCAGTCAGTCTGCCTGCACCCAAAATGCTCCATCCCCTTGACGCCCCACCCCCCTCCCAACACTCACACCCTCCCACCCACATCCCACCCTCCCATGAGTGTTGCTAGGCAACCGCCCGCCATGAGAGCCTGTGCATTTTCCAGCCAATCAAATTACTGAATGTATTTTCAAACTGTGGAAAGGAAAGGAAAGGAAAGAGGATATCACTTTTTTCCCCCTTCTTCAACTATGGGGTTCATACTTTGCAGGTAATTGCGGCTATTTAATCTTACTGCACATACATGCTTTAGGGAAATGAGCCTTTGATCACTTTCAGTGCCAGTTCATCTCCAGCATGTTCTAGCAGTCCACCGCTGGGTGGCAGCAGGATCAGTTTCTCTGTTACCACACAGGCTGCAAGAATTTTTTTTACTGCTGTTGCTAAGCAATCCTGACTCTCATGTCTTACCTGTAAAACATTTGTGATTTTTACAGATGTCCCTGACACCATTTTGTCTTTGTTTTCACCATTTTGAAAGGCACCATATTCTATGTGAAAAGGCACAATTTTGGTTGCACAAGAAAAAACCTATTCACAACCAAAATACTAACCTTCTAAACCACGATATTATTACAACACAGTAGTGCAGAGACAAAGCCTATTGAAGAGAATGAGGTACCCACTGTGTTTGAGATCCAGGTTTAGGTTAAATACCAAAAAAAAGCCTTGAACAGCCTCTGTTGACTCCATCTCATCATGCGGGAGGCAGGAAATGTGCTCTTGAGCGATTAGGCCAGAAGCTCTTCTCTTCCACTTTACCAGCAGTGGAGAGATCCATACTCTGTGGGTTCATATGTTGTGCAGCTTCTTGTTGTCTTTCTTCACAAACCTCTTCTTGACTTCTTTGATTTGTCAGACAAACTCCAGCTGATCAAGTCATGTTTAAATGTTTATCAGTGATTAGTTTTCTTTTTTATACCCTCCAGGTTCCTGTGTCCCTCCCCCCCTTCGGTCCCCCTGTGTGCGAGTCCCTCATCTCAGCTTTGGTTGCTGTGCAGATGGTTCTTTGTTGATGCTTCACAATGGGTCTAAGGTCAGTGTGCCTCATGCCATCTACACACTCAAACTTCTCCACTCCAGCTGTCTCTAGCTTTTTTTGTAGTTTATCTAAAATGTTTCTCTATCGAGCATCAGGTCTGCTTATGTGTACATGGTTATATTGTGGTGAATTAAGAGGAAGTTATAAAACCGCAGATGTAGCGTAGGGGTAGTCTGGACCTCTCAGGCTGTAAACACGTTAACAGATATCATCTTGTTTTCCATATCTGAGCCACACCTTCTGTGTAATCTCTAAAGCTCTTGTCACATTTCTCGATTCTTGATTCTTACATGTGTCAGTTGCCGGCAACCTTTGGAACATGTGACATCTCCGAAACAAACCAGACGCCAGAATATCAGATCAGCCAGAGAAATAGAAATGCAAATCTACCATCTGTTCTCTGATCTCAAACCAACCCTTGTTCATCATTCAAGAGCTAATGTTATAGTTACATATTGCTTTACCCTTAATAGATAGTAACAAGATACAATGTACTATCAAAATAGTACACAGAAAGGAAGTAAGAAAGGGTTGTGTGGCTCAATATCAGTACAAATGACACATTTAAAAAAGCATTTAACTTACTTATGCACTTTTGGTTTAATAATCTTTCATCCAAACAGAATAGAGATTAACACTGATCTTTAACAACTTTAAGACAAGGATCATATATCTGTGGCAACATACATTTGATTTGTAAAACAATGATGAGGCCAGAAACATAAAAAAGATGTTGTGTTTGTCTGTCTATCTAAGTAAAATCTTCAGGGCACTACAAGGTTCAGCAGCAGAGGGCCATGAGGTCTTCAGGCCAGTCTGCAGCAGAAAGGAGCAGGTAGAGTGAAAGGCGGGAAACTGAAAGGAGGAGGAGCATTTCTTGCGAAGCAGTAGGGATTACTGGAAATTTCCACTTTTCTCTGGCAAGGCAGTTGCAGGGGTGGAGCTAAGAGGTGAAATAAATAAGGTAGTACAGCTGAGGTTGAACTGAAGTAGTGCAGAAGGGAAACTTTTGCTACTCTGTCAAAAACAGTTTATAGCGTGACCACATAATATTACAGTTTCCTTAGTTATTATAACGTTTTATTAATTACAGTCCCTTTTGATGTATAGTTTCATGTATTTTTTAATACCACATTTTGTTTGATTTTTTTTTCACTTATATCCATCCGATCACTGATACCTGTGTCTCTATTAATGTATCACTGTGTTCAATTATGCACCCTCATTATACACTACATCAATGTAATAAAATGCCACAACATGGCCACAATAAGTTGTTGAATAATTCTTGTGTGTTTGTATTTTTTGGATAAGAATTCAGTACTAAATAAATAAAGAATAAATGGATGGATGGATGGATGAATAGTCACTGTGGCAACACAGCAAAATATCCCAGGTGGTCTTTTCCCAGCAGTTTTCTTCAACACCTCCACCAAGCGCTGCTATGCCCGCTGGGAGATATAGTCCTTGTGGCTTGTATTCAGTTTGTTCTAGGTTCTTCTTCTAGTCCTTCAGAGGGAGGTCGGCACAGGCAGGCTTGCATACGCATTGATTTTGGTCACTGGTCAAATTAAAGATGAACAGCCAAGAAACATACTGTAGCTCCCTCTTCAGCACCATGGTCCAGTACAACTGTTACGTTACTGCAGCTAATACATATTAACGTCACTCATGTCACAATATGTTCTAACCACATTCATAAATAATGACACTGTGAACTATATGAACTCCTCCACATAGGGTGGTGGCTTTCCCCTCACCTGGATGGGATAATACTTCTTTTTATGGAGTAAATGTTAAGCCTCAATTTAGGAGACCAGTAGCAGTTGGCTGCTGCACCAGAAATGTAGCCAGAAACAAGAGAGTTGATAACTCAATGTCAACAGAACAACATTCTCCAAGTTTTGGCTGTACCTTCATATCCTGTCCATTAGTATCAAAAACAGGGAAAGAGGTAACACACAACCTTGAATAAATCCGACACCCATTTTTAACACAGCATTAAGTCCAGAGTGTATAGAGAGCAAAAGACTTGCAGCATTGGGAAACACAAGCTCTGGCATTTTCCAAATCCTCAAAGCACCTACAGACTAATCCATGCGACACTGAAGAGACATGTCAACCACAACAGCTCCAACAATATCCAGATGCAGGATTTCAGGATCTTTTGGCACCGTGCCTCAGAAGCTTTGGTTCACATTATGTGTGTTTCAATAAACGTATTGTGTTGTAGCTGTTGTTTTATTTTGTTTTGTTTTTTCTTAGCGCTCTGTATTATTCATTTATAGGAATGGATTTATTGTTCACAATTTGTATCAGAATGTAAAATATAGTTATTTAAAGAAAAAAGAAGAATCGTTTTTCTTCTTACACAGCCATAAAGACAGTACACACAAATATCCATTGTTGTTTCACAAAAAAGTAGATCTAAGGTATTATTTTTGCATAACTATATTACTCTACAGAAAAGTTATTATGACTCTTATATTACTTACCTTGCAGTTTTTTTAATTGAAAAGTATACAGTAAAGTGTACATTACAGTATAAACTTCTGAAGGTCTTATGGCAGCACAGCTAGTGTATATGTCTTCATTACTGTCAATAACGACTGTACTTAATTGTATTAATTATAGATCAATAATACAAAGAATGCTTCCTCACTCGCTGTGCATTTGACTGAATAGTTCCAGTGAGAAGTCAAATTTATGTTGTCCCTGTACTCAGCCAGACCATGCAGAACACTGCTGTTCAAAACAAAAGAGCTCAGTTTGCCCCCCACCAATTTCTCCAATTATCGGGACCCTTCCCCCGCTTAATCCTGACCTCTCCTCTTTGATGGGCCCCACTTTGCTCTAACCCCTGCCCCAAGCACTGACATTCCTCAAGTCAGGTCAGTCCTTTGTCTTCAAGAAATTAAGGTGAAATTAAGGTGCTGCACTTCCAATCCTACATCCTTTATCCTCTGACCTGTTAGCACAGTGGAGAACAGTTTAGCATTCACAGAAAGGTTTCCCCCAGGCTATTGGAACTGGTGCAACATATTTAATTTACTGTCAAACATGTGTCATTGTGAACACAAAGAGGCTTTTCTTTTTTACAGTATTGCTTTCTGCGGTTCTATAACTCTAAATAGTCTTAAAAAACTTTTCCAGTTCCTACTTGTGGAAAGTGTGGTAAACACTCCCGTTGTTGGCAAATAAGAAGTTTATAAAAATCACAACATGAATTGCATCTCTTTTTCTACTTTTCCTTGACTGCCCTATTGGCTGCAACAGTTAGGTTAACTTCTTTACCTGCAAAATGAACAGGCTGCCCATAGACAGATTTTTTCTTTGTAACAGATTGGTGGCACATGGAAACATGTCGAGGTAGGCAAATGAGGGGGGAAAAAAGACAGGAAATGATCTCACAAACACCCCCCCTCTCTCTGATTGCTCCCATTTTCCAGTTACAGAAAAGAGTGAGTAATGCCTGTATTTCAGTCTGCTCTTCTGCTCCTCCCATGGACCTACTGAAGTTTCTGCACACACTGAGGCCATTACATTGTGGATGTCTGCTTCAATGCTCTGCAGTCTCCACATGGTCTTCATTTCCCACACAAAAGGATAACACTTAATGCAATGCTAGGATGAGCCCTTGTCTTGTTAGCAGGTTTAATGTGATGGTAGAGCAACAGACTCAGCTTAAATGAAAAAATAAACCCTTATGTGAGACAGAAAATAAATCTCAAAGTAACCCGCTAGTACACTGACACACAACTCTTTGATCTCTGCATGTTAATTACAGTCTTTATAATTATATTTCAGCTGAATGTGAGGTGAATGACTAAATAGGGTCTGGAGGCTTCTGCAAAATCAGTGGCTTGTATTCTGGCATGGCATGGAGAAGATAACTGAGGCGGTATAGGATTAGGTCCCAGTAGGCCCTAAAATTAGAGGCTAAAATAAATACTTGAGTCAAGATATCCTCCTTGCCTGTTTGGGAAATTTCAGGATACAAACATTAGTAGGGCTGTCTAGAAATATTTTAAGTGGAAATTACACTGTTGCTCTGACAACTATCTGATAATATCTATCTATCTATCTATCTATCTGATAACTACAGGTGAATGTTTCATGAAAATAAATGATAGCTGCGTGTGGGCGAAAACAATGACAGGCGTGGCAAATAGTGTTGTTCACGGTCAAAGGATTTTGTCGATAGTTGAGGAATTCAATTGTGTCGTTCCACAGAATATGTAGATTTCACCTGTGAAAAAAAAAAGTTTTTCCTTTATTTGACTTACAGTGAGGCACTGACCATAAACAGGCTGAAATTACAGAGTTCAGGGCCCACAAAGTTGTGTGTTGCCACTTCCTTTGGTTTGACAGTTGGATGAGCGCAGTGACGAGCAAAGAAAGTTCCCCTCAGAAAACTCCTGAAGAAGGTAAAAAGCCAGTATAGGTCATCAATAAGACCAAAGGGTTCTTAATTAACAGGAAAAGGGGAAAATGTCTGCAGGTAAAGAATGTTTAAATCATGTTTTGTCAGACCTGAAATATAAATGAGAGACATTACAGTTTCAGAAGCGTCTGTGAGGTCTGGAAAATCCCTTCAAGACGCTGTATTCATAGAGCGAATACTATGATTTTTCATGTGTTTGTGTTGCTCTGATAGCAAGGTCACTTCTATTGTGTGATTTAGACTTCGACTCAGATGTATTTGCAGAGGCCCCTCGTCCGCTCTGAAAAGTGTAGGCTACTCACTATCACCTTTAATAGTATACAATGACAATAGTTGTGAATGCATACTGTAAAGCTTTCCACACAGTAGCTACTGTAGGCACACACACACTTGCGGTAGTTAACTATATCACACCTCACACCCCATTGTTGTCTCTGATAGACTCACAAATCACAAAGCAATATATTTATGGTTTAGCCTATCCTCAGTCAGTGTGTGAAACATGTTTTCTTTCTTTTGCTGTTTCAAATATTGCCTGAAACTGACTATTAGGTTCCCTTACTGATGGTTCTAATACTAAGCGGGAACTATAATAATCTAAGTTTAACTGACATTTATAAATTCAAATACATGGATATCTTTTATTTATTTTATTTGTATTATTCATTGTTTGTCCAGTTTTAGTGTTTGAAAGATTTTTTGTATAATTGATGTATAGCTCTCAGGCTTTAGAAGTATGTCTTTAGATGATATAGTTTTGTAATAGAATAAATTGCTTAGGCTAATTGTGATTTGTGTGTTTAATGTCCAAATTGCACTGTTACTGACTCAATTCAGTCAGGTTTGCAAGATAGTGAAAGTATAAGCACACTTAAGCAGGAACACATGTCGTTACAAGTGTTAAATATAGAAAGGGGGAGGGGCCGCATGGTTTTCACTTCGTCACATTATTCATTTTTGCATGTAATTTGACACCCCATCTCTGCAGAGAAAGAGCGCTAAGACAAAAGATTCCGTCCATGTTCATGTATTTATAAACTTTTACAATCCATCTACTAAAGAGAACATTCAGCCGTCAGTAGATTCTGGTAGATTATAATAACTTTAACAACGGGGCACTTACATCCATTGTTTAAATTTGGGTAAAAGATCAATCGCTAACTGATGGGTAGTAGGAAAAAAAAAAAAAAGAACTGTGGTATCATAGTGCAGCGCTTTAAAACAATTGACCAATCAACGATGAGATATCCAGTAGGCGGGACGTCTCGTCAAGATTGACAGGAAATTCCTCCAATAGAATGCTCCGGGGGTCGACATCGACCAATCAGGTGCGGGATGGACTCGCTGTATCCAACGAGAGTAGATTTTCAACGAGCTCGAGAGAAAAGCGGAGACGGGCAGACATCATTTCTCCCTCAGCGTCTTTGGACTATCCACACGGAGGCAAAGAGCTAAGAATAAATAAATAAAAAACAACAAAAAACCTTTTTTTCTGAACAGGAATATAATATAATTCACTAAATTAACCATGGCCGACACAGCTGTTGACACGACTGCAACTGCAGAGGTTACCGCCAAGGTGCGTTTCATTGTTTTCTTGTTTTTCTTTTTTTTTCCGGTTGAACTGTCGTGTTAAAAGATTTTGTGAACTTTTTTTTTTTTTTTTAGAAGTTGTTGTTTTATTTGTGTTAACAGTTGATTAAGCTAGGTTCGTGTTCAGTAAACCTCGGTTTATTCGGCGGCTGTAATAAACGTTACCATTAATGTTACTTCATGTAAGTTAAAACAATAATTGCGGGAGGGGGGCGAAATGTCAATTACTTAAATAACTGTTATCTTGAAATATCACTTGTCGACAGTCATACTCTACAGAAGTGGACTTGTTTGTAAATTTTTTTTAGCGTCGACAGCTAAATAATGTGTCTGGAAACTCCAACGTATGTGATGTGGTTTGCTAAAAAATGTCTTGTTGAGCAGACAAAGCGGTAGAAACGGTACAGCTGGTTGAAGCGGCGCTGCTGCTGTGGGCGGGAAGCCACAGTAACCTTAACGCTACATTACCGGTTTGCGATAAAAAATAAAAAAAACCTTCACTAGTACCACTGTTGCATTATAAGACACTCTTCCTTCATTTAGAGTTAAATCAGATACGACAAACGAGCTTTCTTCTAATTAAAACCAGACCGCGGCGAGCAGCGTGTGACACTATATCAGAATAAACTCTTAATTTAAGGGACGTGCTTTTATTTTGTAGGAGCTGAAGGAGAAGAAAGAAGTAGAAGTGGTGGAGAAGGAGAAGAAGGAGAAGGAGGAGAAGAAGAAGACCGACAACGGAGACGCACCTGCCAATGGCACAGTGAGTTTTGAGACGAGGACCAGCCTCATGGCCTTTTGTCTTTGCACCCCTCATCATGCAGGTGTCGCTGCACACCCGCCTCTCTCCCCCCTCTTCCTCCTGTTCAGCTGCTCTCCACACAGTGGCTTTGTTTGGGTTGTGAAATGGCACAGATGTTAGTTAGCAAGTCCGTAGACGGTTTTTTTTCCTTTTTTCATTGGTGTCTCAAGTCCTAATCCTCTGGGGAGTGATAAGAGCTTCACACACACATGCCCTTTTTAAGTGTTCCCAGAGGAGTCTGTACATGTAAGACTCTGGGAGGATTATTTCAGATATGTTTGGGATTCAGTGTTTTGATCTATTTGTGTACTTTTTGCATTCTCTTTCTAATGTTGTCCATAACTCACATTTTTAAAAAAAAAGGCCTAATTGTGACACATGGTGTGTTATGGATTGACATTTTCCCTCTCTTCATTCAGAATGGTGCTGATCACAGCGACAAAGTGGAAAAACCCACAGAGGAGAAAAACGGAGATGGTATGTTCATATAAAGCACCATTACTACTGTATTCAGAAAAAGGACTGTTTAATAAGTCTCTACATTTCTTATTCTTATCTCATTGCTTATGAGTTGCCTCAAAAATGCTGGTGTGTGTGTGTGTCCTTGAGTTCAAGACGAGACACATTTTCCCCATGAATCTTGTCCTGATTTACACCCAAAAGTAAAGGATGTATTTTCTGAAGTGACAAACTGTCCTTACAGGGAAAGCAGAGGAGGCGCCCCCTGCTGAGGAGACTGAAGCACAGCCTGTGAAGCGTGCAGCTGAAGAGGAAGAGGTGGGTTGTCACCAGTCTGAAACCATACAATCATAAACAATTGTTATGTGTTGACTAATCTGGTGATCTTTGCTAATGTATGAAATGTGTTTATTTTTATTTTTATATTAGGAGAAGGTGGAGACAAAAAAGCAGAAGACAGAGGAAAATGGAGATTCAAAAGAGGCAGAAGTGGAGGCTTAAGTCTCTGCCCTGCTACTTGTTTGCAGCACTGTCTTACCAGCCTGGTCAACATTGTGTTGTAGAGCTTGTGCTTTCTGTATCTTTTGAAAAATATTTCTTTTTGTTTGCTCCCATGTTATCACATTGCACTGGAGTCCTGAAACATAGTGGCCCTGCATTCTTTTTTTATGAAATGTTATTTATTGGTCTTCAAAATGAGCTTTTTTTTTTATTACTTGTACAAATAGGGCCACACCATGAGACCAGTTTTTTTTTTTTTTTTTAATTTCTTGAGGTTTTATATCGGTATGTTAGAAGCACAATCTCTGATGTCAGTGCTGACCAGATGATTCATTCATACAGGCAGCTGCTCACCTCCTCCCAGGCTCATGTTGACCTCTCAGATTCACTTAAAGGACCAAAGATAAGTTTTAAGCAGGGGCTAATAGACAGTTGTTAGCATTATTAGTTGAGGCATGATTTTTTTTTGTGTTGAGCTGCTACTTAATCCTTGGCTTGGCTGCCCTGTTAACATAACAGATGGTGCAAATGAATAAAGGTGCTCTGTCTTGTGCCTCCATGATGAGATTACTTGATCTTGTGTTTGGAGGCAGGATTTTGCGATGTTAATTAACCCCTCTTAAATCTTAAAGCTTTGGTCATTTGTTCTGTATGCATTCCACGCAAGTTTGTACCATTTATACTTTGTTTTTCTTAATGAGTTTTATGTTAATGGCTGGGTGGCCCAGTTTTGTGTCCAAGACTGCCTTTTTCAGAACCAGAATGACATTCGGTTACTTCAGCCACTGCTTTGTATATTCTGATTAACAAATAAATTGTCTTTTTACTTAAGTAGATCGACTTTGTGTGTATGTTACATGTGTAAATATCATCACTGCTTCTTAAAACCATGGCTTTTTAAGTAGATGATGTCACTTGACCCATTTTTTTTTTTTCTTAACATGGAAAATGGCTGGCTTAGATGCAGGAAGGAACAGGAATAAGCTCACTCACTTGGTAATGGAAAAGGGTGCACAGAATCAATGAATTGTGGTTTTGGGTCTTCTGGCTCCCCCGTGTGGTGTACTTAAAGATTGCAGATCACTATCTCAAGTCAACTAGAGTGACCACTGGTCTGGGCAATCATGATAATCAGTGACAAAAGTATAACAATAATTCACACAGGAGTCCAAAATGGCAAAATTATCATTTTAGTTTTAAATGAACCCTGAATAAAAGTAGCTTTTACAGTAACACTGCTAATATTGAGCAATAGGTGGTACCATAGAACACAAAAACTCAGTGTTTTGTTATTTTTCTCAAGCAAGCTGCAACAGCATGATCCATACAGTTACTGTTTCCTCAGAAACGTTAGCATGGCGTGCATCCAGTCAGTCCAGGAGGCTTTAATAGTAGGCAATTATTGACATTCTGCTGAGGCAGCAATTATGACTGGCACCATAATGTTGGGGTGATCAGTGTGTGAGCCAGTCAATGAAACCATCACAATGGTCAGCATAAAACAGGTCATATACTAAAGTTAACCTCTTGGGGAAAGCCCTGAAGTCATGTATGGTGCGTGTGTTGAGGCTGAACAGACAAAGCATACTGTTTTCCATGGCACAACAGATGTAAAAAATAAATTACATGTACCATTTTTCTGATGAAGATGGCTTCTTTAGAATGGAAAAAGGGGAAAGAAGTTGAATACTTCCTGTGAGGAACTCTGATAACAAATGAGAGGTCATCACTATACTGAGTTGATGGGCTGAGCGTGGTGGAGCAGAAGCCTTCTACCTAAAGCATGCGCCCTAAAGATGACAATAAGCACTTGCTGCTGGCTCTAAGAACCCCCACAGTCTTTTCTTTCAATGTTGTCCACCTGCAGGGTTACCCATAGTTCACATGAGTCTTCTCCCTGTTTGCTGTTCTTCTGTTTTGTTCGGTTTCCGACTGACTGTTGATTCACACCCCAGTTTCAACTTCTCCTCTTCCTGATAATGACAAGAATCACTGTCATTATTACAATGGCATTGCCAGGAGTAGGGTGACAGCTCACGGCTGTCCATGGCTTAGTGAGGGCCCAGACAGAATTTGCCACCAGCACACATTTCTCTGTGTTTTTTGAACATTTGTGTACCAGTGTGTGTCATCCTATTAGTCATGGCTCTATGCTGAGTTTAATTGGCATTGTACTGATACTTGGGACTTGATTAAGAGTCACCCAGCACCAAAGTGTGAAATTTGGGGGATAGCACTCATAATGACTGGACTGTGTGGAAAGTGTTGTTTTTATTTGCTGTTAAAATGTGAACAATGTGAAGCCCTTCAAGACTGTAATTGTGATTAAGCGTTGTTCAGCTTCATGTGAATATTCAGTATGTGTTTGCTAAATTATGCCAGAAGAGCTCTTGAATTAATGAAGTATTAACGTGTGAGTGGTCACTGGCAGCACATTCATTTAGTCAGATAGACCTGCCTAAGGTGTGATGCTAATATGCTAACTCAGAGAAACAGGCAGGTAGACATTCCCTTGGCCGTATGACCAAAACAAAATTTTAACACAAGGCTTTGAGAGATTTACGTTGCAGCTCATGCAGACATTAGGCAACTGATAAAAGGAAGAAAAAGAGGGGAAAGCTGTGGTTAGCCTGTACGTAGTGATCAACATTTCTATACCAAACACCAACAAGCAAGAAAAGATAATGCAAGATTTTACAGCAAAGAATCAGACACAAGAACAGCATAGACTCATCTATACTAAAAGAGGTCAGTCTCTCTCTCGGACACACAAACACACACACACATCCATTTGCCCCACACTGCATTCAAAAAGGTCACACATTCGTTTGCAAAAGTTAGGAAAAGATGCATGGGCACACACACTGTATGAACACACGGGTCATGTTTACACATATTAGAGCAGTGGCCAATGTCTGTCTGTCTGTCTGTCTAGCTCTGAGAAGAACAGTGCTGATTAGTGTGAAACAATATATGGAATTGTGCTGTACAGTGTGCGGCAGGGTGTACAGTGTGTTGGTCCTATCAGTGCCGTGAAGGTCAACACACTCGGACACTAAGCAACAGCGTGAGAGCGTGTGTGCCGTTGAGTGTGTGCGTGAGGTAAAGTAAACTAAGAGGCTTTTTTTTTTTCCCTAAATGTGCACCAACAGTGGCTGGGTCTCGCTTTCGGGGGGCTCACCCTCAGGGGGGGGCAGCTGGTACACCACGCAGAGAGAGGAGTACAGGCAGCCCACGAATGACATCAGGCTTGAAAAGTACATCACTCCCTGGGCCCCACCCACCAGTGAGGTCAGAGGTCCCATCGCCACAGAGACCAGGATCTGAGCCAGAAAATACTGGCAGCTGAGCAGAGAGATGTCCACCCCCATCCCTCGTCTGGTCCCTTCCTCTGATGAGCCACAAAACTGAGGGACAAAAGTGCAAAGTTTAGTTATATGATCAATTAATGTGATGCATAACAAATGACAGGGTTAATTGAATAATTCAACATTTTGGGAAATGCACTGCAATTGCTTTCATGCTGAGAGTTAGATGTGAAGATTGACACTCTCATGTCTGCATCCATGCATATGAAACTACGGCCATCATATGGCTAGCTTAGCTTAGCTGGAAACAGGTTCTATTCAAGGTAATAAAATCCAGCTACCAGTGCCTCGAAAGCTCAAGAAATAGTCAGACACACAATCCTCCATAAGACCACCAAGAGTCATTATACTTTGTTTTTTGTACTGATTAAAAAAAAAGATTATATATAACATGCTAATTAAGGAGCTTTAGAGATGGAGTTCATTTAGAGTCTTTGTGCTAGGTTGAGCTAACTGGCTGCTGGCTCCGGCTTGCCGTATAGTTGCAAGAAAGGGGAATTTGAACGTGATACCATGAAGCAACTACAAATGATCCTACACCTTAGTATGACACATATCTAGATACTGACCTGAGGACTCTGGTAGTATTCACACAGCAGAGAGTAAGGCAGCGTGCATAGAGAGGAGAAGAGCACCCCATAGGTGACACAGAGAGAAAGTACCACGTAGAGGTTCGTGGATAGTGTGGCCAGGCCCGTGCCCAAACCAAACGCCAGGTAGGCAAAAAAATATAGAGTGCGAAGAGAGAAACGCTCCTCCAGTTTCTCCAATATGGCTGGAAGTTGAAGAAGAAACAAAGACAAACAGAAGGAACAAATGTAAGCAGACAAATTCCAGGTAAAAATGACAGAGCAGCTGTGATAACGAGTGTAGCTTACCTGAGTAGAAAGCAGCACTGAATGCATAGATGCACATGCCCCAGCAGCCCATGCTAACACCAGCATTGTAGCGCTGGTAAGCCTCGGAGTCATGGGGTGCCTTTGGGTCACCTTCAAACACAACCTCTCCCATAAAGTCAGTGTAGAAGAGCAGCATACCTTCAAAGGACAGCCAGCCTAGAGAGAAACAGTAAGAGCATAACACAAAACACATAGTTTTTAAGGTGTTTTACAGGGTTTAATGTGCAGCTAAGTTTAAAAAGTGATTATTCTCACCCAAAAAATGATTAGTGCATAAACTCCGCAGAGAGGGAGGCATCCTGTAGATGGCTATACACAGCAGCTTCATTGACATTTGGGATTCTCCTGTCTCCACATTCTCACTCAGATCACTCTCATAGCGCACACCATTCAGCAAAATGTTTGCAACCTTCATCGGAGAAAAAAAAGACAGACACTGAGTTTTAAAATGCTGTGGTGGCTACTGACTAAACAGCTTCTGTCATTTTCAAATATGTGTCTGACCTGCTGGCTAAAGGTCACAGTTCTCCTGCGACCATTCTCTAGCCCAACAATCTGGGTTGCCATGGGCTCCTCAATTAGTGCAAGACTCTGGGGTCGCTTCAGGATACCAGCAGAAGAGCCCCGATGTGACCCTGCACCAGGTTGAGCCCCAGCTGTGACCTGAGATGCTCCATGAGATTGCGCATCTCCCTCAGGCTGTGGCGCTTCTGCATCCTGAGCTTCCCCAGCTGGATGAGAGACCACATCAGCCTGGGCCTGTCCCGCAGGATGGCTTACTGCTCCCTGTGTGGACTCGTCAGGAGGAGGGGAGTCTCCTGGAGGCAGGGGGGCAGTGGTGGAGTTGGAGGCCAGGGCCTGTGGTGTCTGCTGACCTGTGTAGCAGTTTATGAGCACACTGTCTATATAGGAGGTTCCCAGTGAGGAGGCAAACTCGTTGATTCCAGTGAGTGAGCTGTCCCGACTAATAAAGCTGCCATATTTTGGTGTGAGGGGGCTCAGGGGCGATATGGGGCTAGTGAGACCAGCACAGAGACGTGCATTGGCACTGCAAGAATGGGCCAGAGGGTCAGAGTTGGAGGGGCGAGCGTTTGTAGAGAAATTGTAGCTGTAAAGACCATCCATATCTTCCTCATCCAGTCCCAAAGCGGATCCTGGGGGAACAGGGGGAGAGGGAGGGAGAGCGAGGCTAGGGCTTTTTAGATGATTTTTGCCAGAGTTTTTGTTAGGTTGGCTCTTTGGTAGGGGCCGCTCGGGGATACTCATCAGAGTCATGGCTGTGGCGATCACCAAAGTGACACTCGTGAACATGTATATGACCCGCAGTTGACCTCCCATCGACCTTCCAAATTGTGTCTGGTCCCAGTTGATGCCGCCTACAATGTAGCCAAATCCACCTCCTAGTCCTGCAGTGCAAGATTAAGAAACAACAAAATTATCATTTGCAATGATTGGTAACTGTTTTAGGTCTTTTTCTCCAAATTATCTTGAAAGAATGGAAGTTTTAGCTGCCATCTGCTATGCTAGTAATATATAATGACAAAGTAACCCTGAGTTTTGGACTGTACAAAGGGTGTTCTTACCTGCCAGTAGTGCATGGATGTTCAGCCCCCGATCCTGGTCCTCAGGGCTGCACACATCCATCATGTAGGCATGACTCGGGTTGTCGGCTGAATCAGCACTGAAGTCCATCAGAACCACACCACACACTGTCAGGATAATTCCCCACTTGTGATTTGATGCTGTGTCAGCCAGCGCACTTCCAATGTCCCGTCCGTTCAGCACCAGGGATAGACCGACCAAAGCCCCTGTGAGGGAGAAAGGCAGAAGAAACTTAAGTTATTTAAACGTCAGTACTATAGTTCAACAGACATCTTGCTAAGTGGGGAAAAAAATCAGGCATGTATCCATCCTTAAAGGGGCACTGTCAATTCACTAGTCATGGAGAGTAGTTTAAAATCAGTCAAAACTGTTGTATAATATCTTAAGTGGCTCTGGAGGAGTCATGTCTAAACAATATTAGTGACATCAACAAAGTATCTCAGTGCATTTACAAGGTAGGAAAGGTCTAACAAAAGATGTGAATCAAGTTGTATTATGGGAAGCATAGAATCCACTTTTTGTGTGTTTTTGCCTACTATTATGGACTAAAAGTCAGGATATCTCAGCCTCTGTTGCATTAGTTTTGATGATTTTTTAAAAAACATTTCTCTCTTAAGTTTACATAAGTAGCGCTTACATAATACCAAATCACTGGAGTACATTTCTTACCTATAGCCAAGGCAAAAATAAAGGGTCTCCTTCGCCCAAACCGGGATGTACAACGATCACTCCATGCTCCCAAGAGAGGCTGAACGAGGAACCCTTCAAGCCAAAGACAGAGGTCAAGGTTAGAGTCCAAAGAGATTGTACTGCACAAGATTATTGCCACTCAGAATCACACGATGATGTATCACACATCCGTGTCCACCAGGTGGTCATCTAGTCTTGCTGTTCACTCACCCAGTATTGGACTAATAAACCACACCAAGCTGTAGAATTGATCAGGCAAGCCCATCTGTAGAAGCACAGGAGTCACATAGGCTGTTTCCATGGCATAGCTAAATTCAATACCAAACAGTATGCAGCCATTGAAGAGCAGTTCTTGGAAGGTACGCCTCGGGGGAAGCTCACTGAGGTCCAGCTGGTCCAGGGGACAGGGTGTGTTGGGCGGCGGAGGTGGCGAAGGTCTTATCAGCTTCCGACGCTTTGGCTGTCTTTGGAAGTTGTTGGCTCTGTGACTCAGGTGCCGAGTGGTGGACGTTGGGAAGCTGGCAGTTTTGGGGAGTGAGCTCCTCCAGATACCTTCCTGAGCTGTGGATAACCTCCCTCCTGGACTGGCCAAAAGGGGGTCACTGGGGGTACCCATGCCCGGAGATGACATCTCTCTCAAGCCAGCTTACACTGAAGCATAAATACAAGGATGAGAAACATTGTCAAGTTAAACCTTGCTTTAGGTTGGGGTTTCACATTAGAGGTCATTCAAGATCATCACAATGTAGCACAGAAGTAATCTGAGTAACTTGCTAATGGTTATGTAGTGCTACCAAGAGGACACTGCAGTCATCAGCAGACAGCAACGATGGCACAGCAATGATGGGCACGACGCACTGCAACCAATGCGCATGTTAGTGTTGTGCGCAAAGCCCATGTGCTCGGCGTGGCAGCAGTGTAGTATGCGGCACCGCTCTCATGAAGCCTGTTTCCATTTTAATTTTTCATGGAGGAAGCTTAAATCGGAAACAATGGGGGCCGCTGGGGGCTTTAATGACGGCTTTCAAGACAGTTACAAGGATTACGCATCATCATCGCTCAGATTTAAACTAAACATTTGATGATTACATATCCTATATGTAGCCACGTAGCCGATCGATTGTTTTTTTTTTAATTATTTTTATTTTATTTATTCGGGTAATGATCCTTGAAATTTTCCTCAATTTGACATGTGGTCCTAAAGGTGGAGATCACACAATCGAGTTAACTGTGTTAGAAGACGAAGCAGGCGTGCAAATTGAAAGATGATAATTACCTTATCGGGGAAGCTCGTCATTTATTGCGGCACACTGTGTAGGTAACCAGACCAAACATTATGATTTATAAAAGAAAAACGATGGATGAATTACGGGAGTCATGATTGTTGTTTTGTTTTTTCCTTTTGATGCAGTCATCCCCCCTGCTCTCTCCTCTCCGTCCCTTCTCCTTCCCCCTCTCCTCCTCTCCCCCCTTCACCGCTTCCTCCCGGTCTCTCCCGTGACGTCACGCCCCTCCCTGCAACATCAGCACCGCCGCGGACAGTCAAAACACATCTGTATCTCCACTGTATCCATCCTCTGAGCTGCAGAGCATGATAATGAGTCAGTCGGTGATTTGTCAGCTGACTGGCTCTTAACTTTGTGCAGGTACATCGATGGATCAAGCACTTTGTTGTCTATCTCTTAGTTAGATAATAGGTTTATAAAGCTTAATGGCACGGTTTACTTATTGGGGGAAATGCCTGCAGTATGTACACATACAAGGAATTTGAGTCTTTCAATGTATTGACACACAGTTTTAATAACAATTTACAGGAAGATAGAATGCAGCAGAAACAAGGGCAACAAAGCTGAACAAAAATAGGTAATAGGTAAGTACATTTAACTATTATGTACATGTCTAAACATTATAGAGCCAAACTAAATAAGTGGAAAAAGCTGAATATATATGTGTAAAACTACTTAAACAGGAAAGGGGAAAACTGCATGTGATGGGGTTACATAAATTGCAATCTTTTTTTTTTTTGTTTAATGTGTATACTTGTGTAAATTATTCATGCGTTTTTCATTTATATTTATGTCACTGGTCGCAAAACCACTGTTGGTTCAATTATACACCGTCTACTACTGTAGTGTGCAAACATGTCTTACTGCTTCTATTCTGAAACAATGAGTTGTGTAATTCAAAATGTTCAGTTTATGATCTTCTTTTACACAAAATCAGCAGGAAATCCTGGAACATATAAAACAACAGTAGACTACTGTTGTAAAGGTTTCTGGTGTATTTATGTGGACTTATGTGGACTTAATGTAACAAATAAAATTAAACTTAAATAAATTAAAGTTAGAATGTCACAAAAAGTGCAAGCAATGTAAGATCAATGAAATACATCTTAAGATAAAACTTCCATTATCCTTGAGGAGACTGTGATGCATTACGATGTCTAAGACAGATAGATGAAGAAAGTGAAACAAATGTCATTAACAATGACTCAGAACCATCAAATGGACCATTTAGTGAGCCAGCATACACAAGACAGGAACTAGCTCCCCTAAAAAGAGTGCAGTCATTATTATGTCATGGCAGACTGCTGTGAGGCTGCAGGTATCTCTTCACTGTTTTTGTTGAAGTTTCTGGGCTGTGCTTGTGTTTTATTAATATATTTGTAAACAGACACCACATTTAGGTTTTTTTTTTTTTTTTAGAAATATATATATATTTATCTTTTATATTTATATATATTTAATATTCAATTCAATTCAGTTTTATTTGTATAGCGCCAATTCATAACAGAAGTTATCTCAGGACACTTTTCAAATGGCGCAGTTATAGACAGAACTCCTTATAGAATTATTTACACAATCCCATTAAAGTTAGCCTAATAACATCCCAATGTTCTGGATACCTTATTTCATTAACTGTATCAGGATGTAACGGTCCCTGTAGAAATACTGAAGTGAGTTTTGGCCTTCCTCTGATAGCAGACTCATCACATAATTGACTTGTAATAAGATTTGGCTCGCAGGTTGTCTAGCTTGATACAGGAGGGATACCCCCTAAGGCCCTGATGTATTTAATTTATTGTCACTGAACCACAGGTTTAATACGTTTTTATCCACATTTTTGTGACATTATTTCTGTTTTGGATAATGGTCAGATATACGAATTAAAATCTAAAGTCTTGATCTTCAAAGTAAGATTTTAGATAATATTTTCATCTGATATGCAATAGTACGAAGTGGCAGAAGATAAAAATCAAATTCCATTAAAATTGTAGCCTACTAAAGTGCAGCACAGTGATTAAATGTTCACTGGTTTTCAAAGAGAGTAAAAGCTGAACACAATGGCTTTGCTTGTCTCAGGGGTTAATAGAGCACAGACAGGTGGGACAAAGGCAACAGCAATAAAAGGCAAATCTCAGTGATGGAAGAGAGCAAACAAAAGCCATGTAATAAATCTCATTACCTTTGAGCTCAGTTATAACACACCTTATGCAACCTACATTATGAAAAACTGGTTGTTTTCCTATATTCAGTCACTTTGAGTTAATATTAGTACTGGTAAGGCAGGCTTATCGGCTGTAAGGAAAGAGAAAACTGACATTAATAGTTTATTAAGGAAAAGAAATTGATTGCAGTTATGAGATGCATTTGATTAAAGTTTCCCTCACGAAGCCCCGCCTCCGATCCTCACACCGTGCGCTGTAATTGGCTGTTTGTTCAGCACCAACAGAATCTGATTGGATGCAGAGTTCAGTGGGCGTATCAGGATGCAGTTGTTTTGTAACTGTTGTGCGGGCGTTACTCAATCGTAACTATAAGACTTCACTCGGTACAAATTAAACTTTGTTGCCAGTTGACAGTCCGTGCTGAAAATGGCGAAAGTCGACCTCGCTCAGGTTGGGAAGAACCTGCTGAAGAGCGCTGAAACTGAAGAGGTAAGTCACAAACTGGGTAACCTGTTAAGTTTGTACAGCTTTCCTCTTATTTGTCACATCTGCTCGGTTGGTTGGTTTGTCTTTTTAATTAAATATGCCCTCTTTAGATGTGTATACAACCTGTTAGGTTGACTTGTTCCCTGCTGAGATCATACTGTGTTAAACCTGCCATTACCTCGCAGCATTGGGGTAATTGATGTCAAATGACGCCTCTAGGGTGACATACTGGTGTCCTGAAGGGAAAACACGTGAATATGAATCATAACATAGCACTGTTATAATCTATGATGTATGAATTCACAGATAATGGATAAAATTAGTACAATCTGCCTCCACCCCATTTCCCATATGTTGCCTATGTGTCACCTGTTTAGTGGTTTCATTGTGAGTGATTCTCTCTCTCTCTCTCTCTCTCTCTCTCTCTCTCTCTCTCTCTCTCTCTCTCTCTCTGTGTGTGTGTGTGTGTGTGTGTGTGTGTGTGTGTGTGTGTGTGTGTATGTGTGTGTGTATTTCAGAGTGTAGAGCTCCAGTCTCTGTGGCAGGACCAGCCGGTGGTCTTGTTCTTCCTGCGCAGGTTTGGCTGTCAGGTGTGTCGATGGATGGCATCAGAGATCAGCAAACTAGAGCCGGACCTGAGAGCCAGCGGTGTGGCCCTGGCAGGCGTCGGGCCAGAAGAGTTCGGGCTGGCAGAGTTCAAGGAAGGAGGGTTTTTCAAAGGATGTGAGCAGTACTTGCACTTGTAATACAAACAATGTTATTTTTCTTGTTTGTGTTGCGCTAACACAACAGCAAAATATGTGGTGCTTTAACTGTTCTGGAAAACACAATATTGACACACAAGGTAGAACCGGTCTTAAATCTGGTCCCCTAAAACTATATTTACACTACAGGCCTAATTGATCAGTTTATTGACCACATTTTATGATAGAAAACCATCCAATTGCACAATGTATTTTATTTTTTAAATCAAACACCTGTTTTAGGGCCAATACTTAAATTCTTTGATTGGATTAATAGTCAAATAAATTAAAATGTTCCCATCCTGGTTTTGTTTAAATGGAGGCACCCTCCCAATTGCATTGGATTCGATGAGCAGTATTACAACAACAGTGAAATAGGATCTGACAGTGCAGTTCACATTGCTGTTAGTTGGCCACAATTCAAATATTTATCACATTTTGAACCACTTATGAGTGGACTCTGTCCAGGAATAAAAATATAAGGATCAATTTTCTGGCAACTTTGAAATAAGCCGATCTATGTTAGACTAGAAGGAAAATTAAGTTGCACAATTATTTTCTTTACTTAGCTGCATTGTCACTTATGTAACAGGGAGTTTGAATGTATACCTGTGTGAAAAGGATTCAGACATGCTTATTGAGTCCATCATCAATCATCTTCTCTTCCAGCTCTTTATGTTGATGAAACAAAGAAAACCTACAAGGATTTGGGCTTCAAAAGGTGAGTACAGTAAAACCACATTCCCTTAAAGCTGCTTCTTTTAAATGAATGACACTTTGATCCTGATATGAATAGCTTCCATTTGTCAAAGATGATCAGTCTTAACCTTAATTATATACTTTGGAGCTTCAGCAGTTAGTTGATTAATTGATTAGTTGAACAATAGAAAATTATTGTGAAGCTGATTTGATTGTTTTAGTCATTTTAGTTGCTGCTTTTCTTTGACTAATATTATAGTAAACTTAATATCTTTGCATTTTGGACTGTTGGACAAATACATCTCTGTGTGCTGTGGGGAAAAACAGGCATCTTTCACTTTTCATTAGGTTTAAAAACTCATATTAATCTCCTCTCCTACCTCAAATTGTTGTTGTTTCACACTCTAGGTACACAGCCATAAGCGTGGTTCCTGCTGCTTTGGGGAAGAAAGTACGAGATATAGCTGCAAAGGTATGTATTTTGACGGTTATATGATTACTTCACCTCATATGTCCTGTGGTCACAGGAGTAGGGGCAAAGTTGTTCAGAACCAGGCATACACACTGACCTCTGACTGCATGTTTCCTCTGCTGCTTTCAGGCCAAAGCTGACGGCATCCAGGGAAACTTCTCAGGAGATCTGCTGCAGAGCGGAGGCATGCTCATTGTGGCCAAAGGTACTAGAGGGGGTCTTTAGTGAGGCTCGGTTTTGCGAAGGTGTACAAGTGAATTGAGAAAAGTAGTGTTAAAGAAAACCTACTGAACCGGGCGGGGGGGGGCTCAACATGTAAATGACCTTGTAGCGTGGCATTGATAACAGTTTGTTCAGTCAGTTAAATGATGGTCAATAAATGGTCAAAGAGATGCATTTATTCACTTTGTCCTCTAGAGGGCAATACTGCTTCACATCATCGTACTAAGCTCTCCAAACCACTCTACCTCAATGTCAGAGCTTCCCAGGGTTGCTGACTTTCCTCACTTCTTCATTTCTTGTATCCATGTGTGTATGGATTTAACTATGAGACTACAAGAGGAAAAGGAGGGGAGAGACACAGTCCTTCCTAATTTGCAGATCAAGATTAGGAAAGCAAATCATTTGCTGGGAGACTTGGCACTATGATTTGTGCATAGCAATGTCAAAAAAGGCTCTAAAGACGGCACATAAAAAGACATTTTAAGCAGGTAAATACAGTTTTTTAGGAAGCAATTTAGCCAAAGTTATTGATTAGAAGCTTTGAGGTAAAACCAGAATGTATTGCTAATTTTTGGAGGACTTTACCTTTTTTTACTGTCTGAATTCTGGTATTTATATTATTGATATTATTATAGTATCAATTTTTGGTCACCAGTAACACCTGCATATGAAATCAGTGAAAATAATAAATTATCTGTGCTGTATTTTATTACTGCTTTTATGTGTCAGCCGTAGTCATGAGTTCACCAAAGCAAATTCATAACAATCTTTGATTGTCATGCATAAAATTCATAAGCTGCACTCTTGACGATTCCTCCTAAATAAATTTTGCTCTGTTAAGGTGGAGAAAAGGTCCTACTGCACTTTATCCAGGATTCACCCGGAGACCACCTACCTCTGGAGGATATTTCTAAGGCTTTGGGTATCTCAGCCACGGTAAAAGCAGGACAGAGGCCGGTGGTAAGACATCCCATAAACACACAACAAGGATACAATACATCTTGTTCCCTTTTTCCCCCTCAACTTAAATTGTTGGTGCAGTTGCCTTTAACGCTGTATGGTGAAGCGCGAAATAAAATTGAAACAAACGCTATCATTGTGCTTACTAAAGGACACTGGACTTTCAGCAGACTGTTTTTTTACGTCAGTAGCAACACACGCATCAGAGTAGCCTCTTCAGAGACAATTTCACACCTATTACTCCATCTTCATGGTCTGTCAGTGTCTGTGTCATAGGCCCCCAAAACCCTTTAAACTTGACTGATGATCTCAGTCTGTACTTAATTGTACTTAAAAAATGCTCTGCAAACACAAATAGAGATGTTATAACACAACTATCATATAAGTAGTCCAACATGGAAAACCAGTGTTGGCAGCCTTAACCTAGATTTATGAAATATATATTCTTGTATTTTCTCTAAATAATTTAATGTCAAGTATATCATGCAGGAATTAATAGCTTTAACATGTTTGTGAGTAAAAAATAAAAACATATTACCTTTGAGGACAGGGTGGTGAAATGTGACATTCACTTATGAATGGCTTTGGAGTCTGAATCCTTCTCATTACTTTGGTGCAATCTCACAACAGTTTTGTGGATCAACATATGTCAAATGCAAAACAAATATAAAATAAATATAAAAAGTCAAGAGCAAAAACTCTGGGGGCATGTAAATATTTACAGAACATATGTATTTATAGCACACCGCAATTTATTACTCAAAAACACTATAGATTCTATCTTTAAGAACAGAAAATAAGCCACATTGTTGATTCTGGTTCGGTGGTGTCAATATATAATCATAAAATACAAAATACAATGTAGAACTCAGTCACTGATCTATACCATAAAAGCACATTTAGCTAACAAATTGCCAGTCCAGACCGACAGTGGTTTAGTCCTGTGATCATCAGAGCTTTCGGCATGCCCCAGACATCCAGCACATGGCCTTCCCTGCACTTGCCCCCTGGCTCTGTTGCTTGTTTCCCACAAAACTCACTATGTCAGATTGCAACATGTACAGTAGGCTTCCCCATGACCTGTCTGAAGACCAACAGATGTCATCACTGCAGCCCAGAAACAGAATAGACCTTGTTTTCTCTGACGGGGCCAAAATGTGGCAGAAAGAAGTTCGAGTCACAAGCTATCTGATATGCTTTGTTAACAAAGCGAGGTCATTGGCTGATCCGGATAGAACCAAGTACTGTCGTCTTGTTCAAACCTTTCCTGTTCAGACAGCTGATAGACAGTGTTTATTTTTCTTATCTGCGTCTAGAGACGGAAAACCTCCAAACTAGATTTCCCTGAAGAACACTCTGTGTCTCAACTTTTAGTGCAATGATGCTCAGGCCCCATAAACAAGACATGTTTAACGCTTGGTCTAGACAAAGTTGCCTGCAGATGGGGTTTTATCCCATAAATTGGAGAGCAACTCACCTTATCTGTAAGTAAGCCACAGATAAGTGGTTAAAAGTCAACAACACTGGGCTTCACAGTGGCCTAGACAACACATACTTCACCACGATCCTTTTGCATACCACTCTCCTCTACCACTCAGGGTCATTAATAGACCAAAGGCAGTTTCCAAAAATGGACTTCAGCAACAGAACATGAAGACTGGTTTACTTTGGTCCTTTTTATCAGATTCTGAATTTGAATTCGTACCAGACAAGAGAAAACAGAGATGTCAAAATATTATTTCGCTCAGAGACTCATTTGGCATTAACCCTTTTGTTGACATTGACTTTACTTCCTCATTGTTTTGTTAAACCAAAAGTAAATACTTCATGTTTTATACACTATATGGGCTTTGCATGAACAATACTCACGTTCTCCCTTGTTTTATTCCCCTATGAACAAACTGTTACAGAAGTCCAATAACTGAGATTTAAATTCACTGCTTTGGTATTTGGGAGGGTAAAACTACACAGCACCAGTCACAGATACAGAGCATTTAAAAGTCCAATGTAGCCATGTGGTGTCATTTTCTCTCTTGGTTTTCTGAAACATGTCATCAGTTCAAAATCATTCTTATATGCAATTCACATAAAATTTTCACTTATATCTCTGTGTAACATTTTCTCCTGCTAGTTGAAATGTCTCACAGCAAAAAGAGAAAAACACTGCAATGCTATCAACTGAAGTAATAATGGCCAGTGTTTCTTCTTGCACCATCATCCTCCATCACTAAGGAGTTAGAAAATGTGTGGGGCAAAAATGGGAGTTTCATGAAATGACAGGAGAAAGGACGTTTCTGTTCTAATTTAGAGTTGAGATTAAAACTGTTATTGAGTCACCACATTGATCAATACCCTTGTCAGCTGTCTGCAGATACATTATGACCATTTTGTGGTTTGGGATAGTAAAAATATTTCCTCTTGGTTTGGGAATATTTGTGTTTTTGTGGTTGTGTTGTAATTTATATGTCGACAGAAGCCATTTTTCCCTCCTGGAACATGAACCTCGCTCTAACCATTAATCTGTAGTTGAGGTGTTGAGGTGAAGTTGATAATTAATAGTTCTGTTATATAAACATGTTTCACAAAACTGGATTTGTGGGAGATTAGTTGGAGCAGATTGACTGCCAATAACTGAACTTACAGCATGTCCACACGGGAGGAGTTAGCTCTCTGTCGATGTCTCCACAGGATGCATTCACGCACAGTATTAAGTGTAGTTCACTCACGTCTCAGCAGTCACTGTAGTTACTCGCATAAAATGGAAAAATATAGACTTGAAGTGTAAAAATATGCTTTACGTGCGTATAGCGCAAGTGATACGCGGCCTGTGGATTGATTAAAATAGGAGCGAATCTGTTCTGTCAGACACTTTCTGCGTAGAAAAGCTGTTCAACCTTAAGTGTGAATAACATCCAACACCATGTAAATACATGCCTCTTGCTCATTATTTAATGTTTAACCCTTGTACTTTCTCTTGCAGTGCAACGATGATGTTTGTACACGATGAATACCGTCACATTGGGAAGCTGAAATGGAGATTTAACAAGTGGAATATCAGTAAAATCCTGAAGTGAAGATAAAACTTCTGCCAACATTCTTGTGATTTCTGTGTCACAGTTATATAATAATCTGCAACAGTGACATTCCTTTATAATCGTTTCAATCAAATCTTTTAACACATTTTAAATTTACTTGCACTTATACTGATCATGATTGGTTTTTTTTTTATTGGCTATTTATGACTTTGCAGTTGCATTTGCAGTTTGTATTAAACTCAGAGTTTCTAAAATAAATGTATTCTTTTTTCTAATGAATAACAATCTAATTATAGTAAAACTTTACAAACAATACTTGGCTGCAGTTTCACGCAGACATGAGTGGAGTTTCAGTAAAGGTGAGGGTGTACTAACTTTTTTACATGACAAACACGTATCTAAAATACAAGATCAGTGTTTTGTTTATTACAATAATTATTCAAAACTCTTATGGCTCCACCATAGGATTACACATCACCATTATAGTTCCCTTCACTCGCTTTATTAATCTTTAGAGTATATCCAATGCAGTGTTCATCAATGTATTGACCAACTTCAGAGTCACTTGCACTTAAAATGTGCTGCATTTCTGAACTTTGGACAAATTTCCCTAAACTGTAATACAGATTCAGGTTCAGAGCCTTACCTGCCACCATAACTCAACATCCTTCCTATCAGAACTATACCTAAATATGTGTGGGCTAGCTGAACGCTGCTTTAGAGGTCCAGTGTGGAACATTTAGGAGGATCTATTAGCAGAAATTGTATGGTAACATGAGCCTAGGTTCATATACAAGAATATACCTGACAGTATGACTCTGTAAGATGAAGATGAACACAATGAGTGCTTTTAGGGCTTATGCATCCAATTGATCTTTTTGATGTCGCATGGATGAGAACGAATCCTACATGATTTATATATAAACAGATAAAATTAAAATGACACATTTAAAGGAGAGACTTGAGATCGAACCAGTTGAGACAGTCACTTTAATGGCAATCTAGATAATTACGTAGCAGCAGGAACATTCATAAAACATCTTTAACGTCTGAATTCTTGCAAAGCAACAATGTTATTTCATAAATATTCATGTAGATAAATAAATTCCTCTGATTGGTTTACAGATGAAACATGTTTATATATAACAAAAATTTAGTTGTACTTGGCTGGTAATTTCAAAACGACACAATTTCACCATATAAGTAAATGTGAAGCTAGAACTAAGGTAAGAAATGTACGCTTTCTTTCTTACCTGATATGAATCCTTTATATGTAAATACTGCAGTATAGAACATCGAGTATCTACAATAACACATTGTATATTATGTACCCTTTGTGTTCAGTCTACAGTGTTGAACTGTTTTACTCTTTTTGAGGAAAACCAGACAAAACAAGTCTAAACTGTTGCCCTTCAAATGGTAGTCCAATGTTACACTGTAGCTTATGATTTATCCTCCAGCATTTCTTTGAACCAGACATGATAAGTGTGCCTTGTTGTTTAAAGGAATAGTTTGACATTTGGAGAAATACGCTTTCTTTGCTTTCTGGGGGAGAGTGAGATGAGAATTTTGATACTACTCTCATGTCTGTCTGTTTAATATAAGGCGGCAGCCAGTTAGCTTAGTATAAAGACTGGAAGCAGGGGTAAATAGCTAGTCTAAATCTAAAAGTAACCAAATCTGCCTGACCAATCTGTACAAAACTATTAGTAAGGCTACTAGTCCTAGCCAAGAATCCAGCAGAAAACCCACTGTGCGATGGCAAATAGTTGATTTTAGATGTTTTTGGTATGAATTAAGCAAATTGAGATACAACATGTTAATTGAGTGAGTTTTACTGTTGAACAGAGCCAGACTTGCTAAACTAATCTAACCGACTGCTGGCTGTAGCTTTTATTAAATAGTCTACCAGAAAAAGCTAATTATTAAAGTTTATTTCCCCAAATGTCTAACGTTTGGTATCAGCACTTTCTTTCTGAGTAGAACAGTCTTTCATTGGTGTTTCCTCTCCCTGCTAAACACAACAGTATTTGCCAATATGTGAAGACTGAGAGACAGACTGAGAGTGTAAAGCTTATATGCACATTCAATTCGGCCTAAAAAGTCGTGTTCAGTTCACCAAGGCATCCTGAATGTGACCAAGCAAACATTCAAAACCAGCTGTATGTGTTTGTTTGCTTTCTGCTGTGTTTGAGAGCTCTATTTGGCACAAAAAACGGTAACTACCTGCAGCCACTACCTCCATCCTCTCTCATGTGTTCTGTTCTGCTTTGATTCTCCTGTCATTACTTGTTAATAAAGGTAGAAAATAACAGTCCTGGCCCTGGCCATCTATTTAATGACAAGCTCCATTCTTCAGTGAGTCTGCCTGCGGGGCTCGTGGTTCGGCTACAGCGGTCACCATGCTTCAGCACACCGCACTTCATCCTTTCATCTTACACAGCACTGATCAATGCGAGATCAGAGGGCAAAGCAATTCATCTGCTGCTTATCCATATGTGAGTGTATCTGAGGGGGGTTTCTTCTCCCTTCCCCATAGCATGTAATTGGCTATGCCCAGAGGCTAAAAGTCTTGTTATCACTGTGTTCGCATCTCCTCTCAGGAGGTCGTGTGGTGAAGGAAAAAACCGTTCTACAAATCAATCAACATGTCGAGTAAAATGTAAACTTACAGATATTATACAAGCAGACATTATAATTTTGAATAAAGGTAAGCGCCATGTAACAAATGGCACATGTTAGGAGTTTTGCTAGCTATATATCAGCCCATTATGAACACTTGGGTGCCTCTCGAAATGTTGTAAAAGGTGGAATGTGTGAGAGGGAGCGAGTGAGCTTCAAACACACAACACAGCTGTGATTACCTGTATCTCAACTTGGCAGTAACAAATAAAGCAATATAGTGATATACACTGGTTCATCATCATTATTATCACTCTCCAACAGGTGTTTTCTCACTAGCTAAAAAGTAGTAGGCCACCATTATTTTTCAAAACATCTGGAATATAGTTTCTTACAGCAAACTGTCATGACATATGCATTTCTGAGTATTGAGCGACAAGCATTGATAAAGAAACTTAGAAAAAAATATCCTTCAAAAAGTACTAAATAGCTTTGTAAATTTTAAATGTTCATCCACTCTGTAAGTGTAAAAATGTTAAAAGCCGCAGCTCTTGCAGAATGTTAATTTAAGGTTAAAGCTGCAAAGATTTAACAGTCTTAAAGTCTTTAGATAATTTGTTTCATGTAACAGTGAATGACCAGACTCTCCGAGTGTGACTAATTCTATCGTAGCTTTACTTCAGCAAAGCCCCGAGCTTTCATTTACTTCATACTCTTCAGCCAGAGTTGTTCACTATTGTTTCTTCTGAAGTGGCACAATGTCTTGAAAACAATACATCAGAGGAAAGACACCAAGGCAACTTAGTGCCAATGATAATGGATAAATCACAAAGATCTGCACAAGAGATTTTTTTTTAAGGAATAATTCAAGAAAGGCCGGCGAAGCGGTTAAAGCCAGCCATGTAAGCTTTTACTTTTTCACAAGGTCTTCACAAGTTTTCTATGTAGCCTTTTTATTCATGTACCCACTCGTCATCTGTCGTCGGACACAGCAAAAAAAAGAACAAGTGACCTACTCGTCCAGAGACAACACTTCTAACTTGAGAAGATACTCAAGCAAGTTTCTTTTTTTTATATTATACGAAACTAGGGTGTAGTCCAGGATGACAGCCATTTTAAATACATCTACAGTGTATGCAAATATCTGTGTCCTCACTCTGCCCCAAATAAATTGGAATAAGCAGAATATCTCTGTGGGTTTAAGAAGTACAACTTGTTCTTTTGATTTGAGTTGCCCATGTCAAGAAATAAATATCTAAACTTTCTACCAGACACGACACTTCAGCTCGGGGTTCATTGGACTGCCTTTTTGACACTGGAAAGCTTCTGAGAAAGCTTCAAAATTCTGGAGTGATCCAAGCACCCTGAAGACAAAAGAAAAACAAAACATTATCATGGTGCTAAAAGCTAAAGTCTGTTATGAATAGAGGCGCACTGCTAAGTAGTGAGTCCAGCTTCCAAGTCCTCATAAGTAGACCAGAGAATGGAGCTGCACTGATCCCAGTGCTTAAATGAGTTGTGCTTTTGTACAACAAAATATTTTTCCGGCGGGAGTCTTGGGCTTATATTTATAGTCTGGTGAATCTTTAAATTTTAAAGAGGTAAAGTGCCAGCTGAAGTATATGGCTGTGTGGAGACTAGAGGAAAGGTGAAATACTAAATTTGACAAACAAATTAATTACAATTAGTATAAGACAATAATTAAACCGACAAAAATACATTTTTCGTTGGACACTTTGGAGGCAGAAGAAACAAACTGTGAATACAACACCGTCACCTTTTAAGTTGATATGGAAAACTTGTTAGGAAGCAGTTGCTTATTTAAATGTCTGGCAGTTGTGGATCAAAAATATGAATTTAAAGTCACATTTCTGGCCACCCGGTGAACATAGGTATAATACTCACTCTCTTTTTAGCTCTGTTTTTGTTCTCCACCGACTTATGAGAAACATGTCTGACTTAACCAAAACAGTGAAGTTTCAGAACCAAAAATAAAAATAATTAGATAGGCACTTGTAGAGCGCAGACCTCCAATAGTTCTGTCTTCTATGATATGCAAATCTGCCCATCGTCCCCTTTAATTACAACATTTCTAACAACTGATCTATCTTCCAATGTTAATGAGAGTGAAAATTAATTCAGGTATCTGCTCATTGATTTGGATCCACTCCAAAAGGAAATTGGCCTGTACTTCTTCCTTCTACCAAGTTTCATGAAAATCAGGCCAGAAGTTTTTCCGTAATCCTGCTGACAGACAGGCAATCAAACAGTGCCGAGAACATAACCTCCTTAGCAGGGCTAAAAGACACCAAGTCAATCTGTAGAGGTGGGGGATTCTTCACATGCAGTCATGTGGTTTACTGTTAATATAAAAATATGAATTGCAGACTCTTTATCTATTATTAAAAACTGGATCTGGATGGTATTTTGAAACTTATCTTATTATTTTTTTAACTTATTTGTTATTTGATGTATCGATTTAATAATGTCAGACAATGTACGGAGTGGTAGTTTAATCAGTAATTAAATCAATCAAAGTACCTCAAATATTCTTATTGGTTCTGAAATATTTATGTGAGGATACTAACGCTCCTTACCTGTATTCTAAGGGACTGTGTGAGTCAGTCTTGATGGACTGGCTGGCATACTCTGGCCGATAAGCACCACACCACACCTAGAGAAAAAAAACTGATTACGTGAGTAGATAGTATTCTAGTTTTAAAAGCAGTCATTAGGAGCTAAAAGAAGGTCTCTGCAGACTGACTCAATTTTACAAACTACAAAATTAATATTTTATCACAAATGTAGCTTCTGTTCATTCTATATATTCACAGCACTTTTCATTAGGAGCCAAATCCAGACTCTCAGTGGAGAGCAATTTTGGCTCATAAAAATTAAATGTAACCGATGTTTGACCTGTTTTATTATCAATGACAGTTTTCTGCTTGTGCCTACATTCCCTGGCACAGATATGCTCTTTACTTTGGCAGGTCTTCTCATCCCCTATGAGTGTAGCTGAACGCTGATTTGTTCTGGGGTTGCTTCAGCGTCTCACCCCCTGACCCTCTCCCTTTGTCCCAGTGTTTACTTCTCAGCACCAACCACTGAAAATGCAACTCACAGGCTTTTGGCTCTCGACTCCAGATGGAGAAATTATTGTCTGGCCTCTGTCTGCTGTAATAATACATTCAGAAATAACATGTCCTCTCATTATTCTTACTTACTTGGGCGAAGTTAAGAAAGAAAAGTTGCTTGTGGTCCATGTCTAGACCAGGTAGACGAGGCTCTTCACCCACCATCTTCACCCACTTTAGATAAGCCTGTAACCAAACACACACACACACACACACACACACACACACACACACACACACACACACACACACACACACACACACACACGTAAAAGAAGATTTCAGATGTGCAGAAAGTTTAAGAGTCTATTATTGCTGGTAAAATAGTGACATGTGGTACTTTTGCAGCTAACATCCAACCTTATATGCTTGACGAACCCCTCCGTTGTCTGCAATGTTCTCCCCCAAAGTGCTGATTCCACTGACCTGGAGTCACACAGACAAAACCATGAACACACACCAACGTGAAAACACTCACTCTGGTGGTCAGCTAATACAGGGTTTACACTGACAGGGATTACAACCAAGACAAAACGTCTCATTTCATACACGCCACTGGATGCTTACGTTTTGTCCACCTGCTAGCTTCCAGTTGAAGTTGCCATACTGTTGCACCATGCACTGTGATTGCTCTTTAAAATGCTCAGCAGAGTAATTACTCCACCAGTTTAGCATATTACCATCCTTGTCAAAATTACGCCCTGCAAGGAAACAAAATGAGTAAAGTACTGTTTACAAAACACGATGCATGTAACCTGTTACGGTCAACTGTCAAACTTAAAATACATTCTTATTATTGTCATTATTAAATGACAGTGAATGATAAACTGCATTTGTCGGTTTGGGCTTCCCAAAATCTCCATGATGAATCACTCCTGTCTCACCATTGTCATCAAATCCATGTGTGATCTCATGTCCGATAACCATTCCTATTCCACCAAAGTTAAGAGCCTGGTGCTGCTGTTTACTGAAGAAAGGCGGCTGCAGGATTCCTGCTGGAAACACTGAACAGACAAAAACACCCGGGAATGAAAACAAAATAAGTAAACAGGATTACAGTGAGGAGTGGAAAACATCTCTTGCTGGTGGCCATGTTGATTCTCCTAAAGCTCTCACCTATCTGGTTTCTGTTGGGCGAGTAGAATGCATTCACTACAGCAGCACCAATGATCCACCTGAGGAGGGATTGGTAAAGGGTTTATAACTGATTAAAAAAAACCACTAAACTGCAATGTTAGTTGAAGATACAATGCTGTAAAATCCACGTACAGAGCATATTTTGCATCACCAATATTTAAGCCTTCCTTTTTAATGCTCTTTGAGAATTACTTGATGAGGACATTTCTCTCTAATGTTCAACAACGTTTCAATGCGCCATGTCCATTCCCTGTTTACTATCTGGGAAACAGAATGAGGGAGCAAAAATGTATGACAGATTTTTGTGTAATCAACCTAATTTAAAAGACAGGTTTGTGTTGTTACCCTTGATGACATTTATGTCATGCACCGTCTGAGCACAAGAGCTTGTGTTTTACTAAAAAAGAACAGCTTAAACTGTCAGATGTATTAACAGCTTACAAGTTCGGGTCAACTGGCTCTCTGAGCTTCTTCAGACTCTTGTGCGCTTCAGACTTGAGGTTTTCGAGGATGTTCTCAAAGTAGTGTTCTTCGCTAAAATTAAGCTGGAAATAGAATCACTGATTAGTGACAAGTGCAGCTGTCAGTTATTTACAATGTGGTTTGGAGATAAATTGAATCTTACTTACATGAGCGTACTCCTGGTCGAGCTTCTGGTTGGTTTCCTGCAGGATATGATCTGGGTAGCCAATATGCTCCTTGATTGCCATGGCCTACATAAGATGCAGAACAATCATTAATGATAATACCTAACACCTAAAAAAGATCGATCTAATTTTCTTTGCCTGGCCACATGTACTTTACCTTCTCTCGTGCCTTCTCCTTCGAGGGAGCATCCATCCAGCTCAACTCCTCTAATGTTTCCACATATGCTTTCTGGATCTTACCGATGAGGTCACTGACCTGTGAACAGTGCAATCACTTATTCTCATGTAACACATGCTACATTTTGTGTATAAAATAGATTCATGGCACACACAAAATGTGCACAGGGAAGATGTGATGTCCATCAGTTTTTCAGTTGTTCTGAATCTATTTTCTTGATTTTTGAGACTTGAATACACATCGTTATATGGGTTTCTACCAACAATGCAGCATGTGACAGTTAAAGCTGGCATTTATTGGTTTAAAAAAACTGGTGTAGTAACTGATTTTCATGGTCTAAGGAAACAGATGTTTCTGTTATGTTCAGAAGAGTTCACAGAAAAACAGGACTTACCATTTGTTTGCTTTCTCCAGCAAAGGTCTCACGCACATACAGAGCTCCAACTGCGTTCTCCATACTGCTCTGGACATAACGGACACATTCTCGCCACCAAGCATCCTCCACAGTGGTCCCATACAGAGTCTGACCACACACACAGACAGACACACACACTGTAATGTAGTTTTTGAACAAGCTCATGTTAATATGTGCAGTTCTGTTATGTCATGCTCGCTCACCTTCCTGTAACGGGCTCTGGCATCTTTGAAACGGCGACTCAAGCTATTAACTCTGTCAATGATGAGCTGCCAGGTGAGGTAGTTCTGTATAGTTCTGTAAACATACATTTGTTTCTGTTTAATTGTTGTGCTGAATTATAGATACTCTGTAATAATTTTTCATAGACTCCTGTTTGCTTGGACTGACCTGACACTGTGTCTGGAGAGAACATCATTCATCTTCTCAAGGTAGGGAGAGCTGTACACCACCACCTCCTCCTTTAGCTGGACCTTAATGGATACACCGGCGAGCACACCTTGGATAAACCGTGTCCAGTTAAAACCCTGGAAAACAAAAGGTAAGAGATATATTTTTATGTTTGTTTAGTTTTACTGAATATTGTTAAAATATCATATGGTTAAAAAGGTTTCCCTGATTTTACATGAAAATACAAAATTAAATCTCTATAAATTCAAGTTTAAGATGTATAAAGATCTCTTTCTGTGTATTTTTTCCATGGAATAAAATAACCCTACCTCCTTTAATTAAGAAGCAGCCAAATCCTCCTACCTTTGAGTCAAAGCTTAACAATATCGTCAATGGTCACTACGTACAAAATAAGCGTACAAGGCCGAGATAAATCAGAAATCAGAAATCAGAAATTAGTACCAAGCTCCACTTCTCCACTCAGACTGTCAAATAAACAGTAATTAAGTTATTTGAATCAGTGGCCTGTTACACTTGCTGTACACACAAGAAGTGAAATCACACGTACATTAAAGCTGAATGTGCTCTGCAGCTCTCCAAGTGTCATCTTATTATAGAGAACAGTGACATCTTGGCGCTCTTCTGCTGGTGATGTGGCCTGTCCAGCAACAGGAAGAGAAAATCCTTATATAAACGGATGCTTGGTTATATATATATTCACATGTTGCTCTCCTTTCATCAGCAAAGTCTCATTCGTCATGCTCTTGACAGGCACGAACAAAAAAAAAAAAAAAAACAGGTTAAAAGCTTGGCTGATCGCCTATGACTACACTAAATGTAGCCTGGTTCTCTCATTTACTGGAAGCAGAAAGGAGGTACTCATTTTTCATCTTGTCATTATTCATTTTCCTTAGCCTTCATCCCACAATTCCATTTCCTGTTGTGGCTGGCACTCACATTGGCGATGTCTGTCTCCAGCTCCAGCACTTGCATCATTTCCTCCCACACACGGTCGTCATCCTGAGTCAAGTTCCTGTCCTCTCGGGTTATCTTCGCAATAGAAACCATGAAATGAAGGTAGGCCTCCCGAACCTATGGTACAATAAAAAGCTATAAATCTTCAACACAATTAAGGTTGTGACAGAACAAGGGAGGTGGATGGAATTATAGATTTGTACCACTCAATTTAAATTACATTTACAAACAAACGTATTTGGGTAGTAGAAAGAAAGTATGACGTTTCTGTAAAGAGATGTTGCGATAAAGTATAATTTTTTAAAAGTTGTTAACGCCATAAACAAAACACCATTCACTTCCACTGTACTGTGGTGGAGGCAGAAATCTAAGAACACATCATAAAACCTTTTCAATCTTCCCTCATCCTTTAAGGCCTCACCTTTTTGTAGTTTCCATCATTGAAGTAATAATCTCTTGATGGCATTCCAAGTCCCGGTTGATCAATCTAACCAGAATATAAGAATAGCAATTAATCATCTTTGCATGTCCATAATCTTTTTATAATATTTATATTTAGGTGAGGTTTTCAACATTATAATTAAATAATCCAGTGTCAATGCAGTTAATCCAGTGTGTAGGATTTAGTGGCATCTAGCGGTGAAGTTTCAGATTGGAACTAACTGAACACTGCTGGTGTGTGTATTTATTGACCTGGAAATGAGAACTGTTATGTTAGCCTATTCCTCCACTGTTCTCCAAAAACAATTTAAAACACACTCCCTCACTTTACCCTCCCCTTCCAAGCGTGAAGGAGAACCTACAGTGGCCACGAAAAACGCATACTTTGTATACCCGATTTTGAAAGGTGCTATATAAATAAAGTTTATTATTATTACAATGAACATGGGCACTGTAGTTTATATGGAGTACACATACACAGTCCTAAAAACTCACAAACACACCAAATGTGTATGTATCCGCTGCTGAAGATATTTCCTAACAAATACATTTTTTATTTTAGTTTGAGAGATGTTTGCTAAAGACTACTGCTACTGCTAGTTGGAAATTATTTAGCCTTTTATGAAAATTAAACTATATTAAAACTATATTATTTGTGACCCCACCTACAACTTTAGTAGAAACAAATGGGCTTGGGCTGAGTGCCACAGACAGGGTCTTTTTATGGGATTTATTGACATTAATAAAAATATAGTATTACACGAGTCTTATCTATAATGACTGTATAATGACATAATGGCTGAAATATGTAATTTTCTTTATTACTGTCCAATAGACAGTGATCTTACATAAATTATATGGCGCCGAGAGTCACGGTCGTCTGTCCACACATACATGTCCAGCAGAACCTTCTTGTGGAAACGAGCAGTAAGCGTTGCCAGTGTGTCCTCAAGGCTCCATGCATCCTCTGCATTAAAAGGAAAAAAAAAACTGGCACTTAATTGTCTAGCTGTAAAGAACTGTTCAATGTAACAGGCTGCAAATATCAGGCTCCCTCTCTCCCTCTGGGCTCTCTGTAAATCTGAGTGTGCAGATGCAGCTATGTGTGGTTAATTCAGTTTGAGCCACCGTCCATGATTACATTTAATTAAAGTGGCAAGAGCCAAGAGCTTGGGGAAGAGCAGAGTAGACTATTTAAAGCATCCTTCACAGTCCTGAGTGAGGACTGCTCTTCTGCCCACTCATCACGCTTCCCAACTCCACACCTGACTGCTCAGCTGAAGAGCCTCGGCCGGCCTCTTGATCCCGCCAACAAAGCCCGTACTCAGCAATTCACTGAGAGCAAATATAGCTACACAGGCTCCGTGTGAGCACATGTATTTGAGTTAGAACATGAGTGTGTATGTACTGCATGTGCACATTTGTACAGAACAAACTAAACATTAATCAGAGTGTGATTCAGGGGTATTTCTACCTGTAGTGGTGTTCCAGTCATCTGATGCCACCGGCCAGTCTCCAATACAGTCAATGAGCCTCAGGAGGGGCTGGGAGTCACGCTGCTCTATGAGGCCTGCAGGTAAAATAAATACAGCAACTTATAACATATGAAAACAACACTGTAGTCTCTCTACTATTCATTCTGTAAACCAACATGGATTATTGAGTTATTTTTACTTTGGAAACAGCAGTTGAATAAAACAATCTCACCTTAAGAATGAATCTCTACTTTTAAGCCAGCATAGATGAGAAGTCCTTAATGGGTTCAGAATAAATGAAAATTTTAACATGTTACTACTGCTGGCTACAGTAGCTAGAAACCTCACTGTCTTATAATGGGCAAGTGTCTATTTTACCAATAACTTGAATGAATTAATAATTTTAAATTGATTAATCAATCCATCCATGTATGTTGCTTACGTATGTTCAAGGTTTATTAATTAAATGAATTATATCATTAGAAATTATTGTTTCATACTGCTCATAAGTACTGAGGCTTGAGATATAATAATCTCTACTGGTTTCCATTAGACATTGGGATTGCATTCTATCTGGTATTAAAAATATCTTTAAAAGTCTGAAATTGAACTTGAACCCTGCAGAAACCCTGTCTGAGGAAGATCATCTGACACTTCCAGAAACAGAAACAGTTTTTGTCAACAGGCTTTATGTTTTCTTGCCTTCTTTTAGAAATAAAATACCCATTTTCAGAGAGCATAAAGAGGGCCTTACTCTCATTCATGCAGGAATTGTAAAGGATTTTGGCCTTCCTGATGGCATCTCTGTCTTGTTCATTTTCCATCTCAAGAACACCTGCAACAACAAAACACATGCAGACATTTCATCTGAATGAAACCCACGCATGGCTCCAAATGCTGCAGCCCACTGACCACTGAGGATTAAGCTGACCTTTGAGGACAATCTCCAGCTTGTCCCTCAGAATGTCAAAGACGCTGTGACGGGAGCTCGTCTCTGGGATGACATGTCGCTCCAGCCAACCCCCGCAGGCGTACTGATAGAAATTATCACAAGGCTTCACAGACTTATCCATGTTCTGCAAGAGTCGAGCGGCTGTAAGTGTCACAGAGACAAGAGGGGAAAGAGAAGGCAGGGGGACAGGATGGTGAAGAGTCACATGTGGTCAGAAAACAGCTTTTTTTTTGCAGGGGGTTGGCTTTGTTTGCAAAATAAACAGCAGGAGAGCAGAGAAAAAACAGTTCCTCTCACCTGCAGTAACACAGTCTGCAGTTGTGCACACACTGTCGACGTTGGAGCGAAACAGCTGGCCTGGAAAAATCAGTGTCAACATTTATGAGAAATTTGACAAATTACACCCCGGCTGAGAACAAGGAGAAAGTTGTATGAAATAAAGAGTTAATTTTAATTTGTGTGTTTGTGTGTGTGTGTGTGTGTGTGTGTGTGTGTGTGTGTGTGTGTGTGTGTGTGTGTGTGTGTGTGTGTGTGTGTATGTGTGTGTTTGGTGTGTGTGTTTGTGTGTGTTTGTTTGTGCGTGTGTCGGGCGATGTCTATGTCAGCAGTGACTCTGTTCTTTTACTTTTGTGTGGCACTGCTGATCAGGCAGTAAAATGAATTACAGCACTACATGTGACTATCAGTGGTGCAGGCTCCAATATGACACATGCCCACTTAACCCACAGTGTATCAGATGAGAAGCTCAAAGTGACGACACTAACCTTCAACTGTGGAGCTCCTTGACACACTGGACCTGTGAGATTGTTCTGAATTGATTGTAAGAAACAGATATCAGAGAACATTAGACACAGTCAGGATGATTTTATCCTATAATGGTAATGGCTTTTAATTATCAACTGGTAACATTTAGAAAAGGGGAAATACAATCAATTCTTATGCAGTGTTGTATTTGTGTGTGCAAGTCTACAAAAGACAATCTATTCTTTCACACAAAATCTAAAGAGCCTGGAGTTGCAGTTGTAGTTCCCTACTTACCATGCCTGCATGTGTGTATGTAGTGTATATATGGTACAGTTTTATGATATTAACCCTTAGAAATACTTAAACGAAGTTAACTGTGTGCATCAATATTGCATAAAGCATGTCATGGCCATATCTGAGAGCATTTCTAGGGTCATGATCATTTCCTGTGTCAATGCCAGCTTGCAGTCACACAAAAACAGAGCAGGGAGACACTTGTCATTACTGCTGCCATCTGTAATATCTGGATCTTTCCACAGTGAGCCTGACAGAGCCATTACCTTTCACAACCGATGTGTAGAGGACTACCAGCCCGGCCAAGGCGCAGCTGACCAACAGCAGCAGCACAGACAGACCAATTTCTGCAACAGTCCAACGGCGCTTTCCAGGTTTACTTGATTTCTCCATGATATCCATTTGGCTTTCGGATTTGCCCATATTCCTCCTGACTGCCGGCTCTGTGGGAAAGACACCGTTGGAGTGTGGGATGGTCCAGGCAGAGAGCTACCAGTGTGAGTGTTTATGTGTGTGTGTGTGTGTGTGTGTGTGTGTGTGTGTGTGTGTGTGTGTGTGTGTGTGTGGGCTGTGCAGTGATCCATCAGTAAACTGTGCCAGCTGACCTGCAGTGAGTGAGCTTCAACTGCTGAACACCTACAACAACTTCACTGACAGGAGTTGTGAAACTGTTGGTCTCGTTGCATGAAAACAGTTTGTTACTTGGCATGTTTTTCTTTTCTAAAGTGATGTAAAATATTTCAGCCGGAGGTTTCATTTTTAAAGCTTCTACATTACTATTTTTGAAGCCTCTTGAATTCATAAAGTTAGCCTCTTGGTTGTCCCTTTCTCAACTTTAGAAATCCTAATAGCACGGGAGCCCTGGTAGCTCACCTGGTAGCTCACCTGGTAGAGCTGGGGCCCCATGTGTTTACATGTATGTATGTATGTATGTATGTATATAATTATGTATATATGTAATTGGTTGATTTAGAGAGTTTAATAGTAAAAATTTAGTCAAATTCTGTCGGACTTGTGCTTTTAGGAATACAATGGTTGCTTTGCTTTACTTTGATGCTAGTTTTTACCTTAAAAAGGACAGCACAGGTCACTGGTTCCCAACCTGGAGGTCGATAATTTTGAAGGGTCAAAAGATGATCAAAGGGATAATAAACAAATGTGAGAAGTAACCCTTTAAAACATAATGAAAGATAATGAGATGTTTGCTTGAACTGCTCATATCTCGTGTCCACATTTTGACCAAAGCCTGTGACAAGGGGTCACCACTCACTAGTAGATATTACTTTATTTTAATTTTAATGGGCCACAAACCAAAACAGCTGGGAACCATGGGCATAATGCATATCCCTCCAGGATTAAAGCTGGAGTAGGTAACGTTTTATAAAGATAACTTGTGTCATAGTAGTATAAGACAGATAAGAAAATCAGGTTCCTCTGGTACCCCTGGATCCTTTTAGTATTTACAAGAAGCCTGAATGAAAACAACCAGAGCCGAGAAAGATAGAAAGACAGTTTGGGTTGGTGTCTTTGAAGATAACTGATTGTTGAGTCTCATTCCCAGCATCGGTATTTCACGACCTGTGAATGAGACTCAACAAATAATTATCTTTCTTTGCTCTGATTTTTTTCGTTCAGGCACGGTGAATTCTTGCAAATGCCACTAAGAGGAGCCAGAGGGGTTTTTTTGTTGTTTTTTTTTACAGATTAGCTGCATCTGTCAGGATATAGATAAAGTTTCAGCAAATATGACAAAAAGTTATTTTTATAAAAATGACCTACTGCAGCTTTAAAATGACTGAAACAAGGAAGAGTTTGGTGACTTATGGCTCAAAGTTTTGCGCAGGAAACTACAATGATTGGTCAAATTTGTGGAAAAGATGTGGTGACAGGACAAAATTGTAAGGTCGCACAGAATTCACAGGTAATGACTGAAGTGGCATTAATTGTTGCGATCACAGCAACTTCCTGGAGGGACTGATATGGGCTTGAAACAGTACAGTACCTCTGATCTTTGAGCTCAATGTAGTGAGTGTCACTGAGTGTGTTTAAAAAAAACTTTTTTACTTATTTACCTTTAATTGCAAGGAGACTTGCAATTAAAGCCAGTATCATTGCATGCAATATATTGTCCATTTTATAGAGGTAATTAGGCCGTTCATATGTATATATATGTGTGTACTGGGACACAATTTTGTTACTTAAGTTAACAGCATGGTTTTAACATTATCAAGCAGTGCTGCAACACTACTCAACAAGGCATTTTCCATTCTGCATCGGAACAGATGTCATAGTCTGAATTCAGAAAAAGCTCTTCCAGTTATATTTAGCTGTGACCATAAAGCCCAGCTCTAATGCCACATCATGCCTTAGGTTGTTAAACTGGTTAGTTTACTACAATAATAATGTTGCTCCAGGCTCAGCCCACCTGCTTTAATGACCTGACCATATTTGGTACAGTTTGTTCAGTGTATGAGTTCATTTAGGACATTATTTCTCATTTTACCATTAAGCTCCATCTGTTGTTAATATAGTCTTGGACAGAGAGTTGTTGTGTATATTAAATGTGACTTTTAGGCTGGAAACAGTTTGGAAAGCTGTAAATTAATCATTAAACTTACCTCTACTGACTATTGTTGTTTGAAATAGCTGCCCTCTCCCCACCATAAACCCCACACACGAACATGCACACACACACACACGCACACGCACACGCACACGCACACGCACACACCAACAGACATCTAGCCATAAGAAAGGGAGCTAATTTCTATGAAAAATAATTATGTATGTGTGAACACAATATTGCAAACGAGCATTTGTGCAGGGGACAAAACGACAATCACCCGTGGCTTTCAGCGGCATTGCTGCGCATCTATTCACTCTGCAGCACCTGTTTCTCCATAACCAGCCCCATTGCCCTATCATTAGGCCTGACAGGGGACGGGCTGTAAATCAGAGGTTCACACTGCTGTGCCCCATTAGCCCTTCCTGATGAATACTCATGGGCACATATCTGGCACTAAAATGATGAAGAGCAGGCAGGGGCTTGTTAGAGCTGCAGTGACATCCTTAGCATCAGACTAAACAGAAATTGTCTCTGAGGAAAAATCCTGTTATAATACTGCATTAAAGACAGGCCTCCCTTTATGGTAAACTGCAATAATGCAATGCGCACTCTACTGCAGTACAAGATCTGTTGTCCAATAGGAAGAGTTACTTACATCTTTATGCCCTCAGATGGCTGTGCTGCATTTCTGTTTAATTTCTACCTGTTTTCAGTGTCAGATACAGGCAGAATTGAGCCGTTTTCTTGACTATCTATAGTAACATGCATTCTAACTGTATTTATAAACAGCCACAAACCCCATGTATATTAACTACACAGCTTTTCAATACAGCAAAATGACAAAACTGATCAATAAGGATAAAAAATAATCTCTTCATAGTCTAAGCTCTGGTGAAATGGCTTTTTTTATAATCAGACCAATAAATCAGACTCACCAGTCCTTGGCAAATGACATTAGATTTGCATTTTGTTAGCACACTTTATCAGCGTACAGCATTAAGCATAACAGATTTTTAGACACATTTGAATTATTATTAAGGTAAAACTAATCGGAATCTGGCTGAATGTGTGTATAGTGCAGCTGTATAAAGCAGCTGTTGACCAAAATGACCAACACTGAAACCATCAAGCAGGTTGTCAAAAACAAGAGCAAGAAGCAGGTTAATGTTAACGTTAATGTTATTTCTTGTACTTATTTGTACTGTTATGATGACATTGGTCTTCTTTTCATGATATCTTGTCATAATAATGGCAGTATTAAAAATTTAATTAAAGTGATGTGTTAATTTCAGTTTTGTTAATGCACTAATCAACAGTTTTTTAGTTGAAGAAGACCTTAATACAGAATACAAAGAATTACATATGAATCAACTCCTGTTTCATTAGCACAATCCTCTACTGCCCTTCTACCTGATGGTGCTCTATCATTCTTTTATATTTTTACTTTTTTATAAAGGACTTTGTATCTTTGTTTTGTAACATGCTATATAAATAAAGTTTATTATTTTTATTACCTCTATTATTAACTTTATATAATTATATCTGAAGGTTTAATTACACATTAGGGCTACTATTCGACTGTGGGAAATAAATAGTTACTAGTAAAAGTTGTGAGATGCGGTGAGTGGATAGTCAAGACACCAAACCTCAAGAAGAAATATGAGGAAATATTTTGGATTTAACAACATGGATGGACAAACTGTGGATGAAGATAAGGCTGTTTGCTGACTTTATCAAATGTAATTGATTTACAGTAACACTGACTGTAGTAGTTTAGGGTTATGTTTCATTGGTTGCGTTCAAATTAATTTAAACAAATTCTGTTTGTCAAATTTTGCTTTAACTTGATTTCATGAAAAAAAACAAAAAAACAGGCCTATTATACATTGTTATCAACATATGTATACATATTCCTTCCCTTAACACATATTTAAAAATATTAGTGGTAGCGGTACTTGAGTATAATGTTGGTATAAGGTTGCAGAGGTCCACCAACCAGATGGTTTAGACAGCCTCTTCTTAGCCTGAGAGAGAAAACCAAGGGTCAAAAAACATTTCAGTACTTCTTATTGCTGTGAGTGCAGGGTAGAAGTCAACACCAAGAGTGAATTTGCATTTTTATCAACTAAGACAGACTGCCCGCAACGGTATAAGAAACTGCATTGACAGAGAAATTGTGCTCTATCCTCCAGCTTTATGCTCCAGGACCACTGTGTGGCTCAGCAATCAGCTCTGAAAATGTCAGGTCCTTCTATGTTCCAGGAGAAAGAGGCAGCATATTTAAAAGCTTTTTTGACCGACTGTCCTAACTTGAGAACTACAGCTGGAATGATTAGTTGAATAATCGTTTAGTTGTCAACTATTATAGTAATTGCCAACTGTTTTGATAATCAATTAATTGTGAACTGAATATCTTTGGGTTATGGGAAAATACTTTTGAGGCTTTTGGGAATCAGTGATTAACATTATTCACCATTTTCTCACATTTTATGGACCAAACAACTAATCGATTAATCAGGAAAATGATGGACGGATTAGTCGATAATAAAAATAATCATAAGTTGCAGCCGTAGTGAGAACGCAGGAAATATAGCTTTTGATTTCTATGCATATTATTGTATGTAAACAGGTAAGGAGGAGCAGGTAAAGGGCAGATTTCTACAAAAAAAACCACAATGTCACTCTAAGTCTTCAGTGACTGAAGCATCAATGCAAAAAGCCACTGATCCAGTCAGTGACACTGATGATTCAGCTCAAGGATTCAGTGTTGAGCGAGTGAGTGACCTCATGTAATAATTTTCTGAATATGTCTCCAGCAGCTTTGACGTAAATAAGTAAGTAAGCATATTATATGATGCATGAAACAGTGTTAACATACCAGTGACGTGGTGTAATCTAACAGGTCAGAGGTTCACTGTGTCAAAACTAAAACCTGTTTTCTGAAAGTGAAACTAATCTGTACTAAATGTTTTTGCTTTAAGAACATTAAGATTACGCACGGCCGTGTTCAGTGGCTGGTACTGTTTTCCTCTAAACTTACAGCTCCAAAAAAAACAAGGATTAACTCACAGGTCAGCCTGCCAGCAATCTGCACACTCTCTCTAGTTCAGAGTTATTCGCTTAGCCACTGTCCATATGCCTTCAAGTCTACAATAACAACAGCAGCATTCATTTTCTAGAGATGTCCAAACACCACAAAACGTCTCCATGAAGTGTGTGTACTTTTGCAAATCTGTCCTGGGACTGCTGAGAATCTTACATGACCGATGCCTAAAGGCTGCAGTTTCAGGTGGCTTTAACTTTAACCACCTCCACTTTGGTACTTGACAGCAAACAGGAATCTAGTCTAAAGGATCCAGAGGCTTACCTTCGTATGTGGATGTTAGAGGTCCCTGAGCCGTTCCCCCACAGCGGGCTAATATCTCAAACACCCCTGCTGAGCATCCACTCAGAGCTGGTGTGTAGAGAAATGAGTCTGTGCTGCGGGTTGAAGGAGACGTTATCCAGTTCAGTGTGCTGCTCGGGGAATGAGTGAGGCAGCAGAGAGAGAGTGAGAGCAAGAGACGGAGGGAGGGATGGAGGGAGAGGGAGAGAGGAGGCAGATGGGAGGTGATAGCACTGGATTGTTTTCGATTACAGTGCTGTGATAAGACAAAAATGTCAGAGATGTGTGTGTTATGAGGGGTTGAGGTGGGTTATGATATGTGTCTGTCTGAGGGGCCACAGGATGTGTTAGTGAGCATCAATTCCTTTTTCTCACTGTGGAGTGTTCCCAGCTGCTGAGCGGAAAGGGTAGAAAAATCTGGAAAGCTTGCAGAGAGATAAGACAAACGTGTTCTTAAAGCGTTCTACAGACACGTAATCTAGTAACACAGAGTTTCTAAACCTCTTTCAGATATATATTTTTTTATCATCCCTGCAGCCATAAAAGTGTGGATTTATTCCTTCATGTTATCACCCTAACAAACATGTCCCTCTCCTCCTCCTCCTCCTCCTCCTCCTCCTCCTCCTCTTGTGTCCAGGAAAGAATGGTCTTCAGGGAGATCTCAGATGCTCACAGTGTGCCTAGTGGGGACCTGAACCCTGGCCTGGTGTCAGATTGAAATGGCATCACGCCCGGGCTCATTATCAGCCTGATTAACCACACTAATTAGCTGATAATAAAAAGAAAGTGAGGGTCACAGTGTGTTTGGCTGATGCTCGTAGACACCCAGTTGCTCAGGTGCTGTTGCTGCCCAAAAAATAAACATGTTTAGTGGATCAAACCCAAAATAGAACATGCTTTTAAGATAATTGAAGAAGCTTGCACTCATTTAACAACACCATGAGTGATGGAGTGCAACACAGCAGGGAGTCAAGGTTTGCAACTGAGTTAATCATTTATTCATAGATTTTATTTAGCAGAGAGGATGGTTTCTCTCTCAAGCATTACATTCGCCATATAATTCATTTCCTTGAAATCCTGATATCCTTGAATGTGAATGAGGTCACAGACAGTGACAGGTTAATTACACTGCTTTAATGTTTATAATTTGAGCAAATATTCAGGTAGATGGGTAAAAATACTCAAAACAACCAAAAATATTGCTCTTTTTAGAGGTTTAAGCAATTTTCTTATACATTACATCTACAATATCTTGAATATATCAACCAAAAACTTTCTATTTTGCCTAAAAAGGATCATAATTTTGCAGCATTTGATTTTCCTGCAGCTAACAAAAGGTTCCAAGATAAATGTAAATACTCAAAGCTGTAGCAGTATAGATTTTAAATATAGTTGGCATCATATTCCTCACTCTTCATGATTTTGACTTATTCATCTCCTCAGGTAAAGCATATTGGCCACATATGAGCACGGTCTGCAGTGACTGGTTATGGTCTACATGTTATTTCTGCAGGGAAGTATGGAGATGTACTTCTTACTCACGGAAATAGTACAAGGCCAAGAGAGAACGTGTAATCAGGCATAAAACTGTTTCTTCTTTCTGTCCCTCTGAACAATGAAGTCATAGCTAGGTACACAGCAAAACAGGAGGCTCATACATCTGCCCATGTGACTGCTGCAAAGAGCCATGAAATTAAAGTAAAATCTATGCTTCTGAATATGCTGAAAGAAAGCTGCTTTATCTTAGTCCCTGTTTACAGATGAGCATCTGCTCTGACTAATGTATTTCTACTAATTTGAGCTTTCATTCAGAGTAAATGAACATCAGTGCTTTTAAAGGCTTGGTTGCTTGGTTGCCCCTCTTCTTTCTTCTCAGAATGATGCTGTGCTCCTAAGATTTTTCTCACATTTCCAGGAGTCACAACCTTTTTGCTTTTTGCCAGCAGTGTTTGTGCTTCCTGCTCTGTTTCAGCATTGTCAGCTAATGTGTTGCTTTGTTTCATTTTGGCATGATCATTACCTAACTTCAAACAAGATGTTTGCAAACATCAAATCTTTATTTTGCTGCAGTTTTCAATCTGGATATTGCACGTTATATACTTGAGTGCAGACAATATCTTCAGCATTGCCAGAGCAAGTCTAATTATGTTTAAGTAGAGGAGCTCAAATTCGATTATTGGAGATTTATTTGCTGTAAGGCAGTGTATGTTTGTTCTCACAGGCCATAAACAAATACCGGACTGTCTCTGTGATTAGTGGATTTGAAAAACAAGCTTGAAAGCTTTTTAATTAGGCTATTGTTGATGAATGCTACTGTACGTATTTGATGATGAAGGTTGCTCAACTTTGCTAAAAGCCTGTGGCAGAACATGTGATGTGTGCTTGGAAACTCTCAGAGTAAAGATGGGAGAAGGTTGTTGGTGTTGGAGGGTGACGGTTTATACATTTTTGTAAAAAAAAACAACCTCATAACTAAAAATTATATCAAATTACAGGTTGCATAATATGAAACCAAATAGTAATTTCCTTTTCTTTGGTTCCAACATAAGACCTGGATATAAAATGTTGTTCGGAGCCAGAGTCATTAATCAGAATATTGTTTTTCATTTGTACCGTTTTTTGGTTTTTCACGAAATCTCTATTTTTGAGCTTGCAGCTTGACAATAGTAGTAATCACTGCTTTACATTTTCCTCTCCCTGTTAATTATGTCCCATGTTAAATACAGTCGGATTAGGCCAGCAGTCAGCATGAGCTTAACCAGCCCAGAACATTTGAGTTTTTAATTGCAATGCTTAAAGCCTTGCCATTTTCAAGCGGGGAGCTTTTTTATTGTGACTTTGTGATGAGGTGATACTTTCTGACATTTGTCCTTTCTTACAAATACTAACAATGCAATTGTCTTGGTTATATGGGAATGGTTTGCTGACAGCGGTGGAGACTGGATGAAATAGCTGCATTGATTGTTGTTTGACACATACGGCTGCTGAGGCAGTCCGTCTATCTGACATGACAGTGTTAGTTGTCCTTACACACTCACTGTCAGCTCGGCGCCGTTCAGTAAGATTCATTGTCTTCCCTCAGCCCTGAAACAAAAGGCTGTGATTAACTGGGATGTCCCTCCTCTGTTGATTTACTGCATGTGTTTAATAGGCCTCAGAGAAGCACACAGGTCATTAAGCACAGCCCTGACATAAAAGCCCCAGTATGAGGTCCCACTGCTGACTAACTCTGAGGTACAGAACCTGAAGCAAACCTTGTGGTTTCTGTCCTTGTCTCATAAATCCGTGTCCATTAGATCACCGTTTCCAATTGTAATATGCTGAAATATGACCACAGCATGATTGCTGGGGCCAGTGTGGGAATTTTCACTGGCGTCTTCACTACTCACTCTTACTCAGGCAAAACCTGAGCGTCGCTGAGCATAATTCTCTCTAAAAGAAGTAAAAAACAAACCTTTTAAAAAGAAGGAGTAATCTACTTAAGCAGGGGCCTGCTATACACAAAATGTTAAGTGTGTATTATTGTCACTTTTTCTTTCTGTACATGTTTGTTATGGGCATATGTGTTGGGCTTACTCTCAATTAACTCAGTGCTGCAATATAAAAAAAACAATGCAGATGGAGCATACCTACCCTGATTTCAGTTTTTTAAGAAGCCCTTTCCAAAGCCTGGTCTCCGTTTGTGGATATTATCTGCAGAGATACTATCAAGAACAAACCGTTTTTTCCCTTAAATTATCGTCAGACAGATGTAAAACTGTACAGAAATAATCTGAAAATAATAACAAAAACAGCAGGAGCAGCGTAACATCTTTTTTCTAGGTTGGAACAGACAGCTCTTCTATAAAAACTCTCAATAAACAGTTTATGAACCCCGAAATAAGTCTCATCATCTTCAGGCTGAATACACATTAGGCGTCACTTCAAGTACTGTACTTGAATTTCACATTCAGTGGCCACTTTATACGGTACAGCACACTTCTAAAATCTAACAGCTCAGCCATAAATTCTACCTTTCCAAAAAAATAATTCAGTTTGGATTGATTGAGAGATGATAATTTAACTATATGTTTATTCTCAACAACATTTATTTAACAGCTAGAGTTTCTTTGCAAATTAACAATCTTCATCAAACTCCTCAAACCTGAAGTATCGTTCTAGATGACGTCACCCAACAGTGTATGCAGCAGTTAAAATTCACTCCATCTCATCCAACAACAGTAAAATGTTTCTTACACAAGCATTAGTAATGATAATCACATTGCACAATATGTAATACTCTAACTCTCATAGGGGCCGCATTGAGCACTTCTGAGTGCTTTATTAAATGTCTTGCAGTATTGTTACATTGTGGTATTGCTACTATTACTTAAATAAGTGAAAGATTTGAATATTTATTCCACCACTGATAAAAATGTTTTGGTTGTCTGTTTTTCCAGCTTTAAACAAATTTGCTCTGCGGTGACAAATGCTGCTTAGATTGCCTAATCTTAACAACGTCCTATTTAATCATTAACTCCACAGGAATCAGTCCCTTTGGTCACTGAAAGGCAAAGTGACAGCAAACCCTCCCGGATGGGGTCTTTTACTCTCCACCTGTCCCTCAGGTTGTAGCAGCTAGGACAGCAATGTGGCAGGTCTAATCCTTCTTATCTTAATGGCATCCACCACTGTCGCTCGAGTGGTGGGGACAATCGACCCTTTCCCTTTCTTTATCAGCAAAAACCACTTCCCTCACCAATCCTGTTGGTCACCCCCTCTGTCAGACCCCCCTCCCTGTTCTCCATCAGGCTCCTCGGCGGGTCTTTTTGCTCTCTGATATTACCTGATCCTGTCGTGCTGTCACAGTCTGACATAACTAGTATTTATTTGGAGATGCCTGGTTCCAGGAAAATTTAAAAAGCTCATTGGGAGATGTTGCAGCTGTTGAAAAGGACAAATGGTCCATGTTTTCGCTCACACACATTGCACACAGTGTGGATGTGTACCTTGGCTCCGGGTTGTTTTCCTTTTCCTTCTCATATTCTCACTGTGACGATGGCCACTCTGCAACAAGGGAGTCAAAAGAGACTTTTCAGATCAGATAAAAAAACAGAGATAGCTGCAAGCGGCAGACCATGTGGTAATACCAAGTTTTCTTTTCAGAGGACTCACACAGTGGGGGTTTTATAACCACAAACCCTGGTTTCCCTGGACAATTGCTCAAGTCAAGATGAGTGTATAGATAAGGTATTATACTTCTCAAAGCCATGTCAAACTTTATTTTTCTTTTTTTTACCACATATACAATGACAGTCAGTGTGCTTTACTTTAAAACAATATTTGCTCAGATGGATCCAGACTGATTGTTTCTGGTAGATGGTTAACTTGATGTGAATAAAACCAATAGCTCCGCCTAAATATCAATTTCAGTCCAGTGTGTTTTTCTCTCTCTTTGTCCTTCGCTGCATCACTTAAATTGTCTAATAAAAAAATACTGTGTCATATCTAATGCTCTTGACTCTATTTAATAATTACAGATGTTACTTATTACTTAGTTGCCAATTTCCTATTGCTAATCATTCATTATTGCATATAATGGATTATTGAATTAATAAAACACATATCAGACATTTGGGGAACTTTAAACTGTGAGCATTCATCTACATGTGAATTTACTGCAGGAGACCTGAGAATTTTCACATAATGTAGCCTGTAATAAACAAAAGATTTTGATGGATGATTTTATGCACTTGTGTGTTTCCTTTAGTTGGTTATTTCTGCACTTTGTTGTCTTTCCATGATCAAAACCCAATATTTAAATAATATGTAACATTTATGTATTAAAATGTTTTATAAAACGCTAGACCTATGTTATATGTTTTGTTGTGTGCTCCGAAATGTTTCAACAATGTTCAAACCCAGAGAAATCTGTAATTTTATTCAGGTAACTCTGTGCTTCACCAGTTGCCTGTCAATGGCACCATATCCCCTTTCCGAATGTGTTGTGTTTGTCTACCAGAACCTGTTATAGACTGACTTTTTATCCAGTTTAAGCCACATTTTTACAATACACTTTTTAGATAGAGGCTGTTTTTAACTATATATTTTAACATCGGATGTCTGGACCTTAAGTTATTAGAGAAACAAGTTGAGCTAACGTTAGCAGCAGCTTGGTGGGCTTTTAAGGTGATAAAGGAGAGGAGGAGACCTTTGTGGAAAAAACCTCCTGAACAATGAACACAGAAGGAATGATAACCAGGAGAAGCTGACTGCAATGGCGACATTGGTGGTGAAGACAACAACTGCCATGATCCGGCGCCAAACTTGTTTTTTTTAGGTGAGAGACCCCCCAGCGGCAGAAATTACTTATTGTATGTTTAATTATATATGATAAAATGGTTAACATTACATTTTAAGTTTATTACTATGAGTGTTGAGTTCCTATATCAACACAAAATCTTCTCCCGAAGTTAGAACAGTTTTTTTTTCTCTGAGCTCTGCTCACTGTGTTGAAGTGGGTGAGATTCAGTTCATGCACCAGTCAGAATTTGACAATATTTACCTGAAAATCTGATAACAGTTGTCGAGTCGTTTGCTTATGTTGTTTGTTTAAGTGATAAATTCCAAACAAAAAATATTCTTTTTTTTTCTGAACTTTGTTGCTTATTTTGTCGTGTATACTTAGTTTAATTAAGTTATAGGGAAATACTTATATACTTATACTTATAAAGTTTAACTGTTAAAAAAAACAGCCAAACTACTGCCCTTCTCTCATCGTGGGTGTGTATAGATGAATGTGGTTTGTTAATGAAAATAAAGTAAATAAAGTATTTGGATTAAGACTATCAGTTGGTTCATTGTTGCTGTAGGTCTTCCTTGACTGCAGACCAGGCATTTATTATTTTTATTTAAAAAGTGAGGATACAGTTAGCCTCAAAATGTATAATATAAGGCCATAATTGAACAAGGCAGGACTCTGAATTACACTGAACTCAGGCAGGATACAGAGACATGGCACATCTGTCCTCAACATATCAAGAATAATATAAAAATATTAATCAACGTGCTGCGGCTGCCTTGGGCCTCTCTTGGCTCTGTGATTCATTTTCCAATAATTTGACCACCTTTCTCCTGAGTACACCTTCGGTTTCCTCTCAAAATAATGACATCAAAATCATTTTTCTTAGGTGATATTTTGTTGCTTAGCAGAAATATGAGTAATTCCGCTTTTTCTTTTGTTTTTGTTGTTGATGTGTCCGTTATCTGTGCCTAATGAACGATGAAGCGTTCTGGCGGCAGGCAGTAATTGCTTGGAGCCCAACAGTGGGGGTGTAATTAGAGAGACAGGGAGGAGTATATGACTTCATGACTGGCACCGTTTAATGATAATGGGGTGCAACTCCACACTACTGTGGTCAACTAATCATACTGGACTGGCCTGGACAGCTCTCAATGCAAACGAGCCGTGACTGGAATACTGAACAGCAGCTCGCCCACGCAGTTCCACACCATTCGCTCCACAGGGGATCAGGCATATGATTATGGCTGTGACCCTGCACCACCTGCAACACTGTCATTAGTGCAACCATGGATGGAAAGGTTTAATGTAAATAAACTAATGTCATCAAGACACCCAGCAGAGGATGAATACATACCACTGTTGCCACTTTTACAAGCACAGGTTGTCCTTGAAAAACAATACAGTTGGGGACAAAATCAACATGTTTATCTTATATCTTAACTTAAAGAAAACATATATTTAACAGAGGGAATCAGCAGGAAATCACGACTTTACGTGGTTCTACTATTATCTCTGCATAAGATAAGATATTTCTTTATTGAACGCCCATTGGGGAAATTCAAATGCGGTATCCACTTTCCTGTGCAGTGTTAAAAAACTAAACTAAGATAACTAGGTAAAAATCTATACTAAAACCAACTACACTGTTAGTCCTATTTACAGAATAAATACAGTGCTAAGTAGTTAGGAAACTAAAAGAAAGTAAGGCCAAAAGTAGAATGGGGGGAGAGGGAGCTGCTGAAGTAAACATATCAGATGCATTCAACTGATCAAATACATTCAACTAACAACTGCGACATGTGCAGAATGTGCAGATTTAGCTCTACAAGCTATCAAGAAGTTCAGATGAAGATATTACATACAAAACTCTCTGTGCTGGCTGTTATTAAACAAAGTAAACAAATTTAGAATACAATTTACAGTAAGTATGTGTGTAAACTAAGATAAATCTATCCTTATATTTTCAGTTATGGATGTGTTCAGTTATTGATTTTCAATTTCTGTTCAGTTTTTACAGCTGCACTAATAAATATTTTTAGCAGAGGATAAAATAACTATGTGTAATACTGAAGGAGAATTATCACCCAACTCTGCTGGTCCCCTCAGCTCTATATGGAGAGTGTTAGCATCTATTGGCTCATTGTTTTTGGTTTTACAGCCCACAACCTGACTGCTGTGGTTCAGTCTCACAACTCTCATCACCCTCATTTCCAGACTGTGCACTACCCCAGTGCTGTCGTCAAGACCACCTTTCAGTCCAAGACCAGGACTATTTGAGACCAAGTCAAGACCGAGTCCAAACAAGAGAGACTGAGTCAAGACCGAGACAGAAAAAAAAAAATGCTGTTTTTGCCATTGGCAGTGAGATGAGATTTGGCAGCCAGGCATATGATTGCAAGTGACATTGACAGGTAACCATGGTTACCAGGTGACAATCCCCATTCTTGATGGATTCTGAATTACCAATACCGGTTTTCTGAACAACAACAATGGTTTTCTTTTGTAGGAGGAAGTTAATTCAGACAAAAAAAAAAAGACTAATATATTGCTGGACTTGGTCAAGACTAGAATATTTGGTCAGACCAATGTGCAAATAACAACGAGTCCAAGAAAGGCCAGAGACAACAAAAAAAAAAACACCTTAAGTCCAAGACTGGTAACCCGAACGCAGTGGCACTACCTGCCCAGCACCAAACGACAAGTCAAAAATGTTTGCAACTAACAGAAAAAAGTTAGCAATGAACATTAGTCTGTAGCACTTAGCAGATAAAGAGCCAGATATTTCCTAAAAGAATCTAAAACAAAGCTGAAAGGTGATGGGATATTGGACTTACATACATCAGGTTGATTTAAAACTTGACTCCAAATGAATGATAATGTTGTGTCTGCTGAATGTGTAAATAAACGCACAGCTTCATAAACTAAAAGTATGTACAGTTTGTTAGTGTTTGGTATTGAAGGTTACGCTGCACACAAGTGCCCAAAAACAACAAATGAATCCAGGTTTTTAATTAAAATATCAGATGTGACACATATAAACATACAGTAAAATTCAAAAGGCTGCACTGACAAAAGGTAAAATGTAAATTTAATGCCACCATCTAAGATCTGCTGTCATTTAAAGGTTTGTGTGTGTGGGATTGGTGAACTCCCCATCTGACATTTCAAGATGTTCAAGTCTGAGTTCTTTCTCATGTGACCTTCGTCCTCTCAGGAGGATGTCAGACCCTGAAGTGGATTTTAGAAGCTTTCTGGCAATGTTGTCTCGTAGTAGTATAGAGTCTGTCACTACATACTGTAACTCTATCAGCAAATATGACTTTAGATAGTTGTCCTCATAAGACTCTTGCAATTTTAACCTAAACTGATCGTTAAATTAAATTGTTTAGCTTATTTCATGTATTTATATCAGGGATAAAATACATTAATCTCAAAAAAGAGACAAAATGCTTTGTATCACATTTCGCTACTAACTGATTTCCATCTGTACTCTGTGAGCTTGAATTGTAAATATATGGCATAAAGGTTGTTGCTGTAAACCTTGCTGACTTGATATGTGTTCATACTTTCATGTTACTCCTGGGTTCAGGTTTGTCCTGGCATCTCTCGGAGCTGTCCTTGTAGGAGTTTCCTCTTTGAACTGCCTGTCCTTATTGTTATTCCTTCATTTTACCTAATATGGTTTCCTTGGGAGTATTTTGTCCCCGTGCTCTCGGGCCGTAGCGGCGCAGTTTATAGGCTCAACTAGGCTTTGAAGGTTTCTTATGTCTTCAGATCCTTATTTTTAACAGTGGTTCTCCTTATTAACCAATGGTGAAAAATAGTTGAGTAAGTACAAACATTTTGAGGTAATTTATCCCTTCTACTCTAAAATTCTTTACAATTTCAGAGGAAAATACTGTAGCCTACTTTTTACTCTACTACATTTCTTAAACAGCTGTAGTTTACTCCCCAGATTCTGATTTTACTACAAAACCTCATCATCATCTGACATAATGATAATGATAATGATCCATGGTTACAAATTAAAACGATAATGGGTTGCTCCATTTTCTGTTAGTATGCACAGCTGATAAAATCACAAGAAACGAATACACAAAGTGCAATTTTGGCACGTTTCACTACGTGTATCTGAAAATATTATTTGACTGCAGCTCTGAACTTACAGCTTTATATATTAAGGCTGGAAATATTGTTTGTTATTGTTACTGTCAGTAAATTCCACTGAAAGACCAAAAGCAACATCGGTTTATACACATAATCTGTATTATCTGTACTGATTCACCAGTGTCACTACTTTAGTAAACAGCGCCCTCTGTTGTTCATGTCGCTTAAATAAAATATGTGTCTGTCACTTTAAGGGGAAAAAAACTCGGACTGTCGCAAAGCATGACGGGTAGAAGTTTCACAGCCAATCACATCATTGTTGTCAACGCGTTGTTATGGAGCTGCTGGAGTCTGGTTTAAATCACAAAAGAGTCTGAAACTTTCGCTGCTAAAACCTTATTTTAACGTGGTTTAATTAGGTTTAATTGGAAAGAAAATGTCAGTCACTGACCGACTGGACGTTTTACGAGAGCGTAACAAAGATTTATTGAACCAGTTGAAGCAGCAGAGGGAGAAACTGGAGCGGCTGAGCGGCTGCAGTCAGAGCCGCAAGAGGGAGAGAGAGGCCGAGGAAGAGGAGAGCCTGACCGATGGAGACCGCCGTCCGACCAGGGCAGCCCTCGCCAGACCTACCGTGAGATTTTGGGGTAATGAAACTGTGTGTTTACATGAGGCTAAACACACGAGAGTCCGCAAGCTAAGTTAGCAACGAGATAAGACTTTTCTCAGGCCGTGCCAAGATGTCCTCATTTTATTATCTTATTAAATCTCTGCCATTAGCTAACCAGTAGGTAGAAGCTGTTTTGTCATGTGCCAGACACATTAAACACAAAGCTTGGTTATATTTAACGTTAGGCAAAGCTTTGTCTAACGCGAAGGTTCATAACAAAGTTTAACTTCGACTAAATGCAGGTGGGGCTGCACAGTTAATCGAAATATTATCGAAATCACAATATGGCCAAGTGCAATATCCAGTTTAATAAAGGTACAATGTGTGCCAGCAGCATTATAATGTCCTGGCATAAATACATAGAAAACAATCATATCGCAATATCTGTCAAACATAATCGCAATATGACTTTGTTACCATATCGTGCAGCCCTAAAGCCGGTATATAAATGTAATTAATTGTAAAGTTCTTTGTGAACAGTTCATTTAAGATCCACTAACTAGTTTCTTCTCAAGCTGTCAACTGTATGTCAGTGGGAAGAGTACAAGCTACTGTTGTACTAATAGAGATAGCTCAGATGACTCACGTAATGAATGCTGTAGAAACCCCCAGAAAAAGCTAGTAATAGCAATTTGGGTTTTTTTGTTTTTTTTGGGGGGGGATTTTACTTTCTATTTTGAATGGTATTTTTGTGCTCTGATCTTTTCATGTTGCAATCATTACTTGGTGGAGAAATCTTTCTGTCCATGTCTCCCATCAGATACATGTGAGGGACAAACGGGCATCCAGCACAGAGGAGGGACAGCTGAACATACCACACCATCACACCTTTTCAAAGACAACGGCCGACATACAGGAGTCCACATCAGGATGCAGGATACAAGGCCAGCCAGCTCCAAGTCCTGTTTAGTAAATCACAGCAAAAAACAGGTAAGAAAGGGAACCGAGGACGGTCTACTCAAGATTGTCTGTTATAAAAAAATTGCTGTACAATGCTGAGCAACACTACCTTAATCTTGTTCCCTAAACCTCAAGTTATTGCATTACGTAAGCCACATTGTACAAACTGGTTGACTTAAAGAAATAAGTAATCTCTTCAGTCTCTTACAGTATGCTCAGAGCATGGTTTTGTTGATAATTTCTCTGGCCAGGGCTGTCCCCCTGCATCACTATCTGTGCTGACCTTTCTCCAATATTTTCACAAGCCCAACCTCGTCTTATTTGTGAATGTGTAAACAGGACTAACGATCTCTCTCTGAGGCACCATTGTGTCCCAGCACAACCTTTTAGTCCCATACACACCATGAACACTTGACAAAAGTATTCAGCCATACCAACAGGGACTGTAATGACATACCTATACATATACTTTAATGTGGAGTTGGTCCCCCTTTTGCAGCTATAAAAGCTTCCACTCTTCTTGGAAGGCTTTCCACAAGATTTTAGAGTGTTTCTGTGGGAATTTGTGCCCATTTATTTTGTAGAGCACTTATGAGGTCAGGCACTGGTGTTGGACGAGAAGGCCTGGCTTGATCTCCGTTCCAGTTCATCCCAAAGGTGCTCGATGGGGTTGAGGTCAGGGCTCTGTGTGGGCCAGTCAAGTTCTTCAACACCGAAATGATCAAACCATGTATTTATGGACCTTGCTTTGTGCGCTGGGGCACAGTCATGTTGAAACAGAAAAGGGCCTTCCCCAAACTGTTGCCACAAAGTTGGAAACGTAGCATTGTCCAAAATGTCTTGGTATGCTGAAGCAGTAACATAGCTGGAGATAAGGGGCCTAGCCCAAACCCTGACAAACAGCCCTGTACCATTATCCCTCCTCCACCAAACTTCACAGTTGGCACAACGCAGTCAGGCAGGTAACGTTCTCCCGGCATCAGCCAAACCCAGACTCGACCATTTGACTGCCAAACAGAGAAGCTTGATTCGTCACTCCACAGAACACTTTTCTACTGCTCCACAGTCCAGTGACGATACGCTTTACGCCGCTCCATTCAACGCTTGGCATTGGACTTGGTGATGTAAGGTTTGCATGCAGCTGCTCAGCCATGGAAACCCATTCCATGAAGCTCCCGCCGCACAGTTTTTGTGCTCACATTAATGCCAGTGAAAGTTCAGAACTCTTCAGCTATGGAATCAGCAGAGCGTTGGCGACTTTTACGTACCATGTGCCTTAGCAGTCGTTGACCCCACTCTGTGATTTCACGAACAATCTTATTGCAGAGGTGGCATCCTATCACAGTACCACGCTTGAAGTCACTGAGCTCTTCAGAACGACCCATTTTGCATCACAAATGTTTGCAAATGGAGACTGCATGGCTAGGTGCTTGACTTTATACACCTGTGGCAAAGGATCTGATTGAAACATCTGAATTCAATAATTAACAGGTGTGACCAAATACTCTTGTCCATATAGTGTATATTATATTTATGATACTCTGGAAACAATCAGGCTAGGGTTCATTTGGGTGAAGGTAACATGATACGAGAGTCAGAATAGAATAAGAATTTAAACATAATTACACTGTACATGCAATGAAGATATTCAAACATAGCTGTTTGTGTGATAGGCATCATTTCCCTCACACTGACCACTAACACTCTGCACCACTTGTTTGTTTTTGTAGAGGGAGGCACATAATCGGGTCACATTTGAGTCAGATGAATTCAGTGAGACACCTGCCTCAGACAGGCACCACTTGCAGCCTTTACTCGGGTATGACTGGATAGCAGGTATGACACATTGGTCTCTCTGTTTGCCTATTTCTGTCTTATATTCATAATAATCTAATGGAGCTCTAACCGGTGACGTTTGTGCCCTCTAAGGAGTCTTGGATGCTGAGGACTCCTTGATTGAGCGCTCTGACGAGTTCTTCAATGACCTGCGCACGTTTCGTTCGCTCAATAAGGACGAGTGTGTCCACAGCACACAGGCGGGGTGAGTGCTTCACACTTGATTGCCCTTGGGACTGATTATGTGTGTCCATTTTTGCTGTGATTGATGATGGCTTCATTAAACTACTATTCATTGGCTCTCCTCATAGATTTTCTGAGGAGAACCCTTCAGTCCTGCCACTGCTAACAGACAAGGACAGTCCGGAGGCTAACACAGATACTCATCAATGTAAGGAAGGGTTATTTATGTGGATTGGCTGCTCTCATTTTTCTTGAAGTTATTCTCATCCCCGCTTGCTCGCCTTTTGTTCAGGTACATTCTCTTACAGGATTAACAGCAGACTGTTCCCCGTCCCACTTCACTTTCAAGAGTGCTGCCCAGTGTGCAAAAAGCATAAATCCACCCACTCTCACACTGCGGCTGACCCAGCTCTCACCAGGTAATGATGATTTGCACTTTGACTGCCTTTTACGACCACTTATGAACAACAGAGCACTTGATTGGCACTGGCCGACAGATATTTTTAATTGGATATGCTCCCTGCTTGATGAACCCAGAAGACGATGGAGCCCTTGGGTGCAGCTGACACCTTTTACACTGTGCTATTTTATTACAGTCTGAAACAAGTCCTGTTCCTGGCTTTACTTGTATATCTGTGAATGTCGCTGTCCAATAACAGTACCTACAGTATCAGTGTGTGTTCCTTTAAACACATTATAGCCAATTAAAAGGCATTTGTACCAAGACAGTTGGTTTCCCAGGAGTCACCACTAACACGAGAACAAGTTTCTACTAGTGATAACAGTTCAGCAAAAGTCCCATGTATTTACATACATACTCCCTTTTTGACTTATGTGTTATTATCAGTCCTCTCACTCTCACTCAAAAAGCAAGAGTGATTGAGAATTCCTGCTGAAAGTGGTTAGTTAGGGCTTAAAAGGAGATGAAAAGACTTTCATTGAATTTTATTTTCATGTTTAAGAGATAACCCTTACACTCAGTATTTATTGTCGAGCTTAAAGGCCCAGTGTGTAACATTCAGGAGGATGTATTGGCAGAAATGAGATAGATATTGATACTGTAGATGTGTTTTCATCTGTGTATAATCACCTGAAAATAATAATCGTTGTGTTTTTGGTACCTTAGAATGAGTAATTTTTATCTCCAGAGGGAGCGGGTCCTCTTCTATGGAGTCCGCCATGTTGAACCGCCTTTTCTACAGTAGCCCAGAACGGACAAACCAAACACTGGCTCTAGATAGGGCCTTTTCATGTTTTTTGTTCATGGCCAACGTTGTGTCTCCTACACAATTAAAAAGCTGCACGGTACTTAGTTGTAATCTGCAACTTCACCACTAGATGCCACTGAATCCTACACACCGGTCCTTTAAATTATATTCAAATCATCTTGTTTTGCCACTGTAGCAACATGTATGTTGTCTCCTGAATTTCCTTTTTGTTTTGTTTTTATTTGTAAGGGTCAGCATCCCTCGCTCCGCCCTCTTGCCGCCTTACAAATACAAAGCTCATCGCCGATGCAGTTTTGACCCCTCTGATAGTTTGGGGTTACCGTCGGTGAGTAAGCGTTAGAATTAGGGAGACAATTTATGACCATTAAGCTGTGATATTTTCCCCAAATGTGATCTGTACATATTGTGCCAACATCTGTATGTTTAAAGTAATTATTTTTATTTATTATTGTTGTCCAGCACTGTCTCTCAGGATGGTCCAACAAAGGTCAGAGCACGCTGCCGCCACCCAGCAGCCTCGATCTGCGGAGCAGTGTGGATACAAAGAACTCCAGCGGGTCACAGAATGAGGACCTGGAGGTGAGACACTGCAGGCTTTCCACTGTGTCTAAACAAAAAACAGCAGACATTTTGACTTATCATAACAGGAAAAGCACAGGTGGAACGAGCAAGCAATGACCATGAACCAGCTTGCACAATAACAAAACCCTGGAACTGGCTTGTGTAAATGGAATGCAGCCGTCATCAATGTTATTATGTTATTATATACACCTATGACACAAAACACTGTGTAGGAATCTAAAAACAAATGATTGTAGTGTACGATGGCAAAGAAAAAGATCGATGTTGAATCCTGTGAGGACATACTGCACATGGCGTAATTATGTTATTTTTCAGGATCTCTCTGCGCCAAAAGTGTCCGGGAACCAGATCTCTGACCAGCTCTCAGATGTGTCCCGCCTGGCTCGTCACAACTTCAAGCACTTCTCTCCTAAAGGAAAACTACCCTTTGCACTGGTTTAGTAGTTCCTGTGAGATATCTGACACCCCCAAAAAACTATTTCCTTTTTTTAATGCTCATGTTTCAAGTAACTGTACTGATTTTTAGTAATGTGTTCTTTCACTATTATGATATTATGATCTAAATAGAGAATGCATTATCTTAAAAAAGATGAATGAGATAATTGTTTTCAAGAATGTAATAAGTTGATATGACACATGTTATATTGTTTTCTGTCTATCATTTAAACATAGTGTGAAAAAAAACATAATTAATGAAACTTAATGAAATGGGAATCATTTACTGACAGAGCAGCATATTCCACGTTTGCAGGAGCTGCATTTTATATGTTCGTCATTTCTCATCTAAATTAAACACTTCATGTGACTGTCTTGTGGCCTTGTGGACATGAAGCAAGAGATGACCTTACGCCATAGTAGAAAGGGAAGACCTCTAACACATGCAGACTGTTTTAGGATCCCATAGCAAAAGTTACATTTCGAGTTTGCCTCGACAATTTCGCAACATGAAAGACGTTTTGAATAATCTGTTGCTCAGGCACCAGTTTGTGTTTCCCTTTCCAGTTGTTTGCTTTGGCTCCTAGGTTCACACATACTTCTGTTTTTGACTTCCTTTGACACTTCCTTACTATGAGGCTGAACACGCTGTAAAACACAAAGGCTGAGGCCATTGTACATTAGAAAGGTTCACAGGAAACCACAACCACCTATATTTAATGTCAAATACTGTAGCAGTCCCACCTATGACACAAAGTTAGTTTACTATGTAAATGTAAATGTACCAGGGCTTTTTAAATGAAATCAACAAAAACAACCAATCAAATGAAGTCAAAGTAAAGGAAATGTAATTGTATTGTTACTCTTAGTTGTGATTCAAGTTCAACAGGAATACATCTATGTGTTGTTTTTTTTGTTTGTTGAAGCTGCAATACTTTGATGTTTTGTACCGGCTTGTTCAAAGCAATGCGTTTAACTGGCAGGCAGACTGCTGATCTTAATCTTTGAACTGGGAAGCCATGACACAAGAGTACGAGTGAAGCTTTGTGTAAGAGGAGGCTTTGAGATACCACATTTGATTTTTCACCACAAACAGTTGTTGAGGGGAAAAAATGCTTCGGAAGCACATTCTATCATCATATCTTCCTTCTCTCCTTCAGTTCTCTACGTGTTTTCATTCGCTGCTCATTTTCATTGGACAACTAAGGATGAAAAGTTGACCTGAAACTACAACATCCTACCGAAAGGGCTTTGTCAGTAAACTAATCCAACACTCAGCAAGCTGAAGTCAGTGATGTTTTTTCAGACAGACCATTTTTTGAGGTATTTATCAAAGGGAAATCAACCATTTCAAATTGGTGATTTACTTCACTGTCTTCTGATAAAGACCATGACCTCCTTCAAATCACAAAGGCCAGTTTAATGTAGTTTTCTAACTTCAGGAAGACACAGGTTTCCATTTTACACAGTATGGAAAAAACAGGATTTGAAACTTGCTTGACACCAAAAAGACATCACTGCAAACATCAGGCCTGCATTTCAGACGTACATTGTAATTTTTTGGTTCATCACAGTCGAAAAACAGACTGATTATGAAAAGCTGCACTGCATTACCACACATGAGAATTGATGGTTGTAACAAGCAAAAATTCAACCAGACAGCATATTCATACTGAAGCGGGTTTCAAGTCTATCATTTTCAAATCTTTGTTCTGCTTTCGGAACTAACTCAGCAATAAAGTACAGTATCCAAGATCAGTGCAGTCGGCCAAACATGGGGGAAAAATGCCGCTTTGGTGCTTTAAACAAGATTCACTTCTGCTAGTCACGTTTTTAAGGTGTTAAATTAAAAATTGCCTTGAAATTACATGATATAAGTGATTTTTGAGAAAACAAAACAATACCACAATGGGTGACGGAGCTGTTTCTGCTATACCAGAGATATGCTGAGGATGTGGGAGGGGAAACTTTATGGTGAAATGTCAAACTTCTCACACAGGAACAAACTAAACACAGGGGCATTCATCTGGGCAAGACATCGGTGTGTACAGTACTGCTACTAGTCAGTAGTATACTGTAGGTAGAATAAAATTGTGGTACAGAAATGTACATGTAAAATAGCTGAATCACTGGTAAATTTTTGGGTAAATAACACAAAAAGGGGAATTGACCTGAGGGAAGGTTCAGACTGCGTCTAGTCGTAAATATTTTCTTAAGATGTGCTTGTTGGGAAATTATTCTGGCTGGATTTTGGTATTTAGAGAAACGCCATATGAAATTTATTTTATTTTTTTATAATAAACCTTTTTGCCTTTGTTTGACTTTATTACTGTGTCACAGAGAGCTTAACCTGGGTCTCTGGTTCACAAAAGTGGACAACAATACCTTTATCATCTAATATAATGTATTAACAATATGCTGCAGGACAGAAACCAAACAGTATCAGTTCTTCTTGACAAAAACAAAGTAAATCCTATCAACATCCTGTTTCAAACTCTGCGATAACTAAAACAATTGCTTGACTGTACATAAACACGAAGAGAAAATCTAAGCATCCACTTCTGGTTTTGGAAGAGACTAAGAGATATTTCATTTTTTGACAAAATTAAATTTTTCAGCAGACTTCATACTATTCAAGTTCATTTGTGAATAATATAATAATTTGTATTGTTATGGATATGAGACCAGGTTATTAGCCTTAGATTGAAAAGATTTAAGAACCTAATAGTTGATCTCCATTTAACTTAATTGCTTAATTAATTATGTGACTACAAAAACAGCTGGGGGCCCCAGTGATGATTTAGATGCGTCCTGTTAAAGGAGGTGAAGTAGATTCCTTTGTAAAGATCTATTTTCTGTCCATCTGTGTCACAAAAGTAAATTGAACTTTGGGTCACTTGGATTCAAAGTCGTAAAACAACAACTGAAAACTTCTGAGTGGGTGTGAATACTTTTTAAAGACACTTCATCTTTCTTTTAATCCGCTGCAGATCAAACATTCATAGTATTTTCATGCTGTATATACACAATAGATCAGACAAAAAGTCAAATCAAGAAGTTATCAACCTTGTATATACTCAGTCCAACCTCATTATGGGTATTCACATCACATCAGTAAATGTAGGTTAGAGCCTGCCTGCTTGTTTCCTTCCTCCAAACACTCACAGCTCAGTTCAAGGAAATTGCTCCTTCCACAGACTGCCGGCCCGCCTTCATACAATGATCAGTACAGACCACACACTGGTAGCCGTATTCTCTACACTCTATAATTTGTTTTAAAGAAGCAATGAAGGACATACTTGTACTGCTGTTTCTGCTGAATGCTCAAACCATCAAGGTAGGCTTTATGCGTGTCTGTCATCTGTGAGTTTTGTCATGCATGTTTGCGCCGTCAAGGAACTCTGGACAGGTTGGATATCAGCCAGCGTTCGTCCACCGACTAACGTACTGCTTAAACAAAATGTGAATAGTGAGTTTAGGTTTCACTTGGATTAATTCAAGGTTTGTGAAGTTAAACACTTTCAAAATCAGCATTTGAAAGTGTGTAAAATTGTTTTTTGTGTCATAACTCAACTTTGTCATGGAGCCAACGCAAAGGCAGAATTTCTTATTTCTTTTAAAACTTTCTCTTAACTCTTTTTCTGTAACAGTACCTGATAGTTTAGTCCTTAGCGTGACAATGTTACATTACAGTAGAAAGTTTCACTGTAGAAAATTAACACCTAGCTGTTGTGTGGTGAACCTGTATGAATATTTGGTTTCGGATGCTTGGCATCTGATGCATTTTCAGACTGAATGTCCCATTGTTCAGACACAAGGTAATGAAATGATGCAGTATGCCTTTCTACTATCTTCCAGTATCACTGTGCATTCCTGTTAAAGAAGTTGAGCAAGTACAAAAAGAAAAAAAAACTGAATGTTCTTGTCCATGAACTGTGAATAATAACGCAAAGCGACACTGCTGTTTATCTTTATCGCTACATCTCATGTTACCAGTGGTCTCACCACATAAGAAGTATGTGCTTCTGAACCGAGGGCTTCTAGGTTGCCGCCTCTGTTTCCTGTAATACGAGAAACTGATTGCTACTGTCAGCATTTTCTAACTTTTGCTTGTCATTGGAGGGCACTGTGGTAAGAGGCTTACAATTCTTGCACAGGACAGGTGTGTCAGGAACTGTGTCACGACTTCTCAGCACACAAATACTGTGGTTCTAGTAGCTGTATTTGCGATATTTTGCTACGTGTGAGAGAGATTACTGCATAGATGCATGCATGCATTCTGGGAGGGCCCCGCAAAGAGGAGAGATACTGTGCACCTCCTACAAATTCAGAACAATGCCTGCCTGTTAGACTGTCTGCAGCTCAGGCCAGAAGCATTACCAGAAGGGAAAAGGTGGGCACAGGTGTAGGTGGTCTGGTTCTACTTTAAGCTCCTGAGCTGAAAAGCCAGTCATTGGTCACCTTGTCCATTTCCCCTGTCAGCCAATGACTAAATTGTTGATTTTATAATTACTATCTTTACTGATTGGTTGACTATTGATTTACCTCAGAGCAGGTGCATTTCAAAGAAGACGTCCGGCTGATACAAAAGTGGGCTGCAAATATTTTCCACACAAGTCATTTCAAAATTACTATACTCACCTTGAAGCTCAAGGCCCCCCAACTTCACCATCTCAATACAGCTCATGTATGTCAGAGGGTTACGAGAACATACTTTTATATTCTTCAGTCTTTACTATGCTCATCTGAACAGCCAAAGATGAGTTGCTCTTAAGTTTTGTCTCTCTTCCCCATAGGTCTGCTCTCAACCCTATCAACCAGACTCAGAGGGAAGCTGTCTCAACAAAGTAACAGAGTACTTCTCAGATGATTCTAACCTGTGCTGCAAGAAATGTCCCCCTGGTATGTGTTGTCCTGCAAGCACAGCAAGTACTACACGTTTATTAAATAACACACAGACTCATGGAAATGCTCAGGTACACACTGTAGGACAAGAGACAAAAGCTGCCAGCACAGAATAAAAAACAAAAGCTATTCAATGACACATGGTATGGAAAAACGTGTTGGTAAAAAGCTTGGGCGTTGAGGTGTGAAAAAACAGCCCCTACAGTAGCTAAAGACATTCATCAGTTTCACTGTTCCGTCCGGAGAGTTAAGAGATTATAGTGTACACAAGTTCACTTGCTTAAAGTAGAGCCAGTACAAAAATGCCAAAATTGATTTGAGGTTGTTTAGAAACAGTGTCGCCTACACATACTTTGTCTTCCACACCAGTAAGACATACTCAGATCTTTTACTCAGTAGCAATACCACAGTGTAAAAACACTTTGTTACAAGTAAAAGTCCAGCACTCAAAACCTCACTCAAGTAAAAGCACACAGGTATTACCATCAAAATATACTTAAAGTACTAATTATGCAGAACAATACATATCACTGGGTGAAGCAATTAGTGATGTGTTAATGTGTAAAGCATCACTGATGTTGATGCATGTAAAGGTGAGGCTCATTTCAACTACTTTATACTGCTGAGCATCTTAATTTATAACAGTGCATAACTTACTAGTTGATTAATATTTTGAATGAATAATCTGACTCAGATAAGTAACCAGTAACTAAAGCTGTTAACAAATGTAGTGCCGTAAAAAATACCATAGTTCTCTCTGAAATCTAGTGGAGTAGAAGTATAAAGTAGCATTAAATGGAAATACTCAAGTACAAATAACTCAAAATTGTACTTAAGTACAGTACTTTACTTAGTTACATTCCACAACTGAAGAGCAATTTTACCTATAAAATGGTTATATTGTGGTCATAACTGACCGTTCCCTGAGTCCTGCTTCCCATAGTTACTGTTGCTAGGCCTGTTAATTTCTGAACTCATGTGGCACATGTAATTTACAAACAATTGCAGATTTACCACTCAAAATTATTTGAGAGAGTAAGCAACTTTACTCTCTGGTGTCCATTAATTTTGCTGTGTAAAATTTTGCTGTCATTAGCAGATTTTTGGTTTGGTTAAATAACACAACTGGCTCTTTCAACTATCAACTCCTGTTGACTCATCTTGTAAAATGGGTCTTAGATGTGCATTTAATGGTTACTTACTGTACATGATAATGGGCTAAAAGATTGAGCCTAAAGCTAAATTTTTCAGGCAAAAAGTCAGCGTCCTACCCAGTTGATGAACCATGTGTTGTAACGTAACCCTGTTTGGCTGCTCAGTTTACATACCTGTTCTTAATTTTAAACAGTATTTTTTACCATACAGAGCTGGTCCTGATCTCCCTGGGGGCCAAAAGCAAAATTCTGCTAGAGGACCCTCCCTGACTCCTAAACCATATAAACTGTTTGTCGTTACAACACAGTCACACCAGACATCCCAGTGCCCCCACTACAATTCTCCCTACTTTAAAACAGTTTACTCCATCTGTTGGTCCAACAATTAGTAGATCTATACAGAACAGGAGGTATAAAAAAATTATAGTTATTACATAGAATATTTTCATTAACATTAACATTGTAGAAAATATAAATGTAGAAAATAATAAAAAGTAAAAACTGAGATTTGGCTCTGCTGCCTGGCAATTAGTCCAGTCCTCACAATGTTAGACAATAAGCTTCGTCTATACAATGTAAACATGAACCTATAGGCTCTGGCTGCAGCTTTAAGCCTCACAATATCTGCATCATGGCCTTCAAACTGGCTCCCCAAGATTTCCTTCTATACATTTTTTAAATATAAAATACTATTTATACCATGGCTTGACTGAAAACTTGATGGTTATTATTTACTGAGAGATCTGCATTTATATGGCCCAGTATACCCAGATAATCGACATTTAAATTAAATATTTAATCAATATTCAATGTCAGTCCATTGCTTTCCATCTTACATTACAGAGGTGTAACTAAACCTTGGCGTAGAAAGGAGATTATCACTATCACTAATGATGTGACCTGAGTTTCATGTTGTGCATGCAAATATGAACGCAGCATGCACGACAGGGTTAACTTTTCCAAGCAGAAATGAATGAACACTGCTGCCCGTTGGTGTTTATCAAACGTAATGATTAGTTGTATTTCACTCTCACTTTTATCTGGTACAAACAGCCCTGGAAGACAAACAGAGAGACAGTCAACTGTTAGTGAGACAGACAGAGTGGAGAGAGATCAACTTAACGCCAATGTTATTTACTGACAATAAACTTGGAGAAAAAGTGATTCCTGTCGCCACATTCACTCTCATGGTTCTTTTTCTGAGGATAACCTGTTCATCTGCTCATCAAAGATGTAAACATTGACACTTGCTTTGACTCGAGGGGGAGGTGGGGCCCTTGCTTATTTGCAGGGCCCTATGCAGTGTGCGTATAGGGCGGTCCGACTCTGTTATCATAAACCCTACAAGAGTAAAAGCTTTCAGGATGAGGACTAACCATTGTGTTTGACAAATGTAACGCATCTGGCTAATGCAATGCTCTGTAAATGTCCCCAAATCTAACAAAGAGCAGGACAGTTAACCACCCACCTAGAGCCGGAGGATCTGTCCTAGGTTTCTGCCTTTTAACAGGCAGTTTTTCCTTGCCCTTGTCGCCAAGTGCTTGCTCATGGTGGTACTGTTGGGTCTCTGTAATTAATGTTAAAGAGTTCGGTCTACCTGCTCTATTTGAAAAGTGTCCTGAGATAACTTCTGTTATGAATTGGCGCTATACAAATAAAATTGAATTGAAATTGAATTGAATTGAATTAACTCTAAACGCCTAATAGCTTCCAAGATCAGCTACTGTACCACACACTGTATATGTGTATATGCTAATTATAAACAGGGCATTTTCTATTTTTTAGCTTAATATGTAACCCTACAAACTAATGTAATCAGTTAATGATGGGCTCCTTTGGCTCAATTGTAGGTTGGCTAGTTAGCCAGGCACAGTCCAATTGGAGATTTCACAGCAGAGATTTTCACAGGGTATACCCACTTCTAAATACCCTCTGACGTGCTTCATTCAGTTCTGCAGGCTTAATGTTTTTTCCTAGGATGGCAAAGGCATGATCATTGTCCAGTTTTGGAGTGGAGAAAGGAATAAGGAAGACTTCACTCAAAATGCATAATTATTTAGTTGTCTCACCTGTCTGTGGGCCAGTATTGATTCTTCTGTGGCTAATGATCCTTACACAATGAGGTCAAGCAGCAGATGTTAAATGACGATGTGCAAATACTACTGGACAATTTATTTGATGAGCTAAATATGCAAGAGTGGTCTTCCATGTCACTGTTTATAATATATCATCATCCTTTGCTGGACAAAATTAATTGTGGAATAAATTAGGACTACTACACCACTGGCTTTATTGACCTTCTATTACTTCTATTAGGCAATAGAGATGAAAGGTACATTTGTTTGCGGCACAGCAACCGTCTCGGCTTTGAAAGGCACCTACTGACTAGATATGGGTGCGACCAGCCTGCTTGAAAGTTGCAGCTCATGAAGAGCAGGAATGCAGACACACTGTTAAATATATCCACATTAGTTCGGACATGTTTTCAGTGTGAATTGTTTTTTCATCTTATCAGTCCTCCCCACATCTTCCCACTCTTCCTGTAAAGATTCCGGCTATAAAAACTGCTGATGTGCTCAAGCAATAATTTGATCTCGTGCCCGCTAACCTGGACTCTCCCACTCAGGACAGACTTAATTGTTTTGCATCCCACTTCTTTACTATGCAGTGAGCGAGGGGTAGCAGCAAGTGTTTATTTAAATGCCTTATAATCGTAAAAGGTGTGTACTAAGTTGCATAGCAACAGTATCTTACTGTGTTGTACAAAATATATATATATCTGAAATTGATCTTTTAAAGTTTTTGTCTGTTTGTTACAATGCCCATGTGCTATTATAAAATGCATTTCAAGTGACTAACACGTGGCGGTGATGAGGATTCATTCATGTATATGTTACAACAGGACAGCACCGGAAACAAGAATGCTCCGAAACTACTGAGACTGTGTGTGAACAATGTCCTGAAGGCACTTACATGGAGAGCTCGAACTACTATAAAAACTGCTTCTCTTGTAAGAAATGCAAACCAGGTCAGTAGCAGCTCTGTACATCTCAGTAAAAAAAAAAAAAAAAAAAAATTTAATTAATTGCTTTTATTCTTTATTCCTGCTTTTATTTTTTTAACACATAACTGTCTCTATAAGTTAAAGGTTTACAGAACCTCCAGAACTGCACCTCTACCACAAAGTCCAAGTGTGGGTGCAAGCCTGGGATGTTTTGCATTGTCGGATTTGATGACCCGTACTGTGATGAATGTAGAAAGTACAAGCCATGCAACCGTGGTTATGGAGTGTCCGTGCAAGGTACAGCACCTGCTACTTTTTAATAGTCACCGTTTATATGTTTACCATACATGTAATCCAAACATATTTTATTTTAAAATGTAGGGATAAACCCTTTGATACATGAGCCATCAAATTTTTTCGTGCGGGTCTCATATATATCATCGCCAATTGCATGTGTCAGCAACAGAATTACAGCTGGAAGAGTTGGGACTTGAGTATAATTGTTCAGTTCCCAATCGCTTACCCACTGACTCTCAATCTTCACCATTGTTTTTATATATAGTAATAACTATGTAATCAAACTAACTGCATCATATCCATCGTAATAGTGTATTTTGGGTCTATATCAACCGCACATGTTGTCAAATGTGACTATTAGTTTAATCCAAAGTGAATCATACAGTTAAAATGAAATGTGATGTCTGATATTTTGGGTGTTGTTCTCAGGGACCGCTGATTCCGATGTGAAGTGTGAACCGTGTCCCAATGGGACGTTCTCTGATACAATCTCCTACACGGACCGCTGCCATCCTCATACAAAGTGAGTGACAGATGATACCATCTGTATACAGCTGTTTTGGGAGCTCAGATCTTTGACCCCTCTCTCTCTCTCTCTCTCTCTCTCTCTCTGTTTCTCAGCTGTCATGGAAGGGTTATTGTTAGAAAAGCTGACGCTACCTCAGACACCGTGTGTGGACCTGAGGCTATTGCATCCAGCTCACGGCCCCAAACCTTAACAAAAGATCCTCACACTGCGATTGTGTTCACAACTGCAAGTACAACGAACGGCACAGTGTCAGTGACCTCAGACTCCAGGGCTCTACATGAAGTGACAGACTCCACACAGACTCCATCTGATTCAGATATATTCAGCCACTCAACAACAAGCCCACCACCAAGCCCAGAAACCAGTAAGTGACAGTAAACTGGGTATGGTAACTGATTTGGTGTTTTCTAAGCAGTCATTATGAGAGAACTGTGATCTAATAAGTGTTTAAACATCTCTCTCTCTTTCTGTCTGTGTGTTTACCTCGCTGTTAGCTGTCATCGCCATTGTCACTGGATTAATAGGCCTACTTCTTTTCATCATCATCATTCTGGCGTTATGCTGTAAACCAGTCTGGAAGAAAGGTAACTGTATGCTGTTTGTTTTATGGAAACACTATGTGTGTAACTACACTATATTCATCTTCAACTTGAAATAAAGAATGATAATGACCATTATTTTTCAACATGTTTATCAGGAACTGTTTGTCTCACATTTTTACCACCATCACTGCATGTTCAGTCTTTTTTTGCACAGACGCTGCAAAACTTCATCCTAAAGTAGATGCAAATGGAAATTGTGAGACCGGGGATGAAGTGAGTCTTTCTTCACATTTCTTCTTGAATACCTTTGAATACAGTTGTGGCTGTACAGAATGCAGAGAATTCATCTTTCCATGTCTTTTAATTGCAGGTCAATCAGGGTTTTTTGGGGGAAACCCAGCTGACTTCATTTAAAGTAAGCTCACCAGAACAACAGCTTCTGCTGAAATCAGAATCCTGTAGTAGCAACAATACTGAACCTTTAACCAGAACAGATGGTGACACCATCTACGACTCCACCTGCCCTCTGCAGACAACAATAGCTCCTAACAATCCACTTTCTCTTATGTCGGAGCCCATGTCTTTACACTCCAACATAGAGCCTCTTACTCCCCAGACCAGCCTCCCCACACAGTCTTCCTCGCAGCCCACCAGCCCACAGATCATCAGCCCCATGACCACCAGCCCTCACGTCAACGTCAACATCACTTTCAACATAGGCGGGACGCCGTCGATCATGTCCACAGACTTGATGCAAGTAGACTCAAAACTGCCCTTTGGAGAGGAAGAGAAGTCGTTTAGCATCCCACAGCAAGAAGATGGGAAACGATCACTGACGTCAGTGCAGGAGAGTACAAGTTGCAGCGCATGAGGAGTCATCGGCATGACAGACTGATGATTTGTTTTTCATTCATACACCATTGAAAACAATGTGACTGGCTCCAAGATGCACTTGTTTGTGTGTTTATATGTATATATGATATGCTGTAAATAAAGATGTGAATATTGTCTTTCTTCCAGTGGTGCAGAGCAAGTACAAGCAGCTGCACATAAAAAAGGGATATAAATTATGATGCAGTCTGCAGTCAGTTTTCATATTGTAGAGACTAGTATTGTAAGAGTATTAAATTACAGCCAACTGATCCCATATAAAAACATATCCTATACATGTTGTAAAATTTACAATTTGTGGAAAGTTGTGTATAATTAATACAATGTGTATTTTGTGTAACAGAATTATGATTTAATTTGTTAAGATTTCCTACTTAATACTTATATGTGTTGTATATTGTTGTCAGTGGTAGGGATGGCTTGATACCGCAACCTTGAGTATCTGCTGATACCGATCCATACCGTCTCTTATAAACAACTAAGTTGTTAGTAATACATTTGCATGGATGCACTTTGCTTGACCTAGCTATCTAAAACCATAATGCTCAAACTGTGAAACAAATATTCAACTTCAATGAAGGAAAAAATACCTTTATGGAATAGTTTAGGCTCAAGCATCGTATTGGATTACACTTTTTTCATCCAATCCAGTGATTTTGGCCAGTATTGGATCGATACACATACTTAGTATCGGATCAGCACATCTCTAGTCAGTGTTGGCAGGAAAGTATTTTGATCTTTTATCCAAATAAGATATATAAATACAGTACAATAGTACTCATTAGGGAAGCTAGTCAGTGTTACATTGTTATGATTGCATTTGATTACTACTGATGCATTACTACGTAAGCAGTATTTTAATGTTGTAGATGGTCATTGCAGAGCTAATTTTAACAGCTTTAGGTATACAGAGTATATTTATTAAATTAAATAAAATCACAATGTACTCTAAATAGTAGTGGAGTAAAATGCACAATATTTCATTTAATTAAATGGAAATAAAACAGGAATACGTCAAATTTGTTGTTTGTTGCAAATGTACAACAATAATGGTAGTTAAGATACATAGAAAACCTTTTATAAATTATAAAACTGGTGTCATATATCATGTAGACTTATTTTAAAGACATACAAAAGATGTACTTGTCAGTGATTTAGTACTGCACTTCTATGAAGTTAGGGGCTCATTAAACAGATTTTATAACATAATTCTTACAATGGTACAGGAGTATTCTTGCTCACCACCAGCATTGGGAAGAATATGGTGTTTTCTGTGGACGCTGCTGACCCCTGCTGGTTAAAGGCGGGCACTGCAGCTTGTGGAAGACCCTCTCGCTCGGGGTTATAAAACGTTTAAACACTTACGGGTCGTTTTGACACCAGTTCCGACACTTACTCTGATTAAAGCCAGACATTTTCTCATCCGGATCCGGTCGCTGTTGGTGTATTTCACTGTGTTTGTTTGTTGTAATCGAGGTAGCTTAGCAGCGATGCTAACCGGGAGAATGAGAGGAGAGGAAGTCTGAGCCGCTCCATTTCTAGACGGGGACAAAACTTTAAATCAATGTGTTTTTTAAGCTTCCTATTCACTCCCTAAAGTCACTTAAATTCTCATATTAGAGTTAAATTAACTGTTATTCCTTTTCTTAACGTCTTTATGGACGAACTGCAGTTATGTCGTAAATATTACGTTTGATAACCCCCCCATCGTTCAGCGCAGTTGGTTGCGTCTGTTGCCGCTGTGTGTTGCTCTCCTTCCTGATAGACACTCGCACTGGAGCTGCTGAAGTCGCCACAGAGAGCCTGGTGAGTTCAAGCTTTTATATCTTTATTCCTATCCATTCCCTCGGTTATAAAATGTCATATTCAGATACCTATACCTCTCATGTGCTTCCCTCGGACCCACCTTTTTAATATGTAGCTTATTAAATGAGTGTTTTGCCCCTTTTTGTATGTGTGTGTGTCTACCCCCTCTCTCTCTCTCTCTCTCATCCTCCCGCTGTGGCTGGCGGTGTCGTGGTCCTGGTGGGTTATGTTTACAAATCCAGCTTACAAGCAAGGTGGAAGAAGCCAATTAAATAGCTTTTATGCTGAGCTGCAGCACAGATGTTGGCTCGACAGTTTGTGGTAGATAGTAAGAATTAAAAGAAGCTAAATACATGCAGTTGAATCCTTTTTTTCCCCCCATAAGGGAATTTAAAAGGCAGCTTCTTCACACCGGGATAGGAGGAAGACAGCCGCGGAGATAATACCGCTGCAGGTGTTTCCCTGTTTCCCTGTTGCTTGGTGCAGACAGTTAGCTGTGGAAATCAACAAATCCTCCACAAGGAAAGGGGGAAGAGGATGCAGCAGGGCAAGGTGGAAGGGAAGTCTGTTTTTTAATAAAAGCAGCAGCATATTCAGGTGTTTCCTCAGGTGAAGGAGGAAGCTAACAAAGTGAAACTAGATTGCATTGGATTTCTTGTGAAAGGGAAATGGAACTTAAATGGAGTTTTAATCTATTGTTAAGAAAGTGAGAGGTTACAAGAGAAACATATAGAGGACATGTTGCATATTAAGGTGGTTTGATCAACAATGCTCATGTCTTCTTTGTGTTTAAGTGCTTTCAAAAGGGACTTAAGCCTACTATTCTCTCATTATTCATTCATCTGTTGGTTGTTTTTTCAAGAAATTAATTTTTGGGTTAAGATGTTCAGAAAGTTGTAAAAAATACCCATCAGATTTTACCACAGCCCAATGTGGCATTTTAAAATTAGTTGTTTTGTTTGACTGATGGTCCCAAAATCTAAATGTAGGTAATATATAGTCGTAAAGATGAAGAAAACAAGTTTTAGATAGGCTGGAACATATGAATGATTTCTTATTTTTTATGGTTTTTATTATAATTAATTGGTTGCTGATTGATTTTCTGTTGATCCACTAATTGATTTTAAATTGTTAAACCTGTATTTTCATACACAGTTTTGAAATCTCTCAGCGTGAAATTGTCTGTTAAAAGGTCTTGTCATTGAAGTCAGTTTTGTTAATGTTTAACCAGAATAATCTGCTCCTGTTAATGATTTCTCTGTTATAAATGTATTAGTCCATACGCTAGGTGCATTATAAACTATTTGTGGCATCTTACTGTTGCTATTTGTGATATTTCAACAGACAATTAAAGTGAAATCCCAAGATTCTTCTCAGTCGACTCCCCGCGTGACAGTAAACCACTCACTTGAAGATTAAACCAAGTATACCCCCGCTCCAGAGAATTGCCCTCTTAGATGCCGCTCAGTCTCCGTGTTTGCAAATGGCTTGCTGTCTGAAGGACGAGCTACTCTGTTCCATCTGCCTCAGCATCTACCAGGACCCCGTGAGCTTTGGCTGCGAGCACTACTTCTGCAGGAAGTGCATCACCGAGCACTGGAGCAGGCAGGAGCCTCACGGAACACGGGACTGCCCCGAGTGCCGGAGGACCTTCACTGACCCTCTCCTCTCGCCGAGTCTCAAGTTGTCCAACATTGTGGAGCGCTACTCGGCCTTCCCGCTGGACGCCATCCTCAACGCTCAGAGGAGCTCCTACCCCTGCAAGGACCACGAGAAGGTGAAGCTCTTCTGCCTCACTGACAAAAGTCTGGTGTGCTTCTTCTGCGACGAGCCGGCGCTCCACGAGCAGCACCAAGTAACCACTATCGACGAGGCTTACGAGGAGATACAGGTCAGTTATAGCACGTACACTCTTGACAGCTCATTAGCGAGGGTGAGGCTGACATTTTCTTAAAACCATCATCACCCTGCGCTACATTCAGGCAGTTGTACTCATTCGCCCCGTGGGTGCTGCCCAGACAGTTCAGCCTCAGTCCTCCACTACCACAGAGCAGCTCCCGTGAATCATTTGGGGATTTAGTGCTTTGCTCATGAGTACTTTGGGGTGCAGTGGGTGTTGAGAAATGAAACCCTGATGCCCACATTATCTAGCTCATCTGGGAGTTAAACCTGCCTTTAAAATTGTCTGTAATGGTTACATGACCAATTTAAATTCTGGGAATATTTCATATGAAGTACAACAACAAATACAACAGTGATAATGGTGAGATAAGTGTCATACTGGTGTTTTAGATTTTAGATAAATTAGAGAAGTATGTGTCAGTGAAGGGGTTTTTTGGAGTAAGGAAGTCGAGCAGATGTAAAGTGAGAACGAAAAAAAGTTTTGATCAAGAATATTTTCTGTGACAGTGACTTTGAGGATTCGAGCTTTCTTCCTAAGCTTGTATCATATGTGTTTACACTGACTCATATTTTCCACATTAACAGGAATGGTGCAGTGTTTGCTCTCCTCTCAGTGTTTGGATAATTCAGTTCCCACAGAGCCAAAATCCAATAACTGTGAAACAAAGCTCCTAATCCCGTTCCTTCTTTGCTCTAGTATGCAAAGAAATACATTCCAGTCTAATTTTTCTGTAGTCTGTCTCATTTCTCAAGTCTGCTGTTACCTACTACTATGCGTCTACTATGTAGACATTCAGACTTGACTCTATGTAACATGAAAACATTCGGTTTCCAATTTTCTTGGCAGACAGCGAGGTGAACTTTCTGATAAGAAACAGACCAAAGTGTTGATGGTTAACACTCAGCAATGTGGATTTGAAGGGTTTACACTCTCCCATTGCAGCTCAGACCACACTGAGTGTCACACTAACATAATCTGTTTGTTGTAGAGTTTCGGTGATCCATAACTATGAGTGTAACGTTATACTTTCATCTTTGCTTTATGTCCACATTTTTAAAATGCCAGACTCTGTAACTCTATTATCCAGAGTCCTTCCTTGCAACCATATCAATGAGATGGCCTCAGCCTTTGACTATTCATTACACTGACCTCTTACACTCCTCTGAAACTGTATCTTTGACACTGCCAAGCTCATTTTGCCCTCACTGCTCTGAATTGGTGAGCAGGTTTTATATGCAGACTGCAGCTGAATTATAAACGACATCAGATGGAGAAACAGTGAGACAAAATTGATGAATGACATTTGTTTTGTAACACTATGGATGGCTGAGAATTACTTATATTAGAACTAAAGAACGGAAATACCATGCACTCACTTAAGTTGCTGTTACATTTAATTACTATCCAAGGAAAGATTGTTAAACTATATTTATGTTAGATTTATATTTATAGTTCTTGATTTTAGGTCATTTTGTACAGCCCAACATCTACTAGCCTGGTTACAGACTACAAAAGCTGACAGCATCTGTGATTTTTCAGAGATTGAAGTAGGTCTGGTGTTGTGCTGATTGACAGCTGCTGGAAAAACAACCAAGCCAATCAGAGCTTTTGTAAGCTGGATTAAGAACTGGGACATTATCTTTCTATGCCAGAGCTCAAAAAATGGCCATGGAAATAGTGACAAGTGTGGATGAGACTGCGCAGCTATACAGGTTGTATGTGTACTTACAATAGTAACAACTGAACTGAAAAACAAAGTTGCTTTACTCTCTCATTGGTTATTTATCTAAACCACTGATTGCATTGGACTTATCTGACATTACCAGTCTCTTTGGACACAATGTACATATGATCCATCACACCAAACCTTACTTACTCTGTAGTGGTTCTGTGTATTTGTACGTTATCGTTAGAAGCGCTTGTTATCTTCCTCAGCTGACTGATTTTGTATTCTGTTGATATTGTATTTCTGCACTTTGCTGTTCTGGCACCTGCACCAAAACAAATCCCTTGTACACATGTGCTTGGTGAATAAAGTCTGATTATTAAAAATTGGAAATCCAGTCTAATTATCAGGCTTAATATCAATTTCCTTTAAATATTATTTGTTTTTAGGTAAAGAATCCTTAATTTTTTAACTGGATTATAACCAATTAAGTCCATTGCGGTGGCTATGAGGAGGAAATGAATTCAAACATGAAGTAAAAGACGAGTACAATGAATTCAATTAATAGATTACATGTAAACATGGTGAAGCGGTTGGTGTGGAGCTACAGTCGTGTCCTTCTGTGTTCTGCATTTAATGTAATTAACAGCGCTGTGAACATCAATGCTGTCCTCCTTAATTTTCAATCAGGCTCTGCGCTGGAAGCTTGAGAAAGGTCAAAACTGTGTAATCTTGGAGCAGAAGTAATTAGGCCCAGCACAAGATGTTTCTCTTTTCTTGGATACCAGCTTGTCCCTCTGCTTGGAGCTCTTTTCAAGGCGGCGATCTGGCATTTTGTATTCTGGCAGGAGCTTTGGAGGCTTCCCAGATCTACAATACTGAAAGAAAGTATGAGTACACAGAGGCCCCATAGGAAAACAACCAGGTCCCATGATGAGCTGGGCATAATCACTTTTTTAGTCAAGTGGGGTGGTTTGTTACTCAACATACCATCCTTACAAAACAAACACAAACAACAGAACGAGTCAGTAGATGGTGTTACAGTTATTTCCTGTCATGTTTGTTTGAGATCACAAAGTAAATTTTGACACAATGTGTCATCTGTCACTGAGAACTTATTTTGTTGTAGGATGGAGCCCATGTAAGTAATGTTATTAATCGAAGTACAAGTTTACTTGTAATGCCTTTTTCTCTCCAGTGAGCAGACAGGAGCTGTGTGTCAGATCCAAACAAATGTGAGAGCTGTGCCTGAAGGCAGAAACTTCACTTTTAGCATGAGGCTCAACAATGCTTAACTAAAGTGCCAAAACAACATGGTGAGGATGTGTTAAAGTGCAGCCGCAATCAGCTCCGCTGTTGAAACTATCTGGACCAGAGGGGCTCAGGTCGTGCCAGCTTTGGTGGCCTCCCTTTAAAATGAACCTTAAGAGTTTTTGTAGGGTGGGAACGTTTGTAGATGAGGGGGAAAGGATTTGGTAGGTCGAGAGCCAAAGCTTGGCCTTGTTGTGTTCAATTGTTTGACACTCTGGCACATGGGATTGGCTCAGACTGTTTCTGTTCCTCTATATGTTGCTCTGTCCACTGTTGGCGTGATATGATTCATCATGATTTGTGTGGTTCTGTAGAACTGTGACTCCTCTGTAAGAAGAGTCCACAAAGATGATTCTGCTTAAAATTGCCAAGTATTCTGTGAAGAGTCATGATTTTGTTCTTAGGGAAAAGCCACAGAAAACATACTGATGTCTGAGTAATAATGGCTGACTATTACTGTCAATTTTCCCAGCAGTGTTTGCTTTTAGATTACATCATCCTCTCACCTCATCACTTGCTAGAGGAGCCAGATAAGGCAGACATGTCCTCCATCACCTTGTTGTTTCTGAACACTGACAATTAGTGTTTCACAATCAAAGTCGTAGTAGACCAACCCATCCAGTGGTCCACCATCATGAAATACAGAAACATAAAAACATGTCCTGACCTGACCCAGAACTGCTGTATGAGTTCCATCTCAGGACTCTCTTGCCGCATAGATATTTTACATACACATTTCAGTATTCAAAGCTTTAGACTTGATATTCTCAAACAGACTGACATCAACAACACACCGCCTTAACTCTGTGTTGACAGTGTGTTTGTTCGGCCAGTGACGAGGGGAGTCCTTGGTTGGTCTGTGGCAGGCTGTAATCTCCTTAGCTTGGCATGTCACTCGGCTGACCTCAGGCTGTGAGTCTTGTTGCTACGTTGAGAGCTTTACCTCCAGCTGATTTGCATCCTTTACTCCCCGTAAACGCTCCTGCTGCCAAATCACAAACACATCCAGCACCCGACCGTCACATTGTGACACACACACACACAGGCAAACATTCGCCCGACACAGAATAGATTGCTTGCGCGTATTTCTCAACATAAAGGACATTAAGGTAGGATCGAGGAGGATTTGTCTGCGAGCCTGCCATTTGCTTCAGGGAGTGCAGCTTTCATCGGGAACTAATGCATTCTGATTAGGACGGGTTTTATTCCACCAATCATGTTAGACGGCTTTAAACACCATTTAAATGTAACGTACAAGAACAGAATCACTCTTAATGCAAAATTATTTCAACTAAAACATTCAGCTGAGCCCCAATCAGCACTAGAAATCTCCAGATTCTCAGTACAGACAATGCAGTCTGATCATTTTAATCCTCCATTATTTTGTTGTGAATTATTTTCAGCCTGTCGGTCTTACTTTGAACTCATTCAATGAGTTTATAACCAGAAATCCAGACATTCTTATCTGTCTGAGCCACATCATTCACCCTGTAAAGTACGTGCTTTGTGGTCTGGGAAATAATGCCTTTTTATTTTAGGCAGCGTGCTTAATGGTGATGAGATTACAGTTCCCTCCCTCAGTCATGCTACTTGGAGTGCTGGTGCCATCTTAAATAGAGGTTGGCTGGATCGCTGTAACTCTGACTGGAGCTGGACGAAGTTGTGCACTTATTATCACACCACTGTGGCCTAAAGTTGGCAGTCAACTCCTGCAGAGGACAATGTGGAGGCCACAGCAACCACTGCGCATAATTGTGATGATCCAGACTGTCAGTTGGCCGTGTGCGACCACAGTATTGCACGGCGAGACAGACTCTTCCTGCAGTCTACTTACTCTAGGGACGTGTTTCCGCTCTACTTGACAGCGGTGTAAGACCAGATAAGAAGGGAAATAAGACTGCAGCTCCTGGTTATCCATGCATATTTGGGGACTTAACTTTGTTCCAGAGACTATAGATAGTGTAGATGGTATAGCAGCAGGCAGCTGTGCAGTGATGCTGGCCCACGCAGCAGAAGAATTAAATGATTACTGTGGTGTTGAGTCACCCACACAGACCTGTCGCTCAAAGTGTCCACATGGACCTATATGCTGTCCTTGATTAGTACTTTCTAATACCTAGTTATTTCTTTCTTATCAGGCCACAAACACAAAGGTTAATCATGAAAACGTATTTGCATGTTCCTCGTCTGCCTCTCTGTAATGCACGGCAGTGTTTGAAAAGACAGAATGAGCATGCCGGCCTTTTAAAGCGTTCCTCTGGTGGTTTTAAAAACAAGGCTGTCTTTCACTCTCTGCCTGTCAGAGCCCAACCGAGAGCTCTCTCTCTCTTTCAGTCTGCCATCACCACGCATGGCCGTGCTGCTGCAGTAATGAGTCAGGCAATTTCAAGGGCACCCACGGCTGCCATCTCCCCTGTGGCTTGCCTCAGTCTGCTCTCCTTTCCTCTAGCAGCTCCATCTCTCTCTTTTTATTTCACCCCTCTTGCGTTGTCTACTCTCTCCCTCATTTCTAAGGTTCGTGGCCGTATATTAAATGCCACAGATGTTGTTTGGTAACCAATTGAGGAAGCTAGTTCTCACCTACTCTGATAATTTCCCACCACCCACCCCCAAAAAAGCGAGCTTGTCCAGCTTGGCGGTCAGTCAGGATGGTGTGGCAGAGAGGCTGCGGTCATGCGGAAATGGAGCCATGGGGAAAGACAGAAGAGTCATGTTCCATTAGAGGAGTGCTGGCATACTATCCTCATCCAGAGAGAGGCAGTAGCTCGTACTGAACGTATCACCGATACCACTGATGATGTTGGAGGCAGGACAGAGCCAGGCTGCATGTTTACTTCAGCTCATGCTGTTGCAAGATTAGTAGATAAACAGCTGCATTGATTGGAGAAAGTAGAGCTGGAGCTACGTCCATCACACAGAACATTTTGTCTTTTTTAGATGATTACTTTGGCTCGCGCTTAAGTTAAGTGAGTCAGATGATGGTACATCTGTTGTGCATTAGAACTGTTTATGTAGGCCTTCTGTACAGAGGAGGCTGTCTGCACTTTGCCATATGTTTTATAGCAAGTAAAAATGGTAGAAAATGGCTCATTTTAGTCGAGTGCAGGAAACATGCAGGTGAAATATGTTTTACAGCTACAAAGAGACCAGAGCCCTGTTTCTCAAAAGTATCGCAGAAGATCGCTAAGATGATTACAGAATGTATTTTACAGACCTTCATAAGCTTAAGCATTCCCAAAAACATAGTAACTTAAAATACTCTTACAAATGATCATAGACTAATGAGTACCTCCCTACCTGCTCGTAGACTGCTTGTCTTTAGATGGATTCTTATTTTGTATTTTGTTTCATTTTGCATCTGGATAGTGACAGTATAGAGAAACAGGAAAGGCAAAGAAAGAAAGAGGATTATATGCAGCAAAAGGCCTGGGCTGGATTTGAAGCTGGGCCGTTGCAGTAAGGACTCAGACTCAGCCTCAGTTTTTGTTGTCATCATGATCCTCTCCTTCTCATTTAATATCTTAATCTCTTCTAGTGGACTTTCTCCTTTCCTTTTCTTTGATTAAGGTGTGGATATTTTGTTATATACATTTCTGAAGTGTGGAAAAGGTGTATAAAACTGAGTCATACAGATATCACAGCAAGGCTGCATTAGCAATGACTGACACAAGTAGACACTGAGGGAAAAGATAACCCCGCCGGTTTATTAGGTACATCTAGCTAAGACTAATGCAGTTTATTACAACAGTCCTGTAATAAATTATACTGTCATAAAGGTTATAATGTTCTGTTTCTGTTTCTGTTCTGAATGATCATTGTGTATGGAGTTAGATTTGTGTCTTTATTACATGCGGGAAAATAAATGATCTGAGAGAAAAAAAAATGTTTGAGAGAAAAAGTTATCACACTGATAGCAATTGGTATGAAAACCTTTTCTATCAAATATTATTTTTTTTCTCTCAGATCATTTATTTTCTCGCATGTAATAAAGACACAAACCTAACTCCATAATTGTGGACGATATAGTTTTCAGTGCTGTTTAGCTTTGATGCATCCTACTGAGAGGTGTTTCTAATAACTAGTTTACCCTAAGTGTAAATGGGATAGGCAAAATAACACCTCTTTGAATAATAGGCCTCCGCACTACAGCCTTTGAAATGACCATAAAGTAGAATCAACACTTGTCAGAAATGGTTACTGCATTATCACTCTCATGAAGGTTGGATTTATTGCAGCACTGTTGTGATAGACGCCATTCATTTTATGAATGTACTGAGTAAACTGACAACTCAGTGTATCTTTGCTCAGCAATATTATAAATTACACAACCGCAAAAATAGCCACTTCTAAGGAGGTTTTTTGGTGGTGTAATTCATTTTCTTTAGCAATACACAAACTCTCACACACTCATACACACACACACGTCTCTATCTCAGTGATTCATTATAAATGAATGCATTGTACCTGTTGTGTGACATCACTAGTTGGACTTGTATCTGTCTTCCTGTTAAACCTGGAGGTCACAGGAGTGCTGTGCGTGCTGGAACTGGTCTGACAGGCAGGCCAGAGGGCGAGATGAAGGATTGACAGAGAGGAGAGATTTACTGGTCATCTTAGCGAATGAAAGGGGAAGTGCTGTCCTAAAAGTTTTGCGGCTTAAAGTGAGGCTTAATGCTGAGCCCGAGCCCCCCTGATGTGAGGCGGATCAGCAGGGAGAGCGGCCTGCACGCCAGCGACACCGCTATAAAGCTTTCATTCAGTGAAAAGGTGAAATATGTTGTATAAATGGTTACTTTTTCTCTAACTCCTTAGTGGTAGAACGGTCTTTAAAAAGTGGTGAATATGAGAGTTTTCGGCAGAGACAAGTGATTACAGAGCAGCTATTATTTAGGCTTCTCTGCCTTTTTAGTTTTGTCTGTCTGATGTTTGGGTGGATGTGAACTGCTGTACCCCTGCAGCCTTGAGACTCTGAGCCCCTCGTTGATTAGCTGGGGAATTAAGACAGATTATAGGCCATTGTTCTTGGGAGGGGGGGGTTTCTGGGCAGGGCCGGAGCAGGCTGTAATCTCTTGTAATGCCCCGTCCGTGATTTTCTGCAGATGATTTAATTAGCTGCTGATAGGAGTCCTCATCTACTGTACGCCTTCCAATCAGCTAGATCTGAACCCCTCTCTGAGCTAACCGGTCACTCAGAGGAAGAGAGAGAAGGAGCCTGAAGATGTCTGTCTCTTTTGTCTAAATGAAAGAGCCGAGCTGTATTTCTCTTTACCCACAAACCTGTGGTTTTCGCCCCCAGGCCAGGTGTAGAGGAACAGGAAATGATATATAGGCAGCCACGTGCTGGGAAAACTCTCACATGCTCAGACTCAGTGTAGTTTTAGCTGTGGAATTAGGAAAATATTTTGCAAAGAACTGTTGATTTGATTTGAAGCCATTCGTGTAATTAACAGTCAAGAGGAAAAAAAGCCTGTTAAATAATCAGTTTTAGTGATTATGTGTGGAATAGAAAACACCCAATGAAAGTGGTTTGGCCTGTATAATAACTGATATCCTCATTAACTATTTTAACCAACATAACTCCATAACATTAATGTGATGTATGGTCAGTTCGCATTGCTCTGGCTAGGTATACTTAGAGCTTGTTTATTTCCCATAATGCATTTGGGACGCATCTGGGGTCAGGCTAATCAGTGGGGAGCAGCCAGCTGTATTGTCTGTCCTCACCCTGGTTCCTCTACTCATCATCGCTCTCAGTCTGCACATTAACAGAGGTTTCCTGCTCCAGCAGCTGTTAACAGTTAAGGCATTTAGCAGAAGCTCTTTTCCACAGTGACTTACAAAAACTGCAGCTGTAAAACAAGTGAGCATTCGTCAAGCATTAAGAGCTAATGCTGCTGTAAGTTGTCAGACAGTTAAGAGGGCTGTGAAAAGCTCTAATCAGGAAAAAGTCAGGAAAAGAACATCCATCTGATCAGCACGCTCAATATTGAAGTGACATTTTTTTCTTTTCTTTAAAAAAAAATCAAAAAACATATGTCTTGGTGGTGGTTTAAAAAGAAAAGGCACTGTTCAGAGGAGCAGCAGGGGTGCTTGCTTGATGAACTAACCTCAGAAATTAAAAGAGTGATTCGGTTATTTTAATGTGAATGAGGAAAACTGAGCTGAAATGACAAGAGCCTGATTGAGGGCTCTGTGGCACTGAAGTTCAGAAGACAGCTGTCTGCCGCCTCTAACCCACTTTCATTTTAAGTATCGATCTAGATGATCACGCAGCACATGTGCTGTCGTTAGGCGACTTCATGATCGTATTGATTTGCTCCAAATCACTTCACAGCAGCACAGGAATTACTGTTTTATTGTTTGCTGACTGAAGTCGGACCAGAAAGAAAAGATTTAGCTGCTTTTGTATCATTCAGCCGTTTAACGTGTGGCCAGAGATGTAGCATTTATCACACGTAATCAGTGTTTTGTTTTAGAATTAGCTCACTTAGTGTGGATATAGTTTCAGCCATGATGATGTGTGGATATTTGCTAAAAGATGAGTGTTTTCTCAAGAGGCCGTATGGAGAGCGGAAGTCCTGCCCCACTTTCTGGTTAGCTTCTGCCCCACTAGCTTTCGGTTCTTCATGTATGTTGATATAGAAAATTTTGACATTGTGATTTTCTGACCGTATTTTAAACTAAATTGTGTCTACGGCTGCAGCTTTTTGAGAGCCCAGTGAAAGCAATTCTTCATTTTCTGTTTTTTGTTTGAAGTGCAAACTGCAGTGAAACAGTTTCTTGATCTTAATCATATCCAGTATACACCGTTTTGGAAGCCTGATGTGTGGGCCGAAAGTGGCTGAGCAGTTCCTAAAATTTGTTTTTTAATGATGATCCAGGCTACAATATGTAGATCATCGGAAATCATCAGGGGATTTAATAAAATGCAGACTTGACTGAAGGCTATACTTAAAATTCATGGAACTGTACCGCCGGTGTCTGCACAAACAGTCTGTTATTTTACAGTGTGACTTGACAGAAGAGGCATATATCCCAAATATTTATTTGATGTCAGGGGACTGAGTGGAAGAGAAGCAGACGCACACTTTATTTGGTCAGATAGAGCTGCTGGCGAGCTGTAGCAATCACGCCTGCGTAGTGCATACACAACAGCTACAACAGAATAGCTTCCAGCTGCACCTATGCCGGCAAGACGAAGTAGAGGCAAACAAATCTGTTTGTTATCCCTGCCATGTTCGTGTCGTGCTGGCTGGCATGCAACCACATCATGTTTTTTCACAGGGTGATTTATGCGCCTGACACATACTACATGGTTTTATATTAACAACATGCCGACTATTAGATGTTACACTAATCCTAAGAAGCTTTTTCTAAAAGATGACACGAGCTTGTATTTGGTTGTGGTGAAAATCAGCTGGCAGTCAAACATATCCAAGGGTCATTTTCAGGCTGTGTTACTGTTTACTCGGTGTGACCACAGAGTGAAGTGACTGTGCAGTGGTAAAAAGATAATAGTGGCAGCAGAAAATTCAGTTCCTCAGAGCTGTGTTGTTATGCCTGCATTAGAGTTTGGTTTCTGTGTGTCTGATTCCTGCATAGCCAGGTGGATCTTTCACATGTCGCTGTTTAACCTCTTCCACTCCAGCCCTCCCTACAATGAACCCAAAGTCTCAATAAATATTAAATGTGTAATAAGTACTGTGTATTGTTCAGGCATATCTAAATATTAAAGGGTTGGGGTGTATAAGGGCTTAGAACATAATGATGGAAGTATATGTATCATGGAATTTCCCATGCTCAATTATGTCTCATGAGTTGTTTTTTTTTGAGTTGATACTATTTGTCACAAAGATTTGGTGCAAAATTTAGGCATTTTTGACATGGTTGTTACTAATGGATGCCTTTAATCAGGCCAGTATCTTCACTGTACCATTAACACTGAGCCCAATACAGCCTCTGAAAGACAGTGCGCCCAGAGTGGAAGTGGTTAAGTATTAGACCTTTATTTGTCCCCGAGGGGCAATTGGTTCTGCTGCAGTAGCAATAAAAAACAGCAACAGCAACCCAGGGTGAGACACACAGATAAAAGATCTGCCACAAATACATAACTACACTCATAAAAACGCATAAATACAGGAGTAAAAGGTTAAGTACAAAGCCACAATATTTGTGAAAAAAAGAAATGAGAAACAGTCCTGGTTGGAGATGCGCTGATGCTGCCCATACTTCAGAGTTGAGCAGAGAAATGGCAGAGGCTAAACTAGTCTGACCCTTTTCTTTGGAAACTAGAAAAGGCTAAAGTCGCCAATTAACCTAACCTGTATGTCTTTGGACTGTAGGAGGAAACCGGAGCATCTAGCAGAAACCCACACAAAGAGAGTTCTGCCCCAAGCATCATTTTCAGGATTCAGTTTAATCCATATCTATACAATTTACCTACTCACCAACAAAGGCTTTCACTTTGATACTGAATAATTAATGATATATATATTTAGTTATTATCCTCTTTTATCTAGACATATGGTACCCGCTTAAACCAGTTTTACAAATGATTCCTTTCCTTTGAACGAATTGCAGATGTCGGTGATTCATGGGAAAGGCATGTGGTTTGTTTTGGTTTTAATGTAATCTCACAAGGCTAAAGGAAGTACTTTTTTTCTTTTTCTTTTTCTTTTTTATGTTCACGGTTTTCTTTAATCAGTTGCCTGTTGAGATGATGCACAACCCTCTCCAAGATTAGCATTGTGCTCTTGACAGGGTTGACTGGTAGCTCTTCAGATATGGGTTGAAACTAGTTGCTGTAGTAAGAATATCCTGAACTTTCGCCAAAAAAAACTAAACATTTAAAATTTTAACTGGCTGTCTGTCAAAAAACATTTCCAATGTCTGGAAAATTGTGTATATATCTCGGACTCCTTTTATGAATAGCTGGTTGTGCTCAGCCGTCAGGAGGAAACTGCCTCAGGACTGATGGTGAAGCTTCTGTCAAGCTGGCGACTCTTTACAAGCAGCAGGCTCGCTCTTATCGCTCAACACTTCTCAAATTTCCACTCTAGTGCCAAATACAAAACCCCTGTTCCGCTTAAATGGCTTGTCCTGCACTGTGTAGATTATCAAACTTAACACTGATGACACCGGTTTGTCTCTCTGACATCTAACTGCTTTGCTGCCCTGCTAATGCCACACACTCTGTTCTCGCTACTAGACTCTTGTAGACCTTCAGCAATTCAGATATCATGAATCTTTTTTTGTTTTAAGGATGAAGATATTAAAACTGAAATGCAGTGTTGTGTGTTTTTTTTACTTTTGCTGTTCATGTTTGGGGTAATACATTTGCATACTCTGTGCCCTTCCGCGCTCCAGGAAGTGGAGCAGAAGCCTCTGAGCATTCATCATTTACATGACGTGCCCTATATTCAGAGGACTGGAGGAGGCCGCCAGCATCAGCGCTTCTACTCCATCCCCACTGGTTTTAACAAATGTTTCCTGTAAAATACAAGTTGTACATGTAGGGTAGAGGGGGGCTCAGACCCAGGATCAGTCACAGCAGACATTTTTCATCTGTGAAATAATTGGTTGTAATGTGGACTAATTATTTACAAACAAATTATTATATTTGTGGACAAATATTAGACTATTGGGCTGAAACTGTAGCTGTAGATTTGAGGAATTGTCCTTCTGTCTTTATATGTTTAGGTTGTCAGGTAAATTTACTTTAATGGGAACTGAACTATTGAACTCAGTATTTATTAAACTAATCCAGTATGATGATTTGATGCTGTTTTACTTTTTTATATATTATATTTATTATTATCTTATTTTGGACTCTTCAAACAGAACACTTTTTTTGTGAAATTGTGATTGTGTTGCTATTTTCTGACATTTTACAACAACTGATTCACTTTTAGGGCTGAAACTTACTTAAATTTTCATGATCTATTAATTAGTTTTGTTTTGTTCAAGGGGCCCAAGGTGACGTCTCCAGATTTCTCGTTTTGTCTGACCAACAATCCAAAACAAAAACATAATCAATTAACATTCATACTTTTTATATTGAGTACATTTCAAAAGATAAAACCAGAGTTTGACATTTTTGCTTGACTTTCAACATAAAGGACCAGTGTTGAGGATTTAGTGGCATATAGCGGTGGAGTTGCATATTACAATACCCCCGCCTCACCTTCCTGTTCAAGGAGGTTTGGCATTAGGGGTGTAAAAAATGTTTTAAATATTGTATTGCTATTAGCAGAGTTGTAAACCGAGGGCTAGGATGTTGGATGTCACAACTGTGATAAATACAAATGAGCCCACTGTGGTTGCATAAAAAAGTAAGCATAAAATTACTATTAAAAAATTCATATATCGCAATATATTAAATTCTTTCCAATAGACGGCTGTATCTGGCATATGAGAAGCACAGTAGAAACCAATCCAGAACTTAAAGTTTAGCAGCACCCCAACCTGTCCTCTAGAGGAGCCACACATACCCACGTACTGTACAGGCTGTTCTTGTCTCAAGTTGCCTGTGTCTCTCTAGGACAGATGTTGGAGGTGAACAGTGTGTCTCTGTCCTGCAGCTTTCTGAGCCAGTCCTGCGCAGTCAGCTCAGCTGGTCTCCGCCTGCTCTGCTGGCTGAGCTCAGGCTGAAGGGACGCACTCGTCCCCCTGGAGAGGCTGCAGGCTCTGCTGATGCTAGAGGAAACGAGGCTGCGGGATGTAAGGCGCAGCTTGAGCTCAATTTGATGTCTTGGAACAAATATACCAGAGTTTCCAGCCTGAGACAGCAGTTTTGTTGTTCTGCTTTTTGTTCCTTTTCACAAGTTTTTGTTTCGGTTGCCACCCGAGGAGGAGAGGGCGGGGGCAGCCATCATGCCAGACTGACAGGTGAAACATTTTTGTGACTGGCTTCAAATCCTCTGGCCAACAGTTTAGCATAGCTCAAATAAATTAGCCTATGTTGGCTTATCCATGAAAATGATGACTTGTAATAACATAAGGAAACATTTTGAAAGACTGTGTGCTTTCACAATGTGTTGATATTCCCAGAGGCCTTTAGTCTACATTTTAATATTGCCCTTAATAGCAGAAAACAATGCATCAGAGATGAGAAAAATAATAACATTTTATAAATGTTGCACCTCAGAACACAAAGCTTAAATCTCAGTGAGTATTTCTGTGGGTGTAACATCAGTAGTTGCTGTTTGCTTATGTAGGTCTGCTGTTAGCTCTTTCCCTGCCGCCTGCGTCAGTGTCTTCAGGCAGCACATGGTGTGGCATTGAGTGCTGTGAAAGGGTCCCCGCACTGTGAGGACAGGGCCGCGCACAGGCGAGTCGCTTGTCATCATGTTTCAGCGGGACAACCTGCTGATGAGCTGGCCTGCACTCTTTCCTGTTGGTTTTATTTTTGTATTTCACTTTCTCCTAGCTCCTGTATCCCAGTTAGAAAACGCAGCACTTTTAGAATTCCACTTACTATTGGTCCACTAGCAATTATTTGTCTTGGCTCTCTCTGGCTCAGCTGTTTGCTGTTTTGTTTCATTCAGTTTCTACCTACATGTGCCATGTTTACTCTCAGCTGGATCTAGTAATAATGACGTTTAATCTTTCCTCTTGCTGTTCAACAAATTCATTTTATTTCCCACATGTGAACAGGAGTGAATATTAGACAATTATACACTTTATACTCTGAATTAAATCAATCCATAACAAAAGAAGATATATTGTTGCCATTTAGTTCATATTCACACAGACTTAAGGACCGTCCACATAAAGATCAAAAAGTCTAATAATAACTATAAATGTATCATTTTTAAAATTGTTCTAACTCAAGTGGTTGCTGGGATCACTTTCAGAGCAATTTGATGAACGATATTGTGGTATACAACTTATTAAACATAATGTAACATAATATTAGGCTGCAGATTTCACATAAAATTGGTGATTTTTACCTGAGACATACTGCCAAGTTGTCTTATATACTGATATAAAATTCTCAGAAGTATTTAAGTATTTAAAAAACAGTTTCTCAAATGTACTAGTAAGAAGCACATTTTCATAAATTGTTGTGTGCCATGGTGTTTGCCTTATTAATAAGGGTTAGTTCGAGGTTATTGTTGTTATAGAGTTATAATCGTTAGTAAGAAAGGTTCGCAGTATGACTCCCCTCTCAATACACACTGCACAGCATGCGGCGACCTTTGCGCTCCTGCAGCAAAAACAATAATGTTGCGTATTGAAGAGTTACAGCAGTTGTGTCAGCTATGCAACGGTATGGCGGTATATAAAAAGTCACACTGGAATATCCGTTCATCAGGTGTATCGCCCAACACTAATGGGGGAATACTGTGTGTGCACACTCGTCTGTTGCTTCCCTTATAATATCCAGGCTGATCACTTTGACTTTGTACCTGGGTGTAAACGTCAGCTGGGAGTGGACAACATATTTCAGACTGGGTCCATGTTAAATTAGAACAAGTCTATAAAGCTCACTGCCTGACTGTAACGGCTGCAGTTTTCTCACTGCTTTGATATTGGCTGGTGTCCTATTTATCCGCCCTGTCTGCTACCTGACAGAATTACACCCTCAGCTTGACGAAGGTTACGCCAAACTGTCCTTGTGAAAATAATTTGCAGTACATTGAGTTGTTGTGGGTGCTGCTAGGGTTTCCATTCTCATGATAAACAGGTGAAAGCGCTTCCTCTGTAAATATAATGTCTAAGTAGAATATCGGCTCTGCATCCCAGTCAGGAGATGAGGTGCAACTTTTCCGTGTTTATTTTTTCCCCCGTTATCAGTGCATGTGAATGAAATCACTGGAAGCCAGTCTTGTCTGTGTGTGAGAGGAAGTTCTCCACCCTGTAGGCTTTTTATTATTCATGCTGTGACACTGCATGTTGTTTTGTTCGCCTCTTCATCGTTGCCGGCAGTTTGAAGCCAATAACGCTCTTTAAATCCTGAACGAGCTGCTGAATGTAATCAAGCTCGCAGCTGTAAAGAAACTTGGAGGGATTTTAAGTCCCGTGCACATTTTTGAAGAAACATGCACCGATAGCGTATTATTTCATTCAGTTATTTACTTGTAAATATCTACCAGAGCTGCTAACATGACAGGAGAGGCAGAGGAAGAAGGCAATGACAGCAGGATGAAATGAGTTTTAGATTTATAATCCCCCAGCCGTGACCCCCATTTCCTGCATCTTGACGTCCTGGGGAAATGTCATGTCAGACTTGTGTTGGCCAGATGAGATGGACAGGAGAGAGACGCCTCCACACACTTGCACACTGCGCACACACACACTTACACTTCCCTGTCAGAGTCTCTGCTTATACCAGCATTCGTTTACCTGCATTTTGTTTTGGTTATTTCACATAATGCCCTCATGTACACACTTCCCCCTGATACCTAAGAATCACATCCTTATTCCTTGCCCATGTGGAGTAATGGTAGACTACAGCTGCTGCTTTTTCCCTGTTTCTGCTAGAAATGTCATCACAGAAAATCTCCATCTGTAGGATACCCAAAGGACGGTTTTTGCTTCCAGGAAGATTAAAGAGGATTATGTAATTGCACGTTATGGAGGAGGTTTTAGGGCCTTGAAGTGTGTGAAGATGATTTCACCGAGGTTGATTTCTGCTGTTTCTAAAATGCTTAATTTCAGCTTTAAGTACTGTACACATTCTCCTGTGCATTTAATTTTAGTGTCAAGTTCTATTCAGTAACAGGAACAGAGTGGGTATATCCAGTTTGTTACACACTGTAGTGCGGAGGATGATGCAAGAACTTCTAGACAATGTAAATCTAAGACTGTCTATTAAAAGAACTATTTTGCAGGTGATTTGGGGTTTTCAGAGATGTGTAGGTTCATGTTGATGCATCCATCTATTGGCGTGGCAACAGCAACAGTTATAGTTGCCCTTCCCTGACCATTCAGTCAGGTGACGTGCAGCAGGAGAGTGAAGGAGCATGTTTTCTCTGCCAGTCTGTCAGTGTTGGTCCATCTCGGTGTGTGGGAGTGGCCTTTGACCCACTGCAGACAAGCGTGTAGCGATGAGGCGGAAAGCCTGCTGAGCCTGCCGCACTCCTATCATTAGCATGGAGAGTCACGCTCCCCCACTGCACCAACCATTGTTTTCCACTGTTTCTGTCCTTGAGAAGAAACATGCTTCATCTTCAACAGGCAACATTTGCTCATTTTCAATTTAGCAGCTAATGATCGAGGTCAAGGATTTTCTGATGCATCACAGATTGATGCATGGCTTATTTTTGCCTTTCGGCTGATACCTTAGCCTTTTTTTCTTGTGTACTAGATGGTAAAATTATTATGTATTTTTCCTGTCAGGGGAGATCTATTCTGGCATTTATTACAGCCCGCTAGCTGAGTGATGGTTGTTTTCTTTGGCACGCTAAGCTGACAGTTCCATTTGGTGGATTTTTTGCTGCAGTTGGTGTTCAGTGGGGGTGACACTTTGTGGATCACAGAGAAGGTGTTGCACAGGTTACACCGGCAATGAGACCAGCAGCAGGGGTAGCTTAATGGGGGGGTTTGAGATAAATGAAGCTTGTGTCAGGCTGTTTCCTTTTTGATAAAAATTTTCAAAGCAGATAAAATGATGCCATTTTTACTGCCACACATATATTGTCATTTTATGTACAAAACTTTTGTCCAATACACAGTTTCTGTTTAATTTGTAGCTGTGTCTATAATTGTTTGTACTTCAGGCCCATTTTTTTGTTTACATTTGTATGTAATGGCATAATTCCACTGATGTTCAGTTGTGTGTCTTTTATGAAGTCGAGATTGTGAACTGACGGCTTTGAATGAGCAGAAATCCAGACTCTCTTTTCCAGATAGACCCTGAATGCTATTTTACCACCAAAAAGACTTTCTGCTTTCAATAGTCTGCAAGGGTTCAGGCTTGGATTGGGTTGAACCGGAATCCACATCACTTTGGGTCAGGTCGTATTTTGAAGGTCCTTCATGTATCTTTTGTATATTTGTGCTCGTAACTGTTCATACTTCCTCAACATACCTGCCGATGATTACTCATTCTCTATAAAAGGAGGAGGATAAGTTGAGGCCATGGTATTGAGTTTTTGTGTCTGTGTTTTTTTTTTTTTTTGGGGTGCTGCTATCTTGGTTTATAAGTCAGACTTGCAGCTTTTCTTCAATACACCATGCTTTGTTACCAATATTCTTTTATCCGCTCTGCTGTCACCTAGTTGTTTCAGTTATTTTGTTTATGACCCGAAGTAATCAACTTCAGCTGTTTTGTGCTTTTAACAACTGTTGGCATGCTAAATTGCTAAACTATGATTGTGAACATGATAAATATTATACTTGCATGTTAGCATGTAGCTAAGGTTGTCAAAAGTATCAATACTTTGATGATTTGTTTCGATACCGCATGAACTGATCTACAATCAGATTTTCAACCCAAGGCTGCACGAAGGAAAAAATGGGGTAGAAAATCGACTTATCCCTCATTATGTGTTCAGTGTGCAGGTTGTTAATTTCATCAAACGGCAAAAAATGATCCTATTTTTCATGCCTGAGACTTTCTTTTCCTTTTGCTGTGGTATTGAAAGAGGTATCAATGTTGTTGTTTTTTATAATGGTATTGTATTGAAGTTTAAAATTCTGGTACCATGACAACCTTATATTTAGCTCAAAGCACTCAAGTTCCATCTTCTTTCAACCTCACTTGATAACACATCATGTACCCTAATGAAAACTCAAACATGACCGATGTGTAACCCAAAAAGTCACCATTTTTAATTTAGATTTATTTTAAATAACAATTTGTCCCATCAACAGATTCAGGTTGTTGAGTGACACACTGAATCATTCTTCATTATTTACTCAGTGTAAAAGCATCAGCAGAGTACAAAGTGCAGAGCTGCACCTACCTTGAGTCTTGTATCCTCACGTCTTTTTGTATAAACAAATCTCTACTTAAGGGAGGGTGTCTGGTGAACTACTTCTGTCCTAAAACCTAAATCTGAGTGCACCGATGTTGTTGACACACGGGACCTGCATAAAAAAACTGTGTGCCATTCGTGACAGCAGCCGTCCCAGCCAGCTCCCACAGAGCCTCTTTCCTGCTTTGGGGAGACTTGGAGGTGGCTGAGCGATGCAGGTTCTGCCAGTGTGTGCCTGACTAGAGATGAGACCCAGTTTTCTCTGACACAGCCCAACATCTCCAGAGATTTCATTTTATCCCTTTCATATCTCGCTCTCCATCTGCCTTGCTTTTTTTGTAGCTGAGGCTTAAATCTTTGCTGTCTTGTAACCGAGCAGAGAGAGCTGTTACACAAATAATACAATTTAAATAAATATATTACAATTTAGACTCGCAAAAATGTCTGTCTGCCAAATATATTATCATTATTTATTTTTTATTTTTAGACATTATTTAAGCAAAGAAGAAGTGCACCATTTTAGCGCGTCATACAGCATTTAATGAAATCCTCCTAATACGTCGCTTAATTGAATGTAGTCTCTCCTGTGATATTGACTTCCAATAACCAATTACTGAGCTGTTGTTTGTTGTTGTTTTGTTGTGCTGCAGAGGGAGATGAAGGAGCAGCTGGCCACCCTGCAGGACAGTGAGAAGGGCCATACTGAGGCCCTGCAGCTCCTGCAAAGACAACTTACTGAGACCAAGGTACTGTAACATTTTTCATTAAAAAAAAAAAAAGTTAAAATATCTATATAGTTTATGAAAAAGAAAACAAATGAATCACAATCACAACTTCCCAGAGGTGAAGTGATGCTTTATCCCACCAATAGTGCAAAACTAGTCAGTTTACAATGATATTAAATAGAAAAGCAGCCAATCTTTACATTTGAGGAGCTGCAACCAGGGACTATTTAGCATTTTTGCTGGATAAACAGCTTACAATTGATCAATTAATCAACTAATTGTTTTAGCTCTCGGGTCTATAATGATAATTATAATAATTAATTATCAGCCTTCAAGCAAAAATGCCAAATATTCCCAAGTTCCAGCTTCTTAATTGTGAACATGTGCTTTTTGTCTCAGTTGATAGTAAACTAAATGTTTGGTGGAGCTGCATCTAACGATTATTTTCAAATTATTGATTAATAAAAATTATTATTATTTTTTTCTTAATTAAGCATTTAGTTTGTAAAAAGTCAGAAAATGAACATGAGATTATGCCCAAAGTGAGATCTTCAGATGTCTTGTTTTGTCTGATGAACAGTTCAAAAATACTCCTTTACATATCTTAGAATATTAAAAAATCTGAAAATATTCACAATTAAAAAAACAGAACCAGTTGATTTTATATTTTAGCTCTAAGAACCTTAAAAGACAGATTGATTATAAAACAAATACTACTACTACTACTACTACTGCTGCTGGGTCTGTTTTCAATAGACTAATCACTTAATCAACTAATGGTTTTAGCTCTAATCTTAGGGTTTTGGTCTGTTGGTTGGACAAGTGTGTTGACTATTATTCATTGATATTCTGACATTTTACAGATGGAACAGTTCTTTGAGAAACGAGGAAATAATTGTTAGAATTCCTATTTTGATTGAATTTATTTACAACAACAAATGTCACTGACCGTGTTGGATATCTACAGAAACAAGACGTCCTTGTTTGCATCTTAAGCAGTCAAATGAAAACCGTATTACTCACTTAGTCAAATAAGTTGTAATAAAAAATGTCAGGAAAATAAAGGACAGGTGTGGTAACGTATGCAGTCTTTCAGTCACTGATTATCCTTCTTTTCTTCCAGACTGATTTAGATTGACGGGTAAATTCCGACAGGTAAATTGGTTTATTGAGCACCTGTTTAATCTTGACACCTTGTTTTAATCAACGAACCATGAGCATCCGCTCGATATGTCAGTCCCACAACCCCCTCACCACGCACGCACACACACACACACACACACACACACACACACACACACACACACACACACACACAAATACGCACCCACAAACACACGCCTCTTCTCTCTCCTGTAGTGACATTGAAGCTATTGACCAGGAAAAAGGTTTCTGGCAGAGACGATGTCGCAGCCGTCAGCGTTATTTGTCATTTAGGGAGCGCGGTCCCCTTTTCTCCTGTTTTTGTACCTGCTGTCCCATGTCACAGCATCACTCATCCTTCTTCCTGACTTCTGCACTGCAGGGCCCTCCGCTGCCAGACAGAGCCAGGCCCCTGTCCGTTTCAGCCTGTCCATCGACTCTCTCTGACTGCTAGATGCAGGCCTTTCAGCCGCCCCCACTTCTCATTGGAAATCAGCTGATCTCATTAGATTTACATCCATTTGCACAGAGTGCTCTGGAAGAGAGCCACGCTGTGACTTCATTGATCTCTGATGCATTTAAGTAGCTGACAATGAAATGTCTCCCTGCATTTCTTCATCTTGCTAAATTTGAAGTTCTTTTTCTTCTTCGTTTTTTAGCTTATTGTTGTTTAAATAGTACTGCACTCATTTAGCATTGCATTCCTGTAAAAGTAAAAAAACAAAACAAATCAGAGTCAATATAGAAGAACCAGAGATGTCGTCTTTTTAAATTCCGTGCATTCTTGTTCTTTGTCAAAACCTGGTACCTACATTACCCACAATGCAACCCCACTGCTGACAGTTCGGTCAGAGATCCGGGTGTGATATGCTAATAGTGGCTAATGTAGTCTCGAGCTGCTAGCCTCAAGAAGAGATGAGGAGGGGCTACAGAGGTCTGCTATCTGCTTTCAAACGTGTAGTCTTCAGCTCCAGCTGATGCTGACTCAAGTGATGTCACTTGAGGCAGTTTATTAGATCTCACACACAGCTTCCCCCGGAGCCACAAAAGCCTTTTATTAACTTTAAGCTTTTTTTCCACATATCCAGTAGTACTCCTCAAGACCTGTGAACAAATCGTTGTTTAATGTTAGACTGAGTTCTTGAACTAAGACTGAGAAAGAATCACTGCAGCAGCCCTGTCTCGTTAAAACTGTATGCACCTGCCTTACACTCCAATTTTAGTCCTTGGCTCGTGTGTGCCTCCGTCTGAAGGATAGACATTGTGTCCTATTCACATGCCCACCGGGGATTCGCTTGATAATCACATGCTTCCCTGAAAGGTAGCCAGCCTCCTGTCTCCAAGGGCTGCAGACACCCTCTCTGTGCCATCACAGCCTGCCGGGGCCAAAGCAGCAGACACGTCACTGAGAGACTGATAGGTGGGCTGCTGCAGTCCTCCCCCCTCCTCCTAGTCCTCCTCCATACCGTCAGTTTTCAATTCCTAACTAGGCAGGAGGGCAGGGATACAGCCCACCTTAATGTCATAGCTCTCATGCTTGCTTGAAATAGTCATCTGAATAGGTTCCCACAGGCAGAGCGAGAATACCTTCCCCCTGGTCTCTGAAAGAACACGCCTGCTGTGTAATTAAACCTCAGATCACAGTTCCTAAATCCAGCTCCTCCTGAAAAGATCAGAGGACTGGTTGGATTTCCCAGCAGATAAAATAAACATTCAGTTTCATCTGAAATTCTTTTTAGATCAATTTAGCTGTGAGTCAGTAGTCATTAATTTCCTCTTGTTCTGAGCTGCTCTTTGATGAACACATGCTTGGATTTATTTTGAATCTGTGGACAAACACGAGTTTACACAAGAAATTTATCAGTAAAATGAGGACAGGTTCTGAATGAGGCCCAGTCTTTGCTTTTCTCAGAAGCTTCAACTTGAAAGGGTCCTGCTCGTCTCTGCGATTTTTACGGGGTTTCCACATCAACCCCCTTTGTTCTGTCTCTCTGACACTCAGACCAACACTCAGATGATGCATTCTCTTTGTTGTCCACCTCCCTATTTTTCCTCTTCAGCTACAAATCAGCTCTGTCTGCTGTCCCACTGCTTATCGATAGCTTCAGCTTCTCTGCCCGTCCAACGGTCTCGTAATCAGCCGTCTTCACACACCGGATGCCCTTAGCGACCCAGTCCTCATCATCGTCATCTTTTGGGGGTTATTTTTGTTACAGTGGGCTCTTGTTTGTTTCTCCTCACTAAACCAGTGTAAAAGCTAGTTTATTGTCTCAGTGGAGTGTTGCACGCACAATGTTCTCAGAGAGCCTCTTAAAATCAATACATGTACAAGCTGAATCAATGAATGAATGTTAATGTAATATTAACACAATTTAGAGCACTTTTGTAAGCTGTTGAATTACTGACCCGTGTCTAATTAAGAGTCAGGCTGTTGTGACTGAAACTCTCAATAAACCCAGCTTACTACAGTACAAAGTCTATTTCACAGTCCTTTAATGGCAGTTATAAATAGCCCCAGCGGAGGGTGATCTGTTTAGTTGTTTCTTTCTCTCACAGTAAGTAAACCAGCTCTTCCCTCTTCCTTTCAGTCCTCAGCCAAGAGTCTACGCGCGACCATTGGAGACGCGTTCGAGCGCCTTCACCGCTTCCTCCGGGAGCGTCAAAAGAGCATGCTGGAAGAGCTTGAGATGGACACGGCCCGCAAGCTGTCCGACATCGAACACAAGATCCAGCGCTACAGCCAGCAGCTGCGTGACGTCAAGGAGGGCATCCAGATCCTGCAGGAGCGCCTCAACGAGACAGGACGACACGACTTCCTGGAGGGAGTAGCCGTCACGTCTGAGAGGTGCTTCAACTGCCCCGAGTTTGCTAAAACAGTTCCACTATCATCACTGCAGTCCAATAAGAAAAGAAATGTGGTTGTAAACACATTGGCAAGAAGGATCAGGTTTTTATCAACTCTTAAAGTCTTGAACTGTGACATATTTGCTGTTAAAATTGCATGTATATAATAATACCTCACAACATGCCAATTGTGTGTTCTGCTCTTGCTGAACGTAAGGTTGCTTAAATTTTGGAGAAAGTACAGATTTGAGCAACAGCGTCAGCTAATCCCTGAACAGATGGTGTATTAGGCCAGAAATAAACCAGCTGTTTTGTTTAATCTGGGAGGAGAACTTGAGGACGATTTAATTGAACAGTTTAATATTTTACAGCAGATTAATGAGGTTGAATATAAAGCTAGCAAGAGTGACAGAATCAAACATTGTTTTCACAAAATACCACAGGGTTTTTTAAATTAAAATACTAAAATTCTTTTGGTACAAGCTTTATTTAATCTAAACTGGAGTTGGATGCTGATGGATGAAAAGAGATTGTAAATGTGGATTAGATGGATGGATGTTCACTCAGCCACAACAGTCTCTCAAAGTGAGACTCTCAAAGTACAGAAATGTGGCATTTGTGTTGGATATTGAAAACTGTCAAGAACTGTTACAAGTATTTCCTATATGTATATGTATATATATATATATATGTATATGTATCAAGTATATATATATATTTTATTTTTTTATTCAACCAAAGATTTCTACGTCATTTTTGGACAAGCCTGTTGAGTTTTATATGATGAGCATAGTTAGCTAGTTGCCCCAAATCCCATTTGATTGGATACATGTATGTATATTTTAATGTTTCACAGGAAGAGAAAAGAGATTTTTATATATTATACAGATTCAATTCATTATTTATTTATTTATTATAGTAAATATTATTTTATCAATACATTTTACTTATAACAAAAGGTTAAAAGTTAACACGGGTACCCAGGAACTTGGAAAAATATTTTTTTATTAACTCCTTAGTCCTTAAGTGACACTTTTGAATTTCTACAGAAGAACAAAACTTGTACTGTTGGAATTGGACCCAATGAATGGTACTTACATAAACACTGACATATGAATTTATCTTCATTCCTAACACTTAACCTGATGTTTCTGCACAAATGTATAAGGTCCCTTATTCAGCCTACTCTACTGTTCAGGATTTCAGTGTGTTAAGCAACCCACTCAGCGTCTTGCCTGAACTCTGGACTACATGTAGGAGTGCACTGAGTGATTCATGTGGAGGTTCATATTGAATCATATTGCAATGGTGTTAGAGTGGAGCCCTCTCCTTCTCACTGATGCATTCATCTCTGTTTCTGGAGATTCATGAAGCAGTTTGTCAGCTGGTAAATGTCAATAATGGCACATTTCAGTGACACAAGCCAGAATAATTACTTGAAGCATCGACATTGTGGGTTGAACAAGAGGCAGCATTCTTTGGAAAATGCAGCAAATTGGATTTAGACTGTTATTGATCTGTTTTTCTGTCCCAGGATTAAAGGGAAGATACATGAGACCAATCTGACGTATGAAGACTTCCCGACATCCAAGTACATGGGGCCCTTGCAGTACACAATATGGAAGTTGCTCTTCCAGGATGTCTCACCAGGTATGTGAACATGACTGGAACGTGAGATTTAACTCGAACATGCTGGTTAGCAAATGTACAGCTTCAGCATTGCAGGTGTTAAAGGAATAGTTTAACAAACATGCTCTTGCAGAAAGTTAGATGAGAAGATCGTTACTACTCTCATGTCTGTCTGTTAAACATAGGACATAGCTTAGCATAAAGGCTGACCCAAGCTAACCTAGCTCTGTCCAAAGGTAACAATATGTGCTTACCAGCAGCCTTTTAAAGCTCACTAATTAACTAATGAACATGGTATGGCTCTTCTGTTTATTTAATCTGTGATGATGTACAAGTGGCAAAAACCCAACATTGTTGTTTACAGTTTGGTTTTTGTGCAGATTAACCACACAAGGTATAATGTGTTCATTAGCTAGCTTTAAATGTACTAGTAGAAGGATTTTGTTACCTTTGAACAGAACCAAGCTTGTTGTTTTCTCCTGTTTCCAGTCTTTAAGCTAAGCTAAGCATCTTCTGGCTGCAGACTTGTATGTCTTCTTGTGCCTGGACTATTGCAGTTTACATGCCTTAGTCATCCTCAGCTTAAAGTCCATGACCTGAGATCCTCTACCAGCCTTAACTGAGGGACAACTAGCTATGGTAGGCTAAATAAGGGTGACCGGGCCATCAGGGCCCAGAGGCTCTGGAATTCTCTTGTTTTATTTTAGTTTGTTCTCATATTGTAACTGTATGTTGTTTTTGTTATTATCTTTGTTTTATTCCCATGTATTTTGTTTGTATAGGTGCTATACAAATAAAGTTATTATTTTTGTATTATTATTATTATTATTATTATCATTATATTTAATTTTTAAAGAGAGAGGCGTCAATCTTCTCATCTAACTCTCGGCAAGAGACCGAGTAACCATATTTTCCAAAGCTGTGTAACTATTCCTTTAAAAACTGGTTGATTATCTAATTTTCCCTCACACAGAGTGCAGGAACTAGTCTGTTTGCCCTGTATTAGGATTTCTGGGATGCTTTGAGCTTTTTTTCCCTTTCTGGATGGTGGTCGGACCTGCAAGGTAGTGATGCCTTTCTGTTTTTGATAGTGCCAAGAGGAGCTCTACTCCCTCTGCCCTACAGCCATCACTCACTCACAGGAGATTATTTAAAATAATGTGCTGAGGAATTTTTTACTCCCTCAATCAATTCTCCCATTTCAGCCCGCTGCCGGCTGAGGGGAGGCCAGGCAGTCTTTTGGCCTCCCTTGACTGGCTGCCAAATGGAACAATTGGTTACGATCCATCACCAGCGGTTGCCAGAGACGAAATAAAGACATTCCTCCCATCATCCCTCATCCCTCGCTGTCACTGATGGGTTAGTGGGAATAACTACCAGGCTTTTTTTTCCTCCCCCCTCTCACATTCAGCAGGAAAGATGGTTTCTCTACTGATGTGTGTACGCTTGCTGGCTTCTCTCTCTGACACAAAAGAGGCACTCAGGTTATGAAATTTTAATGACTTGTTTGTAACAAACACTGGAGATGTCATTGACTGGCGAAGGCATTGTCCTGTCCGCTGGCCAGGCTCCAGACATTTCACCTCTAGTTCTCCCAGCTGGTATAGATACAGAGGATCTGGAAAAATGCCTTCTTCCCCACTCTGCTTTATGTGAAAGAGAACGAAGAGAACAAGCCTTTATTGTTCAGCCTAATACGGTTCCCTAATAAGCAGACGTGGGTGCAGATTACTCCCTCCCTAAAAAACCACATAACTGCATAGAGAAACAGCCTCCTACCGACCTGTAGCCTGTGGAGCGAGCCGGAGCAGCTCCTCCCATCACTGTAATTACTGCTTCACTGTATTGTTTGCCCTCTTCGCGTGGTCTGATATTGCTCAAACTGAGCTACCCTATCAGACTCTGGAGAGCACTTGACTTTGAAGACTGTATTATATGCACAAAGGTAAAAACAGATTATTAAAAAAAAAAGTATTGCGGTGTACTCACACGCAGTCGCACTCGTTGCACAACTCCCATGTTTCATTTTCCCAAAATTGGAGTCGAGCAGCAGTTGGGTGTGCTGTATAATAACATAACATCAGTCATCTGTCACCACAGGGCATGGCTTTGATCACCTCCTCTAAGTCTGGAAGTATTGTAATATCTCCACCTGGTTGTTGGTCTTAAGGTTCCGCTCACACAATTGCGAAAAACCTATTTTCTCACTTTCCTCTGGTTGTATTTTGGTATTGAGATCCCAGCATTAAGGAGTTGGTTTTGTTTGTCCAGGTTAGAGATATCTGTCTTCACTTCAAAACAATGGTGGTGAATAAAATCTTTATGGAATACAGCAACATTTATTTTCATTAACAATGTCTTTACTCTGGATAATACACAGAGGGAATATTTCATTGATTCCACAGTGAGGTCGATCACCTGGACACTTGTAATGTAATTGCAGTCTAAGGCACATACATACCGTGTTATTGTAGCATCAGTGTGGATTGATACATTTCATAAAATGGCACTCTGTCTGTTCTGTGATACTTGTGGGTTTTTCCGTATTCGGATCAAGAGTCTAAGCGTAGAGGGTGTTGTATGTGCACAGATTGTAAAGCCCCTTGAGGCAAATTTGTGATTTGTGATGCGCCATATCAATGAAATTGACTTGACTTGAGTCGGACGAGCGATGGATGTCAAAAACGTTTTCTGTGGGACTCCCGGGTTGCTCACCAGGTAGAGCACGTACAACATGTCAAGGCTGAGTACTTAGAGCAGCGGCCCGGGTTCGAGTCTGGCCTGAGGCCCTTTGCTGAATATCATCCCCTCTCTCTCCCCTGCCGTTCCTGTCTCTCTCTACTCATTTGTCAAATATGTGGATTGCTTTTTGAGAGTGGAGGCAGAAACCTCAGAGACATATATATCTGGGGAAATAATACCAAAACCATTTTCAGTGACCTCCGGGTCGAAACATAAAATCTTCAGTATATATTTTCCAACCAGACAGTTTTTATATATATATATTTACTTGGGGGCTTTTATTGCTTTTTAACTGATAGTCACGGCTGAAGAGTGACAGGAAAGGGGGGAGAGAGAGAGGGGGACGACACGCAGCATGGAGCCACAGGTTGGAGTCGAACCCATGACCGCTGCAGCAGGTTTGTTTTTAATAAGCTGCCTGTGATGAAATCTTTTCAGAGATCAGTTCAAAACCTTGACCCCACCTCTCCTGTAAAGTAGCTGAGCAGCCTGGATGTGTTTACTCACTGCCATAGCATTAAACTGTTCACACAGCACCCGCAACAGTAAAGAAAAATGAGGCACTGAGAATGACACTGCAGTCCTCGCTTTTTCTGTTTGGCCAAGCTGAGTCATAACATATTGATGTGTTTGTTTTGGGGTTTTTTTCTACTTACTTATATCCATGACTGGCCGGTTTATAGAGGCTGACTGTTTTCTCTCCACAGTGTTCAATCGAAAAATGAAAGAAATGCTGACTCTTTGTGCTAAAACTGTCTCTCCCTTCACCTCCCTTTTCCTGTTTTCCTCAGTGCCAGCAGCATTGACCCTCGACCCTATCACAGCCCACCAAAGACTGATCCTCTCAGACGACTGTACCATAGTGGCCTACGGGAATCTCCATCCGCAGCCTCTGCAGGACTCCCCGCGCCGATTTGACGTGGAGGTGTCTGTTCTGGGCGCAGAGGGCTTTGTGTCGGGCGTCCATTACTGGGAGGTGATGGTGTCAGAGAAGACCCAGTGGATGATCGGCGTGGCAAACGAGACAGTCAGCCGCAAGGGCAGCATCCAGATCCAGCCCAGCCGGGGCTTCTACTGCATCGTTATGCACGACGGGAACCAATACAGCGCCTGCACCGAGCCCTGGACCCGCCTCAACGTAAAGAGCAAGCTGGAGAAGGTGGGGGTGTACCTGGACTACCCCAAAGGCCTGCTCATCTTCTACAATGCAGACGACATGTCCTGGCTCTACACCTACCGAGAGAAATTCCCCGGCAAGGTCTTCCCCTACTTCAGCCCGGGCCAGAGCCATGCCAACGGCAAGAATGTGCAGCCGCTGCGAATCAACACTGTACGCCTTTAAGAGCTATACACCTCTGTGGTCGTGATTGTCCTGACAGATGAATCCATCACTGGTGAATTCACAGGACTTGTGTAGGTTTCAAAAGATGTTCAAGAAATCAGTTAAAAAAATGTTTAATAGGGTGTCTGAAATGTTTATTTCTCTCCTTCAGTTCAAGAATTGTGCTCGATGTTGCTCTTAAAACCTGCGCTGTTTTTTGTGACTTGAAACGACCATTCAATAATGGCCTGCACTTGAGCTTCATTCCACATCTTTAAATGAGAAGATGACACTAAATGGAGACAGAGGGGACCCTGGGGTCCTCTGGGGTCTGTGGCAGAGATGTAAAATAAAAATGTAAAAAACAAAGTGATTTTCCCTCTCAAAGTGACTGTCCCAGGCACACCTTGCACACTCCCAGAGGGCACTGCCCTCTTTATCAAGCTCCAGCCTCGTCAGACTTGATGTCCCCTCTCTGTCCAGGCAAGCGTACACTGAAGACTGGTCACTTGTCTTCTCTGTGCTGTATAGTTGGCTTAGCTTTGTGTGTGGAACGTGATCAACAGCACTCTGCTCCTGTCTTTTTTTTTGGCTAATGTTTGGCCAGCAATCCACCCTGAGCTTGTCGAGTCTGTTTTATTTCTGTCCGAGACCATGATGTTGGTTCCTTCTGCAGCTCACATCCACATATGTCTGTTCAGTCTTTGTCATTGCAAGTAGCACAAAGCTCTTGTTCTGTGTGTGCACCAGCGATTGTTCATGCCACTTAAAACAAACTAAACGAATCAAAAAGTAGTTCATAGGCTGCCCATCCTTATCCACTGCCCTGTCCTACCCACATGTGGTGGGAAAGTCTGTTTGGATTGTCCAGAAATATGCTGCTATTGATGGAGTAAGAACTTGCATGTTTGTGTATTTGAGTATTAAGGGTTAAAAGGAATTTTCTCATCATGCTGGCTCATGTTTAAGCTTCCGCTCTTTCCCCCAAAATCACAAATATGCTAGCCCTTAGCATATACGATACCTGTGGGATATTTGTCAACTTCAGTGTTTCCAGTCGTTCTTTTAAAATCAATGTTATTTAAAATCATATCATTTATGTAGATGAAGTCGAGCTGTGTGTTTTGGGAAATGATGGTTATCAAGGGAAATTTGGATGGATGGATGGATGGATGGACTTTAGCACTAATATACTATTCCTATGAGACTGGCATTCCCAAGGCTGCTGCTGTGTTAGATAATGACAGAATCACTGAGAATTCCTCTGAGGCTCACCCATGTTTATTTCTTTGCCCCACGTGCCTCAAGGGCTCTTGTTTATCAGTAGTTGTACACAAGTCCTGCAGAATCTAAGAGGCTCCGGTCACTCAGCCAAGTCCAGCATACTGCTGTGTGTGTGTGTGTGTGTGTGTGTGTGTGTGTGTGTGTGTGTGTGTGTGTGTGTGTGTGTGTGTGTGTGTGTGTGTGTGTGTGTGTGTGTGTGTGTGTGTGTGTGTGTGTGTGTGTGTGTGTGTGTGTGTGTGTGTGTGGGGGGCGGGCATGTGCGGGTATGTTTGTACGGCCTGGTTCAGCTATAATTTTAAATCCAGCTTTGGTTGTACTTGATAAAGCCCATCTGGCCGTTAAAGCGTACCCATGCAGTGGCCAAAAGTGATTATGACAAAATACTTTGTTATCAGGTAGAACTTAACAGATTTTTCTTTGGTTAATGTACAACAGCAAAAAACAATACAAAAAGAACAGTCACCTCACCCTTAATTTTCCACTGTACATCTTTGCATTCGTACGTGTGTTGTCTGTGTTGTCTGTTTAAAAGAAAATCGGGGCAGTGCCCTTGTTTTTGTAGGATGTGATTCCAGTATTTGCAGTACGATACAAACGAGGGTCAAATGAGCATTTGCAAGTTATTCTTGGTCTTTGTTTTAGCTTGCACAGACCTGTAGGGGTCTGTTTTTAAGAAGGAGATCTGCTATGTTGTCTGAATAATGTTGCTGAATAAAACCTGGAACACGTCTTTTTACATCAGTCTGTTTTCTGGGATGTACAAACTGCAAATATATCCAGATTACCCAGTAAACCTGCTTTGTGAAACAGGATTTATATAAATATGTGTGAAGATAATAATTTAAAAAAAAGTTTAGACAATCAGGACAGTATTTAGTAATTTTACTTCTCCCCAATTGACCCCATGAATTGTCCCTGAGAAGTAAATCCCAACCAGCAGGTGCTTCATGCATGTTAAAACAAGTGCTCAAATCTGACCCCAGTTTGCTGTCTCCATTAAAGACGTTCTGTTTGAATATTAAGAAGGAGATTATTGTGACGTGGTGTTGGGTTACTGGTGGTGGTGATGACGCTAATGGTTAAAATGATCATGATGATAACTATGACACTTTTAATGATTATAATGATAATTGTGTCTTTTGATGATGGCAGCTGTGCACCCATCATTGTGTGAACACACTCTAGTGTGCTTTTGCTGCTGGAGGTTTGTGAGAAATGTTTTAATGTACAATAAATTACTGCTAAAATCTCTTTAACTTTGTCCTGGTTTTGGATGTGCATCAACACAGAGGCTGTAGAGCATCAATAAGGATGCACCAGTCCAATTTTTTCTCCCCCGCTACCGAGTAAAAATCCACCACCAACGCTCTCTTTTTTTCCCAAATTTAATATCTGCACGCTCCTCTGTGGGAAACATAATGGAATCATCTTTTATTGAGGTAACATGAGTCTGCACGAGCCGTGACTGAATGTAACTGATAGTGGAAACACTGAATTCTTCTACATTTAATGTGGATGAAGTCATGTCATAGCCAATTCCCGATCCATTTAGTGCAGAAACCGATCCGGTATATCCGATCAATGCATCCCTAGTTTCCAACCTCGGGGGTTCATAATCTCCAAGGGGTCACACTCTAGATCTGAGTGGTTAAGAAGTTATTAATAATGTAAGAAAGATCAAATAATAATTTATCTGCTACATAAAATGTGCTGATGTTTTCAGACCTATCTCATATCTTTTGAAAGGCTGGATGGTTTTTACCTCCTCAGTCTACAGCCATGCTAGCAGCTCTGTGAGGCTGTACATCGGCACAGTGATGCTTTGAGCTTAATGCTAACGTCAGCACAATGACAACGTGGACATGCTGATGTTTAGCAGGTTTAATGTTTACTGTGTAGGCATGCTAACATTTGCTAATTAGCACACAAAACACAGCTGAGACTGATGGGAATGTGATCATGCTTTGACTGCTGGCACTACATGAGAAGGTCAGGGGACCATCAAAGTCAGGAAGATTCATGCTACCATAATTGTTTGCACAAACCTTAAAAGCAATAGTTGGTATCCAATGGTTGGTGAGCTATTTCAGTCCGGACCAAAGCAGTTGATGGAGAGCCAGTTCCTTCCGTAGAGCCACTTCTTCTGAGGAGGCAGAAAGTACTCTTTGCTTCAAGTGCTGAAGGCTCATAAAAAAAAAACTTTACCAAGGGTTGATGAGTTAACGTGCTGTAGGGGGCATACATGTCAATTTGCTTTAATACTGAATACTGAAACACTGTTTAGTCTTTAATCAGAGAGTGAACATGATTTACCACATTACACTGAGAGCAGGAATATCAACATAGTTTAAACTGAAACTCGCAAAAGGAAACATATCTGAGAGGCCAAGAAATCCTCTATGAAATGCAGGAAGGCTTGTCAATACCTGCTCCAGTTCAGTAAGAGTTTCATGCCAGACATTTTAGTTGAGATGTGCCAAACTCTCAGCCATGCTAAGCCATCCAGCAGGGAGGTGGGAGGTTGCGCACTCTTTTTATGACTGTTCCCCGTTTTGGCATAGGCTGAGGCCCAGGCGTGTGACATGAAGAATAAAAAAGATGTCTGCATGGGTTCAGTGTTCTCTCACTGCGGGTGAGCCGCTGCTTTCAATAGGTCCTCTTCATTTGCCATCTGTGACGCGTTTTAATGACTGGTTGTTAAACTGGAGGGAATAAATAGTCAAGCCGTTTGAAATCATGATATAAAGTTAAGATCTGAGTCATACACTGCGCCAGGAACCCAGAAAGTTGTGTTTTTTGTAACTTTGTACACTTTGCTTTATTCTTTCACACTCCAAAGCAATTGGGTCTTGTTGCATCATGATTACAGCTGTTCCACAACAAACTGCAGTTTGAAGCAGAGTGCTGTCTTTTCACAGCAGACCCCGAGGACAAATGGCTTCATATCCTCAGCTTTGATTCAAGGCACTTTTCTCTTCTCACTCTTGAGAGAGACATTTTTATCTTAGGAGAAGGTGTCCATCCTGTAATCGACATTTTTACCTGAGGGGAAAGTGTCCATTAGAAAGTCACTGAGCTCTCCTTTGAGAGACCTATATCTGATTCCAGACTGATGTGGGTCTCCTGAGGCAGGAGTGTAAGGTTTTTAATCTTGATGGAAAGAGCCGAAATCAAGGCTCATTTCTACCATCACTTACAGTTAAAGAACTGAGCTGCAGCTGTAATGCCAGTGGCAGGAACAGATCTACCGTCTCTATTGTTATACATGTTACAGGATTATGTATTAGATTAAGTATTATAATAATTTTAAATAGTAATGTTTTTCTCTCTTTTATATTTCTGAAAAGGATTTATTGAATTTTGGGCAGCTGCAGTTGCAAAACAAGCAACCTGAAGATGTCACTTTGGGCTCCGGAAACTTGACGTGGCTGGCAGTTTTAGGATTTTAGGATTTTTTGTTATATTGAACAGTGTTAAGTAAGCTGAAAAATGATTAACGGGTTGATTAAGAATAAAGATTTTAAATTAAATCAAAACACGTCCAAATATTGGAATAATTACAAGAATAGTCCTGAAAATTTTGAACAAGGGACTTGCTTCAGAAAGCTGAAAAGAAAGAAGTCACATGAAGGTGAATCAGAAGATTACTAATCTGCGAGCAGTTAAATCACTCTGTGTGTCTTCTGTTAAAGCAATAAAATGAAACACCATTAGTAAGGAAATTACACACAGAGCACAGCCGCTGCACTGAATAGTAACAACTTCAGGAAACTTATAGAAACTTAAGATATTTCCTCTTAATGTCATCATGCCCTAATTAAAACAAAAAAATCTCAAAGACACACTCATTAACCTTTAGTCTGTTCACACACTCGTCAGCACAACATTTGATCTTACAGTTATGAAGCAATAATTTGCCTCTGGGTACATCAGGGCATTAACAGTATATCCGTCTATCCTAAAATAGCATGAGCGTGGCCTTCCTGTTTAATCTTTCCAAAGTCAGTGTGAGCTGAGGTTGAAGTATTTGTCTGCACAGGTCTCAGCACCTGAATGAAGAGGTGTGCAGGCCGCTCACTAAGCCCTCGGGCTCCATCAAAGGTAAGATAACCTAAAAATGCCCTCTTTTGTTTCTTGATTCCCCTTCATCCCTCTCCTGTTACTTCCTAAAGCTCATCTATCAAACATTTAGGAGCTTCAAGCCAGGTCTCTGGTGTCAGTCTGCTCTGAATTGTTGTACCAGAGTGCCCTCTGGTGTTGACATCTGTGTCCCTGCACACCTTTCAACACTTGTCACCTCAGGCTTGATGGGAGCATATCTGTCTCTACATGAGTACAAGGCAAGTCTTCTGCATGATTTGCTGTTTCCAGTTTCTGTATTAACAATTCAAATACCAAAGTAGAACAGCGACAAACTTTAGTTTAGTTCACTGTTTTTGGCCGGTGCAGTAGATAGCTGTTAGAATAATTTGTTGGAGACTTGCCATTACAGTGCGGTTGCCAGGCAACCACCAGTCTTGGGGAAGTCCCTGTGTAAAAACAAGTTTTTACAGATTATACAACAGAGTGTGTTAAAGTGTTAATTAGCTGTCTTTGGATGTGGTTTAGAGGAGGTTTTGTTACCTTTTGATAGAGCCAGGCAAGCTGGTCCCCCCTGTTTCCAGTTTTTATGCTAAGCTAAGATAACTGGCTGCTGGCTGTAGCCTTAGGTCTAAATGTAATAGTAGAGATAAGAGTGATATCAGTCTTCTCATCTTAATCTCTGCAAAAGAAGAAAACAAACTGTATTTCTCAAAATGTCAAACTTTTGCTTTGAGTAAAAGTACCGATACAACAATACAAATATACGTGAAGACCCTTCTTACTGTAGATAAAGGACAGAAATATTATAAAGTATGATAAGTAAAAGTACTTGTTATGCAGAAAAAATGATGCTGTGACTAATATATATAAATTATGCAAACTGGTCTTGAACAGGTATTTCAGCAAAACTATCTGAGAAGTTCAGAGGAGAAATCTCTTTTTGGTAGAACTCATAACAACTAACAGGCATCTGAAATGGGGGTCCCAACCAGAGGCTGCTTTTTTGTCACAAGCCAAAAATGTTGGAAACAAATGTAGAATCTTAAAAGTAACTAGCATAAAATGGACATACTTAAATAAAGAACAAGTATCTCATAATCTGACTTAAGCACAATACTTGACTAAATGTACTTAGTTACCATTCACCTCTGAGGAGTGGTACAATCCCTTGAAACCAGCTGATTTCAGAATAAAGACAAAACTACCAAGAAGAAAAACAAACTGTGACACACCCTTAAGTGACTCAGTATTTATTTATACATTGCCGTATGCATGGTTTATGTCAGCATCAGAACACTTCATATTACTACTCCCAAAACACTGTTTGCCCCTGGATTAGTCTTATTTAAACTGGAGAGGCTCATTCTATAACCTGTTGTGTAATGACAAATTGTTGCAGATCTTAAGGCTCTGTGCAATAAAAGCAGGCCTTCCAGCCGCCTGTTTCAGTCAGGTTTAGTGTCTTCCCACCAAGCACGCCTCAACCTGCCTCCTCAGCACCTTTCAGCAGTTTCCACATATTAGTCCTCACATGCAAGCTGCTCCGAAATGCTTATTTACCCTCTATTCAAACCAACGTTGACAGGTAGACCTGCTGTCTGCACACATGCAATATTAATCTGGTGATCACGTTGCAAATAGTCTTTAATCAGCGTCCACTTTTGCTTCCCACCAGTCTGGTTTTATACAAGCGTTCCACTGTGAGAGGTGGATATCTTGTTTGTGTTTGCTGCAGATGAAACTAAAGATTTGATACACAGCTCCAACAGAGTCTCTATAGTCCTGATCAGAAGAATGTTCACACTGAGGTTTAGAGGTAACACAAAGGTGAAGAGCACACCCACGAACCCTATTATTACATTCACCCCCAGGCAGGGAAAACCCCACTGTCGCCACCCACCCTGGCTCTTGTATTGTGAGTCCACATGGTCCTCGATGATAAATGTCAGAGGTATACCTCTCTTTGTCCTTTCGTGCTCCTGTCCTGCAGACAAACACTTGGGGGAGATGAGGACAAAGTCTCCATGGAGATGCGCTGACATCTGCACGCTGTTCCAGGAACACGCTCTGTGAACAGTGCAGCTGCTCTCTGTTTTCTCTGGGTCAACACACTGTGCTGCCTCTGATACCGACATCTCAGGGTTCACAGGCTTGGAGGGTGCTGGCAGCGCTGGATCAAGGTCTTGCCAGCAACTGTTGCCGTTATTGTTAACTCCATGTTTCTCTTTCTGTGTTGTTGACATCCGTGCCGGGGCCCGCTGTCGCCAGCGCAGGCCCGTGCTCGTGGTTAGGAGGAGCAGGAGGAGGGAGAGGAAGGCCATGACCCAGCAGGGATTCACAGTGCTGGATACGGGGCTGAACAGGTTGGGCAAACAGCTGATGAGGGAGTTGGTTGTGTGCAAACAGGCAGCAGCCCACACTTCCTCCAGCTTCCATCGCCATCTGACATTCAGGGCCACGACGACCCACACAGACAAACAGCAGAGGTAACTGGCAACATGAGACAACCTCTTTTCTGTGTCTTTGTCTGGGTTGTCGCTGTCCTCCTCCTCCTCCTCTTCCACCGCAACCTCCCCAAGATAACAACGCTGTCCATCAGAGTCCGTCACTGTCCTGCGTGTGACAACAGAGCGAGACCACAGCAGCCTGGTCAGAGTCTCCACAGCAATCAGAGGTGTGGTCAGGAGCAACACCACACCATATGTGTGGCTGAGAAAGAGCAGGAAGCGCAGGGCAATGATGTCACCGAATGGGGTCAGCTCAGTTAGCCAGGACTCAAAGATGCAAAGAACACTCAGAAAAACTGGGGGAGAAAAAAAAAAGATGTGGCAGTTAGTGAGGCGACTGGATCGGATTAGAGCAGTGATTTCCAGCGAGGGGTTTGTGGAAAGATTGCGGAGCAGCTCAGTTAATTAAAAAAATATAAAATGAAAGATTCCCTCCAGACATCTTCTAACACACATAAACTCTGCTTGGAATATTAATTTATGTCTGACGTGTTTCTTTCCACAACAAATTAAATTACCTAGTTAGAAATTCTTTAGATAGCATCTACTCCTTCTCCCTCACATATTGCTCACGTCTCTTACTCCACTGAAACGTCCATTCCTAGTGTATAGTCCTAGTGTATATGTGCACTTGAGGTTTCCAGTTGGAACGTCACACCATTGTAAGTTGGATATTGGTAAAAATCACAGCTGGCTCTTGAACTAGTTATGATGTCAGAAATTTGTGCTTGTGTGTACACATCTAAAACTGAGATTCAAGGTGAGTACACTGTGTCTTGTAGGGCTGCAACTAAAGATTATTTTCATAATCAATTAATCGAATAATCACTTGGTCTATAAAACGCCTGTCACAATTTCCTTAAAGGACCAGTGTGTAGGATTCAGTGGCATCCAAAAAAAAAACTTGTCGTTCAACTAATCTTTTAATCAACATTTTGTTCCAGCTCCATGTCTTGAATGAAAAAAATGTCATAACAACATCCACTTTAATCTAATTAGTAGTGTTAGATAATATCCTGTTTAAGCTCTTGGGCTGTGGGAGTACTTCAGACAAACTGTGGTGACCAGCACACCTGTTCACATCCCGATACTCACCTGTGACCAGGAAGTCTGTGAAGATCAGGAGGCAGCAGCAGCAAAAAGTGACGGGACTGTGGGAGGCCGCCAACGAGGGCAGGAAGAAGAGACTGCAGGCCAGTTTGCACACACACAACACCGCCGCCCCTTCCAACACTCCATCCATGGCTACAGCAAAACAACATACATACGGGTTAAGGTATTGAAAAACTGGTTTAATTTTTGCCTCGGGGGGGTTGGAGCTCAGGAATGTCAGGCACTCTGCTGACACTAAACCCCCAACAATGTAAGATATTTCTGTAAAATTTTGTAAACTGTTTCACTGTCAGTGAATGTTTCTGCCCCGTTAATGCTGATCAATACTTTCATTGTTTACATTAGCAGTGAACCCTGGACCAGACAGCTGTTTACAGTGGATCAGAAATCAGCAAACTCAGGAATAAGTTAAACTATCTTCTGCTGTCAACATGCAATATATTTAAATTCATCTAAAACAATCATATTTACAAGGAATGAATAAACAAATGATATGAAACTCATCAATAATGTGAACAGTCTTTTACTATGACCTGACTGCAAACATTTCCACCTCCTAACCATGACACTGTACAATCAGACTGAATCAACCTGTTTAAATAAACCCTGTTATCTCTGTCAAATGATAAAAGTAGGAACATTCAAACTACATGTTACAGAAAAATGTGGATCCAGATCAAAAACTGCTGTGAAGTTCATTAGTTCTTACCTGGACTCACAGGAGCTTTAGAGCAGCATGTCAGTATGAGCTTCAAATGTTTCATCCGTTCACTTCACCTCCCTCTTTGCTCCACCCTCAAGGGGATAATGACCCTCTCCCTCCTCCCCCCTCCTGTGCTCCCTGCACCTGGCCTGTGTAGAGGTGAGAGAACATGTGCATCTCAGAGGGTGTGGCCCTGTTTGCACAGGCAAGAAAACCAGTCTAACAACTAACAGTGAGATATGCAAAGTGTCTCTCTGTAGGTGTCAGTAAAATTTTATTTATACAGCAAGCTTTTAAAACAATCTTTTACAAAGTGCTGCCTAAAAACAAACAACATACAAATACAGGAATATACAGAAAAATAAATGACAGCACTGTTACAGGGAATGCAAGTCGGCAGGAATGGGGTTTGATCTGTTCTTTAAAGCTGTTTACAGACTTGGCTGAATTAACAGAGGACAGAGACTGTTCCAGTGGGAAGTAGCTCAAAACAGAAGCACAACTACCCTTGCGGAGGGTACGGGGTATAAATAAGAGACCTTGGTCGGATCATCTGAGTGGGCTAGAGGTGGAACAGGGATGCAAACGTTTGGAAACATGAAGGGGCAAAACCGTGCAGAGCCTTGTTTGTGATAAGCAGTCTCTTGAAATCTATTCTATACTTAATAGGGAGCCAATGAAGGTGTGCGAGGACTGGTGTGATGAACGGTTGGTTTTGGTTAGCATTTTGCACGAGTTGAAGGTCGCGATGCCAGAAGAAAATAGAGTATGGATTAGTAATTTGAGATCTCTGGTTGATAGCATTGATTTGCAGGTTTGCACAAGCTTGTTTACGTGTGTGTCAAAGTTCAGTTTTAAGACCACACTGAGGTTTCTTGATGAGGGTTTAACACTGGTGGCCACAGGGCAGATACAGGGTTTCACTTGACTTGTTAGGACCAATAAGGAGAACCTTGGTTTTCTCTGGATTTGGCTGAAGAAAATTGAGGATACCAATATTATCCATATCATTTGGCTTCAAAATACAGCTGTTTGTCTTCAGTGTAGCAGTGGTGAGAGATATAACTAATCTGACTCACCAGGCTGCCTAAAGGTAACCTGTAAAGTTAAAAAAAAAGGATAGGACCAATGATTGAACCCTGCAGGGATGTACTGTATGATGTTTAATTTCCATTGAGAGGTTACAAACGTTCCTGTGTTACACCCACATTGTTCAAACTACAGTATGTTATTCTAAAAGTGTACAACAAGTACTCACAAGCACGGTGTTTCATAATGCAGGTTTAGACTGTAGATCACTTAACTGTGATGAAGATGATGCAATGTCTGTGTTGGTGATATTCTTTTAAATCTATAATCTAGACAACAACATGCATGCTTTTTAATGCTTCTCTATAATTTATGATTATATATGTTATGTATTTATGATAAATGATGAGTGCTTTAGTTTGCAGTTAACACCTGCTGTACATTGTTTGGACAGGTGGGACCAACAGAAATTATTTGCATTTTACATTATGTAGAAGAAGACTCTCCTGGGAAAACAGCCTCATTACCTCTTGTCTCTGATTACATCAAAATACTTTAAATGTTTTATTTATAACTTAAGTTGTACCTCATGTTCAAACCACACTTGAATAAACACGATACTCCTTACAGATGGAATCAGATGCATAAAAGTTCAAGTTAAAATCATTTTTTCTATTTGAAGACTTTAAAATGTTCACTCTTGGCCTTGGAAGTTCACAAAAGTTTAGTAGCTGTTCTGGAGCTTTTGATCGTATCACATGAACTTGTAAATATTACATTTTCTGAGCCATTTATTGACCTCTCATCCACTAAATGGACCTTATGTTGAGATTGTTTTTTTTACTGCTGTTTACAAGGTCAAGAGTGAACTCTGAAACTCTTTAAACTTTTAAACCAATATTGACAAGAAATCCTAAAAGTGCTCCAAAAATTTCAAATTTGAATAACCTTCATCTCCTGAGGAAGATTGTGTAATATGACCAGCTGGTAAACTGACCTGGTCATAAGATTGTTTTGTATGTTACATACACGACAAACTAGTTCTTTTGTTTTGTGTAATTGTCGTTTCATATTTTAAAATACTTACTAGGTCTTTTCTGAAAACCTGTTGAATTGTCAGTGACAAATGATGTTAGTTGTGTAAAGTGTAATGTACCTTTTTATTATAAGCAGACACAATTGGTCCTTAGCAAGGTTAAAAACTTCTAATAATTACAATTTAACAGTGTGAATGTAAACTGCTTGTATTTACTGTAGTGTTATTGTCTATAGAGAGTTCAGCTCTGCCTCTCTAATTATTGGCAATCGCCTCATTTGAACATGTTTTGTATCCTCAGTGTGACTCATGGCAAAGATATGAGATGAAGTCCGGTCTGAGTTTTGCATTTGCTATGGATATAAGCATAAATTTGAATGTGTGTTTGAGTATTGCGTTGTTTGTTCGGCAGGTGGGAAAGCCTATTCACAGGGAAAGAGTTGTGGTTTTAGTGCAAAAATGTGCTTTATTCATGACAATAACATGGTTTGTTTTTATGCCGACGATCACACTTAAAATGAAATGACTCATAAAAAAACTGTTGTTTTCACTCAGCTTACGCCAACCAAAACTAATGCAATCTGGCTTTTATGGTTTCAGTGTTTGTTAAAACTGTTTTAGAGAGTTGTTGATTCAGTGTTATCATCATTTGGAGGCTATTGTGGTGATAATACATTTGAAAAAGATACAGGATTACTTTAGAATAATGCAGTGTATAAATGTCTGCGGCGAGCACACCTCCCTGCAGGTTGGGCATAAAAGCTACACAATGAGTTGCTGCTAGTAGTTTGTCCTTTCTTAAATGCGATAGCCAAAATATTTTATATAATAGTTTAACAGCATCACAAACTACAGGCTGTAAAAATGAGCATAAAGTAGAACAAACACCTCTCTAAAAACTGTTTCAGCCTCATAAATTGTCAATTGAATATAATCCATTTTTTTTTATAACAAGAAAATGTCCTAAATAATAATTAAACAAATCTGAAATTAATCTGAGGCTTTCACATGTGACCAGTGATGGTTCATTCATTCATATCTCCTCCATATATTTTCAGCCATGAGGCAGCTGAAGCTCTCTGGCTGTGGCAGCAGTGCCATCTCCTGCTGAGCTAAGCACAGAGCATATTAGCAGCCTGTCATGCTGCTGCTGAGAGGATTACACTTCATATTTACTGTACATGACCGTGGTGACCTGGGACAGATATAGTTTTTATACTGAACATGAGAATTAAAGATGACACCTGCGTGCCACAAATGATTCCCCACTGTATATTTAATCCTGGAGCTCAGTGTATTATTATTATTATTATTATAACAGCCTTATTATTGGGTTTATTTGAGACTGTGGGTGTTTGAGGCTAGTGATGACAGACACAAGAGAAAGTCTGCCACACATGCAATAATAAATTAATACCACGACTGTCACTGTACAGGAAAACCACGATAAACATGAAACTTCCCCGCTTAAGATGCTCAGTTTTTATCTGAACGCAGGAGCGCACAGGCGGGCCGCAGCATCCGCACAAGAAAATCACCAGTGTTTCAATTAGAAACCAGAAAATGGGTTAAAAATCAGTTTTCAGCTCAGTGTTTAGACGCTGAACATTTCCTCGCCTGCAGCACCCAGAAGTGAACAGCAGGCGACCCGGAAGGTTTGAAGTCCGACTGAGAGCGAGCAGAAAAGAAGAGTCCCAATCCCTTTTATAAAATATTTCTCCTCTCTCGCTGGTTCAGGTATGTTGGCCGCTCGATGCAAATTATCTGCCTGTTTTTTTTTTTTTTTTTTTTTTCCCTTTCTTCTCTTCTCCCACACGCATCTCTCTCTCTCTCTCTCTCTCTCCCTCTGTGCCGTGTCGCTTCGTCACCGTTTCTATTTAAGTCATGCAAAAGTTGTAATAAAAAAGAAGGAGCATTTTGCAGCGCAGAGGTGATAAAAAGACCGATTTCTTTTCCCGCTGCCGTGCACGTAAAAGCTTTCATTACGCGCCTGTATTAACGTCGACATTTGGATTTATGGCTCAGCAGCTGCAGAGCATTCAGCAAAGGCATGATGATTGTTGTAGGAAGTGTCAGGCGTTTTTTTTTCTCCCCCCTCCTCAAGCCGGGCTATTCAAACCTGCAAATCAAAGTAAACAATCGTTCGTACGCTTAATGCAAATATGCCACATCCCGACGCATCGCACGAAGCGTTTGATTGCATCCGGAGAATCGTCTCCTTATAATATTCGGATCTGCAGAATATGGCGTCCAGTGCTTATAAAAATAAGACAGGGCTGCCATTTTTGTTTTCCTTTTGTCTGAAATTTTTTAATAAACTGTCTGAGAATGTGGGAGAGGCGGCGAACAGACCGAGGGCGCTGCGGAGGATCGTTTCTCTCTCTGGAGGAGGAGATGCTCTTATTTAAAACCTGCTCGGGTTCACATTGAAACATCTTTCAAACGTTTCTGTTTCTTTGGGGTTTTTTTTTTTTTTTTTTTTTTAAACGGAGGAATAATACAGCACAGCAGGTAGAACAAAAAGGGGGGGAAAAGTTAACCCTAACTTTTGCTTCAGGGATGGACTTGGTATTTCTTCCTACAGGTGATCTAACAGTGATGATCTGATCTCTGTTTTATTACACTGATGCTGCTTTTTGAAGCTCAACTGTTGGGATTTAAAAATAGATTTCTAGTTTGTAAAAGACGTGCTATACCTGCACATCATTGTGGTAACACTTGACCCCGACCAATGGCCATCCGTAGGATTATTATAGCAGATCAGAGAGCATAGATATAGATTCTTCTTATTCAATAATAATAACAGCATGTAGCCTATGTCTCTATTACTTAAGTACTGGTTTCCTATCTCCTTTATAAGGGTATATAAGTTGTAACAAATGGCTTAATTAAGGAACTAATGATTTAGTAATGATTTATAGATCTGTAATAAGCTCCTTATGGTTGCCAGGTTGTGTAAACTCTCTCTGACTGGTATTAGTTACACATGTTGGCAATCTATTAAAAGTCCATAAAGTCTCCAGTTATAAATGATAATAAGACATTGATAAAGGGGTTTTCAGTCCATCAAGTCTACAGTTGTTTGTAGTCTGTTTTTAAGAGATTATTCACAACCTGACAACACACAATCTGCTTAAAGGGATCTATAAAACATAAGTGAATGTTTAACAGCCATTAATAGAGCCCTTAGTTAATTATATTACGTTTTGTAAAAAAAAAAAAAGGGGGGCAAAACTTCTGTTTACTGATTCAATAGACACCTTGAATGAAAAAGCGACAGAGTCAATTCACAGAAAATCTATTTTAAAATTAAAATAAATAGTTTTTTTTTCAAGCAAAAATGCAAAACTTTCTGTCCTTCCTGCTTCTCAGATGTGAAAATGTGATGCTTTCCTTTCTAGTAAACTGAAAGTTGTTAGGCTTTAGACTGTTGGTCAGAAATTATAATGGGCAATTTTTCACTATTTCCTGACGTTTTATTGACCAAATGAATATCTATTGCTCAAGAAAGTAATCTGAGTAATCGCCAATGAAAATAACCTTATTTGTCTTTTTCCTACGTGATTCATTACTTACAGGAATAAATATGTAAACCCTGTAGAAGCTCAGCTGCATTTGTGCAAAAATAAATAATAGTAAATTAAAGGAATTTATGGCAAAAATTGGCACAAGTAAACCTAAAGTAAGTCCAAAAGCAATACAGTCTTGACCTGATTCTACAGTACATTCAGACCGACATACATACAGTCTGAATGTACCGCAAATATACAGGAACTGTAAGTCACACACAGGGCCTCGCTGCCATCAGATACATTCTCTGTGAAGCGTGTTATTTTAAAAGGTGACACAGAGATGTCCAGCAGCCGTCAAACTCCTGAGCCTGCTCCCTCGACGCAGAAAGCCTCCAGGAAGTGAAACTGATCCGCACTGGCATCATTAGAGAAATATTTAGTGGGGTTTACTGTACGCTTGTACCCCTGGACGTATCGTTTTTGTTTCTCTTGGCTCGTAGATGTGGACTGTGTTATGCCTCCGCTAAGCCAAACAGACTTAGGAATGGTGAAGTGTGCCAAAGCATGCAATGCAAAATGTTTTAAAAAGGAACTTCATATGAGGTTGAGAGGAGAAGCTATGGAAAGAAAGGCCTTCAGATCATAACTCCAACAGAACGCAGCTCTCCCTGTTGAGAAGGTTTCGGTCCGTCTGATCAAACACATCGGCTTGATCAACTATTGTGATTAATTGCAGCCCATAAAAATCAAACATTGTCATTTAAAAGAGAATATATCACACTCTTATTTTGCAACAACAACAACAACAACAACAACAACTGCATTGTCACTTACGAATCAGTGTGCAGCATCCTCATTTTAGTCACTCCATGTTCATCATACTTACCACTCAGCTTTTGACACTAGTTCATTCGTCATACGTCCTGTACCCTGAGGTGAGAGTGTGCAACGTTTCTCCTGTTTCCCACCACACTCTTAAACAGTCGGGGCCCCACGTGTCGAGGAAAACAGATAAGGATCTGAGCCACATCACTTGTAACATTTCTGTTTTGTCTGATAACTGTTTTGGGAGAGTTTCCAAACTAGCTGTTGTAATCATGTGAGAGCCTATCTCTCAGGCAGCATGCCCATCATGAAGTCTTGTGGTTGAAGATCCTAAGAAAGAAAACTGCATCACTGAAAGCGTTTCTTGCTGACTTCACTCACCGCAGCAACTTAGAAACTTCCTCCCTGCTGTCATTGATGAAGCGCCGGCTTGGAGAAAATGTTAAGACGCAAGATCTCCTCTTGCACTTTTGGGGAAGGAGAACTAATACAGAATGTCTTTGAAAATACACTATCACAAGACTGGGACAAGTTATCTCAAATTATCACATAAAACAGTCAGCTGCTGCTTGGGTGGGGAGCTACTGACACAAGTTTTTAACCACTGTTTTCTACACTAACAATAGATCTTCACATAAATTTACAGCAGTCCAGCAGTCGTTCCCAATCTGGGATAAACAAAGTAAACCTGAGAGGCTGCACCTCAACACTTTTCTGATGCACAAAGTTATACGTATTGTTTCAGATTATCCTCTAATCTTTGCCCTTTTTTGTGGGAAATTGTGACTCTGAACATGAAAGATTAAAACAAGACAAAATCACTCACCCTTGAACCAGGTTGAGAACCCGTTTCTACGAGTTCAACTGCAACTATGTACTCAGTATGTGTGCTGATCAGTATTTCACTGATGGGCAGATGGAGAAGCTGTCCTCATCTTGTTTATGGCTCTTGTGTATTTATTTCAGGATGGCTGAACCTCGCTTTAACAATCCCTATTTCTGGCCTCCACCTCCTGCTATGCCCGGTCAGGTGAGTGACTCTGGTATTCACACATTTGTATGCAAACTCAAATCTGAGTAAAGTCACTGTATTAATTCTGTGTAAAGGTTTATTGTTTTATTTTATTTTATTTTATTTTATTGATGATGATTTTGAACAAGGCACTAGTAAATGAAACAGTCTTACATTTTGGGGAATGCTTTTATTCACTTTCTTGCCGAGAGTTTTAGAAGATTGATGTCACTCTCTCGCCTGTACAGTAAATGTGAAGCTACAACCAGCGGAAAAAAGTAACAAAATCCTGCAACTCCAAAGCTCACAAATGAACATTTTATATTTGGTTCATTCATACATACCTAAACTGAAGAGTAAAAATTACAATTGGCCTTCTTACTTTAGATATTTATTATCGTTAATTAACTCATTGTATTTTTTACACTCACTTTTTTTTGTGTGGATCAAATAAACAAGATATATCATGTTAATTAATGAGCTTTTGAGGTGTTGGTAGGTGGATTTTTACCTTTGGACAGAGCTAGGCTAGCTGTTTCCCCCTATTTCAAGTCTTTGTGCTTAGCTAAATGAATCAAGCTACATAGTTCAATCAATCTTCTCATTTAAATCACAGCAGAACGTGCAAAAATATCAAACTTTTCCTTTAAAACAGTGGTTCTTAACCTGTGATCCCAGGATAAAGCTGAGTGGTCACCATATGATTATAGGGAGACCTTAAACAGTTGAACATTTTTATTTTCCCTCATTTTAGCCTTTACTTGTGAAATACTGGACACAGTTTTCTTTCAAATGAAAGAAATTGGAGAAAGAAAGAGCTCACAGCTCATGGCCACACTATGACATTGCTTCATTTTAAAGGGAAACAGAGATGTTTGCAGAAAGGGAGTCTAGGGTACAATGTCACCTATCAGCCATTAGAGGGAACCATCGCCTCATAAAGTGACACTGACTGAACTGATGGCTGTTCTCTTGTCACAAATGTTGCTTCCTGGCTGTCAGCTGGATAACCTAGTCTTGATCAATAAAATCAAGGAGCAGCTGATGGCAGAGAAGATCAGACCGCCACATCTGCCCGCTGCCTCAGCCCCTTCCCAGCAGCCCTTACTGGCTCCTTCCAACCAAGTAGACGGCGGCCAGCACGGGATGTCTAAAGCCCAGCAGATGCAGGTTCTCCACAGCCACAGCCCGTCTCAGCCCGATATCGCCCTGCACGCCCGCCCCGCCTCCAGCTCAGTCACAGGTACTCCGCCCTTCACCTCCCCAGTCCTCACTTTTGACAGATATAATAATACATTATCATTGATGGTTCAGCCTTCTCTCATTAAATTTTGGTACTTTCTTTTTGTTTTGTTGCATTGACTCTAATGTTCTGTTTGAGGGCTGCACGATATAGTAAAAAATAAATCACATTGCAGTTATTTTTGACAGATATTACAATTAATTCATGATTAATGGTTGATTAACATTTTCACTGAAATAAAAAAAAACAAACACTTAAAATCATGATGATGTGACTTTTTGGGGGATAACAAACTTCTTGCAGCACTATAGTACTCTATAGTATATTATATTTTACTTTTATCAAAAATGTCAGCTTTTGCAATTGTGATGTTGCATTTGGCCTTATTGAAATTTTGATATATGGATTAATTGTGCAGCCCTAGTTCTGAAGACTCTGGACCCTCTTTAACAGCTCAAAAAAACATATTTATCATTGTTTTGTAACTTTGATTCTGAACATGTTACAGAAAATTCACAGTGAGCTTTTGGGCGCTCTGATGGCCCAAGGGCTAGGGCACTGAATGTAACGCCCTTGTTTGCGACTGGCAGATGAGCTTTGTTGCATAACAATTTCCATCTTTCTCCACGTCAGTTCCTGTCATCTTACTATCAGCCATCTGTCCTCCAAAAAAGAATTTCAAAGAAGACACAAACAATGCATTACAATGCTTTAGATGTGCAATTAGTGTTGACAGTGCTTTGAACACTGTACTACCCCACCCAAATATTTACTTGATGATGTAATAACAATTATTTGTGCTGATTTAATGTGAATGTGAAAGCATAGTTTGTGGCAAAGGGTTACCTCTTCAATAATTTTCTACAATCTGGGTTTAAATCAGGTCGGAAGAAAAAGAAAAGATAGATTTTGCAATTATTATGTTTAGTTTTACACATCCAAAGCAAGTCTGTGAGACCTCAAACAACAAGAAAGTAAAGCCACTGTCAATAAGGGTTAAGACTTGAGACTGTATGTTGCTATTGTATGTTAAACTAAATTTAAATATATTTTGTTGGGTGTCTTTATACCAACTGTAAAATGTTGATATTAAGACACTCAAGTTGATCAGGATGAAAGACGTATGTATTCTGTAAATGTGAATTTCCTGAACACTTTACCAGGTCGCATTCTTGGGGATGTAAATTTGAATCTGGACGATAAGGCAGCTATAAAAGCCAGAGGATTATGGGAAGACTGGCATCTTCGTCAACTTATCGACCATCCTTCCAGAACGAACCACGTCTCAGGTAACCACAGTTTGTACACACAGCTTTCAACTTGTTTTCCCCCTGTTGCAGAAACAAAGATTCCTACTCAGGTCTGCAAGTGTGTGGCTGTCGTTCATCATTAACTGCCTTACTGAAATTTCTCCTACGGGGGATAAATAAAGGAACATCTTATCTTATCTTATCTTATCTTATCTTATCTTATCTTACTAGTATTAAATGACTTGTTTGTGCTATAGAGGTGTTTGGGAGGCAGAATAATGAATGAATAACTTGGGAACACTTACTGGAAAATTACTTTGCATTATTCATTATAGCGTGGTGGTCTTTCTGCTGGGCCTTAGGCCTGTCGCACCTCCAACGGTGCCTGTGGTGGACTGAGCATGGCAGGGGTCGTCCTCTTCCCCTGAGGCAGGCCTAAACCTGACCGCATACTGCACGGTTTTGCTGCAGGGTCTTCAGCTGGGGACCACCGGTCATTGACGTTTCGCCCCTTAACCCAGAACATCTCCTGGTGGTTGGGCAGTGAACAGGGACGTCTCCCTGACACCCCCTGCAGCAAAACCTAATTGGATGTTACTCCCAAAGCCTTGTCTCGTCGTTTCAGCCAGTGCCAGTGGCTTGCTTTCTCAGCTTCCTCAGAGAGCTCTTTGGTGGATCTGCTCAGTGTGGCTCCACGTAGTCCCAGGTCCTTGAGCAGGCATGATGTTGATCTGCCCACAAAGCCTCTGGCTCCCACCTCCACCGGGTACAGCCTCACACTCCATCCACTTTCTCTGCACTCCTCGACCAGGTCTGCATACTTCGCCTTCTTTCTCTCATAGGCAGCTTACAGTCCCTCCTCCCATGGCACTGTCAGCTCAATCAGTATTGCTGACTTCACTGCTGTAGACCACAGCACCACAAAACACAGCTACAGAGGAAAGTCATATTTCAACTGCCTGCCTGCCAACTAATCAGAGTTTGCCAACGTCCTATCATGTGTCCATTATGTCCCTCTTGGTTTGTCTGTGTTCGCCATACTGTGTTATCATGAGTTTTGAGACTGACACTGATTTTCCAGTGTTTGAAGTTGGCACTTTGAGAAAAAGGATTTGGCGACTGTCTTTTAGTTTGGTTGTGTTGCTTTAAAAACTCTCATATCAAAGCACTGTTTGCTAGATAGTTTTTATAGAAGTCAAATGCTGATAACTTGCATTCATCCTTATAAAACCCACCTTTTTAGAAGCGTTGTGTAAGTAAGTATGATTATGTTACTTTACAGCTGAAGTCCTTCACCTTATTTATTTATTTAGTCTATTCCCTGTATATACAGTATACATCTTTGATTTGTTCACAGCGATTCAGAAAGAATTAATCAATGAGGTTAAATGAATTACACATATGTTTACATGTCAGTGTTTAGAAATGAAAGTATATAAGAGGTCAACCCGAGCTGCAAGATCTGAAAGTCAGCTACAAAACACATTCACACGCTGACTTCCAATTGGAAAATTCTTCTTCATTTTTATACTGAAATTCAAAATATAATTTTTTATTTTGTGTTTTCCCACTGTATCTTAATGGGATTTTTTTCTTTCTTTTAAAAAAATATAACCCCTCAATAATAACTTACTGCTATCTTCTTGTCTTCCCTTTTGCACCTATCAGGTGTGGCGCTGGCATCCAGAACAGGTAACCTCAACACCTCAGAGATCATCACTCCCACCACACCCACCTCCAGCAGCCACAGCCGGCTGGGAGGAGCCCCCACACCTCACCTCATCTCAGGGTTAGCCTGCAGCCACGGGATGGAGCCTGGGAAAAACAACGGGGGCCTCGTGGGGCTCCTTGGCCCTCCTCCGAAGGAGGAACGAGGGCGTAAGAAGATCAAAGCAGAGAACGGGTCTTCTCTTTTGGTGGTGCCCTACCCAATCCTAGCCTCAGGCAATGACCAGTCCTGTGTCACCATCACTGCCAAAGAGGGGAAAACCTACAGGTAAGAAAAGACATTTTGTTATGCAGCTGTTCTCAGTTGGTAGTTTCAAATTTCTTCTTAAATATTACTGGTGCTCACAGTGTTTTGTTTTTAAGATAATTAGGAGTCCAGTAGATAAAGTAGGCTACAGATCTCACTCTGAACTGTTAAGAAAGGAGGAAATATTGCTTAGCAAGAACAACGGTTAAAACAGAATAAAATAGAGTATAACCTTACGTTCCACCAGATTGTGGAATTATCTTTGGCTGACCAAAATACAAAAGCAGCCCAGAAACATCTAATGCACACACGACAAGTAGGGTAACAGAACTTAATATGTTCATTAAAAATCTAAATAACGTTCTTAAAGGACCAATGTGTAGGATTTAGTGGCAGCTGGAGGTGTAGTTGCATACTGCAACCAGCTGAAACCGCTCACCTCAACAAAGCATGCAGGAGAAACTACGGTGGCTGCGAAATTGAAAGACGTGAAAGGCCCTATCTAGATTGTGCTATCAGTGTTTGCTTTCTTGCCGACTAAAGAAACATGGCTGTGCTCTCTCAATGTAGATTTTCTGGTGATTATACACAAATGAAAACATACCTATGGATGGTATATTCCATTTCTGCCAATTGATCTTCCTACATGTTACACACTGGACCTAGGAGTCTCAAAAATAGAAATATCTGTCAGGATGTTCATGGCTTTATCTCTTATCCTCACAGTTTTCACGTTCCTCTGCTTCCTCTTTATAAAGTCATGACAAGATATTTACAAAACAATGAAAAAAGTACGTCTTTACTTGGTTGAGTAGAAATGCAAGAAAGCTATGCAAAAATACTCCAAGCAGTAAAGAAAATAAGTTTGTAGTTCACTATTCAATATATTGCAGTATTATGCCGAGTTAATCTGATGAACTGATTATGTGCTTTGTATATAATATGTTTATCTGCAGAATAACAAGTAAAAATGTAATGGAGTAAAACGTTTAAAGTACTGATCACCACTGACAGACACAATGCATAACATAAAAGGTCCATATAAATACTGCTGGCAGCCTTAACTAACCAACCTTTTTTTTTTAAATGGTGACTTAGTTTAAAGTTAAAGTTCTTCTTCATGAATTGAGACGTCCTGTGCATCCACATTCACTCACTGTGCATCTTCTGTATGTGTTCTTGTTACAGGTGTAAAGTTTGTCCACTGACCTTCTTCTCCAAGTCAGACATGCAGATTCACTCCAAAACGCACACAGAGGCAAAGGCTCACAAGTGTCCTCATTGCACTAAGTCCTTTGCAAACGCATCATACCTGGCCCAGCACCTGCGCATACACCTGGGCGTCAAACCGTACCGCTGCTCCTACTGTGAGAAATGTTTTCGCCAGCTCTCCCATCTGCAGCAGCACACCAGGTCTGACCTCTACACTTGTCACAGTGTGTTCATGACATATATATAAATATACATACATACATATATACTAGATTACAGTTTGCCCACATGTACATTAGTACCCTCAAATTACTTAATTATTTAAAGAAAAACAACCTTTTCTCCCCTTTTCACTTCCCTCTTGTAGTGTCTGCTGTGTCCATAGAGACAATTTGGTTTTACGTTTTATTTAGATGAACTTAAACAAATGTATTTAATGAGCACATTTCTGACATTAACAATTTAAGGTATTTGTGCATTCGTAATAAATGCAAACAGGTCAAAACCACTGAAATTGTTTGGAAAAGTGTAATTTACATACAATATTCAATACCTTGTAAGGTTTTTGTTTAAATGGACACTAGAGTCACATTAATTTGTAGTGAGGTGTTATTTGTAGTAATTCTAACATACCGTTAAGATAAAAAAAATCTAGCTAGAGTTGTCTCCATGCCGGTCGGGGGGTTGCAGTCATGGGTGTACAGCGTAAACGCGAGGGGGCTGATTGTGCACCCAGATTGTGTTGAATGCTGAGCTTCTAGTTCCAGTTTGCTAATGTTTGTGTCATGTTTCCTGTTTCAGAATCCACACAGGCGATCGGCCGTATAAATGTGCCCATCCAGGGTGCGAAAAAGCTTTCACTCAGCTGTCTAATCTGCAGGTAAACATTAACCCCCCCTCCAGTTTGGATGAATTTGTGACAAGACTGTGAGGCAATACTCTCTGAAATGCTGCATTAAGGTGACTGAGTTTGCGTTTGTTTTGTTTTCCCTGCTGAAGTCCCACCAGAGGCAGCACAACAAAGACAAGCCTTTCAAATGTTCCAACTGTTACCGTGCCTATTCAGACTCTGCCTCGCTGCAGATCCACCTGTCTGCACATGCCATCAAAAACGCCAAGGCCTACTGCTGCAGCATGTGCGGCCGAGCGTACACGTCGGTGAGTTTGACAGCCAGGTTACGTTTTTTAAGATCTGGACTAACTGCAGAGGGGATGTCTAAAAGTGTTGTCTCGTTTTTTGTTTTTTTTTTCTTCCAGGAGACGTACCTTATGAAGCACATGTCCAAACACACAATGGTAGAACATGTGGTGTCCCATCACTCCCCTCACCACAGGACAGACTCTCCTTCCATCCCTATACGGATCGCCCTCATCTGAGCGCTAAACCCATTTCCTGCCCTTCCATCAGAGACATTTCCTGTGATATCTGCGCTCCTCTGATGGACTTTGAACCCACTAATGGGTTCCAAAAATGTGCCAGATTGTACAAGTATCTTGTGAAGAGGTGCTCTTTTATTGAGTATATCCTCCTTTTCTTTCATGCTGACCAGATAGTATTATTGGGGACATCCAAAGATGACTTCTCAGCACTTTCAGGCCTGGAAATGACAGGCCTTAAAATTTCTTTTTCTATGTGACTTCACAGAAAAAAAAATGCTCCGGGCAGCTACATTAAAAATCTTTTTAACTTTTTGTGTTACAACAAATTACATTGTCTTTTTTATATGGTCCTTATTTTACTTTCTTTACTCAAGTCTTTGCAAACAAAAATATATTTGCATCAGAAATAGTCTTCCGTTAGCTGGGTTGCCAAGTGAACATAAAGGTGAATGCTTATATAAAGTGTATTCATGTATAACGTGCCACTTTTTATGTCAGTGTTTGCAATGTTTCATCAATCACGTGGCCATAATGCACACGTAAATTATGTGTCAACATTTTTGTTCGAGTCATTTTCACTCTACTGCCAACATCGCCCTGAACGGGATGCGTGACTCACAATTAGATGGACATATTTTCTTTTACATATATTTTGTAATGTTATGATATATGCTCAAGGCAGTCCTCAAGCTTAATCTGGACAAGTTTAAAAAACCTGTTTCAAAATAATCATCCCACAAACCTGAAAAACTGAACTGAAACTTTAACTGAGTCATTGAAAGAGAGAGCTTCTGCTTTCAAATACTGAGTGAATGTGTGTTTTTGTAGAATCAAAACCCCATGAAAATCCAATAATTTATAGCATTTATTTTGCCAAATTCACCACAATATTTATGATTATTGTTAATATTAGATTGAATGATGCACTCAGTGCTTTTTTTCCCCCACTTTGTATTTGACTGGGTGTGCAAATAATAAATATTAGACTGAAATGCACCACCTCTCTGCTGCTGCCACACAGACAGATGTGTTACTGCCCTGGAATTAATGGTTCTGGGTTTTCAGATATAACTGAAGTATCACACTTCTTTGAATACTCCTTTTGCCATTGTTTTATGAATGAACCCCTTCCATTTTATATGCATTTAAGCCTTAACTTTGTTACAACTCTAGGGTCCACGCTCGTTTTATCACTTTACATTTGCCTTTTATGTCATAGCATGATAAATACTGTAAATGAACTATATTAACTGTCAACCTGTTTTATAATAAATAATTCTATAATGGTAGATTTTTTTTTTTCCTGGCGGCACATAAACAAAATCAAAGCTTGCAAGGAAATTAAAATTCCTAGTGAATGCTTTCACATACGTGATAACTTTGATGTTTTGTTACTGAGTGGAAACTCAAAAAAAGAAATGAAAGCATACTATTTATCCTATGAAAGGATACTATTTTAGCAACCTTCATAATGCTGATGAATAAAATGTCACACAGTTCCTTGTCAGATGCCTTTCTATGGTGCAAGGTGTTTGGTTTCTCTTTTCTCTACACGAAAGTGTACGGTTACCCAGGAAGATGTGTATAGAGACATGCTGGTCTTACTGCCGACCATTGATGCAGACAAGGAAATGTTCCTTTTATTCAGTGACAAACCAGACGATTAGGCACCAGTGCAGAAACAAAGTGTCCGTGCCAAGCTAAACAGCAGTCACCACAGACAAACAAACTGCAGTTTATGTAACAACACGTGTAACAAGAGAGACAGTGAAATGAATGATAATGTCGTTCCGTCACTGCTGGATGAGTAAATAAGCAACAATGAAAGATAATATTTCACTAATATCCCCATTAACATTCAGCTGTGCATACTCGGCTGTGTTTGCTCTAACATGTTGTTTATCCCATCAAAATATGTAAAAGACGACTGGAGCCGTTGGAGCCATTTTGTTTCTTTTGTGTCAAAATAGGATTAAAAAAGGGCGGACTAGTTCAACCAGAGCCTCTCTCTTCAGCCCCCTTTCTCTACTCCCACTTTACTGTTTACTATGAATGTTCCCCCCTCCACCCTACAAGGATGGAGGTATGACATGTTGACACAACAACCTGGACGGACCTCAACAAAACAAGTCCAGACAATGATGACAGACTTCAGAGGTAAATTGCGGACCCTGCCCTCTGCATTCCTCCTCACATAGGTAGGGTGGAAAACTTTAAATTCCTGGGAGTCTACATCACAGCAGACCTCACACAGTCTGTAAACATGAACAAGGTCCAGCAAAGACTAAATTACTTAAAGGTTCCTGGTGAACTTTTACCTTTATCAGAGCCTCCTCAGCTACTGATGCAGAGTGTTGTAATGTTTATTGTCTACTGCTGAAGAGCTGTTATTATGTTGTGCACTATAGCACTGTGACAATACAGATCTATTCAAATTTTCTTTTGGAATATACTAATGTACATTGATGTTATCATTGAGACTTTGGACTATAAACAAGGAGCTATGCTGTACTTTTAAGTGTCTGAATTTACACACAACAAAAATTATTTCTTATTCTTAGTTCAGGACTATTGGTGTCAGAAGTAAAGAACTCTCCATCTGGAGAAGATGGGTATTTAACCTCCTCTTCTTGGTGTTCCAAACATTTCCAATCAGGGGAGAACCAGAGGTGGAAAGTAATGAATGGATGGAAAGTACAAATACTTTGTTACTACGTTTTGTGTTTTCTTTTTCTAACAGCTTTTTACTTTTACGCCTTACATTTATGCGTAAACATCTGTTTTTTGGTTTTTAGTACCGCACTTGAGGGGGATTATCTGTTTATTTAATTATGTATTGCATTATTGCACACCTTCAGGCTGCTGCATATCATGCATGATGGACGTAATGGCAAAAACGATGGAAAGACATAAAAACATAATGATGCAACAAAACAAACAAACAAGAGAGGGAGACTCAACCCTATTTGAAGTTTCAGTTAGGCCAAGTTCACAAGTTTTTCCCATGTGATTCAGATGTGTTTTTCATTTTTGTGTTTTTCAGTGTGAACAACACAAATTACATGAAATCCATTCTTTTCAGTTCTGACTTTGGCCACTTTCATTTGTGGTCCAAATTAGATACAGGTCGGATTTTTTGGCAATGTGACCTCAGTGTGAACAGTCGTATCACCTCGTATAGGTCACTTCAGGACTATGACGTGTTCACACTGGAATAGGATATGGATGATATGGTCCACTTTCCTAAAGTAATGTGAACAGCCAAACGAGATTTTTTAATACTGCATTAACTAGAATGACACTGGAAGATGTAATGAGCTATGAGCTCTGCTCATTTCCTGCAGCCCTGTTCGAAAGCAAGGAAATCGTCAGTAAAGCCAACAAGCCCCAACTAGCACAGGCAGTCACTGAGTTCTCAAGCAAGAAATCTAACAAAACTGTCCTGGATTCCATCCCACCAACTGAGCATTATGTCCTTGATGGTGGCTCTCTTGTTCACCACTTGGCATGGAAAAAGGGTGACAGTTACAGTGCCATTGCACAGCCATATGCAGACTTTACCATACGCCATTATGGTAAAGCAACAGTCATTTTTGATGGTTATAGCGAAGGTCCTTCCATCAAAGACAATACGGATCAGAGACGTGGTGAAGACACTCACCCCATCGTTAACTTCAATGCAGAGACTGCAGAGTTTGTGGGAAGAAAGGATGATTTTCTTTCCAGATCTTGCAACATACAAGGACTTACCAATCTTATGACCGAGGAGCTGGAGAAGAAGGGCTGATCTGTTGTGTAGGACTAGATGTTGATATCTCTTATTGCATTCCTGAGACACTACCATAACTCTGTGGGATGGTCAAGTGAGTGATGGCATCCTCTGGGTTATCAAGTGGGTGCCCTCCTTCCTAGATGTTTTGCTGATAGGCCCACGACACCTCCAGAGGGTTCAGCAGTGAATCTCAGCGTCCCAGGTTCACCCCCTAGATCCCATCTACTCACTTGAGGGCCCAGGTGGAGCCTTTCCTCTTTATCCACAGCCACTGACCCCTTTTCAGCAGGTCTGGACAGGTCCTTGACTGCCTGCCGACGGGCCTTCCCTCGCACTCCCATCTTCCGCAGTAGTCTGGCTGTTGAGGTGGCTACAAACCCTCTGCAGCCTACCTTCACTTGTCGGACCCTCACTGTCCATCATCGTTGTTGTGCATCAGCTGCAAGCTCCGTGTATCTCAGCTCCTTGTGCTTGTAGGCCTCCTCTACTGCGCTCCCCCCGGGGACCGTGAGCTCAATGATATACACATGCTCGAGCGGAGCTGACCACAAGGTCTGGTCGCAGGTTGGTGGCAATTTCAGTTGGGAAGCACAGCTTTTTGTTTAAGTCTACCAGCAACTTCCTATCACGTGCCCCGCTCAACTGCCCAGCATCTGGTCTTGAGGTGGTGAGACTGGCTTGACCCTCACCCTCCTGGACAAATGTTGTTGCCTGCCAGCGGGATGATGGGGGTTGAAGGGCGTTCACACTCATCCGTCGCGTTTCCAGCACTGCTGCAAGACACTTTAGCACCTGGTTGTGTCGCCAGTTGTAACGGTCTTGGGTGAGGCTGGTCTTGCAGCCCACTAAGATGTGCTTCAGTGTTGCTGGAGTTGGGCAGAATGAGCATGTGGGGTCTTCGCCATACCACTGGCTGAGGTTCTTGGGAGATGGCAGGACATCGTAGGCAGCCTTGTTGGTGAAGCTTGCTCTGAATGCTTTCATTTCCCATAGCTCTTGCCAGGAGATCTTCCTCTTCTCCACTCCTTCCCATGTCATCCACTGCCCTTGCTTCGCCTGCGAGACAGCCTTTGCGCACCTGTCAGCCTTCTCTTGCCAATGTAATTCTTGCACCACGAGCTTGCGTCTTTGGGACGGAATGGCCTTTTTCCAGCCAGGTGTGCTGGTCCCAAGGCCCAGACCACTCCTCCCCTGCTGCACTTGGCCCACAATGTCCCTATGCCTGAGTGCTGCTTTTGCCTGCTCTGTTGCAGCCGATGGGGTCCACTTCCTCCCAGTAGCGAGGATGGGGGCGGCTTGGGCTATAAATGGATCAGTCTTACTTTGGCGCATTTGTACTCCTCAGATAAGCTGGAAATGGGCAGATCTAAAATTCCTTTGCCGTAGAGCCCAATACTGCTGAGGCACCTGGGAAGACCAAGCCACTTCCTTGCATAGGAGCTAACCAGTCTCTCCAGCTTTTCCACCTTTGAGTTTGGAACTTCGTACAGGGTGAGTGGCCACATGAGGCGTGGAAGTAGACCAAATTGCATGCACCAGAACTTCAGCTTGCCAGGAAGCAGGGTTCTGTCAATGTTCTCCAGGCCACTGGTTACATCCTTACTGAGCTGATCTACTTGCTCCTTGTCTTTGAGGGAGGCATCATACCATCAACCTAGGCTGTTCACAGGCTTCCCTGAGACTGTTGGAATAGCCTCATCGCCAATGTGAAAGTGTTGGTCTGACAGTTTACCCTTGATGATGGAGATGCTTCTGGACTTGCTCGGCTTGATCTTCATGCAAGCCAGCTCGATGTTTTCTTGCAGCTTTCTCAATCTCAATCAATGCATCAGGTGATACCGACGTGGACATTGTCAAAGCTGCAGTCAAGGCCTCAGAACATCAGCCCAGAACATTGATAGGGGAGGATACAGACTTATTCATGGATTGATTGCACCTCTGCAGCACTACAGAACTGTTTCGTGACGTGCTACGGTAAGCATACTGAGTCATTTCCGGTTTACTTCCTGCTCTGTGTACACTTTAGTGCTGTAGCTCTGTCAGTGAATGCTAAATCTAAATTTGTTTTACTCATTACAGCGGTTATTTTCCTGTTTAACATTTAAACGTAGACTATTTCTACCTAAGCACTCGGAGTTACTCCTTCTTTTAGCGACATTTCGCCATTTTCAAAGTTTTTCATACACGCTAGCTTCAGTAACATTAGCAGTTAGCTATGGCCTCTCCCTCTCCCTCTCCTCTGTCCTGCTCAGTGTGTCAGATGTTTAGTTATTCCTCTGCCTCCTTTAATGATAATGGTTCTTGTATTAAGTGTAGTTTATTTACTGCGCTGGAGGCGAGGCTTAGTGAGTTAGAGGAACGGTACCGCACCACAGAGATATCTTTAGCCGCTATAGTTAGCCAGCCCCCAGTAGCCGGTGCGGTCCGACCGAAGGTAGCTTCTGTTAGCCGTCCCCCGGTAGTTCCCCCGGTAGTTCCCCCGGTAGATCCCGAGCAGCCGGGAAGACAGGGAGGCTGTGTGACTGAAGACTAAAACACCTAAGCCCTCAGTTCGCCACCAACCCATTCATGTTTCTAATAAATTGTCCCCACTCAGCGATACACCCGCTGAGGAACCAACTCTGGTTATTGGCAGCTCCATAGTCAGAAACGTGAAGTTAGCGAAGCCAGCGACCATAGTTAAATGTATCCCTGGGGCCAGAGCGGGCGACATTGAATCCTATTTAAAACTGCTGGCTAAAGATAAACGTAAATATATTAAGATTGTTATCCACGTCGGCGGTAATGACACCCGTTTACGCCAATCGGAGGTCACTAAAATTGATGTGGAGTCGGTGTGTAACTATGCCAAAACTATGTCGGACTCCGTAGTTTTCTCTGGACCCCTGCCCAATGTGACCTGATGATGACATGTATAGCCGCATGTCGTCATTCCACCGCTGGCTGTCGAGGTGGTGTCCAGAAAACGATGTGGGCTTCATTGATAACTGGAAGCCTTTTTGGGGAAAACCTGGTCTGATTAGGAGAGACGGCATCCATCCCACTTTGGATGGAGCGGCTCTCTTATCTAGCAACATGGTGAAGTTTATTTCTAATACCTGATAGTCCAGAGTTGAGACCAGGAAGCAGAGCTGCTGTCTTTTGTTATCTTTGTCGTTTTAATGTAATTCTAATCTGTGCAAATAAATAAATAAAACATGTAGACTGGCTACAGACTGGGGCTTGTCCCCATACGACCCTGGTCACACTTTGAGACCTCTGGCAGAGGCATTTTATCTGTGTCAGACTCGGCTGAAGACTAAGGGGGACAGAGGGAATTCGGCAGTCTGAGTTTGTGATTTTCTTTTTTTAAAAATCTAAGCTTAAAGGTTCAGTATGTAACATTAAGGAGGATGCATTGGCAGAAATTAAATATAATACTCATGTTTTCATTAGTGTAGCATTACAAGACAGTAAGAAACGCTGTGTTTTCGTGTCGTAGAATGACCTGTTTATATCAACAGAGGTCGTCTTCTACAGAGTCCGCAATGTAGAACCACCATGTTTCTACTAGTAGTCAACGGATATGGGTTTTTCAATGGATGATGTTGATGTTCAGAGAGCAGGGCTGACGATTGCTGATATATATTGCTGATATCAATACAAAGAAAATGTATGATTATTTTCTGTTCTACAAAAATTCAGGTATATGTTTCCAGCAGGATGCTGTAAATGAGAGAGGGCTAGAAACATCACTGACACGGCTACCTGGAGATATGTCTAAAGAAATGTTTTGTCTGTCGGCCTAAAAGAGAAATTTGAAGGCATCTGACAGTTGGCAAAGCAGAAGCAGTGCACGTGAAGTTACAAAATGGGAAGGCACAATAAATGTGTCACGTGATTCCAGTCCTTCCAGTCAACTGAATGTTAATGCAGTCCTTCATAGTCAAATACTGGTTAAATAACTCAACCATTTTTAAATGTACAAAAACAAAATAATTTTTTTATACCTATTATATCATAGACTTATATACAGAAAATACTTGATACTTTGATATTTTATGGGGTGAGCATGATATATCTATATTTAGTGTAACAGAATGATGACTGGTTGGATTGTAACCTGAATGCAACATTAAGTGGACACGTCGGCCGATGTCGATTACTTTGATTTTTTGTGTTTATTGAATAGGACAGCTGATGATAGGCAGGAAAAGGGGAGAGGGGAGGAAGTGCAGCAAAGGGCCACAGGTTGCACTCAAACCAGTGGCTGCTGCAGCAAGCCTAGGTACATGTGCTGTCAGCTCTACCAGGTGAGCTACCAGGGTATCCCCAAAGCAAGATTTCAATACTAACTATATATACAGAAAAACGTATTATAGTAAATCTAGAAGTTGCTATATTTATAAATATGGATAGTGATTTAACTCGTAAAAAATACGTAATCCGTGCCGGATAGTCGTTTGAGGTGCGTACTCACTCAACCCTATGTGGTACATTTTTTTAATTGTTTGCTATATTGTGCCTTTTTTTTTTTGCTTTATCTGTCTTGACCTTATTTCTGCCGATACGTTCAGAAGTCGAAGAGTTTTAAATGTGTGCTTTGCTTTCTTATTGCACTCTGTGTTCTCTACTTCACATCTTCATCTTTGCAGTGAGTACCAAAACAATTCTGTATTTAAAAATTAAAGGATACCATCTGCACTCTGTTTATTGCTGTAGGTATATCTAGCTAAACATAATTCACTTTAATACAACAGCCCTGCAATAAATTCTCTCTTCGTGAATATTAGAATTATCGTTTGTGTCTGTTTTAGAGAGGTGCAGCGTTGTAGTAATTTAAACTGCACTGCTTTACACTTAGTGGTGTTTTTATTATTTTGTCCACCCTATCTTTATCAGTGAAATAAGGCTAAATAACTTCAATATTATAACCTTCATGAATGAATTTTTTAAAATAACTATTACATGTTTCTGTTGTCAGACCTTTACTAGGCCTGCTACCTATGGACAAATGCTCTTTGGAAAGTGCAAAGATGCTCTCCCTTGACAACAGCGTGGATACGAGCCTTGATCTTGGGTAAGACTTTGGCCCTGCTTAGACAATTTATGGTAGTTTATAGTGCCAATCAGAATCTTTTTTGCTGAACCTGATACATGTGTTTTAACTTTAAATAACTTCTGTTATTTCAGGTCAAGACGTGACGTGCAAACATGCACATCTTGGAAAGCTCCGATTATCTGGGATGGGATGTTTGACCCTGATCTTTAAAACCAGACGCACAAGAGGGAAGGATCCTCTGTGGCTCTAACAGTGTTTGCTGTGGGAAGGTTTGTTTTGTAACGTGTATATGTATTACAGCTGAATATGTGGTCTGCCATATTTTGGGTATTTATGTTTAGCTGTGATAACTGCTATGTAAGATGTAAAAATAAAACATTGTTCACGTATTACGTATTTACGGACAACCCAGAGAAGATGCCGGACATAAAGCTCGCCCCTCAGAGAAGCATAAAGGTTATCAAAGTGGAGAGGCACGCCAGGTGGCAGGACATCTCTATGATGCGAATGAAGGCGATATCAGGTGTCATAGAGTCAGACATTCGCCACCGCTGCACTCATGTCTTCTGCTTTGACGTGGACCAGGTGTTTACTGCGAGATTTGGCTCGGAGGCTCTGGGAGATTCTGTGGCTGTGCTGCATGCACACTACTATCGCCTTCCAAGGGAGCAGTATACCTACGACCGCAACCCAAAGTCCAAGGCGTACATGGAAAATGGGGATTTCTACTACCACGCTGCTGTGTTTGGAGGCTCGTGGAGGAGTGTAAAAGCGCTGACTGAGGCCTGCTATCAGAGCATCATGGAGGATAAAGAGAATGGTGTGGAGGCATTGTGGCACGACGAGAGTCATCTCAACAAGTACATGTGGCTTCATAAACCAAGCAGGGTGCTCTCTCCGGAGTACTGCTGGGACACCAGTATCGGCTACACGAGTGACATACGAGTCTCTCGATTACTGTGGGCACCAAAACATTATGATTCACTCCGTACAAATTAGCGAGATTTGGAAATGGTGCAAAATCACCAACTACTAAACTGAACTCTCAGGTTTTCAGAGCAGTGATTTGCTCATGCACAAGTGTGGATTTTCCTAATGTAGTGACATTCACCGCCTTCGCTTTAGATAATTGTTAAAATTAGTAAATCTATGCAAATGCTGCCTTTGCTCTATTGTCAATTTATGTATACAAAACATACTGTCAGGGGTACAAAGATGTGTAAACACAAAATACTTTATTAAGTAAATGTAAGTGTGCTCAAAAGTATCACAGCAGCTTTTTTAAATCATTTTATTTCTCCCTCTTTTTGCAAAATACAGGTTAGTTTTTCAAAGTCACATAACACCAATCAGCCATAACAGGTGATGATGGTAAAGTGAATAACACTAATTATCTGGTTATCATGGCTCCTTTCAGTGGGTGGGAAATGTTAGGCAGCATTTTGTAATCAAAGTTGATGTGTTAGAAGCAGGAAAAAGGAAAAATGGGCAGCGTGAGGATTTTAGCAAATTTGACAAGGGCCAAATTGTGATGGCTAGATGACTGGGTCAGAGCATCCCCAAAACTGCAGCTCTTGTGGGGTGTTCCTGGTCTGCAGAGGTCAGTAACTATCAAAAGTGGTCCAAGGAAGGAAAAGAGGTAAACAGGAGACAGGGTCATGGGGGGCCATGGCTCATTGATGCACGTGGGGAGCGAAAGCTGGCCTGTGTGTTCTGATCCAACAGATGAGCTACTGTAGATCAAACTGCTTGAAAAGTTAATGCTGGTTCTGATAGAAAGGGGTCAGAACACACAGTGCATCAAGTTTGTCTGTATGGGGCAGCAGAACATTATGACCACCAGGGTGCCCAGGAGGTCATAATGTTATGGCTGATCGGTGGATATATATGTGTGTGTGAATTTATCAGATTCCCCTCTTTCTATGGAGTAAGATAGCTATCAAAAGGATGTGCTCATGATTCTAACCATTCGTATTCGTAATGTTAAACATTTGTATGTCAATACAATTGTTGTACATAAAATTCTGCTGTCATATACGCGAGTCTGGGGGGTTATCATGGTGCTATAAGCTGCATGTGATAAAACTGGTCTGCATTACACACTCTGTAATTAACATTTGCACACAAAAGGGGGTGAGGGAAGCGGGGGAGGAGGAGGAAAAAGGAGAGGAGGAGGAGAAGGAGGAAGAGAAAAGGAGAAGGACGAGGAGAGGAAGAAGAGGAGACGGACAAGGGGAGGAGGAGGAGGAGGCAGAGAAGGAAGACGAGGAAGAGAAGGAGGAGGAGGAGGAAAGAGGAAGAGAAGGAGGAGGAGGAGAAGGAGGGGAGGAGGAGGACGAAGAGGAGAGAAGAGGAAGAGAAGGAGGAGAAGGAGAAAGATGATATAAATATGTATGATATAAAAAATAATTGTGTATATATATATATATAAAACAAATCAATCTATGTTGTATCACAAATATATGTCTGACATTTATATTAAACCAAACGGCTTGAAAATCGGTTGGAACTTCAGTGAGTTGTGGTGATTGTAATCGTTGATCGACCTCTTCCTCTGTTGACTAATGCAGTAAGGAGATGATGGCGGCCGCGTTGACGAATCGTTCCAATGGACAGCAGCGTCAGAGGCGGCATCTACGTAACGTTATATATCTACATAGATGTGTATATATCTATGATGATATATCTATGATATATCTATGGGTCACAGGCAGGTCACAGGGCAAAATAATCGAACCCCGATTCCTCCAAACGCGCATGCGCCAAAGCCAAACGTGGCTGACAGCAGTGGACCGGGTGGAGCTGCCAGCTCAGGTGAAGCATCACAGGTAAAGTCAATAACGTGTATATCCAATATTTATTTCATCAAATTGTACTATGTAAAATAATATACAGTTCATGGACGCTAAGTTAGTGCTAGTATGGCAGCTCCTATCATTGTTGTAGTTTCAGTGTGTTTTTTGCTATTTTTAACTCTTTTCTTACTTTCTTACTACTTTGTTCACGTCGCCTGAATACTTTTTTGGGGTTTTTGAGCACTTTTTATTTTTTGTTTGCACGGCGGGGAGTCGCATTGTTTACACCCGCGACCAGATGATCGCCCTGAGGCACCCGAGCATCCTGACCGGAGAGAGAGCCTCCATACCGGAGGAGCTGAGGAGGAGCAGAACAGTCAGCGACCATGTACTCCTATACAATGTGATTTTTGTGCAGTAAGGTGTGAAACATCATCTTTACTAGTTTGTCACTTGAGGTCACATTTGCGTGAAGGATTACACATTGAATGCCCATTTAGAGGATGTGATAGAAGGTTCTCTGTTTTGTCGAGTTTTGCATCCCATCTTTCTAAGAAGCACCGCAATGACAGTGTTGAACATGTAGAAAACCCCTCTAATGTAGGAAGACCTGTTGCCAGTGAGTCAGTGTGAACCATCTAACGTTAATTATTCTGATGATGAGAAGTGCCTGTTTCAGTTGATCTTGGAGTACTTGGGAAAGGTTCTGGAAGCCTACAATGAAGAGAGTGGCAACAAAGCTATCTGCACCATCATGTGCCTGCTTGCTCACTTCAAGGAGGGGGGTGGTATCTTCCTTACGACTGATGTGAGTATAACTTGCAGTGCATATACATAAATTAACCATTCCCTCCCATCTCTGTCCTGCTATTTGTAATTGTTAATTACCAGAAATCAGTCACCAGCCCCATCCTTTGCTATGGACACTTTGCACAAGTTATTCTAGTACTCCATAGACTCTGATTAGCCTGAGACACCCGTCTCATTCAAAGCGTTTACAAAGGGGGAGGGCTTTAGATACCTTTTCAAAAGAAAACTTTTCCCATTGCCAGTTCGATGAACAGCCAAAATGTCATTCCTTCTAAAAAAGCTCTCCATGCAGAATACTGTTCTGGTTTCAGAGCAGTTATTCCAGTAAACCGTGTGTTTTTTACAAAAACTGCCTCAATCGCACTATCGATATTCTCCGATCTCCGATATTTGCCATGTGCAGCTGTTTCTACATTTGGCACCATAAATTGAAGCTGATTTCGGCCCTTGGTGTTGAGTAGAACATGACAGCTTTTGTTTTCTTTGTCCTTGTTCACTCAACTTACCCATGATTAACTTATGGTTGTTATTCTCCAGCCCTGTGCCACGGCTGCCGATATCGAGAGAGCTGTCACCCTGCCAAGCACACCTTGATTAGTTGTACCAGGTATAATCTTCTCTTATTTTGTAGAAGTTAATTCTTAAATGAATTCATGTGATTGAGGGAGGACTGTTGCTCCTAAAAAATGTCTCTCTTTGAGTTGTTGATGGAGGGTGCGGTGGTCAAAGGAGATAATAATGTTCAAGTGGAGGTCTGCAAGTCTTTCTCCACTTGAACATTAATGAATTCATGTTAGGTGGTTCTAGTGTTAGGTGGCTCTAATGTGTTGTGCAGCTTTTAGTTATCATATTGTTAATGGATTTCAGGAGAGATACTGCGCGGTGCAGACACGTGGATTATGTCCATGGAAGGAGCATGTGTGATTGGGCCCCACAGCAACCTCCTGCAACTTGCAATATCCGGCAGAAGCCGCTAGCACACTTGAGTTCATCCAGAGGTGTGTTTAAACATGGCACTGTCATGAAAACGATCATAGCAATGACTTGATATATGAAGGGATCTTAATCAATGTTTATGACTTTTCTGTAATTGACATTTTTGTTAGAGTTAGGGATGTCAGTAAGTTGGCCCGGCCCACTTAATACAAAAACATATTGAGTGATCAGATTTTACACATTACTTTGCAGGTATAAGAAAAAACTCAAATTATGCTATCCAATTTAGTGAGAAAGCGATGAGCGAGGAGAGGCATGAGAGAGGAGAGGGGATGGGGAGAGAGTAATGACGATTGCACACACAGACACCCACTCAATCTCTCACAGGCACACACTCAGGGGTTAAAGTATTCCGGCACCGTGCCGGATCTGCGGCATGACACGGTTGTGAAGAAATTTTCATCAGGATAGAAATTCGGGAAGGTTTATCATTTTTGAGTTCCCCAAAATCAATGGCAGCTCTCGCTTAAAAAAAAAAAAACGTGTTTAGCCAATCAGAAGCAGAGTAGGGCGGGACTTGTGTTCGCTAGCAATAACAACGTGCAGCTACCCAACAAGATGAAAGTTTTGTCTGAAAGTGTTTTTTTTTTTTTTTCCTGTTTTCAGAGCCTTTTGCGGCATAAATCCCCAGACGGGCAGCAAGGCAGAGAAAAAACGAGGGCTGAACGCACCAGTTTGCACACTTTTGAGAAAACTGCTGGATTTTGAATTGGTGGGTAGGGGACATTAGTGGGCAGAGGGACATTAGTGGGCAGAGGACATTACAGGACATTAGTGGGCAGGGGACATGTCTCTATCAGCAAACTTGATCACAATATTGGATTGATGTGCTTGAAAAGGCTGAATATTCCTCTTTTGTTGGATTATTCATGTTTAGATTTCTGAAATATGTTTTACAACTCACGTTCAACCAGTTTGGTACAGTAATAGCAGCAGGGCTGCTGAGAAAGGAATCTATGATGGCAGCTTTGCCAATTTTTTCCCATCTGAGCAGTCCTTTTTGTCTATGCTTTTGCTGGTAGTTCTCAGAAGTATGTCTTTGTATTGCAATGTTATACATTTTCTTTTAACACAAAACCAGGCTTGTTTCAGCCATGTGTTACTAAAATAGTCTTAGTACATACAGGGACAGTGAATTTTACATGTTAGAGATTGTTGTTGAAAATAAATAATGAGGAATGACTGTTTGTGCATTGTGCACTGTGTTATCTCTTCAATTTCAAAAGAGAAAATAAAAATATCAAAAAACAACAAAAATACCACTTGTCTCGTTTTTCTTCGCAGAAGTCTGAAAGAGGACATTTATCCAAGTTACAACATTTAAGTGTAATATTTACAATATTCTTGTATTGTATTGTAATTAATTACAGTTGGGATGTTGTATTAAGTACAGTAACTTGTTGTAGTGAGTTTACAGTAACAGTCCTGTATACTGTACTGTTTACAGTAAATTTACGGCAATTATTAGCCAGGAATTTCCTGTAAAATTACAAGAAATTTCTAACAGTGAGGGTGCTGAGAATTGTGCAGCCAATCAGTTGAAAATAATACATATTTGGACAGTTGGCACATCTTCTCCCACAGTTGAAGTGAAGTGAAAGTGCATGTCATGAGATACTTCTGCATTATAAGTCTGACAAACACATTGTACAGTCACTCAAGGGCTGTCTGCTACCTCAAGCCCATTTAGCTATCAACATCTGAACCTTTTACCCTTCTCGCTGTGAATAAATACTGGACCAGCACTAATGCACAGGAAACCCTGCTTCCCCGCCCCCCAGTCCGAGAATAAACAAATACAACAAACAGATAACCATATGAGGATGCATCTTTTCACCTACAACCTGCATGTCGCTGAAACTTTTCGATCTTGGGTCAATATATTGTTTTATTGCAGGTAAGTAAGTTTGTATGGGCCTTATGATTGTACTTCTTGTTCAATTTTTTATTTGTTTTTTGGTTGTTGTTGTTTTAACCTGTCAAAATTTAATAAAGATTCTTTAAAAAACGAAAAACGTAACGCGTGTAGCCTAACTGAAATCACCTGTTACGCATGCGTTGGAGGTCAAATTGATTACTGTTGGTGCGCAAAGAAAAATAGATCCTTAAATGGCTGGAAAACAACAACATTATCGCTTTGTAACATAAATGTAAAATGATAGTGTTTATACATGAGCTGTGTTATTATTCTAAACACAATAGTCTATGTCATGTATATGGACAGGATAGGGGCTAAAATAGGGGTTTAGTGTATGCCTTTACACAACTTTAAAATACATTTAGAGATGTTTTCCTATCGGCAAATGATCGAAATGTAGTGAACGACTCTACGTTTATGAGACGTGCTGCTGTGGCCGCGTTTGCCGTGCAACCAGGACACTTGTTCAGGTAGCTACAAGGGAAGCAGAGGGGGCGGTAGGCTACTTGCCGGATAGAGAGAGCCACTCCTGTCTGATTAATGCTGATATACTTGAGGACAGAGTATAGACAGACAGGGCAGCAACGGCACTTTGCTACATGAAGAGACGGCCCGCAGAGACCTCACTCCAAATCCAGGTGAAATTATTGGACTGTAAATATTTGGGACGAGTTATGGGTGCAATGCGGCTGACATCGGCTCACAGGTAAGTCAGCAGTTGCTTTAGTGCCTTAACCTTGTGTAGGTTGTGTATCGTGTGTTGAGCAGACATTGTGGTTTACTTAAGGTTCGGGATGGGCGCGTTCAGTTTAGTTTTTGAGTTTAAGGGCTCTGAAGAAATAGTTAATTTAAGTAAAACGGAAAGGAAAAGTGAATATTGATAAACATTTAGGTTTTTATAATTCAAGTTTACAAACGAATCAGGATACATAATGTGTGACTTGGAGATTAAAATATAGGCAAAACATGTAGATGGATATTATTGTCTATCATATTAGAAACTATTGTTCTCACAAGATTCAGTGCAAAGAGGAAAATGGACTCATGTTTTAAATGGGAACCAAGCTCAGTCCTCAGAATACAGACAATGTTCATGTTAGAACAAGTTTAGCACATGGCTCAATTCTCACTGAATCATTGTAACATTTTTGAAAACATTTTTGCAGTTTTGCAACATAATTGCATAATTACTTCCCTGCCACTGTTATCCATCTAAAAGTGTGTGGCGGGTAAAGGATTGTATGTAAAAGAAAGAGGCAAAGAAATGCTTTTTTTTTTTTGTCTATTTTTCTTTTTTTTTTTTTGTAGGATTAATATCTTAATAACTTTTACAGTAATGTTATATGTTGTCCAGTATATCAGCTCACTTTGTTTAGACTTTATGGTTGATAGAGAACTGAGCTAATGCAGTGAAGTACTGATCATCATTTTATCTTAACTGTATTTACAGTAAAACAATAAATAAAACAAAGTCATTCTTACTCTGCATTACTTTAAATACTGACTGACTGATGTTTTTCTTGTTTCTCATTGTAATTTGGGAGGAAATACCCATAAAATACTATTTTGTTGTTGTCTTGTCTATGTAAGAAACTGGATGTCTGAGACTTTTCTTCAACTGGACTCAACCAAAATAACCAAATACTGTCATCTACTGGGTCCCTGCCTGAGTTTATTAAGCTGGTTGCTGAAAATCTGGGTGTCTTGTTGGTTTTTATCAACTAATGGAACATTGCCAGATTTTAAACTTCACCTCCGCATTCACTCAAAGAACACGTTGTTCTAATTGTTCCTACAGTTGGATGTTTGAGCAACATTCATCTGCTGAAAGTGGAAAGTTTCTCTGTGCTTGTTGAAAATCAAGTTTTAAGGAGTCGGGGCCTATGTTTGCAAGTCAACTGGTCCAATATGCAACTTATACAAATGTGATATAGAAACTTGAAGCCACCAGTGAACATACACAGACTTTACAGTGAAATAGGAGACATCTGGTGTCCAGAAGGAAAATGTTTGCATATTCATAGATTGAAAGAACGTATCGAACACATGATTGTTCCAAGAGGCCTATTTGTATGTTTGAATACATGACTACATGATGTCTTAAATATACATGTTAAGATACTATTTTTGCAAATGTTTATCTGATCAAGCTTTACTGTTACAGCCTTTTTACATGTCTCACTAGAAAACATGTAGACTGGCTACAGACAGTGCAGCACTCAGCGGACAGGCTTTCAACCACAGTAAACAGGTTTTAGCACTGGCTTCTAGTATATTTTTAGAATTTATTTTAAGTTTTTTTTTTTTGTGACTTACAAGGCACTAAATTGTCTGACTCTGTACATCTCAGATCTTTTATAAGACCCTGGTCACACTTTGAGACCTCTGGCAGAGGCATTTTATCTCTGTCGGATTTGGCTGAAGACTAAGGGGGACAGAGGGAATTCGGCAGTCTGAGTGTGATTTTTTTATTTTTATTTTTTAAATCTAAACTTAAAGGTTCAGTATGTGACATTAAGGAGGATGCATTGGCAGAAATTAAATATAACACTCATAATACTCATGTTTTCATTAGTGTAGAATTACAAGACAATAAGAATCGCTGTGTTTTCGTGTCGTAGAATGAGCTGTTTATATCGACAGAGGTCGTCTTCTACAGAGTCCGCCATGTAAAACCACCATGTTTCTACTAGTAGTCGACGGATCTGGGTTTTTCAATGGATGATGTTGATGTTCAGAGAGCAGGGCTGACGATTGCTGATATATATTGCTGATATCAATGCAAAGAAAAGTCATGTATGATTATTTTCTGTTCTACAAAAATTCAGGTATATGTTTACAGCAGGATGCTGTAAATGAGAGAGGGCTAGAAACATCACTGACACGGCTACCTGGAGATATGTCTAAAGAAATGTTTTGTCGGCCTAAAAGAGAAATTTGAAGGCATCTGACAGTTGGCAAAGCAGAAGGCACAATAAATGTGTCACGGGATTCCAGTCCTTCCAGTCAACTGAATGTTAATGCAGCCCTTCATAGTCAAATACTGGTTAAATTACTCGACCATTTTTAAATGTACGAAAACAAAATTATTGTTTTATACCTATTATATCATAGACTTATATACAAAAAATACTTGATACTTTGATATTTTATGGGGGTGAGCATGATATATCTATATTTAGTGTAACAGAATGATGAATGGTTGGATTGTAACCTGAATGCAACATTAAGTGGACACGTCCGCCGATGTCGATTACTTTGATTTTTTGCGTTTATTGAATAGGACAGCTGATGATAGGCAGGAAAAGGGGGGAGGGGAGGAAGTGCAGCAAAGGGCCACAGGTTGCACTCAAACCAGTGGCTGCTGCAGCAAGCCTAGGTACATGTGCTGTCAGCTCTACCAGGTGAGCTACCAGGGTATCCCCAAAGCAAGATTTCAATACTAACTATATATACAGAAAAACGTATTATAGTAAATCCAAAAGTTGCTATATTTATAAATATGGATAGTGATTTAACTCGTAAAAAATACGTAATCTGTGCCGGATAGTCGTTTGAGCTGCGTACTCACTCAACCCTATATGGTACATATTTTTTAATTGTTTGCTATATTGTGCCTTTTTTTTGCTTTATCTGTCTTGACCTTATTTCTGCAGATACGTTCAGAAGTCGAAGAGTTTTAAATGTGTGCTTTGCTTTCCTATTGCACTCTGTGTTCTCTACTTCACATCTTCATCTTTGCAGTGAGTACCAAAACAATTCTGTATTTAAAAATTAAAGGATACCATCTGCACTCAGTTTATTGCTGTAGGTATACCTAGCTAAACATAATGCAGTTTAATACAACAGCCCTGCAATAAATTCTCTCTTCGTGAATATTAGAATTATCGTTTGTGTCTGTTTTAGAGAGGTGCAGCGTTGTAGTAATTTAAACTGCACTGCTTTACACTTAGCTGTGTTTTTATTATTTTGTCTACCCCATGTTTATCAGTGAAAGAAGGCTAAATAACTTCAACATTATAACCTTCATGAATTAAAATTTTAAAATAACTATTACATGTTTCTGTTGTCAGACTTTTAATAGGCCTGCTACCTATGGACAAATGCTCTTTGGAAAGTGCAAAGATGCTCTCCCTGGACAACAGCGTGGATACGAGCCTTGATCTTGGGTAAGACTTTGGCCCTGCTTAAACAATTTATAGTGCATGGATTGAAGTGCATGACGAGTCCACTTTCGCTAGTTAAGTGGTGCATAATCCGAGCACAAAGTAAGACACAAGTCACAAAGGGGTTGTTAGTTTTCTAATTAATAATTGTGTTTTGGGCGTAACACAAAATAAAACCAATCAGAATCTTTTTTGCTGAACCTGTGTTTTTAACTTTAAATAACTTCTGTTATTTCAGGTCAAGACATGACGTGCAAACATGCACATCTTGGAAAGCTCCCATTATCTGGGATGGGATGTTTGACCCTGGTCTTTATGACCAGACGCACAAGAGGGAAGGATCCTCTGTGGCCTTAACAGTGTTTGCTGTGGGAAGGTTTGTTTTGTAACGTGTATATGTATTACAGCTGAATATGTGGTCTGCCATATTTTGGGTATTTATGTTTAGCTGTGATAACTGCTATGTAAGATGTAAAAATAAAACATTGTTCAGACATGACATGTTCTTGTCTCCACTTCCACCAAAGGTACCTGGATGCTTACCTCAGCACCTTCCTGAACTCATCAGAGCATCACTTCATGGTGGATTTGCCCGTCACGTATTACGTATTTACGGACAACCCAGAGAAGATGCCGGACATAAAGCTCGCCCCTCAGAGAAGCATAAAGGTTATCAAAGTGGAGAGGCACGCCAGGTGGCAGGACATCTCTATGATGCGAATGAAGGCGATATCAGGTGTCATAGAGTCAGACATTCGCCACCGCTGCACTCATGTCTTCTGCTTTGACGTGGACCAGGTGTTTACTGGGAGATTTGGCTCGGAGGCTCTGGGAGATTCTGTGGCTGTGCTGCATGCATACTACTACCGCCTTCCAAGGATGTGGTATACCTACGACCGCAACCTAAAGTCCAAGGCGTACATGGAAAATGGGGATTTCTACTACCACGCTGCTGTGTTTGGAGGCTCGTGGAGGAGTGTAAAAGCGCTGACTGAGGCCTGCTATCAGAGCATCATGGAGGATAAAGAGAATGGTGTGGAGGCATTGTGGCACGATGAGAGTCATCTCAACAAGTACATGTGGCTTCATAAACCAAGCAGGGTGCTCTCTCCGGAGTACTGCTGGGACACCAGTATCGGCTACAGGACCGACATACGAGTCTCTCGATTACTGTGGGCACCAAAACATTATGATTCACTCCGTACAAGTTAGCGAGGTTTGGAACTGCTGCAAAATCACCAACTACTAAACTGAACTCTCTCAGGTTTTCAGAGCAGTGATTTGCTCATGCACAAGTGTGGATTTTCCTAATGTAGTGACATTCAGCGCCTTCGCTTGTAGATAATTGTTAAAATTAGTAAATCTATGCAAATGCTGCCTTTGCTCTATTGTCAATTTATGTGTACAAAATACTTTATTAAGTAAATGTAAGTGTGCTGAAAAGTATCACAGCAGCTTCTTTTTCATCATTTTATTTCTCCCTCTTTTTGTAAAATACAGGTTAGTTTTTCAAAGTCACATAACACCAATCAGCCATAACAGGTGATGATGGTAAAGTGAATAAGACTAATTATCTGGTTATCATGGCTCCTTTCAGTGGGTGGGAAATATTAGGCAGCATTTTGTCCTTGTTGATGTGTTAGAGGCAGGAAAAAGGAAAAATGGGCAGCGTGAGGATTTTAGCAACTTTGACAAGGGACAAATTGTGATGGCTAGATGACTGGGTCAGAGCATCCCCAAAACTGCAGCTCTTGTGGGGTGTTCCTGGTCTGCAGTGGTCGGTAACTATCAAAAGTGGTCCAAGGAAGGAAAAGAGGTAAACAGGAGACAGGGTCATGGGGGGCCATGGCTCATTGATGCACGTGGGGAGCGAAGGCTGGCCTGTGTGTTCTGATCCAACAGACGAGCTACTGTAGCTCAAACTGCTTGAAAAGTTAATGGTGGTTCTGATAGAAAGGGGTCAGAACACACAGTGCATCACAGTTTGTCTGTATGGGGCTGCAGAACATTATGACCACCAGGGTGCCCCGGAGTTCATAATGTTATGGCTGATGGGTGGATATATATGTGTGTGAATTTATCAGATTCGCCTCTTTCTCAGTTCCTTCTTTCCTGATGGACAGTTATCATACAGTCGAGACACTGCCATACTATTTTTTTCAAAGGTGTTAAGAGCTCAGAATGATGAACGATGAATTGAAGATATGGTGAAACCACTTGTGAGATAAAGGACTGACTAATTTGTTTCCATTTCCTGTGTTCATTTTAAGCAGAGTAAAAGCTAGCAATTTGAATTGACTTTGAATTCATTTAATGAGTGATGTTTAATGTTTCCGTCTCTAACGGAAACATTAAACTTGGATAAATGTCCTCTTTCAGACTTCTGCAAAGAAAAACAAAACAAGTGGTATTTTTGTTGTTTTTTGATATTTTTATTTTCTCTTTTGAAATTGAAGAGATAACACAGTGCACAATGCACAAACAGTCATTCCTCATTATTTATTTTCAACAACAATCTTTAACATGTAAAATTCACTGTCCCTGTATGTACTAAGACTATTTTAGTAACACATGGCTGAAACAAGCCTGGTTTTGTGTTAAAAAAAAATGTATAACATTGCAATACAATGACCCTACCCACCAATTCAAAATCCAGCAGTTTTCTCAAAAGTGTGCAAACTGGTGCGTTCAGCCCTCGTTTTTTCTCTGCCTTGCTGCCCGTCTGGGGATTTATGCAGCAAAAGGCTCTGAAAACAGGGGGGGGGAAACACACTTTCAGACAAAACTTTCATCTTGTTGGATAGCTGCACGTTGTTATAGCTAGCAAAAACACGTTTTTTTTAAGCGAGAGCTGCCATTGATTTTGGGGAACTCAAAAATGATAAACCTTCCCGAATTTCTATCCTGATGAAAATTTCTTCACAACTGCGTCATGCCGGAGATCCGGCACGGTGCCGCAATACTTTAACCCCTGAGTGTGTGCCTGTGAGAGATTGAGTGGGTGTCTGTGTGTGCAATCGTCATTACTCTCTCCCCATCCCCTCTCCTCTCTCATGCCTCTCCTCGCTCATCGCTTTCTCACTAAATTGGATAGCATAATTTGAGTTTTTCTTATACCTGCAAAGTAATGTATAAAATCTGATCACTCAAAATGCGAAGTAATATGTTTTTGTATTAAGTGGGCCGGGCCAACTTACTGACATCCCTAACTCTAACAAAAATGTCAATTACAGAAAAGTCATAAACATTGATTAAGATCCCTTCATATATCAAGTCAATGCTATGATCGTTTTCATGACAGTGCCATATTTAAACACACCTCTGGATGAACTCAAGTGTGCAAGCGGCTTCTCCCGGATATTGCAAGTTGCAGGAGGTTGCTGTGGGGCCCAATCACACATGCTCCTTCCATGGACATAATCCACGTGTCTGCACCGCGCAGTATCTCTCCTGAAATCCATTAACAACATAATAACTAAAATCTGCACAACACATTAGAGCCACCTAACACTAGAACCACCTAACATGAATTCATTCATTCAAAAATGTCTTGCGGAAAGCCTCCACTTGAACATTATTATCTCCTTTGACCACCACACCCTCCATCAACAACTCAAAGAAAGAATTCATTAAAGAATTAACTTCTACAAAATAAGAGAAGATTATACCTGGTACAACTAATCGAGGTGTGAGTACATAAAAGTATGTGTAATGGGCGTTGTTGACATGACACAACAAACCCTGTTAATCGTGTTAATTAGGTGTCTAACTGTAGAACGGCTTCATGTCAGTGAAGCCTTACCCTTAAGGTCACTTAGGAATCATTATTAAATACAAATACAGCATAACATTTCACAGCTACAGTCGAGACACTGCCATGCTATTTTTGTCAAAGGTGTCAAGAGTTCAGAATGAGAGAGCTCAGGTTTGTGATGAACGATGAACTGAAGATATGGTGAAACCACTTGTGAGATGAAGGACCGGATACTGCACTAATTTGTTTCCATTTCATTTCAAGCATAGTAAAAGCTAGCAATTTGAATTGACTTTGAATTCATTTAATGAGTGATGTTTAATGTTTCCGTCTCAATGCCCCTCAAATGATATCTGACATAAACTTTTTGCTATCTGACTATAGTGAGAGACCATAATCAACACAGGGTACAAGCAAATCGAGTTGTCTCGAGAATCAACTGACTTGAACAAAGAAAATCACTCTATTATATGCCTCTTTCCCAAAGAATGTAGCCTCTTTCCCCAAGGATGTCTATTGGTGACATCTAATGTCTGATAAACAGTAGTCATAACACATCTGATGCCCAACTCTCCCAGAGACAGCCTTGGTCTTTGGAATGTGCCTAGCTCATGGCACAATGAATAACACCTTTCCTAACTAGGGTGAGACAACCAGAATGTGAATACATGAGGATGATCATAAAATATTATACTGTAAGCCTGTACAATTAAACATAGAATAACCCAACATAATATAGTTTGCTTCATGTTCACAGAACCTTATCCCTGAATGCATTTGATTGAGCTTGACCAAGAGTTAACGTTTTTTCTGTTTGCTTTGCATCTTACACCTATGATTGTGCATTTGGCCTGACTGCTGAACAGCATGTCGTTCCAGTTTTTACTTTGCTTGTATCTTATGTGACACATGAACTTGACTGATTGCTTCTTCCTTATACTGTTCTTTTACAGGTCCAAACAATTTGTTGGCTGCATTTTTGTTAATTTATGGTGTTTTTAAAAATGAATTCAGTTCTAAATTGCACGTATTTAACTTTCACTCAGGGGAGCTTTAAACTTATTGGTGATGTTGATAGAGAAACTGTTGTTGATTTGGGGTGGTCCAGATTTTTGTTGTGTTCAGTATGAACTTGATAATTAAATCAAAAGAGAAGGAAAGGACAGAGAAAGGTAAAATATTGTTTTGTTTTTTAAATTAAATTACTTACAAATAAAATAGTTTCTGTACAGTATATTCATGAACTGCTGAGGGCGGCAGAGGGAGTCGAGTGGTCTGAGCCGCTATGAGTGGAGGTCAGGTTCAGGTAGCCCATCTCTGCGGATCGAGACAGGGGCACAGAGATCAAACAGCGAGTGGAAGAAGTCACGTCTGTCTTTCTCTGAGTATTCTTCAATACGCCTTGAATTTCTGGCGGCTCAGGCATCATCACACTACGGACACAATAAAAGTTCACAGACATTCAATGGTGTTTAATTTAGCAGGCAAACAGGTTTTCCTGAAGTTCTGAATCGCGATCAGACCTACCTTGGAGTTGGCACAGGGAGATGTTTAAAAACCTGTGTAGGAGCGGATATTTTCTTTAGTTCCTAAAACAACAAATGAAAAATCATTATAGATTAACCATTTAAAGTTCCCCTCTAGACATGTATTAAGAAACAGTCTGCATGGAACAATAATGTGTCTGCAAAAAAAAGTATAATTTTCCTCATTAAAATCGTTAGACATCTACTCCGTTTAACTCAATAAATGTTCCAGAATCTATAAATATACAAATGTTGTCTTCTACTTCAATGTACTTCACAAACTTTTTGTGCTGCCACAAATCATGCTCAAAGGCCCCAAATATGTTGCTCAGTGAGCACAGAGAAACTTTCAGCAGATGAATGTGAAAACATCCTTCTAGTGTCAAACATAAATCATTCTGCACAGTGACGCTCAAACATCCAACTGTAGGAACAAGAAGAAAAACATTATTGGATGGATTACCATGACGCTGGTGGTACACACATTCATGTCGCCCCCCAGGAGGAATTGTAATCACTTTGATCATCAGTTTTCATGTAGCAGCATCATCTGGCCAAAATGTGTGTAGTTCTTTGGTTTATGACTAAATACCTGCAAAACTAATGACATTCCCATCAGCCTCAGCTGTACTTTGTTTTTTGTGCTAATAAGCAAATGTTAGCATGCTAACAGGCTAAACTAAGAACATGGTAAACACTATACCAGCTAAACATCAGAATCTTATCATGATCATTGTGAGTATGTTAGCATGCTGACGTTAGCATTAAGCTCAAAGCTCAGCCGAGCCGAAGTACAGCGCTGGCACATGGCTGCAGACTCTTAGCCTGGTTAATCCATCCAACAATTTACTATTCTGCCGTCTTACAATGGCCAAACAACATTAATATTAGCAACTCCAGATCATAGCCTGTGTATAAAGATGAAGAAGACTATGCCCGGTACCTCAGCAAAGTGAAGTGACTGCATGGTTTGCAGGCTGCGTTCCAGGACAGCTAGCTGATTGGACATGTGGACTATTTTGTTTCCTAGTTTCTTGTTTTCCATCTCTAGAAAATCCACCCTTGAGATAAAAACAAACATCTCTTTTTTGTCAATAAACACACATTAGAGAAAAGCACAGTATCTTAGTTGATAGCTATATAAATAACTTGAGCTATTTCCTTTAAACATAATGTGTAGATTCAGTGTTGACTGTAAGAGGTCAGTGTACCTGCATTTGGACAAAGAAGCTGTTAGATAACTGTCCTTCTGGTTGTGTTCCTCCTCATTTAGCTGTTGTAGAAGCCTCCTCCTCTCAACAAGTAGTTTGTCATTTTCCACAGTTATTTTTACGGTAAGCTCTTTTTCCTGAGAAAGAAAAAAAATCTTCATCATCCAATTTTATACTGGATATTTACATTATTCTATAAAACTTTAAGCATTGCAACAGTTTAACATAATTTACACAACCTGTTACCTTGGCCACTGAGTCAATATATTAACATACTGTAGCTACAGAAACAAAAGTAAAGTACTCACTGAGCATATAAACTTATAAATAAAATAAATCTAAAACAAATAATGATACATTGAAAACATCCTGGTTTCTTTTGTGTGAAGTAGGACAAAGTAGCAGATTTACCTTTGCTAATGAATGGGAACACAACGACAGTTCTCGCTCTAGATTTTTTATCTTCTCATCACGTGATGTGGTTTCATCATCGAATTTCGCTTTGGCTCGACACAGTTTCGCCTTGTGTTTTTCCTTCATCTCGTGGTATTTACTGTACAAGGATGGACAAAAATCACACGTATATAATCAGCACAGCATCTATAATGCTGATTAAACTGTGTCAAAAAAGCAAAAGGTTATACTCCATATATTATTATTATTATTATTATTATTAAGATAGAGGGACATTATATGTTGTCATAGACTGTCAAAGTTTCCACTGTCCTCTACAGGGAGAGGTGTCTTGGTGTTTGTTAATTCATATCTTTATATTGTGTCACATTGTAGGTCTATTACCTCCGCTCTTTGTCGAGGCATTTAAGTGTTTCACAGATCTCCTTCTTGAGTGTCTCACACTTGTCTTGGGTAGCCAACTGAATCTTCACTGCTTCTTGATAATCAGGACACTCCTGCAAGTACAGAAATCAGCAGTGATCAAGAATCTGTTGTTTCGTCATGAAACTCACTCTGGTATGTATTCTCTGAGCTTAACACATGGGTGGCAACTGTTGGGTGTTATGGATCACAGTTTAGAAAATTATATGACAGAACTGAGATGAAACATATCAGTGTTGTTGTTAATATTGACATTATTACCAAAGTTATTAAAATCAGCATTTCGTGGATTGAAAATGGCTCAACACACCCTCTACTGTTTCAGATCACTACACTTTGCAAGGCCAGTGCTGACATAGAGTTGACAGTTTGGAGCAACTATACGTCATGATGTTTATACTAAAAAAGAGCATTAAAGCCCTCTAATCAGAGGAGCTCAGCCCACCTCCCCCAGCCTCCGCTTTCATTTTCAAATGTACGCTGATGGAGACATATCATTCATGGTAGTTTATGTAATTATTTTTGCTAATCCTCTACTTAGTGTATTTTAATAGTTTAATGGTTTGGCATTGACGGGGGTTACCGACAGACACACACACACTTATCAGACAGTTAGCCTCTCTGAATCGTTCAGACATAGTCCAGGTAAATTACCAATTTTCCAGAATATTCAAACGTATAAGACATTACCTTACACAGCTCTTTATCTTCTGTTGGAAAGGAGTCCGTCAGCTGACAGTGAGTGTTTTCACATTGCTGTGAATTGTCCTCTTTTTGCTTCCACGGCCTTCAAACACACATATGGACACACACAGAAACCTTCACCTACCTATGTATTATTGCAACACTGAGAGCTTGCATGCACACACAGCAGTTGTTGGATAGTGTAAGGTGGTAGAATATCCTACTTTTGACCCTGAACATTGTTCTCTTTGGTGAAGATGGTAGCTATAAGGTTATCCAGATCTTTATGGGAATTATCAAGCTGCTGCTTTAGGAAATGTACCTGAAAGGATAGAAAATAGTTTTGATATCTCATAATAGGCAACAAATGCCATTGTAGTGCATTTCTCTTAAAAATAAATGTGAGTATCTGTTAATGAATGTGTCGTCAATGTAAATATCTGAAATCTCCTAATCATCTCTTAATAATCTTTTAATATACTGAATCACTCACTTCTGACTCCTTCTCCAAAAGGCATCTCGTCTGAGTGCTGAGCTTATTTTGTAAATCCCTGCAGATCTCATTGCTCTGAATCAATTCAGTTGCCTGAGACTGGAAACACAACAAAATCAATATCATCATTGACACTGTGTTTAAGGCGGAAACAATTTTTCAACCCGAGTCTAGCTCCACAAAGAAATGGAAATAATAGGGATGAAAGAAGCATGTATACTGAAGAGGTACATTTAAATTGTTAAAATTTTGTATTGAGTTTGAGAACAGGCAAAAGTTATTGTAATGGTGTGCATTACATAGTAATAACATAGTTTGAGTAACGTTATTGCTTTGCACAAACAAGTAACTAAAGCCAGGGTTGAAGTTGTGGTGGTGGAGAAATACTGCGCCCTTTGTGGCAGACAGAACTGCATAGTGAAAGAAGGGCTAATAGGGACCCAGTCTAAGTGAGGATGGTGCCATTATTCTACAGCCATTACACAGTGGAATCAACATGTACTTAATAGTGACAAGTTAAAAGCAAAAAAGTTGTATATTTCTACTAAAAATTTGTAAGATTCAGTAAAAACCTAATTTTCTTTACAGAGGGAGACATTCACATGCGGATTTACCAAACCTGCAAGTTCAGGAGCTGCTGCTCAGTCTGCTGCTGCTGTTCCTGCAGGGCTGACTCAAGCCGCTCCACCTCTCTCTGCAGAGATCCAACCTGAGACAGATAACACACAGATCAATGAAGTCAAGCACAGAGTCCACATTCACAATGCACTTTAGAGGTTTGACATGGTCAGGTCAAGACCTGGGGTCTCATGTACAAACGTTGCATACACACAAAATCTGTGCATACACCATTTTTCACGTTCACGTTCGGATGTACTAAAAGTGAAATGAACGTGAGAATGTGCGGTCCTCCACGGCAGCTTCATTGATGGCGTACGTACATATTTTTTGCTTATGTCAGTTGTCAGTTGGCGACACTCACAGGCGATGCATTGAAAATGCATAGCCGAAATTAACAATTGCTCTCGGGACATTTAGATATTTATTTAACAGTTAACAATAAAGTGCGGACCGATGTGCCGCCGTCTCATCAGCATGGCTCACACACAACAACAACTAGCGCTCACTGGGAGCGTGGTGACGTCACGTCTTGTACGTACTGTAATCCTTTCACAATACAGCAGTACAGTATATCAGTCTACCGTAATACAGGGACTCCACCACCTGCGGCCTGAAGGCTTTGGCGATGGGCAGATATGTCTTCATATCTGACCACTTCTTTTTCAACTCCGCTGCGGTGCGGTGCGGTTCTCCGACCCTAACGAGTTTACTGCCTGTGCCACGCAAAATACTTTTTTTTTTGCCTCTACCTCCGTCAGCAGCACCTCCAATTCACACTCCGTAAAATTTATTTTTTTCCTGGCTTTTGCCATTTTCCAAAAGACAGCACTATCTAGGCCTATTTATACTAATTAGCATATTCAAATCGGTGTATTTGAGGGAGGGGACAGGGTGGAGCGTTGCGCTCGTGCATGTGCGCTCAATTTCACATTGATTGCGATGTACAAAGACAATGTGCGTGGGATTCTGCGTACGCACGTTTTGAATTATTTTGTGCGTACGGAACTTTCACTCTTTCAGTGTACGCCACATTCTAGTGCGAAATCCACACAAGTCTTAGTACATGAGGCCCCTGCTCTATTTAAAAAGTGTCTTGAGATAAGCTTTTGTTATGAATTGGCGCCATACAAATAAAATTGAATTGAACCCCTACAGTATTTAAGCAGGGATTTTCTTTTATTCACACTGACATTTCAGACAAATTACTGATGACTTAAACAGATTCAGCATGGAGCACTGGCAAGTTAAACTGTGCAAATAAAAAAAAACCTGTGACATTAATATTGGAGATAATAAGATTAAGGCAGACTTTCAGGACTGCAAGGTTTTGGATTTACAAGACTTCGAGGATGCTTCATAATCCTTAACAGACATGTGATGTAGTTTTTATGTACTCACAATTTCCTCCTTTTCTAAAAGGCATCTTGTCTGAGCACTGAGTTCCTCCTGTATATTTCTGCAGGTCTGGTTGTTCTGCGCCCGCTCTTCTGCTCGAGACTAAAAAACAACAAAAAACAAAAAATATACTTTTTCAACACATACACACACAAGCATCTTATTGGATGTGTTGTTTTCAAGGATATGTTGGGATCCAAGGATACCTTTTAAATATGAACTTGTTCATTTGAAATGTTTAACTGGACCAAAGGGAACATGTTGGAATCTGACCATGTGCTCAAACAAAGGAACTGTCCAGGGGCCTGTATGTAAGTCATAAAACCTTTCTAGTAGTGACTAAAGACAAAAGAAACCAGACCAGATAACAGACCCCTCTTTGGGGTGGTCAAGAATGCAGCCAAAGTGTGGTTTAAAAGCCGTAAACGCCCAGACACCGGCCTTTCAAGATTCCCTTGGACTCCAGACCTGTCATCAAGGCTACTTAAGCCAGAGAGATGCTCTCTCTCTCTCCTCTCTTCTACCTCCGCTCCTGCTCACACCCGCAGCTCACCCGCAACTCTTTTTCATCTCCATTGGACTGTTGGTAACGTACTGGGCAAAGACAGACAACTTAACAGAGTTAACGGCTAAACAAGGACTGTTTAGTTATTGTTAATGTTGCTGATGTGTTTTATTCAGGTTACTGTGTTATGTTGATTTGATTAACTGAGGTTACTGTAGTAACTGTAGTCTTTGAGACAGTGCTAAGGTGATGTTAGTTTAATACTTCACACAGACATCGTCTTTGCATGCACTAACTCCCTTTTTACAGCACCGTTAATCTAAAATCACACACACACATATTCGGTCTAACCCTTATCACACACACGTGGAGAGGGATTCAAACCCTTGCGCTTCTGCTATCTCTCTGTTTCTCACCAGCACGTGTTTCATACCCTGGAACATCTGGTCAGAGGCCATAAACCTTTTATGACCCCCATGCACACACGCACGCACACATACACACACACATTTGAATATTAAAATTAGCTATGTGTTGATAGTTCGACACGAAAATGTAACCAATGAAATTACTTATTTTGACACACATTTTTAGACAATAAGTATTAAACTAACAAGGTAATGTGTCAAAAGGCGGACCTTTTTTGTTATTTTCTCAAAAGGAGGACAAATGAGTGTCCGGCTTAAGGCTGCGCCTGTATCTTGTGAGCACGAGAAACGTTTAAAGGCACACTATGCAAGATTTTTACCTTAATATAATAGCTTCAAAGTCATTTCAATGGTAAACAAACTCGTAGTATAGCGAATCATCCCGATAGCAACGCAGGAGAGGGACGCCGTTGGCAGAACCAGCAATGCAAGTCTGAAAGGTGGCGTCCCGCCAAATCTTGCGAAAATCACAAATTGCTTTACAACGTCACCTACATCGGCGACATAAGAAGCAGCCTCACTGGAAGACACTAGCAGGCATTCACTCAGACATTACCTGGTCAGTAGACATCTTCGGAGTCTATCTTTACCTGTTCGATGTCGGACGCTTCCATCCTACTGAACATGTACCGGTATACAGGGGGGAGGGGATCAGGCCGTGAGTGCAGAGACACAGAGCCATATATAGAGACGGCTCTGGTGAGTGGTATTTACGACAGTTAACGTTAAATACAAGTACTCCGCAGCGACTCAAGGGATAGCTGTTTGACAAAACCGGAAAACTGCATAGTAAGCCTTTAATTTTTTTTTTTTTCCCCATGTCCCTTTAGGGGCTCCATAGATTTCTGAATTAATAGTTTAGTGTAATTTTTATGAGACTGATCAATCGATTATTGGTTATCGTTCCCTTATTTAAGGGTGGTGCCCCGAGGATCTTTAATATTAATTAAAGTAATTTTCTCTCTGATAATTATAATTTTTGATAACCATTAATTGATTAAACCAATACAGTTAGACCACTCTAACACCCTACGTCGTAGAGTCCGACAGATAACAAGAACAAGAGGTTACAATTGGTTATTTAGTAGAATTCGGGAACTCTCCTTTAAAATACATAATAATGGGTAAAATGATAAATATCTGTAGGTATTTGATACTCAGTTACCTTCTGCTCAGTGTTAAAAGACTGATTGTAGGATGGGCCAACTGTATTAGGGTCAGATGTAATGCTCAGACCTTGGTTGGCCTGAACCCGCACAGTGAGGAGCTGGTGCTCAGACTGCTGCTCCTGCAGGACTGACTCCAGCTGCTCCTCCTTCGCCTGCAGAGACACCACCTGAGACAAACACACATTACAGTAAGGCTGCAACTCATTTTCATTACTGAGTAATCTGCTGATTATTTCGATCAGTCAATTAATCATTTGGCCCTACAGTACAGTAACATGATTACACTAATGTATCATTTTTCTGTATCTCTACTAGTGGCATACATTCTCCTCTACAAAAACACATAAAACAGAAGTAAAAATAATAATGTGTATCAGACCACGACCAGCTTTTATAATGCAGATTTCATTTTTAAATATATATAATTATATGTAATATATTGCCCCTCATTAAATTGTCACACTATGCTTAGCTATGCTATACACACACAGGTGTCATTTGCACAATGTCCTTATCCATTGGTTCAGAAAACAAGAAGGCAATGTGATCAACAGTACAAACAGTACTGTAACTGTCAACACCTTCCACACTGAACAGATGCTGTTGTCAATAAACACAAGTGTCTAAACCAGAATGAATGCTCTGTAAACACTATCAGTCCATTGCTTTGTTATTATGGACAAAAGGCTAATTATTGCCACAAGCTACAGGAAAAATGTATGTGTACGACTATGGAATCAGTAAAAACGCTAGAATTAGATTCTGTACAAACGGGCAACAACAATTAATTATGCAATTTTTCAGGCTTAATTGTAATGTCCCTAAAAATGTGCAGATCTAACACACAATCCTTTAAATTTGATCTCCACTTTTAATATGAGCCCACAGTCTGAAATAGGGTTGAGTGAAATATCTCCCTCTCTCCTTTGCCTGCACAAATGACTTACCAACTTAAAGCATCAGTGAGAGTTGAGTGTCTGGTACCTTCAAGTACTAGCTTGTTCTGTTATTGAAACCCTTTACTGCAAAGACTAACGAAAATATAAATTCTTGGATGTCTTGTTATCTCACCATGATAAAATACCTGGTTCCAGCAGGTATCTTACCATCTGCTGGAGAGAGCTTTTCTCAGCATCCAGGGCACGTACCCTGCTCCTCAAGGCCCTGATCTCAAGATCCAGACGATCGTTCAGCTCTTTGGCCTTTCGCAGTTCCACCATTTCTTTTGAAATAAGGTCAGATAATGCACTCATGAGATTATAAATGAAACATGTTACCATACATTCTGGTGTGTAAAATGCTGGTCGAGTATTTGAACATAAAGCATACTTAAAATATAAAATTGAGAATTTAAGTTTTTTTTTTACATTATTTAACAAAAGTGTAAATATTGTTGTGAGGATCAGATCTAAGGCAGTTGGATGGCTCAGTTAGTGGCACTGTAGCTTCCCTGTAGCAAGGTGGACTTTTCTTGGTGCAGGTGCATTATCACCATGTGTATTTTGCGTTTTCTCCCTGCAGACTATATTACATGGAAACTTCAGATAGTATAGCAGACTGGTGTCTGCCTCTCAACCAGTGCATGCTGGAATAACCTCAGGCCCCTGGACAGCATAAGCAGGTATGCAAAACAGCTGAATCTGAGCTGTGTAGGGATTGTAACACAGATTTGTTCTAATCCTTTTACACTCAATAAGATATGGCAGATCTTTGAAAAGGATTTAAAGAAGAACTTAAAGAAAAATCTTTCTCACCATATTTCTTCAGTTTTTCTACTTCCTTTCTGAGTTGCTCTACCTCCTGCTGGGCTGCTTGCAGCTCAGGCTCTATAAAAACAAATATAAACACCAGTGATTTCACAGTAATCTTCAAAGTTGCCAGTGGAGTTTCCAAGTTGCTGGAGACAAGCTAAAATAACTTCTTCTCAACACTAGAAATATACAATATTTATGATGCATTCTGCTGAAAGTTTGTGATGTTTTCTCTAGCAGTGGTGGCCACCTTGATTGAATGATAAACTAGAAGAAGTACCGAGATGGTTGTGGTGAAGGGTGCACTAATATCGCCATGAGAAATCTTTGAGAATGACTCTGCTTGTAAGTAGCAGATTCATATCACTCACCATCAGTGCCGCAGGGCTCCAGACTAACTTTTTACATTGGTTGCACTGGTGCACCAGCACAAAATGTAGGTGCACCCAAATTTTTCATTGCGTCGCCTTTAACGCCATAAAGTCACCTTTTTATTGTTCTACATAACTTTCATATAATGTGAATGATTTTTAAACAACAATAAGGTGTAGAGAAATGTTTGTTTTTATTTGAAGCACAATTATATATAAAAAGAAAAAAGTGCTTCACTGAGCTGAAATTGAAACTAAATTTCAAACTAAAACACTGAGCAAAATGAAACATTTCCAAATAAAAGTTCGATACGAAACGTTGTTGACCCGCTCACGAATGCACTATTTCCGGCCACATTCTGACCGCACTCCTGACAGTACACGCAGTGCATTGCGTTGCGTCCTTTGTTGTACCTCAGCCAGGGACATTGTTTCAGCCAGTCCTGTCTGAAGGAATACATTTTGACCTTTTTAATTTGGGTCTCGCAGCCGGGCTCTATCCCAGACTCCGTTGTCTCCTCCTCTGCTTCCGAGTCTGATGCTGTAGGAAACAAACACAACTTATCGCGGTGAACAGGACCACACCGAGCTCTGTCTCTTATTGGTTAAGAACACGATATGATCCTACCATGAGTGTGTGAGTTCGGTCACAGGAGAACACAGAGAGATGATGCGCTTGCGAAATAAATGTACGTTTTCACCCGGGCAGCGTCAGGTGCACCAGTGCGACCTAGAAAAATTATCAGTCGCACTCTTAAAAATTTTGGTCGCCCTCTGGAGCCCTAGATGGACGGCGCCACAATGGGGGAAGAAAAAAAACAAACAAAAGGTGCTACTTTCAATATTTTTATACTAAAACAAGTTGGTGCTATTGTTTCTTAGTATGAAAAAAATAAGCCCACATTAATTTAACTGCATAGCAAAGCCCATTAAATAATAATAAGACTTTATTAAGCCCCCCCCCCTCCTCCTCTACCTGCTCTCTGAGAGATGGTTGAGTTTTCTGACGTCACCCCAGAAACCATTAACAATGTCAAAATGACCAAAACTTTCCGGTACCCGGGGAAGGAAAAAAAGAAAAGAAGAGGAGGAAAAACGCGACAAAGACAGAGGTAGAGTAAAGATAATGTGATGAAATGATTTGTCTGCTGCAGAACGATAGTAACCTTTAGCCTAACACGGTTTGCTAATCAATAAATAGCGTTAGTGAACCTCAGTTCATGTTATGGAAAAAAGTAATACTCCCACCTTCTATTTCTCAGGGACATTTGTAAAGAGTAGATCTATTCAGCAGGTGTTTACATTTGTCTACATTTTTATTTATTTATTTATTATTGGTTAGCTAACGTTTGCTCTGCTTGTAACAGTCACACACCTTTATATATTAGAGTTGTAAGCCTTGTTGTTTGTTGTGTTACAGTTCAGTATTAAAGTGTGTTTAAAGTGTTAAACTTTACATCCATGTTAAAGTGCACATCATGTTATTGTTATTTTATACTGCAGTTTACTGCTTCTTTGCAATCTGCTAATCAGCATTTCACTGTAATGACAATAAGATTAAATCTAATCTAATTTGCATATCAGAAGAAATTGCACTTTATATCAGTCATGTACAGTACAGTGAAAGTTATGCATCTCTTAGGTTTTTCATTTTTATTATTTAATTTTATTCTTGGAATCATTTCTTTTATTATTATACTGTAACACTCAACTCTTCCTGTTACAGTGGCTGCTGCTGAAAGAAGCTTCTCCAAGCTCAAACTCATTAAACCTTACCTGACATCTACTATGATGCAAGAACTCAGTGGACTTTAACATCATAAGCATCAATCATGTGGTCTCAAATCAGTTGTCATATGATGATGTAATAGATGACTTTGCTGCAAGAAAGACTAGGAGAGTACAACTGTAGCAGGTGATGTGAGGATGACTAGGTGGTGGTGTAGTTTAATTTATTTTATCACTTGTTTACAGTTTTTATTTTGTAGGTAGTTAAATGTTATACTTTGCGTGGGCTATTTATATTTCTTGTATTATTTATTTCTAATTTATTATTTTCTTGTTAACTGTTTTGATTGAGCAACTTGTTTCTCTAAAAATAAAATAAAATGTCAAAGACAAAGCTATTCAGTTTCTTGTGTGAGTATATGTATGTATATAACTAGCAGTGGAATTTATTGCGACGCAAGGGGGGCGTCACCTAAAATCTTGCCTAGGGCGCCAAATTGGTTAGGGCGGGCCTGCTCACCATAAGCTCTTTGAGTCAAATGAGCAGACTCCAGCTCATCAGTCAAACGCCTGATCTCATTGTGGGCCATGGCCAGCCGGCGGGAGCCCTCCTCCAGGTCCCGCTCCAGACGAGAACATTTCCTCTCCACACTGCTTACCTGGCCGGCTAAATGCCTGGCCTCAGCCTAAAGAGAGAGAGAGGGTAGGAGCCACTGATGAAATGGCCATGATTAAAGTGATTGCCATACTACGAAGAGAACCAGTGAATAGAAACAAGAATGCTCATAAATACATGCAAGAACAGACAAGAGACCTTGAAAAGTACACTGGAGCAAGTGGTGCAGTATCTTGAATTCCTTCAGCCATGCAAAGTTACCTAGCTTGTGCTGGTAACAGAACTTAATAACACTGGAACAGAAAAAAGAGTTTTCAGTTCACGTGGATGCTGCTGAACAGGAGTTCTGAATGGAAAAACATGCAAATATATCCTTACATTCAAATGTGCACCTTGGGTTACACAAAAGAAAGTCAGTGTGGCTTTCTCTCCAACTGACCTGAGTGCAGTTTAGTGGTTGTTAGTATGGGATGCAGTACCATTACTGTAGATAAAAGGACATACAGGAATTAAAGTATGTTTGCTCTGTGAAGCTTTGTGGAGTCCGAAGAGTCTCTTCCACGGACTCTGGCCATGATGTGGTGCCCCCTTGTGGCAAGACTGTGGAATAACATTAGATCACAAGTTGTTTGACCACAGAGAAATGTATGAGGCATGCAACAACTGAAAAAACAAAACAAACGTTTTTTAAAATGTGTCCATATGAATCTGACTTAATAAAGTTATGATTATAAATAAAATATCACACATGAGGCATCATAGGCTTCAAAAGAGAAAACTTAAAGGGGAAGAATTGTGTGGGAAAGAAGTTATTTTGTGGGAAAAATTGGTGAAGGAGGGAGAACGTACTTTGGTAAATCTTCACAAGGACTCGAGTTCAGTCTTTTCATGTGATGAGATGTGTGCTCTGTATAATTTGCATAAAGTGCAAGTATGTTTGAGGATATGTAATATGCAAATCAAACACACACAAGTGTGTGGCGTTGAGGTCCACAAGGGAACCAATGCGATTGAGGATGTTTTTTTTTGGGGGGGGGCCACAACATCAAGCATACAGCTTCTGTATGTTATAAATTGCTGTGCTGAGTAAACAAGCTTATTAGTGACAGTTTAAGAGTTGTATGGCAAAAGGACTTGCATTGGGAAATAGACATATGGTCACATTATGTATCAAATTACAGGAGGAATATTACAGACGCTAGGGGAAGAGGTATCCTATTTAATCTTTTTAACAGAGTTTATTATACACCCATCAAATGCCACTGGATGGGGCTGAGGCAGGATAAGACATGCTGGAGGTCTAGAGGGGCACAATGTTCCCGTCTCCACAGTGGCAAAACTGGCCAGATGTTGTTCCTCTAACCTGGTGTGCATTGGTGTTCAGCCCTTGGGCTTCGGTCCCCAGCAGGGCTGTGTTTCCATCACCCGTCAGCTGGTCAGGAGCCTCACTTGTCTCAAGTAAGGAAGCTCTTTCGACCAGGAGGTAGGCCACCTGCTCACTGGGGCTGCTGTGAATCAACTCTGTGAGACCCTGCTGGTACAGCATTTTAGCCACCTCACTGATCTGGGCATCTACCAAAACAGAGAATGGTGAAAAAGTAAGATTTATAATGCTTTCAAATCTGTGTCTGGGCTCCCATGAAGGCAGTCAAATTAAGTTAGCTTTACCTATAGAAGTACCACTACCCCTAGATAGGCACAAATGCATTGCATTGTATTTTTCAGTTTTACAAGAGAAAAGACTTCAAGGATTAAGTTAGTTTGGTTTGTTTGGCAAATGTACATCTGGTTATAACCACCCCAACTTCTTTAACGAGCGGCACACTTCCAGTATATTCTCAAAATCTGTACTATTCATCAATTGGAAAATACCATACAGCAATTTAAAAGACTTTGTCATATAAAGATCCACAAGTTTGAATTTTGTCACTACTGCTTTTGGATTATTTCTTATTTGTCAGTGGTGTAGAGGTAAAAAAAAATTCAAACCTTGAAGGGATATTATGCGTCGCAGCTGGTCTTTGAGCTGATCATTTTCATCTTGTATCTCCTGAGCCAGAACATCTTTGTGCTCTGTAAAGATTCGGATCTGCTCCAAGGACTTGCGTACCTTACAGACAATTTCTTAGTCACTAATAAACACAAACCTTAATTTATTCTTCTTGACAATTTCTGATGTCCTCGGTTGGTAATTTGGCTAATTTGATAACTTACCTCTTCCATCTCCGCTAAGTGTTGGGACCGCTGGGTGTCCAGGTCCCATGTTACACTGCTCAGACGGCTTCTTGAGCGCTGGAGGTCTCGCCATAGCAAACACAGCTGAGCCTCCTTAGGGGAGTCCGGAGCAAGTCCCTCCTCATTAAACCATACGGTGATCTGCTTCAGCTCCTCCTAGAGACAATATGGGTGACATGTGAACATCATGGTCTCTGACTACTGCAGCTTCAGATAACTTACTGTAAGATAAACTGATTACCATTACAATATATAAACCTGGTTATAGGATAAGGTGGATATGTTATGATATGATGATCATAAACCATGCGTTTTTTGTTCTGGAAATGATAATGTTCATGTGTTACAGTCCATCTGCAACAACAACTGCAAGATACTTATCGAAATATTCTGTATCAATGAATCCAACTCTAGTGTGACATAACTTCTCTTGGCTGTGGCTAAAGTTTTTTGGAGGAGCAGCTGTTTCTTCCCATAGAGACATAGAGACAGCTGGGATTGCCAATATGTGTGTGTTGAACTGTTTCTTCCACACTATAACATTACTTGTGTGTGTTAAACCTCTTAAACTTCAGTCATTGTAATTAACATGTTCCACAGACACACTTGCTGAAACTCACAGAACTTTATATTATTTATTATTATATATTATTATAGAGAAGATCCCAAATTTTCCAAATGATTCAAACTATATTAGGATTAATTATTTTTAAATGAATGACACACAAGGAAACATTTCCATTTGATGGTATGGTGCAGCAATAAAACAACAACAACAACAACAACAACAAGCTGATGATGCCGTTGTGTGATACAATGTAGACTAAACTTATGTTTTCACCCTTTAAGTTACATAAGGGGTTAAAGTTAAATTAATCCCATCACCAGCTCTGCACTTCATCAAATGTCACATCTGGTGCATAAGACTCAGAGTTGAGCTAACGTTTAGGTTTCTTAGCAAACTAACGTTAGTTGTTATTTAAACCGAAGGATGAAGAAGTAACCGGAATGTGTTCGGTACCTGTAGTTGGTCCATTTTGTCCTGCGGTGTGAAACAACGTCCGTCTGTAGTTTACGCTCATATTTTAACCATCATTTTTGTAGTTTGTTATTTTTTTTGTTTCACGCGAAAAAGTCCGAAACCGTTGTGGTGTCCTCGTTGTTCATCTTCAGGATTTTACAAACTGAAACTTTCCCGTTAAAAGCGGCGACAGAGGGTCAGAAACACCGTGTGGGTTGAGAAGACGAGAGGATATCACTGTCTGTGGCTTTAATGGGTGGCGGTGCGAAGTTCTGTTTGTTCTTGTAAAGGCTCACGGCACTTGCGCACTGTGATCGTGGGCTTTCCTTGGGTCCTTGAAGGAGTCTTGAGGGACCGTTAACTGTGTGTATAGTTTAAAGTCACAGGTAAACGTCAGTAAAAACGATACTTTGTTTAAAAACAGATTTAATCTTCGGCTTTTTGTTTAATCTGAGTAAAATGATGAGATACCTCTTTTACTGGCAGTGTTGGAAACTAATTGCTTGTTTTTAAGTCCTATTCTAAGTACCTACTTTACGAGATTATTTAAGTTTCTATTTTACCTTTAGCCTACTCCACTAACATTACAATTGAGGGATAAATGTTTTCCCTTTTAGTGCTCTGCATTTATTTGACAGTTAAATTAAGATTGAACATACTACATTCATGATGAGTTTATAACATACGATGCATTGTCGTTATAGATTAAACTACCCAGCACATATACATTTGTAAATATTAGCATCACCTCAATCAACAGTAAAAAGAAAAAAAAAGAAAAAACTGCATTCACATTTGCAATTAATAATAAAACAGTATTTACCTTATAGTGAAAAAAAAAATTCCGCCTCAGCTTTTACTTTTGATACTTAGGGTACATTTAGTCAATAATACGTACATAGATTCACTTGAGTAACATTTTTAACTGTGGACATTTAGTAACAATACGTATTTTACAGTGTGTTGTTGCTATTTTTACTCAAGTAAAGAAACTAAATACTTTCCTAACCAACAATTATTGGTTATTTAATGAAATATTACTCATAAGTTGGTATTGGCATCCATTATTGCTGCAACTGCCAGTAACTTGCTTATAAAGTGTGTGCATTACAAATAAACTCTGTAAAGAATCTGTAAGTGCAATCATTAAAATGAACAAACAGCATTAAAATATATCCAGCTGGGAGATTTTAATTACATGAGCTGTATCTTTTCTACATAAACTCCTTTAATGTTGATGACTTGTGACATGTTTTTTTGACAGTCTTTCACATGTAGTCCTTCTGAAGATTATATTTAGTATTAAACACTGTGTTGTGTCTTGGGTGGTCTGAGACTTCCTGCACATTTACAATGAAAAGTGGGCGGCAATCAGCCTGTATTTCCTGCCTTTTAATCACCTCATTCTGGAAATACTGTGGTGGTCTTCATGCGAAGCTGTACAGCTGAATGAACAGCATGAGTACATGTGCAGCAATGGCAAAAAAGTGTGGCTTTAATAATACATATTTTGACCATTGCGAGCCCACACATCGAGCAGAGTTATTACAAACATGTCATCTTTCCTTCAGTGGACTCTGAATAACGGATTTTGGCACCTCATCCTGTTTTGTTTCTTAATTTTAATGCAGATTGGATGTCTGCACTAAAGTCTTTTGCGAATATGTTTGGTGTTTAAATGTCGGTCCAGAGGAATGTTATTTTGGTGTTGAGTTGGTCCAGACCACAGTTTTGAGGGGGAGGGCAGGGAAAGTTAAGAGGAAATGGGTGTTCAAAACTCCTCCTATATCTAACTCCACATTCCTCTTCTGTGCCCTTCTCTGAATGTTTTGGAGCTAAAACGTCTGCAAGGACAGAAAGAGCACAGAAGGAGGACAGCAGCAACGACCAAATCAGAGACGCTTACTGAAGGGTGCTAACTCAAAGTCACTGAAGCTGAAGGGTAAGAACTTCCTCAAAACATCTTGGTTGTGTTTGAAATGATAGGCCTGATTTTTCTAGTGTTTTCTGAAACATACAGCATAGTATAATGTCATTTTGCTTAAAACCGATGGAGGTCACACCCACATGCGAGTCCTTAATGATACTGTTCACATTCACGAAGATGCTTTTCCACCGTGATGTGCTTTCAGTTTCTGTGGTCATTACTTTTGTTCTGTCTGTGCTAGGTACCTCAAACTGTTACATAAACCAGACGTAGTAGCATGTAATCAAACACATGCCTCTCTGAACTGTCCACAATCTAATAGCAAAAGTGATTTCCCTCTATGGGCAGCGCTGGGTGGGAAAGACAAACATGTGAAAGGTCCTAAAAGTCTAAGAGTAATGTACAGTTTCAGGTTAGGAAATATAAAAGTCTGGCAGCAGAAACAACAACATACACTCAAGTTTTGATTAGAAAAATTTAATTAATTAATGAATTAGTACATTATGCCCTTTCTAATTTATCTACCTGTAATGTAGTAGGATGTGTTTTAGGAGAAGTCCTTGTTTATTTAGCACTGCAAGTGGGCAACAATACAAATTCTGTGTTTACTTACTTAAACATCTGTATCTGGGGGAACTGACACCCAAAATGAATAAGTATTGCTTCATAATGAGACTTCCCTTTCTCTGCTTGTGTCCTCACAAATATATCTGATGGAAAAAGTCACACTGATTTAAATAAAACCAATGAGTCACTTATTTTCCATTTGACTTAAAAGGTGTTTCACAATGGATGTGGGTCATTGGGGAAAGTGTTTGAAGAGATTAATAAAGAGGAATAAGTTTAGAGCTTTTTCTTATTACCTGAAGTTTAATGACGGATCATTTATGCTGTAGGCATAAAGTTTGTACCCAGATTCATAAAAAGTACACAACAGTAGGTCAGACTGTTGGTCGGTAGGGTTTCAGACCACAAGTTTGTTTACAGCGGTTACAGGGAGCCAATGTTCTGATGTATTCCTCAGAGACCGTACAGGCTGTGAAGACTGAGAGAAATCACCTCTGTCTGGGACTCTTGTGGCCTGATAAATGGGCAGAGATTGTCAGTGCAGATGTTGAGATGCATGATGAAAGTGCTCAGAGTTTCCTCGAGAGGCAGACAGAGTCCACTGTTTCAGGCCATTGCCTCCTGAAATTTCCTGGCCATTTTAAATGACATGGAGGAAAGGGACAGGGGTTAGCAGCGGTTAATTGTGTTTCTTTGACTACAGAGCTTTTGGAAACCACCAATCATAATACAAATGGATAAAACTAACATAATAATTCCTACACAGGATATACCAGCAGCCATGGTCTTCCTGCTCATAACCCTAACAGTGCTGCATCTGGTCACCTTGGCCATGCTCCTGATTGCCACCCTGGAAAAGGTGAGACACATTGTGAGCTCATGTTGTACTGTATGGTGTCTCTTACTGTAGATGTCACTGTTAATCTGTGTAAAATGTGAACAAAACCAAACACAAAAATGTTGCACATCAACATACTAATGTGGTTTTGTGCACTGTGCCATTTTTCTTTCTTTCTTTCTTTCTTTCTTTCTTTCTTTCTTTCTTTCTTTCTTTCTTTCTTTCTTTCTTTCTTTCTTTCTTTCCGCAGTCCTGGTGGGTATGGGCTGATACAGAGATCACAGATCTCTGGTACAACTGCTTCCATGATAATGCCTCTCAGACCTGGATGTGTGCTTCTGCCAATGAAAGTGGTAAAGTGTTTCTCTGCGTGCCTGCCTGCCTACATGTGCATGCTGCTTTGTTTATTTACTGCTCATATTTTGCATTTCTGCATGATTTGTTGTTTCATAACAGCCTGAAGCTTTTTATATTTGCTTGTGAGTCAATGTCTTACATGTTTTCTCTTTGCTCTTCCAGACTGGCTGCAGTCTGTTCAGGCCCTCATGGTTCTGTCTGTGGTCTTCTCCTCCATCTCCTTCCTGGTGTTTCTGGGTCAGCTGATCACCGTCTCTAAAGGAGGTCTCTTCTACTTCACAGGCCTCTGTCAGGCCTTTGCAGGTGTTTAAAGTCTTATTCCATACACCACATAAAATGCAGTTAATTCAAATTTACCCAAATAACAAGTATTGCATGTGTAGCCAAAGCCTGACATACCTTATACCACTGGGTGACATGTCCCCTCATTACATGGCATTACTTCAATCCCACATTCACCATCCTGTTGCTGTAGATACTCACTAGAGTACCAAATTTGCATTGATCCACAGCTGAAAATACAGCCCAACAAATGCACAATTTCTTCCTGTGTAAGTAACATTTGCTAAAATCTACAGTGCACAGCTATTTTAGAAAGTTACACTTCATATCTGGGGCCCACTTTTAAAGATTTACATCTTCAGTAGGAACTACTGAGCTTTATGCTGAATGTCATGGTTTAGGGAAGTCGGGGAATTGAGAAATGGGCTGACGCATTGTTGGTTTTGGTCTTTTTGTGGCATTTGCTGACAATACAAAACATATAGAGCTATGCCAGTCTTGGCACCAAAAAAATTTATGACTGTAATGAGATAAGAGAATTTTAACTAAAACGTCTGTGTTGTGTTGCACTCCTGCAGGTTTCACAGCCTTTGCTGCTTGCCTCATCTTCACCTTCCACAGAAAGGAGATCTTAAATGACTCCAGAGATCTGAGCAAAGGACGCTTTGGCTACTGTTTCATCCTGGCATGGGTGTGTGTCCCTCTCCTCCTGGTCAGTTCAGTCCTGTATGTCCACCTGCGCAAAAAGCAGTGAGGCAAAAAAAATGAAAAACTCACTTCAATCACCTCCCAGTTACCAGCAAGCACACAAGGAAATCAGATGACTGAGAATGAAATACCTCTATGAATACACATTTCTGTTTTCTTTTCTGACTCAAGGTCCACCCCACCGTGCTACATGGTATGCGGGACATTATGTCATCATGGTGGCATCTCTGTCTGTGAGACACATTGTCACTTAAAACATTTATTAGGTAACATCATTAGGTAATGGATTCATAACTTGTTGTGTTTAATTGTGATTACGGTGAGACAATATGGAGCTCAAATGTCTTTCTTTTTGTAGGCTATTTTGTATACATTTGTGTTTACTTATTAAAAAATCAATATGTGATTGTTGTCACTTTGTAAGCAATGTTCCACATTCCTGTATTTAAAGGTCTATATATGTGTAAGGCCTGTTTCGTTTTGTATGAAGTGCGTTATGTGTAACACAGTGCTAGTGCAATCCTCCGTCATATCCTTGTGGTTGCAAAAGGGTGCGCCATCTTTGTCATTTAATCACTCATTGTTTTGTGGCTCTCCTTGTTTACTTACTAAAGTATGCTCATGCTATTTTCTACTGAATAGTAGAAGAACGGGAAGAACGTAGAACAACCCGGCAAGTATCAGTATATTTTCCAAAGAAAAATTCCAAAGAAATGAAAAAGAAACTTCTGTAATTCAACCTGAGACCTTTCGATAGGTGATCAGATACAGCACTGCATTTTACTCTTGTCCACAAACCTACCTGTCAGGCTGGACCAGTCCAAAACGAAAACTGTGAGGTAAGTGGCAGCCTCTAAAGTAAATTATACAAAACAATATTTTTCACCGCACACCTCACACACATTCAGGAAGTCTGTGAACTGAGAGCAGAATGTCAGAGACCTTGATTTATATTAAACACAGCAGCTGTGAAGGTGAGAGAGAGAGAGAGAGAGGAACAGTAGGATGGTGACCTTGTGTCTGAGCAGCTCACCGATCTGTCAGCTGCACAGAATGTCTGGAATCTAAGTAACAAGGAGTGGAAGAGTTAAGACGAGTGAGATGACATGTAAGGGAGGGAACACGCGAAGAGCTACAGGTCCTGAGAGCTTATGACTAATACTGCAGCCTGAGAGATGAGACATGCTACCCGGGAGGTGAGTTTTACGCTGTGTTGATTTTTGTATATTCATATTTTTCTTCGACTTATTTTGATATTCTCCTTACTTTCTTATGTCAACACGAGCTGGTTGACAAGACTGCTGAAGAACGTGAAATGTGCTCAGAACTGAACTTGTGAACCCTGAACAGGTGCGTTATCTCAGGAACTCATCATCAAGATTGTCACAAACGTCGAGATAAGGTGTGTTCTGGGCAGCTATTCTCGACATGGAAATACTGTGACTTTTTGTCAAAGGGATGAATGAAATGATCATTTTAACTAGATTGAAAGGTGACATGAACTGGCTCCGAATAGTCTTGTTGTCACACAGCTGTCATTAGTGGGAACTTTGATCCTCCCAGAGACACGCACCTGGCTGCGATCATGTCAAACTCCCAAGAGCAGAGCCTGGATGAGGATGCAGTGTTCCTGCCGGTGAATGAGTCCTCCCCAGAGTTCCTCCATTGTGAGAAGGAGCGTCAAGCAGTGGAAAGACTCCTAAATGCAGGACCTGAGGCCTTCTACAGCTCCATTGGCACAGAGCACGCCGGCGGCTTCCTGTCTTCTGAAGAGGTCAGCCAGATATCAGGCTGGGCTCAGGACTATCGCTTTAACTCGCTGCAGGTGCAAAGAGAGGTGAATAGAGAGGATGGCAGCTCAGAGATGGAGGACTTCTGTTCCACCTACTTTCCTTCCTACTCAGACACACCAGCCCCGAATCTAGACATTGGCTGGCCTGAAACAAGCCTGTGGGTGCCGAAGGGGAACGTTACAGTACACACCAGTCCTCCTGCTGAGGGGGAGCCTCCTGTCAGAGAGATCATCAGACGGCACTTGCAAAAAGCCAAACAAGTATGCAAATATAATGTGTATTATTGTGATTTTTTTTCATATGGGTGGAGGAAGTGGTACTTTACACGAGGCTTTAGTCAATTGCTTCTTTGCTAATTAAGATTGAACCTGTAACCTATAACCTATAATTCACTGCTTCAATTTAAACTGCAGTCAGACATAGTCTGAAAAAACATTTATTAAAATCTGTACTTTTACTTTACTATATTTTACTGTTAATACTTGTTCAGTTTCATTTTCAGTATGTAAAGTATATCATCACTAGTTGCTGCATCAAAATTTTCATCCTATAATCAGTGAAAATGAGCATGGAAAGGGATAGTTTCAATTTGTGTGAGCCACTTTCTGAGTAATCCTGTCAAATACAGGCTAAGAGACACTTTGTGTACTGTGCAGGTAATTGCCATTGTGACAGACAGATTGACAGATGGTGCAATAATTGGTGATTTACACAATGCTGCCTCCCGGGGTGTCCCTGTTTACATCATCTTGAACCAAAGGTCCATTCAGGAGAGCTTCACGCTCAACAGGCTCAGGCATCCGGTGAGTCACCTCCTACAAATCAGCACACACCTAGCAGCCATCCTCCTGTGTATATGATTTTATTTTGCCAAAATCAAGCACCGCCAATCTAACAGATCAAACCATGATGTAAAAGGTCACATCTGAAAACCCTGACATGCTGCAATTTACTCTGGAGAGGAATCTCATAGAAAGTGTATCTTTTTACTTTGGCATGCTTATGTTAGGAATGTGACATGTAGGCCTCTTAGCAACAGATAGCTCAACTGGTTGCACAACATTCATTGATGGTGAAAAACCTGCCTGATGTTGAGAACAAAAGGAAAAGATCCTATTGATGTAATGCATGAATAGTCTGTCTTACTGGTAGTTATAATGGTTTACCATGGCTAAATGTGCACAATGTTTAGCCATGCTACTGTACAGATGGCAATGTTTGTTAGATAGACTGCAATGAAATTTGGTACAGATACCTATGGTGCCCAGAGGACAAACCCTAATGACTTTGGTAATCTCTAACTTTTCATTTAGTGCCACCAGCAGGTCAAAGTTTTCACTAAAAATATTTCAACATCTCTAAGATGGATTGGCATAAAATTTGGTAGAGACATTCATGGTTCCTGGACGATGTATCCTAATTACTTCAGACTACTGTGATTGTCTGACTTTTAGCACCACCACATGGTTGACATTTTAGTGTATTGACTATTAGATTGATTACCAGTAAATTCGTTAAAGTCATGATCTCCACAGGATGAATGTTAATAACTCTGGTGCACCATACTACCAAACTAAGATAGTGAACATAGTTAAAATTATACCTGCTAATCATAAGCATGTTAGCATTGTCACTGTGAGCATATTAGCATGTTGACATTAGTATTTAGACGCCATGCCTACGTAGCCTACAGCCTCACAGAGCCACTAGCATGCCTAAAGACTGTTGTTTAAATACAAATTTTGTTCATGATACAAGTTGCGTAGCGTGTGTTTGATCATTGACATGGATAAACGCCCAGTTGTAGTGTAATTCAATCTTGAGTTTCAATTTAAGCTTGTGATCTGGCAGAATATGCGGGTCCGTGTTCTTGGAGGGAAAACCTTTTGTTCGAGGACGGGAAGAATGGTGGTTGGGGAAATGAAAGACAAGTTCCTTCTGGTGGATTTAGACACAGTGATTCACGGCAGCTACAGGTGAGCAGTTATGTCAACCTTTTTTTTGTGTGTATAACACACACTTGAGAGTGATGTAAGAAGCTGTCTTTGTACCCTGCAGCCTCACATGGACAGACGCCCACCTGCACCGGCAGCTGATCACGGTTCTGAGCGGCCCAGTTGTTGACTCATTTGACAGGGAGTTCAGGATCCTTTTTGCTGCTTCACTCCCCGTTCCAGACACTTGGAGGGTTGCAGGTATTCGTGTTGACGATGCTCATCAGCTGAAAGACCTCTCAAATCTCAGGTTTCAAAAACCTCTCCCATTGGAGCCTGAAATTACCAGCCCTCCATCCCCACCTGCTGATTCCCTCCTGGACTGGGAGGCCATGGGGGTTATCCAGAGAGAACGCTGCTTCCCAGACAGTCCTCTTAATCAACCTGAGGAAATTGTGGCCAAGGAAATGCCATTGCAGAAAAACATGCTGTTTGATAAAAGCACACCCATTAAGGACGGTTTTCCTAACAATGGAAACCAATTTTGGTATAAGAGAAGGTACATGGATCATCTTGACTTAACCAGTCTTAGTTAGTCTATGAAGTTGTCTTTGGCTCAAACATAGGCTGCAGTATGTACAAATATTATAAATCATCTTTGCGGTTTACAAACCTTGCTGTACACTGTAGAGGACATTTTTGTTATTTATAATTGAGCTTTTATTGAAACGTATACACCAAAACATTTCTTATTATTCCTTGAGTATTTACACATATGGAGGACTGTATAGTTTAAATACTTTTCTGTGTGTATGTGTTTTGCGGTACTTATCTCTTTTTGTATGTGACAGGTTAAGTGATAACATCTCCCCTGTGACAAACAATGTGCCGGATAAATCAACAACTTTCAAGTGAGTCTTGTTACAGCTAATTTTTACATGTGTTTTTTTTGGGTGGGTATTTTCTTTCCTTATATTTTGATTCTTTTAATAGCAACACACAGCCCTCGTCAACAGACCTGGCAGGTCCAGAAAATATCAAAGGGTAACAACCAAAAGATATTGGAAGCACTTTATTAACACATAAATTATTATTAAACATAACATATCTAAATGAATGTCCTTTCCTGCCTGCAGGGTGGAACGCATGATACAGAAAAATCTTTCCAGGCAACTCTCCATAGAGAAGAGCACCAACTTAGATGACAGAAGAAGAGTTGATGATAAAGCTACAGAGCCAGCAAACAATATGCCCATATTTTCTTCTACTAAGAGGAGAGAGCACTCAAAGAGGGAGCCCATTTTGGAAGAGGAAAACAGCAAAAAAACAAGCTCAAAAATGGAGAACACACCATCTTCTAGAGTAAGTAACTGGCCTTTGCTCTCGCTCAAAACACTTGCGTTAACCTTGATACAGAAAACTTTGATGCATTTTTCTCCTGACAGAAACCTTTAATCCTGAGGGTGCCGCAGTCTGAGAGCTTCAGCTCTCTGAGTGACATTATGAAGAAAATTCACCCTCAGCCGAGCTCTTCTGGGCTGCTCAAGAGAGGATCAAAAGCTGCTGTGTCCGAAATGAGCCAGTCGATGATGGACCTGAGCGTACACACAGATACAAATGATGAGAGAGCAGTGCCAAGGTTTAAAGCCGGTGTAAGTGTGTGTAGATTTGTCGTATTTCTCTGTGTGTATGCTTGTGAAGAAGGAGTGATGGGGGAGAGATACTTCATTACAAAAAGAGTTTACAGAGATTTTACCATTTTGTTTACTGAAGAAAGAGAAGAACTGTATTTTATACTGAAGATAAAGTAATGTACCATAATAATAAAATCACACAAACAGACATAATTACTCACTTACCTATCAAGCCATGCAGACTGTTTTGGTTTTTATTTGTTAGATTTGGAGATTCACCTCTGCCTCCACTCCAAAACAATGGAGGTGAATAGAATTGTGGTGCTTGCTGATAAAATACATTTTATGAATCAAAAGCAAATCAAAATCTCTATTCTGAGACTTTGTATCCTAGATAATCTAAAAAAAAAAAAAGCACTGTACAGGTTTGATTGGGACTATTGCTTTGTTGGAAAATAGTATAATAATAGGAGCTTAATTTGAGCAATACTGACTTTCTAAATGTAATGTTTCAGTGTTGTGAGCGCTACAAACAATTTCAATTCACCTCTGTTGTCTGGGGGTGGAAGCAATAATAATAATACTGGAACTATCACCATGGCTAGATGCTATTATATGTAAGTGAGAATGTTTTTGGTAATTTGGGTGAAGTAAGTAAAGACACATCTTGACAAGTAAAAAGTAAGGGTTTGTGGAGGCCATGACACACTGTTCTACAGATCCCTTTTATAACATTGAAGTATTGATATACTAACCCATGAGGAGTAACAGTGATGAGGAGCAGTTTACCTCAAAATTAGACTCAAGCACAGTTTGATTTTAACGTTCTTTGTCACTGTAAATCTCTGTTTCCTTGGCAGGGCTTTGATCCGGGTCATATGACACCTGCTTTTGCCCTGATGAAGAAGAGGAACGATGACGTGAAACATCTATTGTACAGAACTCCAAAAAACTTTATGCCCAGAGAGAGGCCCCGCAGCTCCAGTTATGCCCTCAAAATGGACTGGAGGAGGTCACTGGCAGAGAAAGAAGGAGAACAGGAATGAGGAGCGAGGAAATCAGAAATATTAGCATTGAGCACAATGTTCAGTAATAACGTCTTCTGTCACTGACGAATGGCAGCTTCTAGCAGTGAGTGGTTATGACCTCTGTAGTGTTTGTTAGGATGTATATAAACTAGTTCTGTCTGTTCATTTAATGTCCCACTGAATTTTATGATTATATGTTTCACTGTATACTCCATACATTGTGTTTGATGCAATGCTTTACTTCTGAATATGTTTAAATAAATTGTTCTGTTAATGTTGAATGGTATTACTGTTGTTGGAATTGTTATTGCGTAATGACACCAAGTAGTTACTTAACCAAAAGAAGAAATTATTATTGGAAGGATTGATTGATTGATTTTAATTTACAATATTTATTTATTTTATTAAACTTTCAGCAAGTGGCAATGCATGCACATTTGTGTTTGACACTAGCACATGAAAGAGTTAAAGGAAATGGTGAAATGGATAAGTTATTGATAGATTATGAAGGAAAGAGACAACAGGCCTGTAGCTAACACAAAGGTAATCAATACATTTTTCCCCCTGAAATTTGGGGGACTTGAAGTAAAGTTTACACTGAAACGTTCTTTAAAGACAGATACCAATCCTTTTTAGACTCCCAGCCTTTACATCCACACTTTGTGGGCCAAGAAAAATCAACACTGAAGTAACAGAACTGAAGAAGTTAGTTCCTGGCGTACTGGAGAAATTCTTCTTAATGAGAAAAACTGGGACACATGAGAGAAAACTATAATCCAGAAACCTAATTAGTTCAGCATTGAAAAATATCCAAATTACTGTATTTTCTTTTTTTTTAAGGTTTTTATTGTGTCTTCAAAATTTCTGCAGTTTTTTTTTAAATTGTTAGGTACAGATATAAGTACAATAGTAAATAGTATTAAACAATTGGAGTGATATAGGAGAAGGGCTTTATTTTGAAGGAAACGGGTATAATATCCAGAAGCATATGAACAATCTTCACCTTCCCAAACATCTCTCAGGCAGAGGTCAGTTTTCAGTCAGATACAGGGGTCCTAATTCATGAAACACTATTACTGTTTAGTTAAAAATCAATCCTGAAGTAGACTTTAATGTCTCTGTTAAAATCTTTTCAACCGTATGAATTTCTTTAATGATAATCAAATCCATTTTCATTTATTTGATTTTACCCTATAAATAAAATCATTTAAAACTCACTCAGTATGCTCCTCCAGCAGGTGGCGGTAGGCGCCTTTCACGTCACTGTGTAAGACCGCCATTAAACACAAAGAAGAAGAAATCCCGGACGCACATGGTGATCAGTGGAGAAATGTGTTGAACTCGACAGGATAACTTTATTTTAATCTCCACACACAAACACTGGCGTTGAACAGTTTTGTTGCTAACGTGTAGCAAACTCGTTGAGTTCACTGCCACCATGGTTCGAGAAAAAAGGTGAGTTTGGCTAAAGTCTAATGTGATTGTTTTGTCTCTCTTCTCGTCACTGAGTCGTGTTATTGGAACATTTAAATTAGCCCAGACGCCTTTTACATTTCCCACCATGACCTACAAGAAATTAAAATAAACGCCAACATAAACCTCCTCTGAATGCTGCAGAGAAGAGACTGATCTCTTGTCTCCTCTCTTTACTGCTCAGGGGTAAACCGGTTCGACGGCCAAAAAAGACTGAGCGATTTGATGAAGACGACCCTGAAGCCTACAAGAATATGCCTGTCCCCGATAAGGTAAGAGGAAGATCTGTCACTGCTGCTACAGCGGGGTTGTCTGAGAGTTGTATCACTACGTTTCGGACAGTATAAGAATACCTGTACATCAGGTGCACCTTCTTTTTCATCAGTGCTTCAGTATCAGTAATGTGGCAATGTTTTCCCTGTGTGTTCTGGTTTACAGTATTAAATCTGAACTACAGGTGGCTGGTATGATGTGTAAGGCCAGACATATACTTGCTTTTAACTGTGCATTTACATGATGACTGCCTCGCATATCCCCAGTGGTCTGTTTGGACTGTAACTTTCTTATAACAACAACAATCTGAGAGTCTAGTCTTCATACTGTGTTATTGATAGGAGAACAAGCTGCTCTCAGCCATCAGTGCTGACAGTCACATTTAAACATGTCTCCTCTTTTTCTTTTTAGAAATCATCGCAGTACACAAAGGACAAAATCGATCAGTTTCACGATGATAAGATTGCAGTAAGTTGACCTCATTAGTAGTTCTGTGGTACATGTGTATATGTATACGTGTGGCGCTGTCTTTATGTTCTCTTAACTGTTTTTGTTGTGCTCTCTTTGCTACAGAAACTTCTCGCCAGCGGTGTTCAAATGGAGAGCGACCTGGAGGAGCTGGACGATGAGGTGATGACTTATGTGTTAGTTTTGATTTACCTTCAGAAAATGAATGTAGCTTTAGAACAAATTTAAGCTGTTCTGAATTTCACAGGAGGAAGTGATGGCGCTGGACGATTCGGAGTCTGAGGATGAGGAAGAGGGGACAGACATGGAGAGTGATCTAGAGGGGAAAAAAGAAGAAGGTAAATGTAAAATCATCAGTTTATATCCAGGTTTGTTTGCTGTCATACAAGCACATTCAACTGTAAGTTTGCTGTCTTCCTCAGATCTTCCTAATGAAATGGCGTGGGGCACCAAGAAGAAGATGTTCTATGACACGGACTATGTGTCCACCAGTAAGCATCTTTTAACTCCAGACATTTTTGTTGAGGCAATCAGTGATCATTTGGCTGATGTTTGCTCATGCAACATTTAATTGTTTTATTACAGAAGGGAAAACGCAAGAAGAGTTGGAAGCTGAGGAACAGGAGGAAGAAGAAGAGGCTAAAAATATCCAAAAACGTTTAGCTGCAAATCTGAGCGAGGAGGATTATGATTTAAACTTTTTTAAGGTTTTTTTTTTTTTTAAATTGCAAATCTGTCCTGTATACCTCCTGTTAATTCCACCTGTAATGATTTAAACATATGTTTTTTTTTTTGGTTTACTTTGGTTGTTTTATGTCGTTGTCTGAATGAAGGAATTTGCTGTGGAGGAGAAGGATGAAAACAAAACTGTAGAAAAGGAGGAGAGGATTGTGAAAGACCTGAAGCAGATGTCCAAGAAGGAAAAAATGAAACTTCTGAAGAAGGATTCACCAGAGCTGCTTGAACTTATTCAGGACTTCAAGGCAAAGGTAAGACGACCTCAGAATTAATAAGCCAAACAATATTTACTTAGTTACTACAGACCAGCATGTAATTAATGTGAATTAATTTTGTTACCACTTGATCTGTGCAGCTCACTGAACTCAAGGATGAGCTGCAGCCTCTTGTACAGATGGTCAAGGACGGAAAGATCCCACCAGGAAAGGTGAGTTCATTCAGCTTAATTTCTAGCTGTGAATTTGTCACCACACTTTGAATTAAAGTGACTATAGTCCATATTGTTTCAGTGTATCAAATCAAAATGTAAAAAAAAAAGTAGCTTGTTGTAATCAACATATAGAAAAATATCACCTGAATCTGAAGCTGCCCTATTAATGTTTTTTTTAATCTGTGTAGTTGTATTTTAAATGTGATGTTTGGAGCTGTGTTGTAAGCATGTAGTGTGAATGTGTGTTGGAGAGTTCCAAGAAACATTAATAATGTCATGTAGATATGGTAATCAAGTTTCTGAATCTGAATAATTTCCATCCTGTCTTCCAAAGGGTGCTGACTACCTCAAGACAAAACAGCAACTGTATCTGAAGTAAGTTGTAATTAAATAGTAATTACACATTACAAAAAAAACATGTAACAGTCCTTTGTTGAGTGAGTAATGATTGTTTCCTGCCACAGTTACTGCACAAACATCAGTTTCTATATGGTGCTGAAAGCAAAACGTATCCCGGCTCATAACCATCCTGTTATTGAAAGACTCCTCACATACAGAAATGTAAGTCCACACATTGACATTAACACCTGCTGCCAGTGGGGCATACAGTATAGTTACACACACATCTACATTAGTTACAACCCTCTCTCGTACTGACTCTTCTGCCTGCAGCTCATCAATGAATTAGGCTCGGTAGATGCTCGGCTTGCGCCACAGTTCCGCAAACTACTGAGTGGTGAGGAGAAAGATAATGCCACCAGCAGACCAGCAGAGGGCAAGAAGACCAGAGTCTCCAGTAAGAAGGAAAAGGTGGGATTTAAAAAAATATTTTTTAAGGATTCACAGACCTTAAGGGTTTCCTCAATTTGAATCTGTTACTGATGTTGAATGTGATGTAATGCATTTTTTAAGCAGGATTCTGGAGAAACTATGCCTGAGGTTGAGGAGGACTCGGACTCTGACCTGAACGAGGAAGCAGCTTTGCGTTTCTACAGAGACGTGGAGGAGCGGTTGAAACTGAAGAGGAAAGGCAACACACCAGAAGCTGAGGAGTAAGTATGATTTGAGTCGTCAAATGACAGTTGGGACAAAATCAACTTGGGCATCTGATAAATTGTCAATTTGTTGAAGGTTGGAAGACAATGAGGATGAGGAGGAAGAGCCTGATCCAGATGCCAAGAGAGGAATCACTTACCAGGTACTGAGTTACTTTGTGGACTTTCTTTGTTTAAAGAAAAGTCTCAAACATATAATTATCTATAGTTTTTTTGGTCACATGAGGGCGCCATTTGCTCTGGTACTCCTAGGTATGTTTGACCCACTGTGTCTATTTAGTACAAAAATATGGATTACAGTGGATGTCCAGTTGTTTCAACTCTGCAACTTCAAACAAATTTGCTAATGTCTGTACATCAGAGCAAGCTTACAACAACTAACTGTTGCTCATGTCATTTATTATTGGCTGCAGTCTTCTACCCCTTTTGGATTTTAGGTTTAAGCGAATATTCAAGATACATCTTCTTTTTTTTCCTATATATACATTTCAGTATTCTCATGCATTTCATGTTACTTTGTCACTTCTGAGCAGTTGTTCTAAGTATGTGCTTCTACCAATTCCACAGATGGCCAAGAACAAGGGGCTCACACCAAAAAGGAAGAAAATTGACCGTAATCCCAGAGTCAAGAACAGAGAGAAGTTCAGACGGGCCAAAATCCGCAGAAAGGGCCAGGTTTGTATTCCACACATTGATGAGAACATCTTTATCACACTGTTGAAGTGCGTCATAAAGCTTCCAGGGTTTGTCTGCGGGCTTATCAGTTTGAATAAAGAGTGTATGTCCATATGTTGCATTCCCAAGATCAATATTGAGACTGTTTGTTTTTACATTCGCTAGGTCCGTGATGTTCGTCGTGAGGATAAGAGATACAGCGGAGAGATGTCTGGTATTCGTGCTGGTGTCAAGAAGAGCGTCAAACTTAAGTAACCAAGAGAGAATCCAAAATATGCCGCTGCCAAGTGTAAGCATGAGAAAACACCAATGGACTGTACTTGTAAATGTTTATTATAGGTGACTCTTGTAGTAATGCATTTCACAGAATTATTCAACCTTTAATCATTGTCGTAGAAAAGACATCAAAATGTTTTTCTGTGCAAGATAATGGCGCACTGTGAATAAACATTTTCTAAACTTTCAATAACTTGTATATTGTCCCTGTACAGAGACAGCCTTTATAAGCTTAGAGACCCGTTTTTAGAGCACATTAAAAAGGACAAGGGAAAGCATGATGTGTTTATAGTTACAGTTATTTCTAAGGTTATGCAACCATACAACATACTGAAGTATGAAAAGCCAAGCTCAGGATCAGGATTAGGTTCAGGAAAGAGCACAGACAACAACGTACAGCTGCGTCATTGACTCAAACATGCAGTGTAGTCGATTGCCGTCAGCCCCCTTGTTGAGTTATGAACTTGTTGTGTGCCGATGTCAGGTTGCTCACTATCCTGTCCTCTATCTCCACTTCATTTTTCTCATCCTCCTCTGTGAGGATCAGCTCAGCCTGAGTCTCAGGGGTCACCACCACCACATAACCCCGTCTAGTGTCCAGTACATTGGCCACTACCGCCTGGTGCCTGTAGGTGTCCAGAGCCCGTCGAGCCTTGTCCAGCAGGATGGCTACGTCTGTCTCTAGCTTAAAAGATATGACAAATGCTTGAGGTGCCCAGTCCTTCACCAGTGGGGACAGTATCTTGGGGACCATGTTCATGCTGAGCTGAAAGGGGAAAAAAATATATAGTATATTCTCATTAATAACAAGAGTTTACAGTCATGCAAGCAGCTCTCTCTGTTTCAGGTCTTTTCCTGCAGGTCTTTGTATGTTAATGTTGCTAGATAAAAAGTTAGGGATCACCAAAGTCCTGGCTTTATTATTTGTTACACTCACTTGAAGAGGTCCATTAGAAGACTGGATTTTGTGTTCAGGCATCTCGGATGCTGGGATGTAGAAATCAGACACTGCTGCAGCCAGATAAAACATGGCCTTGGATCCTACGTGCAGAATAAAAACATTTGAGGACAAGTTATGAACAATCTCCCTGATAAGAGCACAACTTCAACCTGCGACTTGTTAATTTGTACCTATTGTGTTGAGTGCCTGTGCTGCTGCTTTGAGTAGATGCAGATACTCTGACAGAGTGCTGAACTCAATGGGGAGAATAAGTCTGCTTTCTTTCACTTCCTGGTATCGCTTCAGCACTTTGCCAATTTTTGGAAGCACCTGCTGGTTAACAACCACTTCACCAGAGTTACTGGATGCACCTTCTCCAGATGTGAACTTCAGGGCATCCAGCATGTTAATGGTTGAGAACATGCGTGTATATGGGTAAAGCGAGCGGTGCCTGTGTAGGAAGATGACAGCGTAGCCTGACTCTATGAAATACTCAGCTGAGGAGGCTCCTCGTCTGCCGCTGCTGAAGTTGTCGAGGAAGCGAACAGTGCGAGACTCTAAGGGAACTTTGGTGCCTCCTGATGTGATGAGAACCACACGGCGACCTTCTGCTGCATGATGCTCAGCAAAGGCAGCCATCTTCTCTTTAACCTCCTCGACGTGGGAGGGAGCGGCGAATTCTTCAGCTAGCTGCCCATCAATGGAAGACATTCTGGGTTCAGCCATCACCTGATGAGAGAGTGGTATCAGAATATCAGACCTATGTTAAAAGGGGAACTCCACAGTTTTTGTATATCAACATGAGTTCAGCCTGTTAAACCAGTAGTTTGTATTTTGTGGTTCTGAAGGGAATTTCCTTAAGTTTGAGTAAATAACCTTTGATGATTATAATATGTACAGTAGAAATGAGCAAAATAAAACGTGCTGTTGAATCCTTAATGCAAAGTAAACATTAGAGGACGGTTCATGAGCAGTAAGCTCAGCTTGGAAATACAGGGAAAGACGTGTCTAATAGAAAACTGGGGTTGCATCATGGGAAGGGTAGGATTTTTAGGGACTAAAAAAATGTTAAAAATGTAATATTTTGGCCTCTACAGCATCAAATGGAAGAGGAATAGTAATTACTAGAGTCCTAACAGGCCCATATTGAAGAGAAGCATATATGTTGGCCTCTAAGTAAAAAGAAAATTAGATATAATTTAACTGTTTGAATCATTGTTGTTGGGTTCCATATAGATAGTGGCATATAGTTAGCTATGTATAATTGTACTGCATTATACTGAGAGGTATTATAATAGTACTAATAATAATTATATAACTGGAGAATACTGACTTCTAAACGGCTTACGCCAGGCTGAACTGTTGGCTCTAAAAGTTAAAAAAAAAATCTAAATAATGTGGAATATTTGAAGGTGTGTCAAAGAGATGTCGCTATATTGAACTGCTGGCTTTAATTTTAGTATTGTATTTTATTATTACTATGAATGGAGATTTGAAAAAAATTGACTATCTCATAAGGTTTAATATTGTTTACAACTGAACATAAGTGTAGAACTGAGTTGAATGGAGATGTAGTCAAGAAAATCTGTCTGTCTGTCTCTTTGCCCGTCTGTCTGTCAAACTGGGCTGTGTGTTGCCATGGTGATGCTGCCGCTGCCTGCTCTGCCTTTCTCCTGGCCTAGAGGCTTCATTGGATAGAGAATTTAGCTGAAGCGCACCTCTGATATTTACGCTTCTACGGCCCAGACCGTAACTCCTATCACCGAAATGAGGATATCATCGGCGAGAGGAGAGCCTGCTGACAACATGTGGTGAAATTTGTGTGTTTACGGTCAGAAATGTGACCACACTAGCTGTCGGAAGAAGTGGCTGCTTATGCTCCACTCCTTAAATGTCTTCTCTTATTTATAATGGAAGTAAATGAGGCAGTTGGTTGTTGCTCCTGTCGCTTGGAAGCTCATAAAGACAACATCGTAAGTCTGTTTGTTTCCACATGTCACATGTCTGTAACCGGCACAAGTTTTCCTATGTTTTGATGTACAATCATGTACGTGGAGTGAAAACTGTGGCTCTAAGAGCAAGTTTAAAACAAACATTTTAGACAATTTCAAATCGTTTGTCCACTCTAGTGATGATGTCACGCACTCTAGCTCTGAACATTCCACGCAATACACACTAATGGAAAAGTGTCAGAAGGGCTGAAATTTTCATGAATTTTGAACTGAGATTGTGTGAAAAGTTTGAAAGATATAAAAAAGCTGAATTAATGTCAGAAAGTCCTAGTTGTCGTGGACGATTTAAAGTTTGAATGGAGTTTCTATGTGAATGTATGAATTTGTGGGAAGAGGTTAAAGATGAGTGGGTTTGAAGGGTTTTCTCATTGACTTCCATTGTATTTGGGTTTTTTTTTAAAGTTGAATACTTTGAAATGTTTTAATGGGATTTTAAAAGTGAAATAATAGCTAAAATGGCTGAAAAATGTGGAATATTGGAGAGTTTTGATGGAGTTTCAAGCTGAAAGTATGAACAAATATTTACAAAATTATGAAAGTTATCAAAAAACCGAATAGAAGCTGAATGTTTCACTAAATCACTGTATGTTACTGGACTTTAGAGGATGCTTGCAGTCATGTTATACGAATATATATATTCCTCACAGTGTGCGTGAACCTTACAGGTTAACCTCGACCTTTAAACGTCTGAAAGATGTGGACTATTTCAGTGTTTGAATGGAGCTTCTAGCTGAAAGCATAAATGAGTAGTTAACCGCTGAAAAACCATGAAAAACTAGGAATTCTCCATAAGGAATGAATAGGGAAAAATCGACGGGAAAACGGGGAATATTTCGGAAAATATGAAAGGTATGAATGAGAAAAGTATTAGCAATAATGTCCTAATTGAGTTGAACGTTTTGACGTTTGAATGAAGTCTGTGAAAGTAGTGAAGAGAACACACATGTATATTACATTCACAACACACACACACACACACATATATATATATATAACTACAACCTCCAAAATGTGCATAAAGTTGACAGTCTGAGCAATAACTGAGCATTATGAACATCACTGTATGTAACTTGCAGTAATGTTATATAAATATATATTCCTCACAGTATGCATGAACCTTACAGGTTAACCTTGACCTTAACATTATTATACGCAATATAATCTCTTTGCTGGCCACTGCTTTACTACAGGAAACCCAGTCCAGTAGATCATTTTATGAAGGACAAAATAAGGTGGACTTTGTTTTTTTAATAATCACGCAAATGTGCAGAAATATGACAGGTTGGGAAGATAAAACACACCATGTGACGTTGCCTGCCACCGCGACGACACCCGGGAGCAAAACAAACACAACGTTTCTTTCTATCATATCAACTTAAAAGACAAAACTGCAAAATGATCCTACTTTAGATTCCGAGGTGGTTCTCAGTCAGCTTTCACAACAATTTCTGCACTTCCTGAAACCAGCGAGCTGCATTCTTTGGTCTTTATAAATACACAAGAAACCCGTCAGCGCCCCCAGTGGCCGCGGACGGCACTGCCGCCTGTATCTCACAAGTGCGTCAATTACTTTCTCACTTTCATATGAGGTGTCAGACTTTATGAACGAAAGCATCACCGGTGGCGCACACGGGCCCCCCAGGAGACCAGAGGGGGGATTTCTTTAAAGAGGGGATCTTTTTGGAGCGGACTGTCCCACTGAGTCAGCAAATGCCAGGGCAGAGAGTGTTTGGTGCTCATTAGAGCTTCTTAAGATCTTAAAGCTCATCTGATTCTTGCTTTTGTGAATTTTTTTTAAAATAAGTTGGAATGGCATAAATTAAAAGCTCCTTTTCTCAAAAAAAGAAATGCTGTCTGGATCTGGATGCTACATTTGACATGTAATTTCTGGTGAGTGTTACTATTTACTTTCTGAAGGGATTAAATTAAATGTATTAGAATCTCTCCAGATACAAAGATTCATATTATTGCAGGTACAAAAATAAAATGTGTTACGGGACTGAATAACTTTGAAACAGTCTATGATGTAGGACAGTGCAGTTTATTTTAGTGTTTTCTATTTTACCAAAACACCACACAAAGTGAGATTCAACTAATTGAGAATATTATTTATTATTATAAATCCTACAGTCATACAATTAAAGGCCTCACTTGGTCGACAAATTTCAATTTGCATTCACTTGGAAATTTGATCTACTTTTTATTATTTATCATGGGTAACAAACAACATACACAAACCAATTACCAACAATTAACACAGAAATAATAAAATAATAAAAGAGGGTTTCTAGATATTTACTTGAAATGACCTGTACACACTGCAGCATTTACACCTGCTGAGACTGTAAGGAAGAACAAAATTCTCTCTTAAGGCAAGTGGAAAAAACAAATGTTGTTTTGCTGAATGTAACCTTTTGGAGATAACCTAAAGGGTTGTGTGGACCTGTGTAGAGGCTTACGGGAAATTCTGTGGTTTAAATAACTTTCCGACTGATTCTTTTTTCAACCTTTTGCACCCTACAGCGCCTCAGATAATCAGTTATGATGTCTGTATAGAAACTCTTAGGGTCAGTCATTTTTTCTGTTAATGTTTTTATTTACATTCCTGTACATTTAGGCCTACAGACATTAATTTATTTTCAGGATTTATTAGCAGCAGTGCCTGTGGTCAACCCACAAGAGGCGCTGTTGCCCTGCTGAATAGATCACAACACTTCAGCCTGGCTGCTTTCTTTGATACATGTTTGATTGATGGTGTTGATTAAGATTAACCTGATTACTTCCTCACGTTTAGTTGATGACTTGTTGTTGTTATAAAAACAAAATGGCCACTATTGTACAGACCCAACACCAGTTAAACAGATAAATTAAGAGTTGATTCAGGTTGTAATAAACCTGGAGTCCTGTGTGTCAGTTGCACCTTAGTCAGGCTGTTTGTTAGTGGTAATGGAAAAGAAGCATAAAATCTAGAGATGGACAAAACAATACAAAAGAGCTACAATCAGATTATATCATATTTAAAAATAAATATATAGATAATAGGCTTAAATCTAAATGGAATAATTAGTCTATAATTAACTTGTCAAATGATAAGAACACAGCAAAGAGCTGGCTGTCTTTTTACATGGGACATTTTAAGGACTATTGTTTTCCATTAGAGACGCTGATGCTGACATTTTTCTGACTGGCTGTATTGAAGGTCTACACTGAAGCTTGAACCATAAAGACCTCAACAACAACATGATTCAACACTTTGTCATAGCAACTCATAAAACAATTAATTGAGATAAGTGAACCATTCCTTTTTATTTCTATATTATGTATCATAGTACTAATACAAACATGATATAACTCAATTATACCACAAACACACAGCTACATTACAGGAGGTAAGAAGAGAAAATTAAGACAAGGTCACTGTGAACTCACCAGACCACTGAGTACCAGGGCTGCAGATAGCATTGTCATGTCCCTGGTTAAAAAATAAATTCTGGGAATTTTATTGGTTTGTTAAATAACCTTAAGTTCAGTTTACACAGTGTAGAGTTATACATGGTGTAATGTTAGAGGGGAAAATAAACTTTTTTTTTTTTAAACCTCACAAGATTAAATCAGACTATTTTTAGGCCAAGAAAAACTAATGAATGAATGAGTTCAGCATTTTACCTCTAGAAGTTAGAAACAGCATAAAGACCACAGTGTAGGGGACTCTGGGACATATAGGCATATACTACTGCATTGAAAGTGAATTAATTATTAATAACGTTTAGAGACTGGAGACTTTTTCTGTCCTTTATTTCAACAGTGGTCAGCAACTAAAAATTGTGCAATAACCTCTTATGTAGCCTATGTATTCTGTCTCTAGTGGCGTCAAAAGCAGCAGCACTTTATAATGCCTATAAAGACAGCTGATACAGAACATAACATTAAAATTGGGGACCCAGTGTTACTTGTATGCCTATGTGCTATATCTACACCCTTTTCTACAAATTAATTTTATTACTCTAGAACATATATTCCCAAAAAGATGCATATTCTAATCATGGACGAATCTTTGATATGTTTTCATCAGCTTCTGTGTTATTTATTTTCATGTCCTTAAGATAAGGCACCCTTTTATAAATTCTTTGTAAGTTGTAACTAATTGCTTAATAGCATAAATAATTATATAATGCTTGGTTAGTTAGCTCCCATTAATAAATAAAACTTTTGCCAGGTTGTAAAATTAAAAACTGTCTGGTCGGTGTTTATCCAGCAGCAGAAATATCTTTAGATCTGAATCATGAAAACCTTCTAAGGGATTCTTCCATTTCTGGACAGACCGGCATCAAATCTGGATCCAAATCAATTTATTAACAACATATTAACATATAACTGCAGACCTATTACAAAGTGTGAACCACACAAGCATATATTTATACACACACACACACAGTCAATGGGATTTTTCCACAACCTGGCAACCCAAAGCTTCTTTATTATTATTATTATTATTATTATTATTATTATTATTATTATTTTAAAGCATTAGTACATATTTTATTACACTTTAATAAATAAACTTATAAAAGATGACTTATCAGACACGTGGACTATCTTGCTTTCTTCTGCTTTTTATTCTATGATCCGGACTTTATGTCTTATTACTCATGTCTTCTCACCTCCTGTGTTTTAGTCTTACGCCAATAAGAACATTTTAGTGTTTTCATCCGCTCGCAATGCTCTCCAAATAAAGCTGATTTCCTGATCAATTGATTGACGAGGCTAAGGTCATACGTTAGGTGTGTACCCGCTGCTGTTTCCACTGCGGGCTTGTGTATTTGACCGCGCGCTAGTTTCTGTGGCGGCAGGGGTGGTGAGAGAGACAGACAGAAAAAAAGAAAAGAAAAAAAAAACCTTCATGTGCGTGCGTCGTTTGTGAAAGTAGTTCCGGGCACTTAACCCAAACGGGGGAGAGTCCCGGATGTTGTCTCGGCCGCCGAGAGAAAGGCGAACGGGAGAAGGCGGAGAGAAGCTGAGGAGGGACGCCACGGCACCGCGGGCACACCGGCGAAGCCACGACTACGGCCGGCTCTTTGCACAGGACGATACCGCCGAGAGCACGGGACACTCCTGGGGAGCCTCTGCCAGCTGAAGAAGAGGAGGTGGAAAGAAGGGGAGGGGGCAGTTACTCTGAAAACTACCGTCAGGATTACAGAGCGCCACCGTCACAGCAGCTTTCACCCAGAGTAAGTGAGCTACACGGGCATGGAAGTTGAACTAAGGCCCACGAAATGGACGACTTTAACGGGGAAGTGAGCTGCACTGAAGTTCTGGGGATTGAGCCCGGTGAACAGGCCCTGACACACGGCTCCCCGCTCGCTGTGGCTGGGCGTGCGGGGACACCTTTAAAAAAAAAAAAAAAAAAAAAAAAAAAAAAAAATTCTCTTCTTCTGAGAGAAAGCAGTGCGTGTTTCCCCCGCAGTCAGCGTTAGTACGAGCCCGGTTTGTGTTTGCTCTAACTCTCACAAGTTGACAGCTCTTGCGTTAGCCTGCGTTAGCAACCGCCGTGCAACCGGTGACAACTGACAGGGCAACTTTGACAGCTAGCTAGCCAGGTTTTTTGGTAGCCAGCTAACTTTAGCTGAGCGCTGTCGGTGCTTTCTCCGGGGCCAGGACGAGGTGTGTGCGGGGTTTTTTTACCTCGCATTAGGTGGATATAATGACCTATCACAGCCCTCCAAACAGCTATCGTTAGCTAGCTGTTTGGTATGTGAGACGTTGTGTGTCCAGCATGAAGTGTGTGTGTGTGTGTGTGTGTGTGTGTGTGTGTGTGTGTGTGTGTGTGTGTGTGTATGAACCCAGTGTCATTTGGCTTTCCTGCGTGCTCTGATGGTATTTGACTCACAGCTGTTGCAGTGTGTTTTTCTCGTCTGTCAATCGTCTTGTTTCTCAGGCGGCTAATAAATTCCTGTAAGAAAATAATGATCCTATGTATGTAAAAAAAAACCCAACACAGTCGACCTGTAACGAGAGGGTAAGCAGGTTTGTCATGTGGCTGGACAATCAACAAGTGCAAAGCATGTTTCAGGTGTGTTTTCCTTTTTTTTTTTATATGCCACTGAACTTGATCTTGGGGCTGCCTTCTTGCCTCTGGTGGTGGTATTACCCTTGCTGATTGTCCTGAGATGGCACCGGCGGCGTTGCAGTTCAAGTATTTGGTCCTGTGTTGCAAGACATTTCTCGGGGCATGCTCCTCTTGGCTTTGATGTTTTGCACCAGTTGGTGTGTGTGATCGCAAAGGACGGACAGACACTGATTAGTTAATGCTACGAGTTTAAAGTAAACAGCTGTGGCATGTGCGTGCAGCTGTATTCAAAACTGTGCCCTTGCTTTCATCCTGACGGGCCTTTTTTTTTTTTTTATTAGAGGATGGATGGACTGAACTCTTAATTTGCCCCGCTGTCCACTTGTGTAAGTTTTTATCAATGAAGTCACGTAGTCGTTTTTATTGATAGAGGTGCAAATGATTAACTGGTCATCATATACTCACATGCTTAAGTTTATTCTGTCTCAAACCCAGCAAAGAGGTTGAATTTATGACTAAAACAAAACACTATAAATTCCCCTAGAACATCCCAACCCTGCCAGACCTTCTGCTCCAACTAACAAAATGCCCATAGCGTTAGTCAGCACCCACAATCAAAGGTCAGACCTGGTTTGCTTCTTAATCACCCATCCTTTAAATAGCAGGCCTACAGCGAGCTGTCTGGATCGAGGCTATCTGTGCATGCAGCTTTAGAGGACACATGGTGTTTTTGATGTTATGCCGTCCAGGTAAGCAGAGCCAGAGTAGGTGAAACTGTCATATTGTTTAGAAATTCGTATTTGTCCTTCTGAGGATCGTCCTTGCTCTGTTTTTTTCAAGAAACTGTACTAAAGAGGCTGGATGTGCAGTTTATGTTAATTGCGTTTTATGTCAGTGTCCCTAGCTCAATCTAAAACCGAACGACATCTTAACTCCTTTGTGAGAAATACTTTGATCCTTGATGCCGTTTATAGAATTCAGCTTTTAAGAAAGAGTGGGTGTTTTTAATGTGCAATAACTTTATGTCAATTCAAAACTATTTGAAATACGGCATCAGAATAATTTGCATAGACAGCTGAAATGACATTTCGCTGTTAAAAGAATAGACCTAGAGTGCAGTCAATGCATGCTTTTTATAGATTGTGTGCAGACATGAATCACGGCACACACATTGTAAAATTGGTTCCTTAGAGCGCTACTTGTACCATCCATCAAATTCTGTTAGTTTATAAGTGATGTGGTTATTCAGTTTAGTTCAGACTGAATGGCTACAGTTTATGCATGTTTTTTGATGATTTATAGGTGTTTTTAGCAATATGACCTCTTTGTTTGTTTGCTATTTTACCTCAAATCACACCGAGCAGAGGATTTTATTGATCCCTTCTCTAAAACTACCTCAAGGGTTTGATGAATGGACAAGTATAGATAGAAAGTATAGAGAAGATTACAGATCTGTTTATTCACACAGTAACCATTTAGAAGTGTGAATGGGAGGATGTGATGCAGCTTCTCTTTAATGGTGGTTTCAGCCTGTAGCAGACTATTGCCTAATGGTTTAAAGACACGACACCTGCCTCTCCAAGGTCCTCTTGTGATCTGTGTGTGTATGACACCGGTAGCACATTCGTTTATCGAAATGACTTTGTCATCGTCTGTAAGAGACAAGGCACATGAAGTAACTACGTGTAAATAAATATTGACATTTCATCATTGTGTCTCAGATAATGTTCAGCTTCGGGGTGATAGTGTATAATTTAATAGATTAAAGAGAATAATGGCATGATATGGGGCTAATTTGGATAGATGTCAAGGGTCAGTGAGCCAGAATAGTGGAGTGAATTTAGAACAGGTTCCTACTTTTTGAATACAAGCTCCTCATTTGGAATTCAGGATGTGGCCCTGTGCCTAGCCCCGTCTCACTGAGAGGCTTTTTAATTTCTCCCCTTGTTGAAGTGATTATTCAAATGGCCATCCGTGAGATGCAGTTATCAGACTCCTGGTGGTAGTTGAGCCTGTGGCAACATGAATGCCCATCACAGGCCCCCTCCTCACCACCCTGTTTAGTTGGACAGCACCCAACAGGTACCCTCTGTAGCAACCCCTATTAGACGGCCACATCTTACCCCTCAGGCTGAAAACCTATTGTGTTATGCGATTGGCAGATGGCAATTTATTCATGAGGACGGCTGATATAGTTTTTTGGCATGGTGTAGTGGTGATGCTGTTGGTCAAAGGCCCTGTGTTTAGTATTTTTATGATGACTTATATTTGGTCTGAATCCAAAGTGGGCTTGTTTCAATTCCTCTCTGCTCTCAGAGTTAAAGTTATTTTAGGTTGGAGTTTCTTTCTCTTCACTTCATCGCCCATCATCTTGTCCTTCAGTGAGTTTTTCACCTTGGATTGGGCAAGAAAAAACCAGAATCTTCTTTTTTTTTTTTTTAAACAGCTGTTTACTCTGCGTGGAGGCTCGGCTGTCATCTTAATGCATCTCAGGCCAAATGACTGGACGGTTTTGTTAGAAATTTCTCCCCGTACTCTGCTTATATCCAGTGTGAAGTTTTTCTCTCATGGAAGCTGTGGTGGTGAGAAGGGACTGGCTCAGTCTTCATTAGCAACGCCTTGCATCACTAGAATGCAGATGAGCTATGAAGCCATTCATCTGCTGGAAATGCCTCCCTGATTCCAATTTGAATCTTGTTTGCAGTCACATTGTGTGAGCCCACTTCTCCATGTTAAAGAAGTCTCTTTATGTGAGAGATCAGAGGGGGATAATTGCACTTAAGTGAACCTCATTTAGTGCTGGCCAGAGCAATTACTGTAACTGCAGTTCTAGCCGTTTTTTGGGGCCTGGAGCAGCTGTCATTGAGTCTCTGTAGCTGAGATATCAAATGGTGAATAGAATGACATTGGCATGGCATCATGGGAATGGCAGATCCTTGGATGGATTTTAATTAGTTTATGCAGGTTTTTGCATAGCTCCTTTTTTCTTTTTTTCACCCGAAGAAAGGCGTAATTAAAAATGACAATTAGAAATGCATTATTTTAGTAATGATTGAAAATAAATTATTCTCAAGGTGCTGTAAGGTGAAAAAAGCCAGCACTGTTTCTTCAGGCAAAACCCCCTGAGCTTGAGGGAGATGTTTTATCATTAATGTTATTCAGGAGCCAAATTTTGAGTTTTGCTCAGCTGGGTGCTTTAATCTATTTTTGCTGTAAATTAATGAATTTTTAAAGAGCCCCTCGCTGGATATGGGTGGATGTGGGAATGCAGCACTGGTTCAGTTTTCAAACGAGCCTCTACCCCCCCCCATCGCCACCCTCCGCACGGGATGGAGAGAGAGAGAATTTACTGAAGCACTACACTTTCATTTTTTATTCATCCAGCAATACACTGCCTAGTTCTCCTCATCCCACCTCCTCCCAGTCTATTGAGTTGAATCTGTCAGTGAACTAGTCCTATATGCTCCAATTCACGTCCTGGGTTGGAGTTGGATGCGGACATGAATTAGTGAGGGGAGCATGTGATGTTTAATTCAACTAGTTCGTTGCCTAATATTATTGGCACATTTGCTCAGATACATGTTTTATCTGAAAGTGTTTAGCCATTTATTTCCCTAGTCTGACTAAACAGGGCGCCTCTCTCTGCAGGGGAACCACTGTAACTACTCACACTAGAGCTTGCTGGGTAAGTTTAGAAAGTGTAGGAGAGAAGGGTGGGGTGGGGGTCGGTGAGGGATTGGCAGCTCCTGTAGTGCATGGTGGTTTCTGTGACTCATCCCGGCCTTGTGGTAGCAGAAAGACCAATACGTTTTGTGGCAAGTCTATTATGAGTGTTAGGTTTGATCTTATCTTTAAGCCTAGAAACGGGACGCGGTGTTAATATCGGAATCAGAATCAGAAATACTTTATTGATCCCCAGGGGAAAATTTGTTTCGTAACTGTATTGATATCCACAGAGGGGGGAATTTATTTAATATGTGTTAGTGGTTTTAGCGTGTTAAATGTGCAAACAAGATCAGGGCTTACAAATTCCCTCCATTAAAAAGAAAATAATATAGTGCAAATGCCATTTTAACAAAAGTTTGTAGTGTACATTGCTGTGTCATTTGAGATTTCACTTACTCAGATGCCAATGAATAACCAGGTCCTAAATGAATAAGTCTGGTTTGACTTTTTAATGCCCTAAAGTATTTGATAATTCATCATGTTGTGTGCTTTGTCCTTGAGTTTTGATAGGCTCTCAGTATCAGTGTATTTCTCTGAAGGTTTTTTTGTTCTTTACTCAGTAGAAGCAATTGATATGCTTATATGATTCACACTCTTAGGAGACTTTCGAGCTGTGTGCAGTAAGAGAAGCTCGCTAAGCTGACAAAGCTTAAGTAATAAGAACGGGGCTCTCTTCATAGTATTTGGTATCTGTTTTAATCATTACTGTGGCTCCTGTGGCAGATACAAAATTCACTTCTAGGTAAAACGGCAGAATACCCCGAGACGGTTATAGTATAGAAGAGATGGGGCCTAACTGTCAGTTTTGAATGGGGAAATGGTTGCGTGGTAGCCCCAGTAACTGGTTAAACAACGGCAGCCATAGAGCTGTTATTTCAGGACAACTTCATAAAATGATGTTACCTTCAGCTCCCTTTCTGTGTACTGCACTCTATGCAATTTAGAGGTGTTACATTGGCAATGACAAGTGTAAATCGGCCATAAACCAGACATGATTAAATATGATAATCTCACTGCTTTGTGAGGCAGTGGTTGGTGCATGTGTATGAGCGTAGGTAATCCCTGGATGTTGTGTACAGTTCACCAGAACTTTAGATATACTGACTCTCTCAAAGAGATATGAACGTTGTCAACCACAAATTTACAGCCAAGGAGTGTAACCAAACTGGAGCCAAAGTGAATAAAGTTCTTGTAGAGAGACTCTAAATCACCTGCCGAAGATGGTCAGGTTTGGTGTCATAATCTCTTTTGTAAAATGTATTTTCCTGTTTACTGCAGTATTAGTAGCCTTAAAGGAAGTGTGCAATGCAAATTGCAATATGGTCGTCCCTTACAGGCTTATTGGCTTATTGCTGTGTACTGTGTGTGTTTATTGTGCAGCAATGTAGTAACAGTGAAGATTTTATTCTCACAACAATCTGGAGACTCGGAGAGGAAAGTCAGAAAGGGTCAGGTTTAATTAAGTCGACAGTCCTAAGCCTGCTTAGTAAGGTTAAATAGTGGAGTCTTGAGGACGTGGTTTACTGCCACATCACTCAAATTCATCCTCTGCTGGCTGGTGCGAGACTGATCATTTGTTGTGAAATCACAAGACATGGCCTATGTCAACAGCCTTGTGTCAGTTGATCAGACCTGGAGGCTGTGTGTAGCTCCTTCATTTGTTTTGTGATTTCAGACGATGTTAATGTGGGCCGGTCCAGAAATAGCTTCATGTAGAAGTTGGAGACGTTGTGATGTGGTGTGGTGTGTGAGGCTCATGATCTGCAGGGATGAGTGCCAAGTTGTGCAGATGTGGTGTTACTTGGGAAGGAGCTATGGTGGACACGATGATTTAACACTTCTTCTGCGTCACAGTCCTCTGCATGCTCAGCAGAATTGCATGTCAAACCTCGCTATTGTCGTCATTTGTCGCTTTTTTTTTTCTGTGTGAAACCTGATGGATTAGCCTTAGATGTAGTACTTGGAGTCTCTGTCTGTGATTCAGAAAAACCCTAACAGAAGCCAAGGATTCTCTCTGTGGACCAGGGAACCCACACAAATGATGACTCGCTCTTACCCCATCATTCCCACCCCATCCCTCTTTCTTCCCATCACACGTAGTTGGTCTCTTGATTATTGTTTCTTTTTCTGTCCTCACTTTTTCTTTATCTCTCTCTGCGCCATACTCTCCTGTGCTCTTCACTTAGCAAACAACATGTCTGTAGAGAATTCAGAAGAATGCATCTTGTTACTCAGATGAGTCATACTTCCTCTGGCCTGCATGCCTCTCCCTCAGGGTGGATGAATGAGAGGGCGGGGAGGTTAGCTGGAGGAGGGGCTCAATGGCAAAAGGGAACGTGGTCTGTGCCAGTTGCTCAATGGAATTAAAAAAAAAAGTATTGGGGTTGGTCACAGGCCCTGAGACGTGCATATCAGCACCATCTCAAAATGTGGTTGTCCCTTGGTGGCCGTATGACTGACTGTTTTCACCAGGATGACTCACCGCGTTCAAAAAGTAACTGTTTGGAAATCTCAGGCCCAGATCTGACCCCACAAGGCAGCCACTCTGCCAAGGTGCTGTGGCCCTGGGAGGAATGCCCGGGGCCTCGGCTCTGGAGAGGAATGAGACTGCACCTGCAATGTGAGAAATCTGTCTCTGCCTTACTGAAGGAAATTTACATGGTGCGATGGAAATGACTGTAGTGGAATTTGTATGCTGTTCCTAAGCTTAAATGTTCCTCAGGAGGCCTGGCTACGATGTAACTGTATGTTTGTAAATTTATGATACAGTTAAGTGTGTAACACTCCAGTTTTCTGGTTTTAATTCCCTAAACTTCAACATCCAAATTTGCTTAATATCACATTATACCACAAAATGCACAGAGATGAAAGTAAACTTTATTATCTTTATAACACTGATTAAATTGTATCAGTATACTATTAGGCCCCTGTCAGCTCTAGCTCTCTCCCATACCTGCTCTGCTTGGTCCCCTGCCAAAATCTATGACTCACAGGAGACTGAATGACCTACTTTTTAAGTCTTCTAGGAGTGCCAGAAGATCTTTTTTATTTGCAAGACAATACAGTGGGTAAATATAAGTCAATTAAAATGCACTTAATGCACCCATTTCTGGATTTAAGCACCTAAAGGCTGTGTCAGCATGGCAGCCACCTCAGAGGATTCCCTTCATTATCACAAGCAGAGAAGATACATAGTAAACAGTTGAGCTTTGATATCTCATTAGAAGGAAACTGAGTTTAAGGCCACATTGGCTCTCATCAAGCCAATTTAAAAATATAACTCATTTAAGTGCACTCATAATCCTGCAATATCTGTGTGATTTTGTATCACACAGTCCTAGTTTATCCAGGTTGTCAGAGATTATGGTTTCTACATGGAGACAAAGCATTTATCTACATGAATCAGTGAAAGTCGCCTCAAGGCCTAGTCGGTTTGTTTTGGTAATGATAGAGTTTTGGCTGTACTGTTGAGGTAAAGTTTGAACAGTTGGTCCTTAAATATTATGTGGATTAGGACGGGAGATGAAAAAGTTTGGGTACAGAAGCAGTCTCCCAAATGCATGGTTTACAGTTTGCCTACCTCTGAAAATAAAACGAGGATGGGATCAAAGGCCATAGGATCACTCAGATGGTTTGATGGTTTTAGTTGGGTTTTGATTGGAAAAAGATGCCGCTTTGCAGAGGATGGAATTTCCACTTTAATCGCTAATTGCCGTTTTTCGGTCGTGTTGTCTCTCATTGAAGCAGAAACAAGCTGTGCAGTTGAATGTGGTGTCTTGGCTGCTCTTTTCCCTTCTACAAGGCTTGGCTGCTTTGATATGTCAGTTTTGTTTTAGTCTGCCGCCTTCGTCTTGACACGATTGGCCCCGCTCGCTCCGACCTCCTGGAAACCCCCCGGCATGCCCGCCCCAGGGTGTGTGTTCAGTCATTTATTCGGCTTCCTCTAAAAGACTGCCATGCCTTCACTTCCCTTCTAGTTTCCCTCCTCTTATTAAGATGCAGAAGGCAGCGTTTGGTCTGAAAGGCTTGGTGCTGGGGGGGGGTTACTGATGTGTACAGTGGGGGGTTAGGGAGGGACTGTGAGCAAGGGGACTTTAATGCCTTAATGTGTACTGTACAGCCCAGCCACACTACAGCTAAGTTCTGCAGGAAGCTTGCAATGCTGTGATTTCTGCTGTTTTTTTTTTTGACTGCCAAGTCCAGTCAAAGAAAGTCTGAATGACGCTCTGACAAAAGTGACTATAATTGGAGAGGAACAAATTATTAAGTTTTGGTTAATGCTGATTGCTGCTTGGGTTTATGCCTGATAATCCCTATTTAGTCATCCGAAATTACTGCCTTTTTGAAACCTCTTTTTTTTTTTATCTTGTCTGTTCTCCAATGAATTTTGTCATGTTTTTGCTTCTTTATAAGAGGTCCCAGTGGTGAACCACTTTTACCGCCACTGTGGCATTTTGATTTCCCTTTTTTGTTTTATCAAACATTTAGCTTTCAGTGAAATCCTGCTGGTGCTTTTGTTAAGACCAAGCATAAAATGTCTCAGTCCACTTGCACGCCTATCTACTATACACAAAGCGTGTCCTTGTATTTGCTGATTGTGTGGTCTGGTGCAGTGTTGCTAATGAACCAAGAAGCATGGCTACAGATCAACGCTGGTGCTAGTTATATTTTTCTGTTACTGGGTCCTGCACAAAATCTGGTTGCACCAAAACATTTGCTACGGCACCAAAACATTTGCTACGACACCACACGTTATTTGGCACAGAAGCACACATATGTTTCTCAGTCACAGGACATGGTATAAGTTGGATCAATGAATTTTAAAGTCACATTTTTAAAAGCATGTCAAGTCGAGGTCACACACAGTGCTGCACAATGGACACAAAGTGTCTCTTAAAGTGTGTTAAGAGTCCCTTTGTATTTCACAAACAAAGCTGCCAATAATTTAATATGACTTGATACAATTTGATTTAATATAGTTGCAGCAATTGCTCTGACTACTTTTGTATTTCTCGACTAGAATCATCTCTGTCGCCGGGATCAGGATCTTATTTTGGGTCCAGTTTTATTTCAGGCTTGGGAGACATATTTGGAGATGTCACCATAATCCTGATATCAGTAGGTTTCTATTGTGTGTTTCATTTTTATGTAGCTCAAGCTTTTGGCTGCGGTCGTATGATCTGCCACGATTGGTGTAGAATGTGCAGCACACCGTCTAGTTTTTGCACAGAGGCGGTTGTCTGTAGGCAAAGGAGAGCAGAGTATCTTGCACACAGCAGACATGTGCATTTAGTTTATTATGCACACTAGGTAAAACTAATGCTGCAACAGTCCTGCAGTGAGTTCTTGTTACATGAAGGTTATAATATTCAGTCTTTGTTGAAACTATTTTAAGGGATGTGACTCATTTTAGAGGATGTAGTTTGAGGTAATTGTGAACCGTATTGCAGCATACAGAGTGTCTATTGTGGCCTATTGTCATATGAGCCAAAAGTAGATTAAAATAACTTTTTTTCTAAACTATTTTTTATATTTTTATACTTTCCCCAATATATTGCGCTACAATGAACACTGTGGTCACTTGGTTAATACCTCACAGTGCTGTAATACATAGAATACTATGCATTAATGGACACAAAAAATGAATCAGTCAACAGTTTAAAGTAAAATTTTAATTTTAATGCTGTTAATCTCCATTAAAAAAAATGTATTTTAGAGAACCTATAGACAATGGATCAAAGATTTATTAATTCTACAAAGCTAGCAATAGTTGAACTATAATCCTATGTCATACAGTAGGTTTATTTTGTAACACTTGTTAAGAAAATCACCTAGGTAACTATGTTTTTTCATTTCTAGCATTTCAGAAATGATGAATAGGTATTACACATGACGTTCAGTTTGAGTGAGAGGGAATCACATGTTGTGTGTAGGCTATGTGTTGCTATGTGTTGCTGTTGTCACACTAGGGTTCCTGTGACGTCAGCACCACTCAAACCACCACCGTCACCACCTTCACTTCGTTTAAAAAAAAAGGTTTCAGACAGTGAGCACATTTTGAGGTAATTTATTCTTGCGCAACAGATTGTAGTTTCACAGTGATCTCACCCTACACGTTTGTTCATTTGTCTTTACGAAGAGACCCTACCCCTTTGTAGTTGTTTTTTGTCAGAAGATTGTCTTAAAAATAATTTGACAGAAGTGGGACCAAGTACAAATAGCCAGCAGTGTTTGCTTTGTGTTGTGTCCTTAAATCACTCTGGTTGTGCCTGATTTTGCAATAGTCACTTGTTCCCCATTTATTGCATATGTTCAAAAACAGTATCCTAGTAGTAATGTAATGTCTATAATTGTATATTCTCTCATCCTAATAATGCAGAATAACGCAAAAATGCAGCTTTCCGAGAATATGGATCTGAAAGTCTTGAAACAAAAATAATGTCCAGGTTCTCATTTTTAATTTCTCTTTATTACATGTGTCTGCTCTGTAAGCCCTCATATACATATGAGTCAGAGTGGAGTGAGTAGGATTTTCCTTGTCGATATGACACAATAAATGGATTTCAAAATTTGACTTTTCCCAGCAGCAGAATGTGCTCCTTGATTTATATTTCAAAGCGATATGGCCAGGATAAAAGTTCAACTTTTCCAACATTTGACCTTTTTATATTCCATAGTTTCCAGGTCATTGAGGCTTAGTGTTATTTTATCAAAGTGAGGTCTGAGGTCAGTGGGAAGAATACAGGTCAGGTCAGGAGCACGTATGGGTCTCTTCTTTACAGTGACTCATGGCACATGATGCACCACTTTCACCATGGGAGTCATCCTGAACAAAAGTACCTATTTTAAAGAGGACCAAAAACGAAACATGCACGTTTCCCCTCTTCCCCCCCCTTTTTTGGTTTTGCTCCTTTTTTTTTTTTTTTAGTCAAGTATATGACACTTACTCATCGCTGACCAAGAAGCAGACACATTTCTTGTTCTCGTGGTTAAATTTGCAGTTGTGACAGAGCATGTGGTACAACCAGAACGTGCTCATCTTTTTAAACAATTTATAACTGATTAAATAAAAGAGAAATGGGCAGTCAGTAATTCTTTCAGAGAGGTTTTAACAGTTGCACCCCACATGCTTGTCAACAGCTTTGTACATTGCTGTAGTCACAAGTTAGTAGAAAATCTTTTGGACTGTGGTTTTCTTGTGATTTCATTTCTTTTTCAATTTGCTATTTAAACTAGAGCTCTTCTCACGGGCCAGGACAGCAATAAGGGGCTTTATTGACTTGTCCCTTGCTAATTCTGCCTTTTAATTGTCGGGCGATAATGGACAGAATTCATATCAAAATATTTATTAAACAAAAAAAAGAAAAGAAAATGAAGTTAAACAAATATTGGGTTAAAATATTTTTATTTTTTTACGAGCACATTATGCTTTAGGGTTGCAAATAGATAATATGTCAATTATTCTTTGTTAATAGATTAGTTGTTTAGTCTATTAAAAGGTCAGAAAATAGTCAAACATGCCCACAACATTTTGGTAATGTCTTCATTTTGTGTATAACCAGCTGCCAAAACCCAAAGATAACACAATGATGTGATGCATCAATTGACTAATCAATAGGTCGACCAGTTTTTACATCTTAGAACAAAAGAAGAACAGATGAAGTCACTTAAGTGATCTCATTATGAGAGTTTAGTCATAATCTGATTATCAAGAAAGATGGAAGTCTGGATTTTTGAATTATCACCCTGCTGAAGCTGTCTCATAAATCTGGCTGTAATAAAATCAAAGAGAGTAGTTGGGAGACCATGACATGCACATAAAAAAAGATGATCATCGGTCTTAAGGTGTGTGATCTCTCGGTAGGAATGGAGAATGATGGCACAGTAACACTTGTGGTCTCATCCTTCCTCAGCTGAGCAGACTTGATTGTTAATGCGCTGGGAGGGGAGCAATGCACTGCAAGGTAGACTTCTGTTTTTCAATTTATTTCCTGCATATAGATATATTTAAACATGAATACTGTGCAGTGTAAATTCTTTCTGTTGAAGTATCTGTGTGTGTGTGTGTGTGTGTGTGTGTGTGTGTGTGTGTGTGTGTGTGTGTGTGTGTGTATGTGTGTGTGTGTGTGTGTGTGTGTGTGTGTGTGTGTGTGTGTGTGTGTGTGTGTTAGGGGTGTGTGTGCGTGTGTATGGCCTGTTTAAGAAGCCTGCATTTGTTTGCTGGCTGTGTCTGGGGCCCAAGGTGGAGCTCTTTCTGTCAGATGAGTGAAGCTCTGCAGAGGCAGCCACTGGGAGTTCTGTTTCATCTCCTCTCATACTGCTCTGGAGCAGACATGCAAATCCGCTGTAATGAGCGCAGCCTGTGTGGTGGGGGGGGTGGTGGGGGGGGGATGAACTCAGGAATTTAAAGTGGAGAAAGGGAAGGTGGAGGTAAAAGGTGAGACACGACAGCCGCGCCAGATAGCAGAGCACAAGAATTTAAGGGGGTTTAGGAGAGGGTTATGTCAGGAGCGTTGGAAGTGACAGGAAGTCTTCGCTCTCAAATCAAACATTCATTAGCCCGCTGCGGCTGCTTTCTTCCCTTCGCTGCTGATACATCGTGGTAAAGATGCAAATGGTGCCACGTTAATTAGCCTTATCTTTTACACCAGCAAGACGTGGTGTGAAGAAAAAAAAAAAGAGTGCATCATTATCAACACTGTTGGCAAATGTAACAAGGCTTTTGTATGGATTCGGCTGTAGCATCTTAAAATGCGTGTTGTCAATGTAATTCCCAGGTTTGGGAATGTTTTTACAGTTTACTACCAAGAGGTAACAAGTTAACTCATCATAGCAACAAAACATTTTGAGTGACGGTATCTTCTGATACAAAAGATCGCACTAATAGTTTCAAGATACAATCACAGGATTGATTCAGTTTTCCCTCTGTATATTCTTTAGCCTTCCATAAACTGGATATTCGATCTTATGATTTATGAAGGTGGGTAAATACAGTGCTATTGGCGATTTGACCGAAGTGCAGCAGGAATATTTCACCTGCCTCCACACTGCAGTCTGTCGTAAACCCCATTAGTCTGTGCCGTGCTGTCCAATAGCTATGTGAATGTGATTTTATTCACTCATAAAGAATTAAATCCCCAGTCAATGTTGGGGTGGTTTGGCTTCTGTCTCCATCCAATAATGTAAAGCACTCAAGACTTTTGATGAGCTCTGCAGATCGATTCGAGGTTAACAGCCACTTCACATAAGCTGAGACCTACAATATGTTATGGGGTCTTTAACTATTCAGGGGCACAGTAGTTTTTTTTTTTTTCTGCGCCCAAATAGACACAGTTTCTGTTAGCTCCAGAGACTAAAAGTCAGGAAGTAACTCCGAATCCTTACGTGCATTTGACACCACATTTCAAGAACCATGAAGATTAGGCAAATGAGACTGATAATGGATTAAAAAGCTTTGTCTGAGACAACAACAGAGTGATTTTGGTTTTCCTGGTAATGCACTGTTGTGTTACATATGTTGGATAGGAGATGTAGTGCAGAGGTGGAAAAGGAAAATACCAGAAAGAGGAAGTAGCAAGTGACAACCAGTGTTTTCTTTGCTGTCTGAATGAATGCCGAATACACAGGTGTACTGTAGTAGTCTAAGGCTTGTGTTTTGTGTTGTGACTGGAAAAGCATATCCAGGACTACAAACTCCACACTGTTTTTGGACCACTAGAAAGTTGAATATCTGTCACAATTCATCGGGAATTAGTCGATTAAATCAATTAGTTAGCTGCTTTTCTAGTTAAGTTGATGTGATATATTAAGGTAAACTAATTATCTTTGGGTTTTGGACTGTTGGCCGAACAAATAAGGCATTTGAATAAGTAAGAAAGTACAGTGGGTATTTTTATATTCACTGACAATTAATAAAAAACAATGATTTATTGAATAATTGAGAAAATAATCTTTAGTTGCAGCCCCAGTTTGACACATGGACCAATAAAGTAGTATTGGGCTGGTCAATAAACTGATCAGTGTCACTTGTGGACTTTTTTTAAATATATATATGTATGTGTGTAACTGACTTAACCAATGTTTAAAACAAGCTATTTCAAAAGTTGGGAGGGAGCTGTTGACCCTTCATGGCCAATATTATGCTAGAGAGCAGAATTAAATGTCAGCAACCCACACAGCGTCTTTACCTTCCTCCTCTGAAATTAGAGTTCCCCACTGGAAACACCACAACCAATTTCACAATTGTAGTACAGTGTCTCCTTCTGCTCCTTCCTCCTGTGTGACTACACATTCAGTTTGTTGCCCGACTGCTTCTCCATGCTGAAAATATGACGTTTAAGGACCTCCATAGAATTTTGCATGTTGTACCCAACAGTGTTACGATGTGGTGCAGTTGTCTGCTGAACCTTTTTTTTTTTTAAACAGGTAGCTACTAAACTCACACAATCTTTTTCATAATGTCCATGTTTGAACACAAATGCATACATTTAATCTCATTTAAGCATCATGCTACATTGTAGCCCATCCTTCATGGGATTATAAGATATCTTTTACAAAACATTGGTCATGCCTACAGTGCACCACTTCCCTTGTACAGATTACTCACTCCTAGCGATTGTCTTACTGTTTTATTTGAACTGCAAAATAAGTATATGAAATATTTTTCTATCACTTTTCTTATGTGGTGTTCTTATTTACCATTACGATATTCTATATCAATGCTGTCAAACCTAAAAAATTTTGTATTTTAGGGGTATATATTGTTGTAACTACAAATTAGTCATGTTTTTGCTTTATTTCCGTTGTGCTGTTTTTAGCTCATTTGTGACTTGTGCACAAAAAAATGCTGGTAGCAAATCCATCATTTGCCTAAAAGCCTTTATTCAGAGGCATCAGAGGTTGAGTGCCACTATTTTTGAGAGACTGTAAATCTTGTCTGTCATTAAAGTAGTGGAAGCCAGAAACTTTGGACTCTAGGCCTAACTCATGTGTCTGCCGTTTATTATGGTAAATCCTTGGGTTTTGTGATGACCTATTGTGGATCTTGTAAGGCAGTAACCACACAGAGATGAATCCATTTTTTTGCCAGGAGGTATTTTGACTGCAGAGCTTAAACCAACAATGACTGCTGCTACCTTCCCCCCCTTCATCCACACCCAGATAAATAGCAACATTGTCTCCAGGAAACCAAATTAATTGAAATTATCTGGAACGGAGCAGGGTGAAGAGAACAGGTATAGACACCCACAGCTGTCCGTTCCATGTGAAAACAAATTCCTGGTCTGTCTTACAGCACTGTAGACAGCCACAGTTTCATGTTTTACTCTACTGCTTCTTTCCTTAATCAGCAGTAGACGAAAACCAAGCTGCCCCCAAATTACCATGGTAGTCATCTGGAGAATGCCCAAGGAATTTATTATCCTGTATAAACACAGACAATTCCTGGTGACGTAAGACAGCGCTGGTTAAATTCAACAGCTGATTGGAGTGCTTTCCTACTGTATTCTGCAACACTGCTCAGTCTGTTGCTGCGGGTAATGTTCACTGCACGTCTTCTCAGGTATGTGATGTATTTTGATCAAGCAGATGATTGATCATTCAGGTTACACACTTTGCTTTGTGTTTGTATGTACATATAAGCTGTTTGTTTGTGTGTGTGTGTGTGTGTGTGTGTGTGTGTGTGTGTGTGTGTGTGTGTGTGTGTGTGTGTGTGTGTGTGTGTGTGTGTGTGTGTGTGTGTGTGTGTGTGTGTGTGTGTGTGTGTGTGTGTGTGTGTGTGTGTGTGTGTGTGTGACCTACGTATTATGTGTTTGACAGAGTGATTGAGCCTGGAGGTAAAAAATCTGACACTAAAGCAGAAGATGGAGCACCAAGCAAATATGAAACTATTGACCTGTGACTTCTAATCCCTCTAATATGCGCCGTGCTGTGTTGTTGTGCAACTTCCAATGCAGGCTGCATTATCACTCAGGGGAAAGGTGCATGGATTTATTGCAGGTGGCCACCCCTCAGCAATATGCCTTGAAAATCGTGATCATAATTTGCTGCTACTTCCGGTGAAGCTTTTGCATTCAGTAGACTTGCATACACCTTACATTCGTCACGTACATGTTCACTCATGTAGCCTCGAGTGTTTATGTGTTACATGTTGAAAAGCCATGTCTCAGTGAGAGTGGGAGAGCATACACGCTGCATGTTATCAGTGGGCTGTGTTATTATCTGCAGGTACAGTATGACTCCAGCATTTTAAAGAGCCTGTACGGAGGCACAGTAAACCAGTGAAATGGGACATGAGGAGTCAAAGAGCAGCGCTTCAACAGCTTAATGATGTAGAGGCATCCAGCTCTGTCAGGCAGTAAACTCTTTAATATGCTGTTAATTATTTCTGAGAGATTGAATATTGATTAAAAAGCAAAATGGTTTTAATTATAACTCCAGCTCTAGTGCCATCCTAAATGAAGACGATTTTAGGCTTTACGTGAGAGGAACATCTAACAAATCCAGCAAACCTCAAGCTATTTCAACTTTGTTTGAATTTCGTTTTTTACTTTGTACTTTGTGGGTTTGAAAGTGAGTGCTCTGTGTCAGTGTTACCAGTATTACAGCTCCTTTTCTCAGCTCCAGCTTCAGAGCTGCCAATGCTGATCCACTGTCTAAATTTGAAATTCATGACCTGATTCTTGCTCTGTGTAGCACTCTCAAAACATGCATTGCCCACCCAGGTAATTCCTTTAAATCACGCTTGGGTAATTCTTACATGGTTTCTTTTTTAACCGGTCTGTGTTGCGCTTGAAAATTAGGCTCATACACGGTTGTTTCTAAGAGGGATCACATGGACACATTTAACCATGCCACATTATGTTTGCGTTGAATAAGAGGACCAAAAAATCACCTCTTTCTTAGCTGAAAGTTTATCGTTTTATCTTTAAAAGTTCAAGTTTATTATATTCATGTAGACAATTAAACATGAGTCATCAATTAGACATACCAATCTTTTGTAATTCTCATCTCATTAAAAATATTAGAACATGCCTGTCATTCAGGGTTCAGACTGGGGCTAAAAATAACAATTAATTCTATTTAGGTTAAATGTTTTTTATATATACAATGTCCTAAAATAGTGAAGAAAGCCTGTCACAATTTCCTAAAGCCCAAATCAACAAAATCAAATAGCTTGTTTTCTATGAATGATCATATAAACCCCAAAGATATTCATTTTACTGAGAAATAAGATGAAGGAAAGGAGCATATTCTCACAACTGAGAAGCTAGAACAAATGACTGTTTGGTGTTTTTTGTTTTATTATGAATAATTATGAAAATATTTTCAAAATCGTACATCTTATGTTACTGACTAAATTCTGTCTCAATAACTACTGACGAGATATACTGTACTCCCAGGTGCACCAGTGCTTTTCTGAATTTTTTTTTATGGCCAATGGATAGCTTTCGTATTCCAGGCAGACGGACCCGAGCTTAACTCACCTCACTGCTCACCTCAGAGACTGGCTCAATATTTAACATCGACATTGAACTGGATCTACCGAATGCAGATGAAGATAGGCTCTCAAGATTGCCACCAAAACGTTTGGCCTGCTAGTGCCTTAAGTGGTCTATTTATGATTCAGCAGCAGGATCTTGCTGGCTGCCAGGCTGGCATGGACTCAACCTCCCAGGGGGAGTGTGTTAATGTGGGCCCCCAGGCCGTGGGACTGGGGTAATTGGGTTCGCATGGTCGGTGTCAGGGCACCCCTACCACCTCCAAAACAAAGGCCACCTCCCAGGCAAGCTGTTGGGGACCGAGAGACAAACCCCTCCTGATCACTGCTCTGATTCACTGGAAAGGCTTATTCAATTACTAGAATGTTGTATGTGTTGTTTTTTTTGTATTGACCTGCAGATTGCCCAGTGAGCTGAGGGCCTTGTGCTTGTGTGTGCTCACTTCATCTGCCTAGGTCTCTCTCTGTCCCTCTATCTATCTATACATACACATCCCGCCCACCGAACCCACATTAACATGGAAAGTGGCAGACTGCGGAGAGCATCTCTCTAATATCTCTAATATCTAACACTGCTGCATCTATTCACATTTCTCTCCTGGTCTGCGCTGTCTCTGCATTCAGGGGTCACAAACCTTGTTGCTGGCTTTGTGGCCTCTCCAGACAGCCTGAAGCGGCTCAGTTGATCCATAGCCAACTCCCAGATCTTCCATTACTCTGATCCTCTGTCCCTCTGCCTGACTGTCTTTCTGTTTGTCTCCAGCAGCTGGATGCTGTTTCTCTTTACCACTCACTTAGAAGACCTCCCTTTGTTTGGCACTGTCTAATAAGACAAAGGTGTCTCTCTTGCCTTTTTAAGGTTCAGTGGGTTTAGAGGAACTCAGGGTTTAGCTTTGCTTTGTTGACAACTCTCTCTCCTCAGCGTTTAACTGCCCCACAGCCACAGTTGCGCTCCCGATTGATTGGCAGAATAATTATGGACTTGATTTGTTCAACCACAGGCGAAGTGGGATTGAGGGAGTAGGGGAGCAGAAAGAGCATGTATACCATTTTTCTTTTTTAGGAGCACAGCAGAGAGGTCTGCTTGCCTGCATCTTAAAAACCAACTTGAACACAACATAGCCCACTAATAACACTGACACATAGATTGCACTGTAAAACACAGACACTCTTGCACGTTCTGTTAGCACCGAGGAGGCCCCGGTTGGCGCCCGGCTCGGCTGTAGGCTGCAATAAGCTGAACAATGTGCTCAGCCGCATGACCGGTGAAGCGATAATTGACACATCCTAAAAATGCAAGTAAGGACTGGGTTATTAATGCTTTCTTCCTGGGGGTGGTTTCAGCTGAACCATTAAGCCTTTAATTGAGAAGGAACACTGACATTAAAAGCTGTTGCCTTGGCGCTGCCGTTACCTACTTCTTGTTTTTTAATGAAGATGAGGCTTATGGTAGTTCGCTGCATGATTACAGAGCTCACGTGCAATCACAATACTCACACACACTGCTATTTTAGTTTGAGAGGTTTCAAAAATAACTCCTAACTAAGTCCTTCGCCTCCAGGGCTGGAAAAAGTGATGAGTCTCCCTTTGACTGAAGGGCAGGTGAGCAGAGTTCCCACCCCTCCCTGTTTATCCCCCTTGCAATCTCTAGGAAAACAAGGGCTTCTCCCACGCTGGATATAAAGCTGTTGATATGGAAGGTATGACCCAGGTTTCGGTCGAGAGTAAAGATGCCAAAGGCTTGTTACCAGGTTACATCACTGTTGTTGTTGTGAGTGCGTGTGCCAAATCTTCAGGCATAACACAGGGAGCACGCTTAGCGATTCCCCTCCCTTTTGCCAAGTTACCATCACACTACAGGAAGATTCTTGTCATAATAAGCTCTCTCTCTTTCTCTGTCTCTCTCTCTTCGTATGTGTCTCTCTCTTTCTCTCTACCTCTCCACACACACACCAAAGTCTGGGCAGCATTTAACAATCAGTGGTGTAAATATTTATTGTGGTCTGTTTGAATCCTTGTGACATTGTTTTTAATGCAGCATTCATCACGTCTACAGTTCTGAGGTAGCATATATGGCAGTACAGCCATCAGGTCCTAATGGTTGTCTGTGTAGCTGAGCAGGCACATGCTGTTGGAGTGTTACCCGTGATGGATGCATGACTGCAGTAAAAGGGGATTAATCGCGGAAATTGCAGATAAGTGCAAGAGAGCACTGGTCTGGTACCTATCAACAGTCTTGTGTCTGCAAGTGGGAGTGAGAATGTGAGCTGAATAGCCTACTCATTTCTCAGAGAGGAAATGATGACAGTAATGCACAGGCATTTGAAGGGAAGTTGTTCTAGGTAGGCAGCTAGGTGTTCTAGGTAGAAAATAAAAAAGGCAAGCTGTGGTGGAGTGTTATATAATAATATAAATGCATTTTTGTCTGTTTGCAAGCAACCATGTGTCATTTTGTATACACCTGAGATTTAAAACAGCAAACTGAAGATGGGAAATCACAACCCACGTAGGAAATTATGGTAAAAATAAGATATTTTCCATACATTTGATTAAAGTAGCTTTACGTGGTGCCACTGTAGTCAGTGGTCACAATGTGTTCCAAGAAAGAAAATGGTACCAGAGTAGCAAGAATGAATAGCAAGAGAACAAATCATGGTAATAGTACTAGTGTGTTTGGAATGTACTGCAAAAGTGTGTGTGTGTGTGTGTGTGTGTGTGTGTGTGTGTGTGTGTATATATATATATATATATATATATATATATATATATATATATATATGTGTGTATATATATATATGTATGTGTGTATATATATATATATATATATATATATATATTAGTGATAACACTCACACTATTGGTAAAGACATTAATCCATAAAAAAAAGAAAATATTTAAATGATTCTGATATTTGGTCATTGAAAGTAAATCCCAAATCGTTTTCTACTGTGTTTATAATTAAACTAGATCACCTCAATAAAAGACAACCCCTCATAACAGTCCTAAAACCTAAAAGAAAAAAAATCTATAAATGAGAATAATTTTGTTCAATGTAAAGTCATGTTGAACAAAATTTCTTTGAAATAACTAAAGTTACTTCAAAATCAAACAAATGCAATTAATTTAGCAGATTTAGCATTTACATTTGGTAAAATCAAATAACACAGAATGTCTGTTGTGATTATTGATCAATTTTGTCAGTGTTAAAATAACATTCTTGTTGATAGCAGTCCAGTGGCTGTCCCATGATGCCTTGGGTAGAGTCTGTCGACCACAAGTTGTGTTCCTGACTTGTCAACCGATCTGAGGCTTTGTGGGCATGTGTGTGGCAGCTTATGTCTCAAAGGCATTACACATGGAATAACATGAGAACTACAGGTCCCAGATAGAGAAGTAGTTATCATGAAATCTTTTGAAAATATTTTTTTTAGAACTGCTGTATTTTAAAGATGTGTTCAAAAATATAATCAAGTAATCCCTGACAATGTAATCTGGGCTGAGCTATAGTTGCTTATTTTTTTGTAATCTGATTATGTAATCTTGACTACATGTAATTAGTTACTAGCCAATGTTGGTGGTTGCTGTAGTGAGCACCAGGCACACCGACCCCTTTTCACTGGTCAAACAGTACCAGACCTGCGTAAAACGCTTGATCATGAGCAGGGTCGTGGAACCACGTCAGATAAACCACGTTGACTCATTCGCACCAGTGACAAACATTGATTTCCCCCCCCTCCTGCTATCCATTTTCACACCAGAGTAAGCATTACATCTGATTTAGTCCTTTCTGCCTTTGATAGCAGTTACACTGCTTTGATCACTGCATATTCTGGTCCTATGCACATTCATCTTACAGGTAAACTGATACGGTTAGTCAAACACAGTACAAATTAAAATGGCCAGGTTTATTGACCTTACTTTATTAAACAGAAATGGCAGATGAAAACATTAAGTGTGCATGCTGTCTGTTTCGGTTAGGCTTCTTATCCTTGACTAACATTTCCTGTGGGGTGTCTTGTCACGTTTTTAAATACTGCTCCCTACTGGGAATGCACTGCAACCTGATTTTTGTTCATGTGTTTTCTCTCTTGACTGAGAACACTTTGACTTTAATTCAAAAAGCAAAACCAGTTTTATTCACCTTTTTTTCTTTACCTACTTCCCTATAGTGTGCCTCCTCTACTTCTGCTTCAGTCAGTAGTTTCCTCTGTGTTGCAAGGCTTGCCTAAAACAGAGACAGGGTGTTAGTTTCATTCATTAGAGAAGGGCACATTTGACAATAGTGAAGTGAGCTTATTTTAGTGTATTGTATGTGTGGTGGGCAGTCTATCTAAAATCTTGAAACCAGTGGTGCTAAATTGTTGCTTGTCTAATAATAGATCTATTTGTCATTTCTGTTTTACACATTCATTTCGTCACTGTAGCTGGAAAAAAAAGGTATACCAAATTGTCAGTATGAAAGTATAGTGCAACATGGGACAGTTTCTGGTGATTTTAACAATTTGAAGTGTGAAGCAATAACTCTTTCACATTGATTTTGATGTCGCTTTACAACAGAACATCAGCAGAGTTTTCTAATGCTTTCAACTACATGCAGCATAATGATGATTTTGAAAAAGCAAAATTGGGCACGTTTAGTAAGATGGATTACCTACCTCAGCAGGTGTTGGGTCTTTGCAAGGTGATTTTAATACTACGGTGTAGAACGCAGGAAAAACCCCATTCAGCAATTTAGAACAACCCACTGTTTTCTTTGGAAAATGCTCTGCAGTATTATACAGTGTAATGTTCAGTCTGTTGGGGCAGGCCTTCCAAACTAGTTTAGGCCATGAATCCTGTGGTACATTTGTGACATTGGTCAATGGTGTTAACATGTCTTACGAAATAAACATAAAAATGCAGGTGAAAATGGGATTATAGAAATAGTATTTGCAGCTCAAATACATTATCCATTTATTGTAGTTCATTACTTTGAGCGAGCATATTTCTGTCAAGTGGGTACATAAAATCCAGGTGGGAATCAGTTTAAGCTGATCTATTCATTTCAGAGGAATCCGTAGTAGTAAAAACAAGTAAAAAAGGAAAATGTTGCATCTTAAATATGTTGTAATAAATGTTAAGTATGTTACGTTCACCATAAAGCATCAAACTGTAATCTCGCAGATGGAGCACATTAGGTGCTTATATTTCATTGAAATACCTTAGCATTCTCAATGAAACCAGAGACTTCAGACTGGTCCTAGAAGGGTCAGAGTCTTGTCACTCCCTTTTCCCACCGTTTCATCATAGCAGACCAATTTAGTCAGTACAGATTGCATGGTGCAAGTACTGGATTTAAGAAGACTGTTAATTATATATGGTTACAATTTGGGACAATAGGTTATTCATAGTAAAATAGTAGATGCAATGAAATAATTTAAATGTGCAACAGTATAATTACTATCAGGTTCTTTGTGCTCCATCAAGTTGTAAAACCGGTAATGTCCCATCCCAAACTGTAGGGAAAGTAAATTATACAATCCTTAAAGATATCATTCCATTTACATGGAAGTGGACACAACAGTAACAGTAACACTAGATGTTGTTGCCAGATAAGAAAAAAGTGGCTTACCCAACAAATAACAACACACATTCTGGTGTATGTTTACAATATTTACCAATCTGAACAACATGGTTAAAATAACATGGTTTTTAGAAATAAATATTTTCAAAATCCTAGTAAAACTGACAAAAACTGATATAATTATCACTGGTTAAAATAATTACATCATACCATCATACCTACCACTGCTAATGAATGTACATTTAAAGTAAAGTAACTTGATAACAGGTAAAAATAAAACTTCTGCCTGATCGGAGACAAAAAATGTTTCTAGTTTTGCAAGTAGTTCAACCACATGGTAAGCACTTTGAGGTATACTCACCCCATTACAGATTGAGGCTGTACGATATGGTAAAAACATATTGCGATTATTTTGACAGATATTGCGATTCACGATTATGTGATATTGTGATCATATTTCTATTTTAAGAATATTGAATTAATTGTGCAGCCCTGTTATGGATATACAAACACATATACATTTATAAATCATCCATACTTTCTACATTAGAATAATAATTAAGTAGGTGGTTATTGTCAAATGTTGGCAGTTAAGTTTATTGTCGCAAATCACACTTGAAATATTAATTCAACCCTGCATCGTGCGTTGTTGGGGGCATTTTTAAGTGCAGACATCAATTTTGCAATAGTGGAGATGGAAAACAGCACTGATTTTATGACGCAGTTGCTGACTTGCATCTTGGTACATACTTGCCTAATATGATGAAGCTGACATCATCTGCTATGTTGTGTTGAGTAATCCTTGGTTGTTACTCAGTTGGTTGCCTCATTGGAGGATCTTGAAGAAAAGAGGGCCTGGCACATGTATAATAACCATGCTGTCAGTTTGATTGAGCCACTTCAGACTTAGCAGCTGAGACACAAAACACAATCACTGATTTGCTGTCAGTGCTCTGTTGGCAGCAGGAACGTTGATAAGTCCTGTCAAGAAATTGGTAAATTAAGATGTTTCAAAAACGCTTTCAATTTCTCATTCAGAACTAAATCTGCCATTAATCCCTGAAGGATAAAGAAACTTTGAGTGTTGAATAGAGAATGAATTTGACCATCCATTTCTCCCTCTCAGCCTTGGAAAATAGTCTCAGTGCTCCATTGTAAAAACAAATTAAAGTCGAGAGAAAGAGAAAGAAGTTTTCTTTTTTTTTCAGCGTTGACAGTGACGGAACCCCATTTTCTGAGAGCCAGATCAAAGTGGCACTTCTTGTTTCAGATCGCAGTCTGTTCCCTACGGTTCGTGATCATATTGCCTGAACTCTAAGACCTCTTCGATGCTGGCTCTGTTGCCACTTTCTGCTTTCTGCCAGGCCTGTTGCCAGCACCATGGTGCCCTTCACACCCTCCCCTACTGCTTCATCTCCCCTGGCTTTTCTTCTCATCTGTCTTGCCTCCTCAGTACTCCTCTGTCTACCCCCAGACCCGTTGGTGAATGTACACAGACAGACTTCCCTGATGCGGCAGCAGCAGGCTGGGGCTTGTCCCTGCTCTGACTGTCCCACAGCCTGGCAGGGTAATGACGGCAGCAGGGGGGCCGCCTTACTGCCTGCCTGTGTTGCGCTTCATCATTCCTGCCACAGCCCAAGGTTCTCTAATTAAGACACCGACTTGGCCCAGCAGATTATGTAGCAGCTGGATCATTAGCGTAGAGGGTCAAATGGCATGCGTCTCTGTGTAGCGGGTGGAGTGCCTTTCATCAACCCCTGTGTCTGTCAGCTCACCTCCGGTGGCCACCAGAAGGCTCTGACTAGCTCTTCCTCTTCAGTACCCTCATTCATACTGAGCACGGGGGCTTGGTGTGAAAGGGGAGCTAGCTGGTATGAATGGAAACATCAGGACCACCAAGATTTAACTTTATGCAATAAATACTCTGACAGATGCCTGATTTAAATCCATCGTCATTTCGTAGGCTGTAAGTTTGCTGTGTGGTTACTAACTGATTAATTGAAAGGTCTATGAACTGTCAAATAATAAATCAATGATAGGAAACATCAGCTGAAAAGATCCCAAGTCGACTTGAATTTTGTCAGTTGAATATCTGCACTTTTGTTATTTAGTGTCATTGAACACCGAACAATGCAGGTGCAACCGCAAGATGGGCTGTAAACTTCACAAACTGAGTCTCAAAATGATCAAAAAACACAAAACTGACTGTGATGGAAGCGGAGAAAGTGAAGTCGAATCTTTGATGGCGGTGTCTTTAAATCTTTTGTGTTGTCTGAACAGCAGTACTCTCCAATACCTGTAAGAGGAATTTCTGATACTGGTATCGGTATTGAAACAACTCTGCTTTAGAGAACCTTGAACCACAGATTATTGCAGTATAGGTTCGAATGAGTTATGGCAACTGAAATGTGAGATTTCCTATAATCTGTCAAACTACGACATGTATTGAAGTTGTGTTGGATGTTAGGTCGTACATGCTAATGAATTCACCTGCGATCAGTTAACGTTTTACACTGCAACATATTTCAGAATGGGAGTTGTGCAGGTTGTAGTCATATTGATGGTATGACAGTGACTCAAGGTCTGTACTAGAGGTCCAGTGAGATAGATGTACATACACTTATTATGTATTTAGGCACTTTGAGTGGTGCTGCAGATATTCAAATGGATAGTAATGTATAGATAAATATTACAAATCCTAATTGTTTTTATATATCAATAGGCTGCCGTTCAAACAGGAAGATTACTGTCTTTAGGAGCTTGTGAGTCACCTTTATGTCAGTTACAGGGTGGAGATACGTTGTGTATAATTTGTTTGTCTTTTCGGTGATGAGGAACTGTTCTCCACCATTAGGCTGACTCACCTGTCAGTAGTCAGTCAACAAGTATGCTCATCTATCAGTCTGCTCATGACTGCAAAGGGTGGGAGAATTACCTCAAAGCCTTTGGTGTTTTCATCAAGAAAGAATTTTAAAAAAAGCACATCGAAGAGTAAATAACCAGCTCTTTTCCAAGTGAAGAGATTAAAGTGAAACTCTACCCAAAATCTATCTTTGTGTATCAAAAGGCATGAAAGGTGGCCGTATAAAAAATGGTTGTGTTCTTCTTTCTTGATTTAGAAAAGTTGTGGACAGCTTGATTTCTTTCAGGTACAATAGATTTCAAAGGCAACATATTCACATTAAGGAATAAAATATCCAATAAAAACTTCTCAAACTACCTTTGAAGCGTAATCTGCTTCTTTGTTGTCCACCTTCATATTTAGTATGTTCTAAACACCCCCCCCTTTGCCAAAATATGGTCCAGTACGCTGCTTTAATGATGTCGTATTGGACTTCTCAAAGCTTTGAAACTCAACCAGAAGTAGCATATTTGGCTAAAGTTTGTTGAAAACACGCTGTTCATGCAGGTCGACAGTGCAGCGGTGGATTATGCTCTGGGAGTTTTCTTTGAAAAGAAAATTCAGACTTTTGGTTCATGAATACAAGGTGCTTATGTTCTCCACCATGGCCACCTTTGAAACTTACAATGCAAAGTTTTTGAAACTGAAAGGATACAGTATAGAGTGTTACTTTAAAAATAAAGTCAGGAAATCAAATAGCTGAAAATATAAATGTGTTTTGCTCAGAAGAACTTGGATTAGAAATTGTACAGTGCCTTATGAAGCCTAACACTGATTGTATGGGAAGATTTAAGACCAATGCTTCACTCCATTAATGATCTCCCCAACTGGATTTAGTTTTTCCCGTCTCAGAGTTCTGTTTGGATGTATGAAAAATGCCTTCATCATCTGCCTCTGCCCGTCTACACTGATAGCGGATATTGAATTGGATGCTGGGCACTAGCTAACCCCCACTGTGAGAGATCAGTTGAAAGGGACAACCACAAACTGCTTGTGACCAACTGCCACCAAAGCATTTTGCCCAATTTAAGAATGTCTTACTATTCTTGCTGCATCTCAAACACACAGCAGCCTATAAAATCATGTTGTTGTTTTTTTAATAATTCCTTGACACCTTTTTGATGAAATAAGAGAGATGGACAGAGATTTCAGATATTCCATGCAACAATCTACTAATAGATTAGATATTGTAAATGACAAACCTTTTAGAATTTTTCAAGACGAAGATTAATTAGAACCTAATGTGGAGTAAATGTCATTGGTTATATAATGTGTAATTTAGCAAAAATATTAAAGATTAATCTCAAACCGTTTGAACCACAGTTTGAAAAATTGGGTTAAATGGTAATAATTAAGTATCATTCCACATTGCACACAAATACTATTTTTAAAAGATCTGGTATTTGACCTATTGAGTGCTGTCAAGACTGTATTTATTTTCAGCCTGACAGGCTGAGTGCACACTCAAACTCACACACACAAAAACACACTTGTGTGAGCATGCTTAGTCTACAGAAAAATCCCACAACTTGGTGAGGATTTCTCATTCTCCCGCCCGTTCTTTTTTTTCCCCCCCTCAGCCAGATTGCAGTGTCATCCTGCTCCGTTTTTTTCCATGCCCGTGTTCACCTACATTTGTAACTTTAGGCCTTTCTACCCTGCCCCTCTATTTTAAGACAGGGAGGGCAGTGTGCCGAGAGGGACAGAGAGAGACAGGCTGTTGTGGGCTGCACCGCGCACAGCACTGCCGACACACACAGGACCGAGGACAGTTTGCTAGACGACACTGGCTGGCTTGTTTACGGCAGAGGCTCCGTTTGGGGGAGGAAGGGGAGGAGGCAGGAAAGCTGGCAGGCAGGAAAGAAAGGAGTGGGGGTTTACTACCCTCAAGAGAGTCGGAATTCCTCCTGAGCCATTCCCCCATTTGGCTGGCAGTTGTGAAAACAATTGCCTGGCATTTACTCTCTCTCTGTGCAGATGGAGTCCTAGCTATGAGTCAGCTTTGAGAGCAGCAAGTGGTGGAGAAAGTGGTGGGCTTGTGATCTCAGCACAGCGAATATAAGCATACTTTACAGAGACACTTGGTTTTTGATGTTGGGCAAACGGTTCAGAGTTGTGTCTTCGCTTACATTTCTTTTGGTTCTCTGCGATATTGCTGAAATGCATACATTTTATCTCCAGTGTTTGCCTGCTCCTTGTGACAAGTTGAATAATAAAGCCATATCTCTTTCCTGTTTCTCCAGAGTTGACCTGCAGAAGAAGTTACGCTGATGTCTTGAGCTGAGGGAGACTTTATCCTCTACCTGTCACTCGTCTCCGTTTGTTATTCCACACCTGGTCTGCTCTCCATCAGTCACCGAGCTCCAACTGCAACCACCGCCACCTCCACCTGTTCCCCATCCCCCCCCCTCCTGCCCAGCCTGCCGTCACCATGACGTCGGAGCTGGAGAGCAGCCTGACCTCCATGGATTGGCTTCCTCAGCTGACCATGCAGGCGGCCATCCGCAAGGCGGACGCCCAGAATGCCCACGGGCCAGGCATGGGCAAGAAGAGTGCCCTACTGGATCCTAACACCACGTTGGACCAGGAAGAGGTGCAGCAGCACAAAGACGGCAAACCGCCCTACAGCTACGCCAGCCTCATCACGTTTGCCATCAACAGCTCGCCAAAGAAGAAGATGACACTGAGTGAGATCTACCAGTGGATCTGTGATAACTTTCCCTACTACCGGGAGGCGGGCAGTGGCTGGAAGGTGAGAAGAAGGCACAACTGGCCTTTGTTTTAAGCCAGTGTAGCAGACGCTACACACAAAGTGTGTTACCATCATGAAACTGATGATAGAGTTTTGTTCTGGTTATAGTCAGGCTTCTGATTTTAAGAGAGTCTCTGATTTTACGTCATATCGAATATAATGCATTATTTTAGTGCTATTGAAAGTTGAAATTAGATGTCCGTTTGGTTTTGGCAGTGGACATAGAGTAACTTAAATCAGTTTATTCCCTAATGGAAATTCTTGTTTGACCATAGAGTTTATAGTCAGCTGTGGACAGCATTTGTGGAAGAGTTGAAATTGATATTCCTTGACTTAAATCATTGTTTTGTGGTGGCTGGGCATCTTAAACAAAGCGAGATGCCATTGGTAATCACCATTGTCACTTTTGAGAAAGCTTAGAGAGAAACTATGAGTGTGCCAAATCACACTAAGTGCCTTACTCCACCGAATGAAAAATGGTGCAGCCCTGAGAGAACCATATGAAGTGTAAAACCCTGGATTAATATTCAGAGAAGTGGCCCCTATCTGTGCGAACACAGACTAAATAGCCCATTCATGGGTGGTATTATTCATTGCAGATGCCTTGATAGGAGAAGGCCATTATGCAGAAGGAGAGAGCCAGTGCTGTGTCATCATCTCAAGGAGCCCATGATATACCGAGATGAAGCTATGCTGATTGCCTTTTAAAGGGCCCAGATGGAAATTGATATTAGAATGAGTTTTCCAATCAGTCGACGTTTATTGGAAATAGAATCTTAGGCACTGCTTTATTGCAGTCAGACAAGATGTATGAAGCCCATTTCCTGCGGCGACAAGATCTGGCGTGTGCACAGGCTGCATGGAGGTGTGTGTGTATATGTGTGTAGGTGAGGGGGAGATGACAAAGCATGTGTTATTGTAAATGGATTGATTTTTAGCTTTTGTGGCAAGGCCTTTTGTGAGGAAATGAATTTTTATTTTGCAACCTTTGTTTCCTCTTTTACCTTCATCATCCCTTATTTAGTTGTCAGCAGCACAGCAGCACACGTGCCGTCAGTCTGCGTGTATTCCTGCGTTGAGTTACAGCCATTTTCACTCGACACTGAGGTCAACACTGCATTTTGTATACCGCCTACCTTATTTGGCATTGAATTTAACCATTCATTGCACACTAAAGATCTGTCTCTCCAGACATGGTTACAAGGTTGCAGCAGTATTTTCCACTATCTTTTTTTGCTGCGTTGAGGTTGATAAAATCCGGTTGCAGACTCTTCAAAGCATGCAGCCCTCTATGCTGATTCTGTATCCATTTAGAGCCTTTAAACTGTTAATATTTCTATGCGACTAGAAAGCAACTATGAGTGAATCCTCATTCAGGTAGGTTTAAATAGACTTGGTTAAGTCTTATGGACATCCACAGACAGAATATTGGTTGGAAATATAAGGGTGTGACTGACTTGCCCAACTAAAATAACTGTAGATAAGAGACAACATTTAGTCAACACTTGCATACACTTTTTATACATTTTAGAGTGGGTGGCCTCAGTGGGAATCAAATTGGTACTGTTGGCAGGGTTGAAGCTTTGCTCTACCCACCGAGTTACAGTCCCACTGTAGATACAGCGGGAAGGACTTCATGATATCAATTCACCAAAGCATGGCTATTGTGTGTGACTGTTAATGTGCTTTTGGTTATTTTGTCAAGTGTGGCTTTATCATGAATTCAGGTGCTGATTTAAGGATGTTCAGGAAACACTTGTGTATATATGGCTATTATTAACTAATGATTTTGAATGCTTAAAAATGATAAATGGTATTCAAGATTTAGAAATGTTTTTGAATCCTAATTGATACCAGGTTTTTCAAATTTTCAAAAGTTATCTATATATATCTGAAAGAGATCTATATCTAGAGCTATTTTTGAAAATGTGGCTAAAATGCAGCTGCTGTACTAAATCTTTTGGATTTTTCTCTGTGCAAACGTCTGACTGCAGCCTATTTGGTAGCTAACCAGCGAATGGATTCAATCCTCTTTGGGATTAACTGACCAAGGCAAATTTCCAATATTGGAAGTAAGCATGCAATTTTAAGCAATGTGAGATCATGAAAGATGTTTTCTTTAAATTCACAACATTACCCAGCAAAGCATTTTATCCAGGGTTGTAAGTTTTAGTTCAGAGCAAAAACAATTTAAATGTTGCAGAATTCATAAAGGTTGCATCATCTGTAATATTACAGTACAGTTTTTGGTATGAGGTGGTTGCGGAAAGGGTTCGTGAATTATTAAACATTATTTCACTAGGATAATTCACTCAGTATCAACACTACTTTCCAGTGAGTTCAAAGTACATAATGCATAGTATTCAATATATTTATCCATTAATTACTTCTGTCAAGGCTGTTATGTTTTTTTTTATAGATGAAATTTGGTGGACCGACAAGCCTTGGAATAAAGAACAATTGATTACAGATTTCTTGCCATTTCTACCATTAAATTGTTGTTGTTTTGTATCCACAGAGATGAAACCAACATCATTATATAATGCTGAAATGGAAAGGGTTTATTTTCAGTGTCAGGTGTAATACAGATTTGACTGGAATGATGTCTTGGCTACAAGCACAAGTTATAGAATTAGTCAGCGTTGGTGGAGACTGACGCTCTTCAAGTACTTTCTAGTTTAGTAAAGCCTCACATAGATCAACAGATTCTGGCCTAAATGTGGGCTGCAACTGTAGAAATACCCCTCACATTTAAAAGTGTGAAAAACCACATCACTCTAACCAGGATGCTGTACAGCACAGGAAACACTGAAAAAAGCGGTTTGTAGATGTGCTCATAGGCTAGAGCCTGCGTCACAATCTTTTTCTCAGTTCTTGTTAATACGGTGTTTTCCCTGCCGTAGTTTTTTTCTGAGAATCTAAACAACAAAAATAAATTGTATGGAGTATATATATAAAATCATTTCATTTAATAAGACATGAATGAAATCCAGTAATGCTGTTTCTATGCCTGGGGCATTTGAATGAGCTCCAGTAGCCTTAGGTTTGTTCCTAATGTTTTTGTTCTTGAAGAATTTTCACAACCCATCACCCAAATGATATTTTCATCTAAGCCTGTGCAGAAACCTGGGACAAGTTTCTCTCCCAATCATCAGGGGCTTGTACAGTCGTTGGAGTTTTTTGGACGATAAAACCCTCAGAGTTGGGCATATACACCTAATTGAAATTGTATATTTCTTTAATATGCATGCAGTAGTAATGTTTTCCCAGCATTGTGACTATGATCCACCTATAGTGTGACTGAGTTATGCATGCTTGTGTGTGTAATTAGTTGGAAGCAAGCATGCCTGGGTGGGGTGAATGTAGGTCGGATGTAGTCATCGCTCCTCTGTTCCCCTGGAGATGTCAGTTGCAGGAATTTGGGACTCAACGCACGCATGCGTCTGTTCTGTATGATAATGCAAGCTGTGCCGGCGAGATGAGACCAGGCTAATCTGGGCACCAGCAACTCATTTAGTCATCTCAATAGAACTCCATTAGCCTGCGCTTTTAAGAAATATCAATAAGTGCTGTCAATGAAAACAGATAATTCATCAAGGTCAAAAAATGTGAACGCTGCCTTCGAGAGTGCAGAATATGTGCATGGCATCTATGAGCAAGCCATTAGATGGTGCCTTTCTTAACACCCTCTCCAGCTCTCTGAGGTATTCATATTTTGCAGGTTTGTCTAAGCAGTCTTAACTACGATTCAGCTCGTACGGTAGCTTATGTATCCTTCTTTGTATCGTAAGCCTAACTTTTTGAAGGGCTGCCAGTTTCCTTAAGGATATTATTTTGCATACTAGGATTCCTAAACACATGTTTCCAAGAAGAGCATAGACGTTTGCTTACAGCACTTTGGTATGATGCAGTATACTGTTTATATGAGTTCCTGATGTCCCCTTGGTCACAATTCATGTCTGTTGCCCATTTTAAAGCCATCACGGCCATTATAAGATGGCCCAGATGACTCACTGAGATTAAAAGGTAAATGGGAACCCCCCCCCCCCTCAAGGTCAGAAGAACACATCTTTCTTCCCATCTTGGGAGCTTTGCAAAGATGAGACATTTAATACTTTGAATAGTTTCTGTATTTAAGAATTCATTGGAATTTGGTATTGAACGTTTTTTAAAGAGACGTTTTTTAAATGTGGATTCTTTGTACGATCAGTACGCGAAGGAATGGAATAGTAGCTGAATTTAGTTTTCCAGTCTGGTGTCGCATATTCTCAAATCTGCTCTGTCTCTTCACGGATGCTGTCTTGCGTGTCATGAATGGCGAATCAGCATTCTCTCACTTTCGCTACAACTGTTTGTGGGGCAATTGTTGCATACATGATTTGCAAACTTGTGGCTTATGACACTTCAAGAAGACAGCTGCAAGGGAGGGGTATTCCCCTAGTCAACCTCTACCTGCATACATCATGATGGGCAGTCTGGTAGAAGACTTGTGGAATGATCTGAACAAACCATAGAGGTTAGGATTTACATTAGTGTAAGTGTTACTTCAGTTAGCACTGGTCATTTTTTGGATGCTTAAGTCTCTAGTGGATCCTGTGATGGGGAACCAGTGACAAGTAAAGACCTGTGTCTGTATTATTTGTTGAAAACATGAAATCACAACATCTGGTGTGAGGTTAACTAACCATATCAGAATGGTTATCTTAAGATACCTGCTTAAAGATTATTAAAACCTTTAACTTCTTACTTTATTACTACTTCTTCTCATGAGAAGGATACAGTGGCATTCCTAACTTATTACATAATAAATAAGTGATTGAGTATTTGAAAATTGGATTGTAAATTGCCAAAACATGTGTGAAACCCATGTGTGATTTATTAAATTAAACTATTAAGATAGGTCATGCAGTCACTGTTCACAGAGGAGTATTTGTTGCTATACAGTAAGTTCTACTTTTGGAAAAATATTTATATTAAGTTTATACTTTTCTTTCACACATTTAGTTTAAATAAATGTATTGAATTCAAATGTACAACAACATTTAAGCTCTCATGTGTTACTACAATCACATTTTTATACTTTAAGCAAATAGACCTCCTAATTTATTAGAATGGATTTCTTAACTGTATGCAGTCCTTCTCCCAGCTCCGGCTCTGATCAGACTGTCAGAAAATATGACACTGTGTGCTCACCTCAGCTCAGCCAAAGTGACAGTGTGTGCGATTTCTTTGCTGGTATATTTTCTGTTCAAAAAGCTGGTCAGGAACAGTATTGAATAGAGACTTCCACATACACTCTCAAATGTTGACCTCCATGCTCATCTCAAACCTTCTCCCAGCTCCTTGTAGGCTCACTTCAGGCAAAGTGTGTAAATTCCCCTCTGCATTTCTTCCAGGTGAAGAATGCCAAAGAAAATCTGGAGCAATTCTCAACCAGTTTAGAAATGCTTGAAATGTTTGCTCTTGAACTTTAACTGTTGAGGAGATTGTTGCTACTGGCATGGTTTTATTTTTTTTACCGCTTCCACACCTGTGTACAGAAGAGAAAATTAGCTGGAAGAGAATATAGGCTACTGTTGATTTCCTAACAAACGTTGAATCTCCCACTACAGTTTCACTGGGGTCCATAGCTCTTACATGATCTTGTTAACAGGCAAATATAGCTTAGGTCTGTAAATCGTCCAGTGTGCAGAGATGGGGCACAGAGCTGCCTTCTGCAGGGGCCCTGGACCTTGCTTTGATCTCATTATAAAATGCAAATACACAGTACCCTAAACAGATCAAAGGTTCAACTTCCCATTGGATCTGAGGCTTAATAATAGCAGCCTGGAGCAGTTTTCTATTTTTTAAGAAGCGATTTGGGTAGCTGCTGGTCCTCCAGGACATTATTTACTCTGGAGATAATGTTCCTGCTTCTGACTAGTGACTAGCCACAGCTCAGAAAATCCCTGCTCCTGTTGCTTATTTGAATAAGATTGGTCAGGTATGAGAATTTGCGCTTCTTGCCCCTATCTCCTACCTCAAGCTTAGGTTTACAGGGCCTGAAATCTGAAAGTGTAAAATTGCTTCGGTGCTAGACTCTCTGATACCTTCATCTACTTCCTTAGCCTGTATCATCATTACACCGTAAAGCAAGCATTTAAATTTTAAGCACTTAGCTGGCACTGAATATTTTAACAGCACTGATACATATTTAGAGTGCTGCTCTGTTCCTTTTGTAACCCATCCACCAAACCCAAGTCCAAAATAATCATCTTCATAAAGTTCACAAATGTCTCTTTTTCAGTCCAGTGTCATATTAACCTTGGCTGAGATGCAGTCTGATGAGCGATGAGGTGATTTTTTAGCACTTTGTCTCATCCTGGATTCCTTCTTAATTGTAGAGACAGAAAAAGTGGCTGCGTGCTGGCCCAGTGCTGACTTTGTCAGGTGGTGGGAGGGGTAGTGATTCACTCGGCAGCCAGTTTGATCCTGCTGTGAGGCGGGTTCCCGTGTCAGGAAGCTCCAGCCTGGCCACCCGCCCACCAGCCTCACCTTGCACCCGCCTACCGGCGCCCCACCGCTCACGCTCTGGCCCTTAGAGTGGGCGGGGAGAGCAGGCTGGCAGGCCTTGGCACGGATACGTTTTGGCAGGAGCTGCTGTCCCCACACTCCACTGAGTGAAGTGCTGACTGCAGTGCAGAACATAAAAGGCCCGAGGCTTCTATCGCTTCCTCTTGTGGCCTGCAGGCCTGTGTAGAGATTGTTGGCTTCAATTTTACTTGAAACTGTAGCTGTCTTTTTGACAGTCGTGGCCATGGCCTCACAGTTCATCCCCTATATATATGACTTCTGTTATCATTTTAAACAGTCATTAACCCTTAACAGCTCCCTCCCATCTGCTCTTTTTGCTCAGTGAGTTGTGATACAGCAGCCAGTTGTAAAAGCTGTTGACTATGGTCATCAATTGATTCAGTAACTTCCTCCTCTGCGGTAATGAGGGCTATTGAAGTCGATACCTAACCCACCGGCTGAGACACACCACTTACGTTGCCACATTTTTTCTTCTTTCCAAGAATAATTTATAATGCAGATAACAGTGGACAATGATGGGCTGTTGATCCCTGCACACATTCTTATTCACAGCCTCAGGCCTTCGAAAAAACTGTTAATCAGTTTGTATTGTTGAGGCATGTTCTTCAGTTGGTAATTATGGAGGAATATGAGAGGCCAAGACTGTAGGATATGTCAGTGTAGTCAGGTCTGCTGGTAGCTAGTTCTCCTCTTTTTCCCTAGTTAGTTAGGGCTTGGCCTTCGCCTGCGTTGCCGAGTAGGGGTTTGGATATGAGACCTACAGAGTACACTGAAGTATTTAGGTGTCTGGCATTAGTGAGACCCATAAGACTCTTTAATAACTGGGGAAGGGGTCAGGGTCTTTCGTTCTTATGTCTTTTCCAGAGCTGCCCATTTATGTGGTGACTGAGATCATCACCTTCACTAGGCTGTGCCCTTGCTTTGTCACAGATCTGTAGTCTGAAGCGCAGTTGGGCAAGAAACTCAACCCCAGTGTCCCAGTTAAAGTTATGAACTGCAAGGAATTTGAAGCACATTTCAGAACAACTCATAACTGGAAAAATCATTAGCTAGTTGTTAGATTTTTCAGAGGGGAAGATGAAGGGCCATAGGGAGCTGCTCAGAAACTCTTTAGTCATCGTTCCGTGGCTAGAAAGATTTAGACAAAAATAGCACGTTGCTTTCCCTTTATTTTAACTTAGTTTTCCCAGTGAATGGCCTTTTGCCCTCTATCATTTTTCTACTTGGTTGGCTGTCGCCTTTGCGTAATGCAGTGTACAGTAAGAGCTTAATATTGCTGCAAATGTCTGTGAACACTGCCACCCCATCATGGATTTTCTCAAAAGGAATCAGGAAGGTTTTCATCCTTTTTTAAAATACTCTATGCTTGGAGTGTTGTTAGTGAACACTTTTCTTCCTCAGCTGATTAAACTTATTAAAGTTGGTGACATCATCCATGTTAAAGTCAGACAAATTTAGACAATTTGTAATTAATTCAGGTTAGCAGTTTAATTGCTGTTCTAAATCACTGCTTGTGTTACATCAAACTGCAAGTAACCACAGTATGAACACAAAGTAAACATGGTCATAACAAGTTGGCTTACTGAGCTATCTATTTTTTATTTTTATTTTTTTTTTTAAATGTAAGCAAGACATCCTCAGCCGGCTTAGATGCAATGTACATACAAGCTAGGTTGAGCTGACACACTCTTCAATAAATCTGCCTCAGATATCTGTTTACAGTGATAATGACCCTCTGGTTTGCTAAAACAAGAAAACGATGCACTCAGTGAACTCTTACTCTGCCGTGTCTATTGTTTCCTGTACCTGGACACATCACCATGTGTGGTATTTTAGAAGCAAATTGTCTTTGCAGACTTATATTTTCAATATCAACTGCTGTTCTCTGTAAACGCTAAATGTACGTAGCCTAACACAGTCAGAGCATCTGGATGCATTAGTTCAGTGATTGGTTAGGGTCAAATCAAATCCTCCTCTCCGGGAAACTGCTAATAAGAAGGCAATGTCAGACTGAATAATGGAGTAGTACCATAATGGTCGTTCAGTCTGAATATCAGGCTACCTTTGTTTACATTGCGATCACAGATGGTGCCTTTTAACATAGCCTCTTGTATGTGCACTGATTTTTTGCTCTGACAAGGAGGCAGAGAAGGGGGGGGTACGCTGATGAATTCTGCATGCTATAAATAGAGCACAGAATCCGCCTTTAACACTGAATCTGCCCTGTTAAATTCATCTAAGATGGTTTAGACTGGCTACTGCTGCCACTGGCTCCGTCTGTAAATAAAATATAATTTTCACAACTGTTTCGAGTAAACAAGGTGTGATTTAATTTTAACAAATATCTTTTAGTGTGAGTGATTTGATTTATAAAAAAAAAAATTCTCCTGGTCTTTTTTAAATGTAATTAATAATATTCATAATTAAGGTAGCCTGCTCTCCCTGAAGAACGGTTGCCTCCTGTGAAGCATGCAGCTAATTTATCTGCCAGCACTGTGGCTTACACACAGCGTTTCCTTTTTGGAAATGAAAGGGAAAGAGGCTGCAGTACTAATTAGCAGAGGCTGGAGAAGGATCTTTTAAAAAGTCTACAGCAACCTGGGACTGTTGATAGGGTCAAAGGTCTGTAGCTTGACTGAGGTAAGCCCTCCACTGAGTGTCCACTTAGAGCGGCTGGGGGCTCAGCCTTGCATCCAGACTGTAGGTCACTCACATCTGATAGAAATTTTTAAAAGGAGTAGACTGGCCCTGATGATTGCCATGTTGATAAAATCTGCATGGCAAGTAATTATCTTGGGAATACGTCTGGCTGATGTTGTTCCATTTCATCTTTGTTTCAATCCACCCTCTCTCTTCTCTGGCAATTATTTAACCCCCCTCACCTTCTGTGTCAGCCTCCCGCAGCTAATGGCTTCACTCTGCTTTTCACAATCCCTGCTTTTTCTTTTTTTCTTTTTTTTTTTGGAATGAAAAGCAAGCAGCCATGTGTCTTTACACGACTCTGCTGCTGCCTAGTTTTAAATGCTGCTTATTGATAAAGATGTCACCGTGGCAGTGGATATGTAGGAAAGAGGGTTTTTTGTCCTCTGCCTTGTCAGTGAAGCAGGATTGTTGTCTCTTATCCCAGAGAGATATTTGATCATCCTGCTGGTGCGTCCTCAGTGGGGTCAGCGGTCTGTGAGAGGGGGACAGTGACACAGCTGTGGCAGCCGAGTGGAACCAGTGATGGATGACATGCCAGAATGGGCCACGCTGCCTTCCCAGGCGCCTGCGTTGACAGGCTCAGCTCTCGCATCTAACATTCAGCATCAGTAGGGCTAATCGTGGGTCATGCTGGCCACAGATGTGACACGTGAATATCGCTCCTGTAATTGCTCATTTGTCAACGTCACATTCTCAAAGAGCAGGTTTCCACAGCTATTGAATGAAACTTGCTATAATGGACAAACATAAAAAACTGATGAAATTAAATCTGAAGGCTGGGCAGTGGAAGCGTTTCACACTTTGTCGTCTCATGCAGATTTACTATAAGGAATGTCCTCAGGCATTGCTGGTGTTTAAAGCAGCTATGGTCAGTATTTTTATATTAATGGATTAGTTGTGTCATGTGAAAGGACTTGCTTATCACCGACACTGCGTTCCTCTATGTTCTATCGAGCTTTACAGTGTCTTTTAGCTCATTGTTTTGCCTTTTACTCTTGTGACATTGTCACCCTTCTCATAGTGCTGTCTTCGGCCACAGCAGGAAGCGGTTTCTTAAGTGAAAAATCTCCCAAAAATGATTGTACGTTACCTGCCCAGCACCAAACGCCATACATACAAAATAAACAATTAGCTGGTGAACATAGTTGAGCTTTTAGCAGCTAAATATCCAGATACTTTTCTCAAGAGTTGGTGGATTAGATTTTATTATTTTACTTTATGAGGATCTCCATTAGCTGAGGGAGAACGTCAGCTACTCTTCCTGGGGTCCACACCAAACATAAAAACATGACAACAGATAGGACACTTACAGACAAAACACCACTTATTAAAACCAAACCATTTGGTGGAAACCAAAACAGAGCTAAAAGAAGAGTGAGATTGGCGTTACATTCGTTGGTTGGACACAAACCCAACTCCAAACAAATGCTAATGTTGCTTTGCATCTGCTGGATATTTAAGCAGCTAACATGTTTACCATATAAAGTTCAGAGGTAATATACAAATATGTTGCTTCCACTGCATTCAAGTAATTGGCCAAAAAAAAAAAAAAAAAACGTTATTGCAGGTTTAATTGGTGGATGGTATTTTAACGGATTTTTATCCAAGGGCCACTTAAAAACAGTATTTCTAGGGATGAATATGATGAGTAGTCCAAATTATATCCATTAATTTTCATTTTGCTTTTGGTTTCTGATGGTGAAAGCTACATTCTGTTACTACAAATGTGTTGGATCCTTTCTAGTAGTATGTAAATTGTTTTGTGAGTGTGTGTGTGTGTGTGTGTGTGTGTGTGTGTGTTCATGTGTGTGTTCGCAGTGATTATAATCCAAGCCCTGGCTGTAAGCCCTTCAGCCTGTGCTCCACCAGCCGCAAGGCCACAGCCTCTCCCCACCAGTTAATTGCATCTGAATTAGTCCATTAATGTGGCCGTGTAGAGGGATGAAGGGGTGCACGGAGGTGTCTGGCCTCTTTTGACCACTGCAATGTATTATTAATGGGTCAGCAAGTCTGGCAGCTCTGCATTAACTTGGCTAATGGACTGTAGGGTGGGTCTGTGATTCCTTTTCAGAAGGAAATCAAATATAATACATATTACAGGGGGAAAAAAAGCTTCTTGTAGGCTTTTTTCAGACTTTGTTAGTGAGAGCAGAGCAGTGATTTAAAATGAGCCGTTGCTTCTTGCTGTTTCTTTGTGGTTTTGCTCCCTACTGACAGGTTGCTCCAAGACCAAGGTTACACTCAGTCATCTCCCTGCACCATGTACAGTAATGTACTTTGCTAATGAAAAGCTAAGTATCAGATCAGATTATTATGGATGATGGTAAATGGCTTACTTTTTTCTCTTCTTGTGTAGTAGCCTTCAGGCTACTTATATTCAAAAGGCTGGGGATGACTGTAGTTAATGTAAGGGTGAATTGCATGACAAGAACACAGCCAAATAAGAAAATAAAGCCCTTTATCTAGCTGATGCTCATCTTTTTCTACTGAACACATAACTTTTTGAGGAATACACACCCTAGTTATTTTGGAAAACTAAGCAATACCAAGTAAAAAGGAGATCAGAGGTACCAGAACTAGACTGGTGAACATGTTGAACAGGTAATTTCCCTCTGTAAGATATTCAAATGCCACATTTAATTCCGATACTAGAGTTTCTTTAACTATAACAAAGGTAATGGAATTTTTTTTAATCCATCTGCACAGAAATAAGTGGTGTACAGCTATAGTCACTGTTTGTTTCTCAGCAGTCAGCAGTCAGAAGAATATGACTATGCAAAGATAGAAGGTTAAGGAGTGCATGACTGTTCTATTTATTTTCAGTCTGATGGTAACGTGCATATTGAGCAGCTGCATGAGCTCTGAAATGTTTATGTAGACGTGCAGGAAAAATAAAAGGTCAAAATGTCTCAGTTTTTCCTCTCCTCAATATCGTGTGTTTTCAGTAGATCTGTTTTACATTTTGTCTTCCAAACATCACATTTTACTGTCTTGGTATTTCAGTGTAAAATTTGCTGCTTGCTACTTAAGCCTGCAAAGAGAAGACTATACATTGAAGTTGCACACAAAAGGTTTTCTGTGCCGTTTCTTTATTTGTCTAATTCTTAAGTGGACAGTTGGCACTACCCCGTCACTATTAGTAGCTGCAGTCAGTTCTTCATTGTTAGTGGGCACTGTAGTCAGCAGGCTGCTGTGAGCCATTGTCAGAGGATAGCATCAGAGGCTCTTCTTCTGGCTGATAATTAAGTGGCGTACTGACAAACGGCTTTCATCAGATCCCTCATGTGGAACTGAGAGCATGCGAAGGCTTTCAGGGAGGATAAACCAGAGGACGTCACTTTGCCTCCAATCTTTCATGGCCTTGTGCTGCCTCTGCAGTGGAGGAGGAAGGGAGAGAAAAAGCGCCCTGTGTAGTGCAGGAGGAAAGTGCGAGGCCGCGTTGCTCAGAAAACCAGACTCAATTTACAGCACTGTGCAAGGCGGTTTCTCTGCGCTGATATTGTCAGTCTGTACTGTACCAGTTTCCCAGCTTGTCTCGGGTGACCAAGCACACAGTATGTGCTACGTCTTTTTTCCCATTTGAGAATCTGTCAATTATTTTTGTTTCCTCAAGGCTGATATAACTTGTGATGACTTTAGGCGCCGAGTGCATGAGAGTAGATTGACAGAAAGAGTTTGAGCCGGAGTGTGCTATTGCGACAATGACCCCCTTAAAACATAAAATGTACAGTCACTACAACCTCCTTGCACCCAATTGTCACCCATAAAATCAAGTTCAAGATCAATGCTGTTTGCAGGCTTCTTGTTTTTAGATCGTATAAGCTATATGGACATTTATTGTGTGTTTGCCAGACAACTGTTACCTTGAAATGTGCATTGCAATGACGTCTATATGCTTTGCTTTGATAGCTAACGTTTTATCGGCTGCTAAAGTGGAAACTGAAAGCTGTTAACAGGCTCATTTAGAGGATATCACTTATCAGAAGTAGAAGATACCATCCACATTTGGACTTTTGATTTTAGAATTTGGAGTAATGTATTTGTTTTCCTTAAATGTGAGCTAAAATAAGTTGGTCTGATTTTCTAGATACAGATAAATTCTTTAAGGTTATCTTCAACCATGATCCTCAGTTTTCTGCAGTGGATGTTCTTCACTTTTATTTATTTTCCTGACTTGATTTTAGTCTCGCCACGTCTCAACCTTTTCGTTCCAGCCTAATCTACTGTGTTGTACTGACTGGTTTACTGTTCAGTCGTGTTATCTTTCACTCAATCCTGCCAATTTCCAAAGAGGTCCGTGCCCATCATCATTTCTTCTCAATTCTTTCTGGTTCATTGCCAATGACAACCCTGTCGAAGGTCAGAGATGTTCAGAAATAATCCACTTAATGGAATAATGCTTCACTTCTGCACGCTGCACTGTGCAGTAGTGTAGCAACTGTAGCAACACCAGAGGTTGTACAAAGCGCTTTGACTGTGTGCAGTTTGGCTCTGAGCAAGAGAGTGAGACAGAGTGGGAGAGACACAAATATCGGCAAAAGAGAAAGAGAGACAAAGACAGATAGCTCTCTGAAGGACTGTGATCAAATAGGCCTCATATGAGTGGCTCAGGGCTTTTGTTGTAGTGTGACCTGCCATTCAGTGTTGCATTAAGTGAATTTTTCCCCCACAGCTTTTCAAATCTGCAGTGACTGCTTGCCAATTTATAAGGGGAATGCTCGAATTTCAAACGTAGCATTCAAGCCAGGGCTGTAACCTCGAGTGCACCTAGAAAATAATGCAGAAGTTTTTTTTTTTTTCCTTGAATTTCTGCAGGTCCATTCCAAGGTTGGCCTTACAGCAACAAAGCAGGTAGGGAAGGGAATGTGGGTGCATGTGCCTGAGTGAGATTGAGTTCAGAACATTTATATTGGAGCTTTTGGTCTCTAACCCCACTGCTTCTGTTGAAAAGGGAACATCCTTGGTGCAGGATTCATAAACTTCTTATATGCCACTGGAGAACTTTGGGGTTTTTGTTTTGGCTCAGCCTATTGTCTGAGCTGTATAGGATGCAGTATCCCTGGATTACCCTCAACAAAATTACTTGGCAGATAAAGTTGGATTGCTTTGCTTACTCGTGGTGCCTCAGAATAGGCAGGTAAGCTCAACGTCTACTTTTACTATATGTTTGCAGACCTCTTTGGTTAATGTGTATCTGACGGTGGTTAATGTGTAGACGGCCTGGTCTAATGTGGCCTGCTCAAGTTATCTGACGCAGTGTAGTGTTGCTGTAGACTGCTGTGGCGCACTTGTATTTATCTATAATAAACGTCTCTCCTTACACATCTGTCTGAGGTGGCTTTTGTCCACTGCCGAAGCACATTTTGTACCTGCAGCCTCTTCTGTCTATCCTCTTTACCTTTCCTGCAGTTTGAATGTATGGAGCTGGCCTCTGGAAACACTACACCTGTGGAGGCTGATGCAAACCAGTGACCTCGGTTGTCATCTCAGTTGGCTCCCCTGTAGTGGCAGGGGAACTTTGACAGCTTTGATTCTTTATTTTATTTTTTTCTTCCTTGTTTTTATTTTCATTAATTGCATTCTGTAGTTTTTAAAAAATCCTTAATAATAATAATAATAATAATAATAATAATAATAATAATAATAATAATAATAATGGTAGGTCCAAGCATCTCACTATAGCAAATGTTTTTTTGATGTTGCTGATGCTGTTGTCACTTCTCCTGATAACATGTACTTTTTGAGTCCACACATGATCGCTTATCAAGCTAATTTCTTTCTTGCATGAATTGCCCTCATTATATTAGCCTGCCAGTGAAAAATGGCTTTAATTTAGCCAAATGCTCACTGTTGGAGGGGAGAGAGAAAAATACAATTTCCCCATAGTGTCATCTCCTTCTGCAGAAGTGGCTGTTGAGTTTTAATTACTATAATACCTCAGTGTGCTACACCAGATGACCCGGGTCTATATAGAAAAAGTTAGCAATCATTTAGATTTTTCTGGTTTGCTTATTTTCTTTTGTCTTTGCATTATGGACTTAGACATAGAGTTGGAATAACAAGGTATTATATGTATGACAGATTTCACCTTGGCATGTATTTTTCTGCAGCAGGCAAGCAAACTGTTGATGTTTTATTAAAACTACATACAAGTGAGTAAAGATCAGAGACTATGGGGTTTAAAACCTAGCATGCCAACACATTACTACTAGATGCCAAGGGAGGCAGATCAAATACCTTTGAAGATGGTTAAAAAAATTCAAGTTGAAAATCGTTATAGTTGACTTCATTGGTATTTGAGTGCAGGCTTTGGGTCTCTCGGTAGCTTTTCTAGATGCAAGAGAGCTTTGCGGTGTGTTGGAAGACAGTATGGTGTCGGTGGGGGGGCGGTGTCACTGTAGTCAATAAGGCTTAGGTAGTACTAAATATAATTAAATATGTCTTTAACATGTGCTTAATGTAATTGCTTCTATCACTAAAACCAAGAAAACCTACTTTACAGTCACTATTGGAGCCTTTAAGACAGGTTTTAAATGCTCAAAATGTTGAAGCATACAGCACCCTGGCTCTCCTTTGTCATCGCGCAGCACATTTTCATCCAGTCAGTCAGAAAAAGCCTTGTTCTGATGGACTTAAGGTCACAGCTCTTCTCACAACTAACAGGATTAAATCATCTGGTGATTGCACCTGGACGAACTTACCTTTCTATACCTGTGTGTATGTTTGTCCAATCGTTTTTTTTTTTTTTTTTTTTTTTTTTAAAGCGGTGCCTTGCTGAGCGAATGCTGTGGCATCCCACATGCCTTCCCACACCCACTACAAATAGACAGCGAAGGTGCTACATTCCATGGCCTCGGTGCAGATCCCTGAGGCTGAGGAGTATGTTCTGTGTTGGTGGGCATGTCACAGGGTCCATATAAAATAACAAAGGCCTAAAAATACAGTAATCTGTGTGTGTGTGTGTGTGTGTGTGTGTGTGTGTGTGTGTGTGTGTGTGTGTGTGTGTGTGTGTGTGTGTGTGTGTGTGTGTGTGTGTGTGTGTGTGTGTGTGTGTGTGTGTGTGTGTGTGTGTGTGTGTGTGTGTGTTACTGTATCTCTACTGATTCACTTCCTGTTTCCTTTATTGTGGGCTTGCTTGCTACACTCTTACCCCTTTCTGTTTTTCTTTCACTCTTTCTTTCTTTTTTTATAATTTCCATAAATCTAATGTGAAATATTCAAATTATTTTGATTTATTCAACCATTTAAAGTCCAAAGACATTCAGTTTACTATCATACATACTTGCGTACATACAAGGAATGCAAACAAATCCTCACACCTGAGAAGCTGAAGCCATAGAATGTTTGGAGTTGCATTTGAAGAATGACTTCAATGATTAATCAATCATTAAAATAGTTGTCAGTTTATTTTCTGTTGATTGACTTATCAACTTATTGATTATTTGTTTCAGCTCTAATGTTCTGATAATTATTGCAATATTATATTTAGTCCTCATCCCCTTGGTTGATTTTAGTTTTGATTGTTATGATAATAATGATTCCAGTTCTAATTCTGCATATTGATTATGAAACTGTTTAACATGTTGCGTAAGACACCAAAGCTAAATATGTTGAAGCAGAATCTGCCTTTTATGTCCAGAAGAATTAGGCTCCTATAAGTAATTTGTCCTGTCAGTTATTTTTTACTGATGTGATTTTCTTTTTCTTTTGTTATGTTAAATATAGATAATAAAGGATCTTTTATTTAAAGAAAAAAATCTAGTATTTTTACGCTATGACTGGGACATCTTCTTGCAGCAGGAGATGCTTCGTCCTTTCCTCCCTCGCAGGAAATAATTTTCACACAGTGATTCAATTTCACTGTTTCACTGCTGTCTACTGTGACCTCTCTTTAAGCGATATCTGTGGTCCACCATATTGTAAACACCATACATGTGCATTAACACCTGCTTGCATATCTTGTCTTTCTGTCCATTTGTTATTCCATTGTTTCACTCATTCATTCACTCGCCCACTCTATGACCAGTTCTTTCCCTCCCTCTCACCATTCATTCATCCGAGAGATCTTTCTGTATTTTTGAGCAGATCTGAAGCATCTATCTCAGCAGTGGCTCAAGTCTTTTATATCGCTCCATCATTCAGACTTGCTGACAGGTCAATTAGAGGTTGAGGCGCTATCCTCCAAAGTGATTGTACTTGCAAGAATGTTTGCTTTGGTTTGTCTGATCTGTCATTTTCCCCTCATCTGTTCAGACACTCCGTAGAAGATATTAGATGTGGCGACACAAAACTGCACAATATTTTTTACATGACTGTTTTGTTCACTCTAAATGTCTCGTGGTACATCCTGTCTTCTATTTTATAGTTAATGAGAAAACACATGTTGATTTCATACAAGCGGGATCAACTGAAAATGGGGCAGTTACTTTAATTTTGTGCCCAATGTCACCTAAGCCAAACCATGTCTTATGCTGAGCTTTAATCTGTGCATCCTTCTGCTTTTCTCCCTAGATCCTTTCTTTTCTTTTTTGGAAATATGAATTGAACTCAGGAATCATTTTGCTTATATTATGTATTTGTCTGTGCAGCTCCTGTAGCAGAGGTCATTGTAGTGTTTAACCACTGGTTCCTGACACCGTTCACCACCGCCTATTTCGTCACACACTGCAATGCCAGGGAGAACACTTTGATCCCAAAGACAACAAATCCAGAAGCATTTAAGTTCTTAACACTTTAAGAGCACCTCTAGGTCATCTCAGGCCTTCACGTGGTCTCAGGAATGTTTCAAGTAAACTCACAACTGGACTAGCAGCTCTTGTTGCTTTTTGTTAGTTGTGGGAAATGTAAGAGTGGGCCGTGTGTTGGTTGGTTAGAGCCCCCGCACACTATATTTTTCCTTTTTTTTTTTTTAAGCTTTGAGGCATAAAGTTGCAGGAAGATTGTGTGAATGTGGGAAGGCCAGGAACCTACGGGGGCACTGATTTACTCACGTTGGACCACAGTGTGACTCTTTCCTCTCCCTCGGTTGCTGGTGTTCATCCCTATGTCATAACCGGTATGTGTACATACGTGTGTCTGTCCCAGCATGCCGAGTTCGCTCCCTTGGGTCCCTGACCGTGTGCACAGGGTGCCTCCTACTCCCCAGCTGTGAGGAGCAGGGCTCTGACATGGCCTGTCCCTTTAGCTCACTCTGAACGTTTGACACGCCAAGCGCAGAGGTCAGCCTGACCTACTTTCCCCTGGCGGCCCTTCTGCTGAGCTGCAGCGCTCCTCAGCAGGGGGGGCAGCGAGGGCGGAGCTGCTTACGCCTCCACTGCTGTCCTGGTGTGTTAAATCACCGCCATTTGTTAGGAGACACGTTCCAGTGTGTGCGCATGTTTTTTTTTTTTTAGGTGTGTAGGAGTCATCCCACATACATAGACTCACTCACACACACACACACACACACACACACACACACACACACACACACACACACACACACACACACACACACACACACACAGGCTTGTGCTGAGGTTGGATATGAAGAGCTCTGTGGGGGTTGCAGGTAGATGCTGGGCAGCACTTGGGCAGGACCCCTGCAGTGAGCTCTGTCTGACTCACTTTGTGTACCACTGTTCACACCCTCTGACCCCTTCTACCTACTTCACTTCCATCTGTACTGTAGATCCACTTATACCCTTATACCAACTTAGCCCACTGTCTTAAAGCAAATACTTTGTTCTTGCACTACTTTGTACTGGACTAAACTAACTGGTAAATCTAAGGAGCTGCTGCTCAAATGCTGACATATTGTTTATATGCGCAGTGGTAATTGGCCTTAATTTTTCATGAGCCTATCATTTTCTTGCTCTCCCTTTTCTCTCCTACTCAGCAAATACGCTACGATCTATCAAATGCAGCGACTGTCGCTGTCATCGTGTTTTCTTTTTCTTCCCTTGCTGCCGTTGTAATATTTTAAAGTCCCTTTTTGTTCTGGTTCATCTCTTCGCCTGCAAGTAACCCACAGGCTGTTAACTTCACGCCACACATGTGTCTACAACAGTAGAAAGAGTTTGTCTGACACAGTATGGGACATCGCAGGGCACAGGGTCTGTCAGGAGGAGAAGAGAGCAGGCAGGCACAGTTCATTAAAAAGTAAACTTCTAATGTAGCAGCAGGCCTCGGCTGCTTGACTGTATCAATGATTTAGGCCCAGCAGAAGGTCTTTAATGGATAGAGCCACCTCTCTGTGCAAGTTCAGCTGCTTCTGTCTGCCTGGCATCAAGTGGCACACACACTCCGACACACAACGGAGGCTGTGAAGGAAAAATGTTTTTTAAGTACTTAAGTGTGTATGGCATTTTACGTGTTACATCACACACACACCCTTCTGCTCAGACACTCCACTGTTGGACGTGGCTCAGGGTTTTAAAGTAGCATAGGCTGGCTAAAGGGAGAGCCTTGTATCTGTTTGTCAGCATCCACTATACATGATCACTTTCTGCGTTCACATTGTTTTATTCATCTGAACTAGTGTTGAACTGTGACAAGGCAAGGGACAGAGTGCAGCTAAAAGGATGGGGTCTGTGTAATGGTCCCGTCACTGCAGCCTGTGTAAAGTAGTCTGGGTGGGTCTAGGGCAAGGCAGAACATCTATGAGTCTGAGAGTAGGGCTTCCTAGGGCCACCAGATAACTATTACTTTGCCTGTCTTATAGTGGATACATGTGTCAAGTCTATGTGACTTCTCAGGTCAGATTCTACAGATTAGCTTTTTGTGGCTTGATTACGTTTAGACCACATAGAGTCATGATCGCAGTGCTTCCGTATCTAGTTTTGAAGATCCGATAGCATAGGGACCAAAATATATTGTGGTTTGAGACCTTTCCATGAATGTATTCTGGTGTGCAACAAAGGTTGATTAGGTTTTGTATGACTGTGGTAATACTCAAAATAAGAGGAACAAGAGCAAAAATTATTTGTCAGTCAATTGATTAATCAGTCAACAGAATATTAATTAATATATAATTGATTATTCATTGTGTTTTTAAGAAAATATGTAAATGACTATGAAGATATCATTTTAAAATTGAGTTGGTTCTTTTTGACATGTCGTAGACTAAACAATCAGTTAACTGAAAAAGTACTTAAAATCTTGTGTGTAGGCGTAGGACAGCCTGCTGTTATGTGACTTGTGAGTCTGTGTCTCTTTTTACCCTGTCCATTGTATTTTGTGTTATTGTCTTTGTCTGTAAGGATTCAGTTTCCTTAGTTCAGGTTCAGTTCAGGTATTTGGGTGATACTCCACCCAAAATTGTATCACCCTGCAGTCTTGAACGGTGGCTGTTAAAATGTTGCCTTTTGCTTCTTCAGAAACAGTAGCAGCTATGGATACCTTGAATTTGTATCAAAATGTCCTACAGCATAATCCACTTCTCTGCTGTCCATACTCATGCTTGTGACCTGGAAGGAGCTACATAAACCATGTTTTTTGGTTGCACATAAAAAGGTACAGCAGAGTAGTGGCTTATTATTCAGGTGTGTAAAGAGGTTGCATTGGACAATTTTTCACCACTGTGAAGACTTGTCATTTTTACATTACATTCCTTTTTTCCAGACACTTTTGCCCAAAGCGACTTAAAATAAATGCATTCAACCTCGAATAAGAGTGAGATGTCAACAAATCTGTGAAATGCAGCCCTCTTAAACAAACAACTAAAAGCATAAAGAGCTACAGTACACTTTCGCAGGACAATGATAAGACATGAGACATAAGTAAGGGTCTAGTCTGAAACGAAACGGAACGAGGGCAGTGACTCTGCCGTCTTGACTTTGGTGGGCAGTTCATTCCACCGTGGCAGAGCCAGAAAGTGACCACAGGGGCATTTGTGCTCCTTTGTGCAATGGTTGCACCAGAGTGCAGGATTTGGCCAAGGTTTCGGTCGGAAGTAGCAGTTCCCTTCACTTTCTAGCAGGCAAATTTTAAACTTGAACACGATGCAAGGAGCAACCAATGTCCAGCGCACGAAATTAAGGGTGTCCTGTAGGGCTGGGCGATCTGGCTTAAAAATAAAATCTCAGATTTTTTTCACACCAAACCCGATTTACGATTTTAATCAATTTTTTTGTAGACTGTTTTTTAGCGGGTGTTTGTGGGCTGCGGTCCTGTATATCTTGCAGAGAGCAACATTTCTCCCACTCGGCTGCATGCCTCTGCTTGAGGTGCTGGAATAAATTAGTACTGCTACCTTTTGGTTGCAACAGCTTTCAAACAAACTTTGCAGTGGGTCGTGGTTTGTTCGCTGTCGGACGCCACAAAACCAAACCAGTTCCATGACACTGTGCCTTTTTTGGGGACGAGCTCATCCTGGTTGGCTGCCGTGTTGTGTTTATCTGTTGAGAGGCGGGGAAGGGGTCAGCACACTCTGACCTACGGGAGCCCAAAGGGAGCGCCGGTGTTGTGGAAGTTCAAGAGAAAACCGATTTTAACTAAAAATAAATCGTGTTTAACTGCGAATTCAGATTAATCGATAAAATCGATTTGTCGCCCAGCCCTAGTGTCTTGTTGTCCTGGGTACGATTTAAAAATGGCAAGAAAGAAGATTGTCTTGGACAATTTTGGGACTGTAGAGAAATGTATTGTTACAAATTGTTTGTGTCATGGAGTATATATTTTCTTGCTAGATTTAGTGTCTTTTCAGACCCTCTTAGTGACTTTATTTCTAAAAAGTGACAAATTTAGCAACTTATTCAGACCATCAAGGATACGGGGAAAATAATATAATATATTGTATTGCGCAGTAAGTAGGTGTGGCATGTGGAGCAGGTTTGAGGTTCTCTCTCACTCTTTCTCTCCAGATCTCTGGATTAGGGTGTTCCTAGAGCTTAGCCTATATGTAAATAGTTTGTTTGAGCTGGTAATATTTAGTGTTCTCCCTCCCTTGTAGATTTTTTTACATTGTCACTTCAAATATGCGATGTCCCTGTAGTGAGTTTGTGATTATTTGACTAAATAATATTAATGTTCAAAGTGTGTGTATGTAAATTTCCATCACAGTATATCAATCAGATTTGAATTTGCGCTGCAGTTTGCAGTGATGCATTTATTGATCAGTTAAAAAAAGAAAGAAAAAGAAACTTAGCCAACCACTAAAAGAATAATGAAACATTTTTTTCAGATATAAGTACAGGGAACAGAGTGAGTCAATGAAGTGATGTGAGTTAATTAAACAGTTATTAACTATATTCATCAGGTCGAATGGAGAAAAAAAGGCTTTTAAGTCTGGGACAGTTGAAAGTAGAATTTGAGACAACTGACACTGAGTGAAAAAGTTAACTTTAAGCCCTGCCAATGTCGTGAACACATTTTTGGGGATCCATTGTTGCATGAAGTCTTTGTGAACGGAGCAAACTGCATATTTTTTTTACATCCTTCTTTCAAGCCTGCAGGAATGATTGTTTGATACTCAAAAGACAGATTTTGGGTTGAGTTTCACTTTCAGAAAATATTCCCTTCTGGCAGGGGAACAGAATTATTTTGACTTATGGCGCCAATTTCCACCTCTATATTTTCTGTTGGAGAACATTGTTAGACTTTTTCTGGATTACATTGGCATTTCAGAGTGATTTAACCAGCGAGATTGACAGCATTACAACGAGGCTGTCATTATCATCCCTCCTGTGGTATAATTGCTTATACTGTTGAACAAGCAGCTCCCATCTTTTGCACTTGGGGGTCTCTCTCTGTCTGTCTTTCTCTGTCTCTCTCTGTGTGCCTCCCTCTACTCATCCCTTGCATCCGTTAAACTCATGAGAGAATCCTACAGCTTTTCAGTGTGACCATCTGTCAATACCACTCCATAAAGTGGAGTGGAGAAACGTGTGCATCCATTGGCTCTTGTAAGCCCTTCGCTGGCCTGCCTCCAGCTAGTTCTGAGGGCCTTGCTGTAGCTGGTTAACCCAGGTCTGGAGCGTCGCTCTCCAGCCCTTGTGGCTACTTCAGCCCACCTCGCCTCCCCAATCAGGCAGCTGGATGAACCTCCCTCTTCAACGCTGTGGAGTAGCTTGTAACACTGTAATGAGTTAACTTTCAGAATGATCTACATAATTTATTTCCTGCCCCCACAGGAGCTCGCTGAAGCATTAATTAATATCAGGCCCTGGTATCAGCAACCATCCCAGTGTGGGATTCCTTCTGGCTCCTATTTTTGGCACCAGTGGAATTCAGTATATTTGTGCAACCAGAATGCAGTTTGTTGGACATTGATGAAAGTTATTGCTTCCTGGTGGCTTCGTACACAGACTGAGCTCCTGTATGTGTGAGTGAAATGTGGACACAGTTGTAGGCCAGATCTTACGCCACTGAAACGAGCTGACCTCGATGACAGGAGCTGTGACTAAACCTTAATGATACATGCCAACAGGTTGTATGCCCTTGTTGCTGCAGCCACTCTTACTCTTGTTATTCTCCACTCTCAAGTACTGCAGACTTATTTGTGTAATCTGATTTTTGATATGTAGTTCTCACCAGCTTTCTCTCTCTCTCTCTCTCTCTCTCTCTCTCTCTCTCTCTCTCTCTCTCTCTCTCTCTCTCTCTCTCTCTCTCTCTCTCTGTTTTCCCTCACAGAACTCAATACGGCACAATCTGTCATTGAACAAGTGTTTTCTCAAAGTGCCTCGCTCCAAAGATGACCCAGGAAAGGTGAGACTTTTAAACATGAATGTGATTATGAAAGGAGAAGAATGCATGTCATTATGAAAAAAAAATACAAATAGAAGAATGTGTTTAGTTTCTCAGCTGGCAGAATTCACCGTTTGCAACATTTTCTTCATGTGTATCATGGTCTCTGGTAGAAAAATGTTACCTTTGAATGGCTGCCAGGACTCTGACAGTCTGGAAATGCATGGCATGCTCGTAATCTATTATGAACCTCCCACCCCCACAGAATTGCATTTCAAATGTAAGGAGAGACTATTTTTTTTGGACCAGCACAGACAGCAGATGTGGGTGAAGTGAAAAAAATTTCAAAGACTGTTAAAAGTGGAGCTGTAACAGGGTAGAAGTCAGGTAGTCCTGCATCCCTTAAGTATTTGATTCAAGGTGCTAAACCAACTTAGGCAACAACAAAAAAAAAATCTGACCTCATTTGCACTCAACTCAGCTCTCTGTCTCTCATTTTTCTTCTCTGTAAAAGGATGTCCAAGTCCAACATGTTAATTTGACATTTGAATCTCAGTGGGAACACCTACAGTTGCTGTTTCAGCCTGATTTACTTTACAATCTGCAGCGACCACAACCTGATAAATAGTGTCCCCCGGTCCGCTGAGTAGTTCATGAAGAAGGAGCCTATGGGGCCTATATGTAGTATGATTATATGCATAGGTGTAACCATATGTAGCCTAACCCAGATTTCATCTCGGCACTGTCAACGCATATGCTACATATGCTTAGGGAACCACACAAATAATTACACAAACACACACGCACACGTACACACCGACACATGCATGAAGAGCTACGCCTAGCAGTGTAGAGGATGGGGACTGAATGCTAATTTCATGTTTTGCTGTAATCCTCTGATATTGACACTCCTGGGAGCTGCTCCACTAAATACAAAATAATCTATTGCTGTATGGATCCCATTCCAAATGCATGGCCAACATGCTCGCATCCTTAATGTTTAATTTGGAATTTTCCTCACTCCCTTCTCCCCCGAAGACAACTTCAAAGAGGCGCTAGCCGCTCTTGATATGTTGCATCAATATTGTAATGTGGCAGGAATATGAGAACTGCTGGTTGGATGAGATAGGAGAGTCATGTCGCTCTCTGTCTGTCTGTCTCTCTGAGATGGTGTAAGAGATGACAGTTGGTATTGTACATGCACACACTCTGTCTACCTCGGAGGTAGGAACGCAGCCTGTGAAGGCTACCGTTAAAAATCTTTATTTTAATTGGTCTTATGTTTCGGGCCTGGAGTTTCCAGGATGACCGGTGTACTTGTTGTGTTTGTCTTTTCTATATTTACACACAAAAGGGGAACTAGATGACATCATTTATGTTGATGTATGAAAATGAGCTGCGTCATTTATGGGAAAAGAGGACGTGTTATCAGGATCTGTTTAAAAAAAATCTTTACAGCAGCCTTTGTTTTATTGCTGCAGAGAATATTGTGGCTTTGCTATTTTGTTGCCCCAGACTCCACGGACACACTTCACTTGGCATTGCTACAGTATATTGCAGTATATTTGTGAATAATTTAATGACTCTTTATATGTTTTTCTTTTTTCCTGCCAACTCTCTTGGGGTGGGTGTAGGGAAATGCAGAAACTCCCCTCCCATGAGGGTTAACTTAATATGTTCTTCCCCCTAATTAAAAGGAACACCACCAAGCCTGGCTTTGTCTCTCTGAGTCCTAATTTTGAAACATCTGCATCTGTACCCCTACAATTAACCCCAGCATCTTAACACAAAGATGGATCACATGTAGAGGCACCTTTTTACATACCTTTTACAGTGAAGCTTCTCGTAGAAAACACGGGCTGTGTAATGAGGTTTCCACTGCATTTTACTGTAGCCTAGATCAAAATGAGATGTTTCTTCATCTTTGGTTGATTGTACTGTGAATTATTCTTCCCTCTGAGGAAAATGTTAATTGACCCCAAAGCCTTGCACATATTAAAACTTATAATTTTAACCCCCTGACAAATATAGGCCAAGCCTGGCTTTTCATTTTAACAATTGCAGCAGTGGTGTATGTGAACTGTGAAAATAACCGATTTGCTGGCTTTAACAAGAGCAGGCCATTGTGTATGCAGTGGTTATTGTATAGATACTTGAGATACAGCTTGTTCTATGGCCTCTCCTGTTGTTCAGAGAATTTCATATGGAAATAACAATTATTCTCTCTGCTAAGGAAGTAATTTTAAAGGTCCTGATCTCACTTTCTCTCGACAATTGAGATTTTATCAGGGGCCATATGAAATATTAAAAATGAATTCAGAACTTGCAGGGCCTTAGGGTAAAAATCTGTACTGTAAGCTGCTTTTCCTGTTGGTTTCGAGGAGGAACACCATTGAAAAATAAATTAAATGGGGCCGAATGCAAAGATAAATAATGGAGCCTGGTTGTGGAATTGCTCGCTGCAGCCCCAGAGCCAGCCCCAACTGTTCTCTCCTTGATTAGCCTCGCTCAGACCTTAGAAGAAAGCAACACGGCAGGGCTAGCGCTGCCTCAATTCCTGGGCTGAGACTGTGGAGCCTTCATCCTTGGCAACAGCGCTCTGACTCAGTACCTGAGGCTGAGGAAGTAACGGCTTCAGGAAAGGCTTAGCATTTCAGCACCACCAGCTGCCCTCACCAGCCTCTCATTGAGGAGCAGCCGCAGAGGAGGAAAAGCCAAGCCTTTCCTACTAACAAAGCCCACCCACACGCCACACAAACTCACAGCTATCAAGTCAAATAAAGGCTCGGGCTGATAGGACTGACTTTAGCAGAGCAGATGAGGCCTCTGATTTTCAAATGAAGTTGTACCAAAGCAGGTAAGTCGCAGTGCCAAAGAAAGATCTGGTGCTTGTGTCCTGTCATGCCAGAGAGAGGAAATGTCTCAGTCTAGTGCAAACATCCTAGGGATGTCACGTGAAAAAGCAATCTGTTTTTTCAGCTCACACGGCTTTCTTCTGTCTGCAGGGGTCTTACTGGGCCATCGACACCAACCCAAAGGAGGACGCCTTGCCTACACGGCCAAAAAAGAGGCCGAGGTCTGGAGAGCGGGTGAGTGTGATGAGACAAACTCTGCATATTCACCAAGAAAACACATTTCTCTGCATATGCTGTTCCTCTGCTAAAGCTTCTGCCTCCATCTCTATTTGGTTCAGGATTCATCTGTGCCTCTGTGTCTCTACTTCTGCTTCCTTTTACCCTCCTTTCTCTCCCACTCTTTCTCTACCACACGCACACACACAAACACACACACACATACTCAGTAGGAGTTCATATCCAGACTTTATGTAACTGCCTCTCCATGCTGCTTCGCTAGCCTGTCATGAAGTGGGGTCCTTATTAATAAACTATGCCCCAGGCAGCCGTTACATACATTACATTCTGCACTCACTTTTTTTAACAAACATCAATTAATGCAGAGCTGTGTGCGCCGGCTATTCTGAGCGGGAGCTTTTGTCTTTAATTATGGATGAGTTTCGTCCAGCGTTACGTACAGCTGTAGAGGTTTTAGTGAGCAGCTCAGATTGACCTGGCCCTGGGGCATCCCGGAGCAGCGGGCTCTCGTCTCCTCCTTCCCCACAATGTGGCTGACCAGAGGCTACAAGGAAAGGAAGAATCTGTTAGGCTGGCGAGGCAGACTCACGCACACACGCTAACACACGCCATTGTCTCTACAACACACACACACACACAGACGCACCGAAACTACATAAAACTTAACATGCTGTTGATGTAGTCGCCCTGCAGCATTGAAATACTATCACATTCATTCAACAACGTGCATCTCTTTGCTGGTGTGAGACTTTATACAACACATGGTAAAGGTACACTAAAAGTACATTGTTTTTAATATGCAGCTCTGCCAACAGTTTCAACTAAACCTCTCCTGATGCAGTTCATTTGAGCCTGACACAAAAGAACGCACCAAGTGAAGAGTGTGTTTTCTCTAGGACACATACGCTGTGCTCAACCCCCCCCACCCCCACCCCACCCCACCCCCGACACTGTCTGCCTACAAGGCATTCCATTAAGAGTCTCAGACATTGAAATTGAGAGTTTGTGAAATCTCATTTATGTTTATCATGAATTAAAAATGGTATTGTTGGCAGCCAATCCTCTTACAGTAAGCAGTTTTGGGAGACAGGCATGGCAGAGTTATCTCTCACAGCAAGACGTGTGTGTGTGTGTGTGTGTGTGTGTGTGTGTGTGTGTGTGTGTGTGCGCGTGTGCGTGTGTGTGCGTGTGCGCGTGTGCGGATGGGGGGCTGTCTCCATCTTCTCAGAAAGCACAGTTCAAATGTGACCTAAATAAAGGTGTTGCTTTGTCATATGACAATAGTTCTGCTTTTTTTTTTGTATCATGCAGATGGATATGTTTCTGGTCTAAGATTGTCACAAACATAATACAGGTCTTGCAACCTGCAGTGGGATCTCATGTGTTTAATAATTGGATGGTGTTGAATTTTTATTATTTTTTGTCTGCCTCCACACCCCGCCCCCAACCCCCACAGGCTTCTACGCCGTACAGCCTGGAGTCGGAGTCTTTGGGGATGGAGTGTATGATCTCTGGAAGTGCCTCTCCAACGCTGGCAATCAACACTGTGACTAACAAGGTACTACAACCAGCCATCCAGCCTCCAGCTCCAACACACACCTGGCTACACGGCTGCACCCTGACCCCACCCACTTCTCCAACCACCTACAGCACTATTCCCCACAGAGAGAGGAGCACTCTAGTGGAGGGGAGATGCACACACACGCGCACACACATACACACACACATATACACACACAAACAACAGCACACGCTCATATGCCTAAAGCTTCTCTGCAATGCAACCCACACCAAAATACACAACTATCTGCACTGCAGCACCTTTTTCCTCTACAACAACAGGCAGCAGGCTCTTGTTATCTTCAGCACGGAAACATGATCCTCACACTGATACTTAGCACTTTGCAACCTGATAGACCTTACACTGTCCCGTGCAGACTTGCAATAGGATCCACCACACGCTGCATGGGATTTCTGTATTCACACCTGTAGTGGAGGTTGACGCCTAGAGTAGTGTTTCTCAGTCTGTGACCATATTATGCTGCCACATTACAGGTGACCACCCCTGCTGCTGGTTCTGTCTGCTCTCTGTTGCTTTTTTTATATGTGTAAAAGCTTGGAAACACTTGTACATCACAGAGCAAAGCTACAGGGACTGCTAGCTGTTAGCTGTGAGTGTGCCGCTCACTCTGAAATTTAAATAGGCTTTTTAACCTTAAGCTCTCATCCTCTGAGCCCAGTGGGGGCAGCTCTCAGGTGTACTTTTAAAAAGCCTACAAGAGTGGCTTATTCATTTGCTGCAAGCATTACAAAAAAACTCTTTAACGTGAACAGGGGTGTTTATAGGATGTGTGTGTGTGTGTGTGTGTGTGTGTGTGTGTGTGTGTGTGTGTGTGTGTGTGTGTGTGTGTGTGTGTGTGTGTGTGTGTGTGTGTGTGTGTGTGTGTGTGTGTGTGTGAGACAGGAGTCAAAGCATATGTCAGCTGGTGTTTTAGCGTGTGTGTACATGTATGTAGAGTATGTTTCAGCTTGTTTTGGCGCGTGTGTCAACGGCGAGTAGCTAGCGGCTGCTTCTATGGAGAACATGCAGTTTTTCATGTTGCTGTTGCAGACAGATTCACAGGCCTAAGTATGGAGAAAGATGACCCTTTTCCCTCTCTGATTGCTACAAACAAGCACTTGCCGCAGCACCAGTCTCCGCCAGCAGTGACAGCATAATGAGGCCCTAATGTAAAGAGCTGACAGTTTAAAGTCTGGACTCCTGCCATCAAATACCTCCAGTCAAATAACTCAGAAAAGCAACAAGCAGAAAATATTAAAGCAGCACAAAATATGACTACTGTGTGATTCCAAGAGCTGATGAAAACGAGTTCTGATTTGTCTCTTTATGTTCACTTGATTGTGACAAAAACTGTTACGGTGGTAAAGTGAACAGAAGACAAAGTGTGATAGCAACAGATCTGAGGCCCTAACTCCTCGGAGAGAGCTTGTTTCTCACTGTCTTACACTGTAAACACACGACAGGCCACGCCTCTTTCGGTGCAGTGTGCCAAGCCACAGGAATTCCCTCCTCTGTTTTTCTCTCTCCTTTTCTATTCCAGTCTCTCTCCCTCATTCCCGCCTTCTCCAATAGACCAATGGGAGACGCTGGCAAGACGACTACTGAACCAGCAAGAATCTCTTTTCTCATTCTCTCTCCTGTCGGACATTCCTCACAAGATCCCTCTTTTTCTTGTGACTTTCTCACACACTAGACTCAGATTTTTCTTCTCCCGCCCCCCTCCAAAGGTTGTGTTCTGAGGTGGCCCCAAACATTGGCGTGGATGTGATGAAACTCTGGCACTGAAGTGTGATTATGAAGCGAAAGAGGGGATTGTTGGAAGTGTGTTTGCTGATAAATAGTCTGTCCTTTTTCCCCTCTTCTCTCTGTCTCATATCCTTTCCTTCTCACTTCCTCTGCCTCTCCCTGTCTTTTCAATCCTGCATGCAGGGATTGTGCTGAACACTAGCTGGCATTGTTGGAGACACCTGGGCCAATCTTGCTTTGATTTCATAATCCATGTCTCATGCTCCAGATTAGGCCCCCATGTAAAAGACACCTCTGGCTTTTTACTTAATTCACTGCTAAGAATAGAACTCTGACTCGCTTGCCTGCTAGCTAACACCGTACACAGTATTTACTGTGAAGCTGCTCCTGCCTGTATGAGCATGCCTGCCTCTGTCTGTGTGTTTTTGTATGTGTGTGTGTTATCCTACCTTTGTGCACATCTGTAGCTGTAGCAATGTATGTGTATGCCATATGTTTGTGAATGCTTCTACGTGTGGGTGAGATGTGACTGGGAGTTTGTCTGTGAGGGTGCGTGCTTGAGTGGGTGTCTTCACTCAGGGGACTCTGGGGTCTGCGTAAACCACAGAGCAGTGAGGTTTTGAAATCATCACACTTTATGGGTGAGTAGAGTAAAAATAGATTGCGGTGAGAGACTTAAGGCTAAAAGCCTGTTTTATGACTTCATTACACATAACATTTATATTTTTGTGCCACGCTGTTTTTGATTAGCATTGTAGGACTGATTTTGTGGACGTGCTTAAGCCTTCAGTCTTAGCTGCTCATTGAGTTCCCCTTCACGCTAATGAACACTGGAGCCAAGCCCACACTGAGTGGAGGAAGGCTAGAGTTGCCTAATGAGCTTCTCTTACTACCCCCCTATTCTCCTCTCTCTCAGCCTCACCCATCTTCCTTCTACAGTATTGCCTGGATTCAGCATTGTGTTTTTTTGTTTTTTTTATCGCAGTATTTCTACCTCATTGTACCAGCTCAGGAGCCAAGCTCCATATTAAAAGCTTAATATGAACGGACGGTCTCACTGCATGTGTGGGTCCTGGATTTGTACCAGCATGTTAGTCAGTGGGCCAATCAGTCAAGAGCAGAGAAAGCAGTCAGAGCTGCCTGGGTTTCCTTGCCTCCTTGTGGCCTTTGTGGTAGCTCGCTGAGCCTCAGCAGAAAGACAAGAGGCTTCAGTCCACCGCTGCTGCTGAGAGGCACGGTGCTGGTTAGGGCCGGGCCAATCTGCCTGCCTGAAGGCTGCTGCCACTGCTGTCTCATTGTGCTGAGCACAGAGCCCACTCTGTTCCACTCACAGAGATGAGCAGAAGCCACCATGCTGCACTCAGTCATGGACAGACACACACAAACACATGCACACACACCAATCTTAGAATGCCAGGCCTCTTCCACTGCAACACCATCAGTGCATTACTGCCATTCCTTTCTCACAATACAAAACTCAACACATGGGCAATTCTCTGTGGGTATCATTAATTTCATTATCTCGATCGTTCTTCTTACTATTGTCTTAATTGTCTGACGGCGCACTTTATTTGGGAAGGGTGGGTGGACTAAACCTTGTTAGACAATAATTAAGATTGTCGTCCTGAAGTGGTTCGGCTAGTTTTGCTGCTATATTGAAAGGTCAGTGTCTCGGCTGCACTGAAATCCTTTGTTAGCTGTCCCAAACGGATTTGCGCTTGGTGAGCAGATGTGGCTGACATCGCCAGTAGTGTGACCTTTAGTGATGGGAATGTCTCAGCTGTCTCCAGACCCCTTTACACATTCAACTGGAACCCCTCAGTGACTGCGGTGGGTGTTCAGCAACACCCTGTGTCTCCCACACACACTCTCAATAAAGTGAAAAGAAAGTACCCTGCTCTTATGACATGTCATTGCATGCAGCAGACACACACACACACACAGACACACAGACACACACTCCGGCTTTACGTTTCCATTCTAAATTACATTGCTTAACTATAGCCCAACATTACCTTTCGTACCCATTGTCTCAGAAGAATGCTGACATGTTCTACCATCAGCAAGTGTGAAGATGACATTGGTAATCTTAGTGTGTGTATGGGAGAGAATAAACCAATTTACATGTATGTGTTTCAGGTGGCGTTGTACAACACAGACCAAGAAGGGAGCGATAGTCCAAGAAGCAGCCTTAACAACAGCCTGTCTGATCAGAGTCTGGCCTCTGTCAATCTCAACAGTGTGGGAAGTGTGCACAGCTATACACCGGTAAGACCACTCTTCACAGGGAGATAACTCTACAGTTTAGAGGTCTTTGCGTGTGTGAAAATCTGGACACAATCTAAAATTGACCTGTGGAAAATCTACCTGAACCCAACGTGTCTAAATTAATTAGTTAAAGCTACAGTCAGTGATTCTAATCCATCCGATTCAAATCAATTCCTTTAAATGTAAATGGGCTAAGTACAAAGTGGCTCAGACCGAGCTACACAACACTATTCCAGCCAATCAGCAACAGGGGCGTTCATGGTTGTGCACAGGACAGGGGGAAGGGGAGATGAGATGGGGTAAAAAGAGGGCAGTGGGATCAACAGGGACGATGCGTCTAACACATGCTAATGTGCTGAACTCCACAACAGGGCTGTTGAGTTCAAATATCAACAGTCTTTCTCCTTTGCTGACTCCACCTTTTAAGACATTGACTGTGAACCGCTGTGTTCCCGGTTCGAGTCCAACTGGGGACATTTGTTGCATGTCATTCACCATCTCTCTACTGAGCGCAATGTGAAAATGCATGCCCCAAAAATAAATCCAATATGAGAATACCAGAGGTTGATGAGGTACGATCCGAAATGTGTATGAACCTGAATGCATCCAAAGAGGAAGAGAACACTGCCACTGGCAGCAGCATGACGCACCACTAATTAACGAGCAGCCGCAGAGGTGATAGCGAGTTTACTGGGATCCATATCCATATTGACAGACAGACTACCCGATCCATTTAGATTGCATATAGTTTGGACCTGATCCAACTTGAGTCCCGGGGCAGGTCTAGTTACATTGACTGACTGGACTTCTGGTTCCTTTGCACCCATCAATCTACACCTGGTACAAAGACAGAACAAATAAGGTCCTGCTGTAGCATCTTTTGTTGCCTTTCTACAAATATACTGTGACCTTGCAGTGGTTCCCAACCCCTTTTCTTGAAAAGGACCTCTTTTCTATCATTGAGTAAACTGACGAGCCCTGACTATTTTATGGATATTACAGTACAGAACAACTGTTAAAAGGAGCAGTTTGAATGAATTTTGAGCAGATTATTTCCTGTAAATATTACATGAGAGGTGTGTTTTCTGATGGTTTTAGGAACTTTTTATACAATTCTGTATGACAATCATACATTCTACCTAAGCAAACAATTTCCTTTAGTTTTCTTTACAGAATTAGACAAAATGCCAAGATAAAGGCCTACTGTGTGTATATTTTTATTTTTCTTGCACCCCTTATAATCACGAATGCCTCGCGGTCCCCTGTGAAGCTTTTGCAACCCCTATTTGGGGTCCCTGCCCTCAGGTTGGGAACCAGTGCCTTAAAGGTTGAAAAGAGGATTATGATCATTCTGGTTGTCGATGTTGCAGCTCATGAAAGTCTCTTAGTTGGATATTTATAACAAGATATTTATATAAATGTAGTGCAATTGATGATTTTTTTTATTTAAGGCCAAATGATAAATTCTCATTTTATTCACATATTTCAAGCTGTGGGGGAGCAGCAGTCACTAAATGAATGAAAATGAAATGCTGCCAGACTTAGAAAGTGTACTGTATCCCATATTTCATCTGATCGGTAAGCCCCAGGAGGCTTTCTTCACAGGAGCTCAGCCGTAGACAGCAATAGACCGAGGTTCACGGTGGACATGCGCTAGAGTACAACATCAGGAAGGGGGTTAAGGGAAACAGAGAAAAATGTGCACGCTCCTGGAAGCCAGACAAAGAGAAGCGCTTCTTCTGAAGTCCTCCCACCAGAGATGCCCCCTCTTTGGTGTGGTCCTCCCGCATCCTAGAGTGCTCCCTGCTCCAGGCTCTGGGCATCGATCGGCTCAGCCTGATGGATGTGCTCTCTCTCTCTCTCTCACAGCCAAAGCAGCAGCTCACAGTAAACACTCTGGCTTTATTATCACCTCTTCACTCTTACCCAAGCCAGACTGTGAGCCGTGCACTTCAGCCGCCTGCCCACATCTTGGAAGAGGAAGATGTTATGATCAAAAATTGGACGTGACCTCTCTTGTAATGCTAGCCCACAGTGGACACAGGTCAGGTCCTGCTTTGTGAAATAGCGATGGTTTTGCATCACTGCCCTTGCTGTGATGAATCTTGTAGACAAACTCGTTGCTGGAGGGAACACGGCTTTCTATCTCACACCCAGGTCCAGTGCATAACATTGACTGCCCACACAAATACATGGATAAAATGGTTGCTTATTTGTACAAGGTATTGCTATTGATTTTGTTTTAAATATATTTTGCTTGGCCACCTGAGTATTGGGTTTGTGTCCGTTCGAGTTGGTCTCTTAATGTTATGTGAGCCAAGGCAGTAAGCACTGACCTAGATTGTTTGCGGTTTGTGTAATTGTTCTTTATATGCTGTGTGACTGACACCTTTTCAGACAGAAATAACAGTTTTACCGTGGCTCTTTAGAAGAATCAAACTATTCTCATATTTGACTTTTGCTGTGTACATTCACATAAACCACCACTTTACATTGAATATTCTAGAGGTTTCTATGTGTTCTGTTTTTGCGGCTCCATGACCAGATAAGCAAGCAAGGGGGTCTTTGAAAAGTATGTATATTATTGAGTGTGCTCCTCTTAGTCCCTGTTGTCTGTAGTGCAGATGTAGCTGAACTCTAGCCGGTGTGCTCTCACAAAATCTTTCACAGATTAAACATTAAACATAATCTTATTTTGCACTCAATACTGCGCTTTGCTTTTGTAAATCTTTAGCTTTCTTCATCTCTTCATCTCCCCAGGTGACCAGTCATCCAGAGCCCGTGTCCCAGTCTATGAGCCTCCAACAGCCCCCCCAGTCCCAGTACAATATGCCAGACAGGGATAAGCAGCTCCTGTTCTCTGAATTTGAAGATCTCAGTGCCTCCTTCCGCAGCCTTTACAAGTCTGTTTTTGAGCAGTCCTTCAGCCAACAAGGTGAGTGGCCTCACGGGAGCATCAAGTGGAAACCTAATAGAGAGCCTAAGCTTCATTTATCAAGGAACAGGAAGATTCTTAGAACAATTTTCCTCATGTGGATTTGTTCTTAACAGCTGGGGCTGTAGAGAGTCTTTAGGCACTAATTGGGTTTACTGAGAAGTGAGCAGGTATTCAACAGGCTGACTCGCCTATAGTGTACTATATTACAGTGTAGCATTTCCATGGTGTTTTGCCAGAGCAATGTGGAAAAAGCCTAATTTCATATTCAAAAGCAGAGTCGGAGAGTTCATGCCTTAAATATTTAATTAGAGGATGTAAAGAGATGTTACTGCATTTATTTAATGGTTATTCAGAACTAATACACCATCCTTCTTGCTTTATATTTTTCAAATAACATGAAAGTTTTCTGTATCTTGTCATGTTTGAAATGTAGGCTGTGTTTCATCAGAGGAGTGGAAGAGGTTACAGGCATCCCAAGTCCTCAGTAAATCTGTTGGATTTGAGGTTCATTTGTCATAATGATGAGGAATTTGTATGATATAATACATAGTGGTGGATAGAGCGCAGCTTTCCAAAAGCCTGCGAGACCCCGCAGAACAAAATGCATTTTTGCTTGTAATCTGATTGACTGATAAACAAAGAGCACTTGACAAGCGGGTTATGAGCAAAGTAGACTGAGCTTTCTGTGTATAACCTACTTTCACAAATCAAATGCATTTCATGCTAATGTTTTCAAAGAGTTCCTCTCCTTTAATCTATCATCTATGTTTCATTAGTTGAAAGTTGTTACCTTTTTTTATGCGCATAAAAGTGAAATCTCTTAGTCAGACAAGCTCTAGCAATTAAAAAGCGTAAATAATCGAGCTAGAGGATTTCACACTCTGCCGTGGTAGACAGTGAGCTAATTCACTGGCTTTGATAATAGGTAATGAGCTCGCATTATTATTCTGGTGCCACGTTAATTGCTTTCTGTATTTCCCTGGTTGGACAATGGGCTTTCTGTGCCGATAAGAGATGCACCTTTGTCACCCCTGCAGTGAGTGTTACGTGCCGATTGTGGAGGTGCAGGGCGAGAGTCAGCTCTAAAAGCACTCCAGTGAAATAGGTTTACTGTGCCAAAGCTGTGAAGGACAGGGCCTCTTAAGACCACTCCCTGCCACTCAGATGATTGCAGTTGGGTGTGCAGATGTTCATGCTCCAGTCATGTCTGTTAAAGAGCCATGCAGCAGCACAATGAATTTGTCAAAGACAATCCAGAGCTGTGTAGCTGGAGAGGAGAGACGACGGCAGCTCCGGCTCGTGAACCTCAGAGACACAACTAATGCTGAGTCATTCCCTGATACAACAAAATGGCAGCTGGTCTGTCTCAAGTGTAGAACTACTTAAACATGGGAGGCCCAGATCCCATTAATGTAAGATGTTAAGATACAAGGCCTTAAGTAGCTGTTTTACATGTGAAGACCTGGACTCTCTTTGTGTTTGTGCTGAAGTGCATTACACTAATACACCTCAGTCTGAAACCATGTGAGTGACATTTGTGTTGGAATAAGTAGTCTCGTTTCACCAGCTAGGGCTTCAACTAAACGATACTTTCATTATCAGTTAATTTGTCAATTATTTTTAGATTCACTGATTCCCAGAGCCCTAGGTGATGTGTTCTGTAATAATAAACAGTCAAAACCCAAATATATTCAATTTAAAATGATAAACTGTGAAAAACAGCAAATCCTCACAATTGAGAAGCTGGAACATGGAAGTGTTTTGCATGATAAACGATTATTCAGTTGACAGAAAATTAATCTGCAAATACTCTGATGATCAAATAATCGCTTGAGCCATCTTTCAGGCAAAAGCCATTTGCTTGTTCCAGCATCTTCAGTGTTCAATAATTGTACGTTGAATATTTGTGGATTTTTGACAAAGGCAGATGTTTAAAGATGCCACTTTGGGCTCTGGGAAAATCTGATGGGCAGTTTTTTCATTATTTTCTGACATTTTAGATAAGATACAACTAATCGATTCACTGGGAAAAATATCTCTAGGTAAATCAATAATGAGACATTAGTTGTAGCATTATCAATTATTAAAATTGTTCCTTTGCATCATTTCCTGTCGATTGACAAGTCCGTCAACAACAATTCGTTTCAGCACTATTAAGAGCTGTTGGTGTGTTTTCTTTCCCAGGTCTGATGGGCATACCGTCAGATTCCTCCCAGCAGACTCACACCTCGTGCTCCTATCAGCACTCCCCCAGTGGCACCATTAGCACTCAGAACAGCCTGTCAAACAACCAACCCAACAATCACCCCAACAGCCACTCCGCCAACAGTGGCCAGGTGCCCCTGTCCCATCCTGCCCAAGCCCACCCCGGCCACGGCTCGCCACACGCACAGCACCTCCCGCAGCACGGCGGCCCCCACAACCAACACAACCAACACAACCAACATGCCCAGCACAGCCAACACAGTCAGCACCCACAGCACCCCCAGCACGCTGCGCACTCCCAGCACGGGCAGCACCCATCGCAGCACCCATCCCACGGCCAGCACCCACAGCAACACACGCCACACCCCTCCCAACACACGCAGCACAGCCAGCACCCCTCTCAACACGGACCGCAGCATCAGAGCCTCTCCCACCAGCCCCATCCTACCCAGCAACAGATGGCCTGCAACACAGGTAAGACCCTCTGTCTGTCATCGTCTTCCTTTGAACCAGTCTCGTTGTTTTCTTCTCATCTTGTTCATCACACAGACACGTCAACAAAAGCAAATGTTTACAGCTGAATATGGTTTTGTGTCAGTCATCATTTTTTTGTCATAAAGCATTGAGAAATTGTTATAGGTGCTAAACACTAAATCACCATCTGATATATTATCTGTGCTGTGGTGAGAACAAAGCAATGCTGCATACAGTGACTGTAGCAGCTCTTACATAGTCGACTGGCTCCTCCTAGTGGCCACAACACGGTGCTGAACTGTTTAAAAGCCTGTTTTATTTGGTCTTACCTTCATTTGGCACAACAAGACTGCCTGCACAGCTATAAAATGTGACTACAATGAAAATGCATCATCTGGCCTTTTTACCTAACCAACATTAAATAACAATTACAGAAGCAATTATTGTGCAGTTGTCCATAAATGATGTTATTAGGTCTAAATCTGTATTTATCCCCGGAGTGAACTTGGTGTTGGAACCAAATTTACCTGTATCCTTCAAGTCTCTTATCTTGTAATGTTACAGATAGTATCCTGTGTGTTTGTTGCAGGTTTACTGTCTGACTGGTACCCAAATCTGGATGCACTGAAAGAAAGCTGTCGTATTGCTAGCAGCTATAACTGGGCTGATGTCGACCTTTCACCTTTCCAAGGTGCGGTTTGGACACTACAAATAGACCTTAATGTATTTACAAATAATAAACGAGTAATAATTCGATAATTTATTTTATTTATTTGCCGGAGATTAGGATTTTTTTCTAGAATAGAGAAGAAAGAAACATTTATGATAGTTGATAGTACAGTACTGCCCCAGCTTTTGATTGAGTGCTGAAGTGTTGACACTGTGGAGTTGATTATGAGTTTAATTAAACTGAGCTCTTCAATTAAATAACATTGCCTTCAAGTTTAATTACCAAAACACCGAGCTCAGCAGGTCAGTTTATCCAATTACAGTCTAGGATTGCAAGGTAGGATGTTTTTAAATATCACCCACTGAAGGTTACTGACATAATGAATACATATTGCAACCAAAGTTTTTGCTTCATCTTTGTAAATTAGTTTCTCATTTACTAAATTTATACTCTTCGGACAGTCGGCTGGTGCAGTTTCATACATTTCATTGTCACAAAGGCATGTTAGTGCAGACAGACACTGTCACTAGCTCTGATTGTAACTCTGGTTGTTCTGTCTATAAATCTGTGTTTTATGTTTCTAAGGATTAAGAGAGAGTATGAGACAAGCGGAGTTGAACAATTGGTCCCTGGAACCCACCCAGATCGCAGACCTCTGCTCGTCCATCAACCAGTTTTTTGCCCGCACCGGTGTAATCCAGCCACAAGGGACAGTGCAGCCTCCTGTTTGTCATGGCTCCATGCACCCCAACAAACCCAGCCAGCACATCAACACAGGTCAAAACCCGTTCCGTAACCCTACGACCTTATTTATGACACGGTTTGATTGCTTTTGTGTAGCTGTGGTGAGTGGTTGGAATGGGAGGGAAATAGTCTACATCATGCATCTTGAGAGATTTAGTCATTTACACTTTGGCACTGTTTCCCTGTTATCTCTCCTGGGAAATGTCATGTAATTGTACAGTATATAGAACTGTTTATCTGTAAGGATATGAATGCATACTAAACTCTAAACTTAAAAAGTCTGTAAAAAATAATACACAAGCCAATTGTCTGAGGAATTTTATCTCACTTAGAGTTTATTCTGAAAGTGCAAACAGACTTGAGCCTTGTTGCTTGCAGTTTATGTCAGTGATTAACCCTTAAAATAAACAACCCATCGTTACCAACTGCATATGTCTACTAGCTAAATCAAACAATGATTTATTTTCTTTTTATTTATTTGCATAATATTTGGCCTGAGGAGAAAAAATATTCAGTAATTCACAAGGAAAAAACAAAAGTTTACAGAAATGTCTCACTGTAGCAGAAATAGGTTTTTGCTGCTCTACAAACCTTGTGAAGGTCGTCTAATGTGACTCAACTCCACTCACTCGTGCTATTACTCACAAAATCCAAAAAGATGAAGTTACAAGAATTACTTACTCTTTTAGTTGAGCCACAGGTATTTTGACAACACAGTGAAGCTTGAAACAGTTCAAACATTGTTTTTTTCTGCAGGAAGCTTTGTCCAGCTGTGTAAATAAAAGTTAAGATGTGTTGCTTGAATTGCATCTTAAGAGATGCATTTCCTTGTTTAATTAAGACTTCAAATAAAGGTTTGTTCTGATTCTCTCTTCAGGAAATCTCTACATGGATTCCAGACAGAGCATGTCCATGATGGGTCCTCCAGGATATCCCCACATGCCCCCCATGAGCAGCACAGGACCCACAATGACAGGTGACACAAAGCCACAGAGAAAAATATCATTAAAATAATTACGTACAGCCATTATGAAACCTTATATTTACAGTTCATTGATTAAAAACCCTCCCTTTGACTCCTCCCGTTCTCTTTCCAGGACACCATGCACAGATGAACCAGCAGCACATGATACCTACCAGAAACTTCCAGATGCATCGCATGCCAGCTGATGACATCCAGGATGATTTTGATTGGGACTCCATTGTCTAGCCCCTTAGACCTCTGTTTGCAAACAAAAGGGAGCGAGGAGAGGAGTTGGAAGCCAGAGGAAGCCAGGCTGAGCTGAAAGGCCACAAGAGAAGGAGGAGGAGGAGGAGGAGGAGGAGGAGGAGGCCACTGTGGGTGGGATGCAGAAGAACATTTGACAAGCTTTGGAGAAAGACAGACTACAGTGTCCTGACATTTTTACAAAAGCAAAACATAACTAGAAAATGTTACTTTGAAGACAATCATATTTAGTCGGACATGTTAAAGTGATGATGCTTATGTACTTGTCTAGAGACAAGTAGAACACATTCACGTCTAAACCACATGCTCCTCAGCTCCTCAGCCAGCCCTCTCCCCGTCCCTAGCCAGCAGCCTTCCAAAGTCCGAACCCCTCTCCCCCCCGACCCCCTGCTCTGTAACTGTTATGTGATTTGAGCGACGTGTTCAGCTTGTAATTCTTCTCGTGTTGACATTGGCCTCAGCTGCCTCTTGGATGAGTTTATCTCTCTTTTTAAAAATAATTATTTTGTTTTATTTTAGTTTTTGAGAAACACAGGCCATCTCTGCGAGTAATGTGATGTGCTCGTTGGTCACTTTTGGGAGAAAGTGGGCCCCACGTTGGCTGCATTGGTGGTAAAGTTAGGTTTACAATAAGTGAGGTTTTGAACAGGGTGTTAAATGTTTAAGCAGGCTTGATATTAAACAAACCAACAGAGAAAGTAAGAGAGAGAGAGAGAGAGAGATCACAGAAAGTATTGTGATCTGATTTCATAGCCAATCAATGTAATCAGGCTCACTGCAACAGACTAGTTATGGGAGTTTTTTTTCTTAGTTCTTTGTCTCAAGCACTTCAAGATGAGTGAATATGATGAGTGTGCGGAGAAAGTGAAAGCAGGGAAGCCAGACATTTTTGTTGTCTTTTTAAAAGTCATTCAACCCAAAGTAACCCGAGGTTTAGGTTCTCTGTGTGCATCATGTCGGTTAGTAATTGCTTTACCAATCAGAAGCTGTTGTAACGTTAAAATACTAAACAGATTTACATTTTCAAGCCAGTTTTAATGGTAAAGTTCATCAGTTTTAGATGAGAAGCCTATTGATCATTAAACAAGCCATCTGACTGCTACATTCATAAGGCCGATGTAAGGATGGACTGATACTAGCTTATCACCAATTTGTCAAATACTGGCATATGTCAGCTAATGTAACAATAAATTGCAGCACAGAAATTTCAAAGATATGTTTGAAATAACTTTGTTAGAGTTTGACAACCAGAGAGCACCGGGAAGTCAATTTCCAAACTGTGAAGTGTCCCATTCAGCACACATCATGATCATATCTCTTTAAGAAATATTAAAGAAAACAATCATCTGATATATCATTATCTGATCTTTTAAACTTTCAAATATCGGTATTGGTACCAGCCTAAACAATCCAGTATTCTTTGGTCTCTAGTTTCTAAGCAATTTCTTGTTTAAATGTACTGTTCAAGTCAGTGGGGTTTGGTTTTATTAAAGGTGTAGTCCGACATTTTGGGAAATATGCTTTATTGCTTTTTTGCCAAGAGTTAGATGAGAAGATATTGCTGTAAATGTGAAGGTAGTAAGCTACAGCCAGGTTAGCTTAGCATAAAGACTGGAAACAAGGGGCAACAGCTAGCCTAGTTCTGTCTAATTGTAACAAAATCTGTCTACCAGCACCTCTAAAGCTCAATATTTGACACAGTATATCTTGTTTGTTTACTCTGTACAATAACTGGAGTGTAAAAGCAGTTTGTGGTTTGACGGGGAGTTATGTGCCAGACTTTTTTTTGTCCGGTTGCAGTAACTTTAGATTTAATGTGTTAATCAGTGAGATTTAGAGGTGCTACTAGGCTGATTTTAATACCTTTGGCCAGACTCAAGCTAGCTGTTTCCCCCTGTTTTCAGTCTCTGTGCTAAGCTAAGCTAATTGGCTGCTGCATGTAGCTTCATATTTACCATAAAGAGTATGTGTGAGAGTATTTCCTAAAATGTCAAACTATTCATTTAAACAAAGTACACTTCAAATTGTATACAAACCATATTCTAATAATTTATACTAGTGGCAGCAAAAAAAATGTAAAGCCTCACTAACTAGTAGACTAATAAATGTTTTATAATAAACTAATGGAGGGCTCACATACTAGCTTCCCAAAGACAAAAAATCTGGTGTGAAAGCTTCTTAAATGTCCTAATAATTTGATTGATTAACGATCAATAGGATATTCATCAAATGTTGAACTTTACATTTGAAAAGGGCAAAAAAAAGCAGTTTTACTGTACATTTCTTTGATTTGTAGAATGAGTCACATTCAAATTCATGCCTTTTTTTCCACCTATTGTACGTCTAAATGAGTTTCCAATGCTACAGTCAGTGTTTATGTGCTTCTGGCATTTAAATTATGGAGATATAATTCTTTTTTTAACTGCCCAATGTTTTGTTGTGATAGCGTAAGATTTTGCTATTATTACAATCATAACAGAATGACAAATGTGACTCATGATACAGTGCATACAGTGTGTGTGTATGTGTGTGAGTGTTTGTTTATTGGTTGAGCATATGGTGTGTGTGTGTGTGTGTGTGTGTGTGTGTGTGTGTGTGTGTGTGTGTGTGTGTGTGTGTGTGTGTGTGTGTGTGTGTGTGTGTTTGTTTGTTTTGGTTTTATTGTAATTTTAGGGCTATGATTGATGGCTGCAATCATCTCTATACTATCTATGAGCACAAAAGCAGATGCACACAGTGATTAAAGACTAGATTTGAGACATGCGTTTTTTTGTGGGAAGGGTTTCTCAAGCACAGAACAAGGAGATCAGCGGTTCTGGAAACTTGTCCTCTGTGTCCTGTAACAAGTGGCTCCTCAATCAGACAGGTGCTGAGCTTTAGAGACACTATGTTTGGGGGGAAAACAAAACAAAAAAAACGCCCTTTGCACATTTACACCTTTTTATTGATCGTGACCTTTTTTAAAGATGCGAAGCACCTCCTGGATCTCAAAAGTTACTCACTCACATACTCATTCATGTCTTTTATTCATTCACTCACAGTTAGACTATCTGACCCCTAGAGGCCATTGTGAGGCACTGTCGCTAGTTGACAATGAACCCCGATAATCTTTCCTCTCTGCAATACTGCTGAACTGTGTATGGTGCTTGCATCTGTTCTGTGCGTCCTCATGTAAAGGAATACATCAACTTTTTGGGAAATTTGCTTTTTCTCGTCAAAAAGTTTCCGCTCCTTATGTCTGTAGGGTAAATATGAAGCCAGCAGCTGGTTAGCATAAAGACTGCAAACAGCTAGCCTGCCTCTATCCAGAGTGAACTAAATCAGCCTGTGAGAATCCTCTCTACTCTCACTAATCAACACGTTGTATCTTGTTTGTTTTTTTTGTACAAAAACTTTAGTGTGCAAACAGTTTATTGTTTTTACAGGGGGTTATGTGCCAGACTGTTCGTTGGCCGGCTTCAGTCACTTCCTGGAGATATAACGTGTTAATTACTTTAGAGATGCTGGTATTACCTTTGGATTTAGCCAGGCTAGCTGTTTCTTGTTGTCACTCTTCGTGCTAAGCTAAGCTCACTTCTGGCTGTAGCTTCATATTTAACCCGACAGATACCAGAGCGGTAACCATCTTCTCATCTAACTCTCAACAAGAATGCGAATAAGTGTATTTCCTAAAATGTCCAACAATTCCTGACAGATCATTTAGGAGCGAAGGACTCCAGTGGTCACCATAGTTTTTATTTCATATTTGGATGACAATCATGGATTCTTTTTTATGATATTGCATAATGTCTTTGTTATTGTGAGAAAAGGCACTTTCAAGTCTCACACGGTTAGAACCAGCTCAGTTTTATACTGTAGATCTTCTGTTAGACTGTGCAGATGAAGTCAAGTTCTCTTCTTTCAACCGATGATACTGCCATTCATTTTTATATTTTCAGCTAATATTTTTCTTTTCTTTTCCTGCCAATCATACCTGTCCACTCCTGCTTCTTTCTGCGACATTTTGTCTGTCTTTGTATATCAGATGTAAGCTGTATGTGGAGGAATGTCTTGCCTGTGGATCTAAACTATGAGTTTTTAAAGTTTTGTTCAACTGCCAGAATTTCTTAATTAGTGCTCAGACCGAATACTTAGTCAGTTGAGTGACCCAAATCATGACTCTTTTAGGTGAGAGTGGGCCAAAGGACTGCAACTGAAGACAGCAGTGAAAAAGAGCATCCATGTGAGCATCATTAGGACTCTATGGACCTACAATAGACAACATCCTGTGAGTCCTTGCTTGGTGTGAAGGTGACGTGTGTTTCAGTTCTTCCAGGTGAAGAGAATGAACATACAAGCTACTATCTGAGCACAAAAGCCCATGGGAAAACAAAAGATTTGAGCTAACGGATGTAGCTAAAAGGGAAAAAGGTGAAGACAATGACTGGATCACAATCACAATTTTACATTATGTCTGTATATGTGTGTGTGTGTGTGTGTGTGTGTGGGTGTGTGTGTGTATATTTGTGTGTTTGCTTGTGTGAGTTTTTTTTTTTTTTTTTTTTTTTTTTCAAAAGACAATTTAAGTTTTTAAATTCCGCTGGACATGTACCTGCCAGAGAGATTACTATTAGTGGGATAAAAGATGAAAAGATAAAAAAAAAAAGAAGCCTTGTTACAATGTGGGAGAGAACTGCCAACAAGTACTGCTGATTGGGGCCTATTTTATTCAGTGCTGGTGTGTTGTTGTGCTTGTACATATATGTCTTTTCAATCATCCCTTTTTTCCTCTCGGGGGTGGGGTATCAAGGCAGAGGGTGGGTCTTACTCACGAAAGACAGGAGGTAAAAGAATAGAGTATTTTGTTATTGTCCAATCAGAGGGTGACAGTATGTATATATCTATATTGTATATATGTGATGAAAATACGTTGGCTTTTTGTGTGACACTACCTTTTACCTGTACTATGGTTCTACATTCAGTGTTTCAGTGTTGATAATATATATTTGGTTTGTGTTTTTTTTTTCTTTCTGTTTTTTTGATTTTGTCTTTGTCATTTCTTGTATTTTTTTCTCCTATTTGTCCTTTTTTTGTTTATTGCACGGTTTATTACTTTTGTTGTCCAATGAGGTGACACAGCTACTCTTTGTATTCGTTTAGTGCTGTAAAATAACTCAAGTGTTATTAGAATTGTCGATACCACCGCCCACCCCACCCCCTTCCCCAATATGCATGAATGGCACTTAAAGAAATAAAATATGGTAACTTCACTGTGGATTAATGTGCTGTTTGAGCTTTGTTCCTGAGAACTTCTGTCGATATTACACGGCAGGATGTTATTTCAGTCTCACGTTATCATCAGCAGATGTAGCTGTTGTCCAAAACCAGAGCATGGGCATGGGCATCTGTCATAATATGAGGAACTTCTCTGAACAAAATATAATTTAAAATACTAATGAAATGAGAAAACCTCAAATAGTAAATATTAATGAATAACCCAAAATGCAAACAAATTAAGATGGATCAAATATCACTTTCTAAGTTAAAATATATGGGCTTTACATCACTGCCTAAATCATATGCTTATACAGCTTTATAAATATTAAAATATGTATTTAAATATGTACATACAGTGTATACTGTATGTAAAATGTTCACCTTTTTTGTCACTTCAGACCAAATTATCACATTTTCTTTGTTCTGAATACAATATCCAACCAAGTAACCAATGTACAAGAACTCTTCTACAGAAAGCGTCTTCTTTTCTTGCTGTTGTCAGACCTGTAAGATACAGTCTTCACTGTAAAAATGCCAGAAATCATTTAGAAGTAGGACAGTTGGTAAACAGCTAATATTACCTATAATATTAGATATAACCATGCCTGCCACAGAAACGTCTTAGCATTCCCATCAACTTCATTTGGTATAAATATAATATGCTCTGTGAATTGATACTCTGTATTTCTGGAGGAAAATTTAATATTATTTCTAGTTCTAGTACACAGTATTCACAGAGGGAAGACCTTAATTGTAAGTAGAGAAACAAAAATGAACATGGTAAATCATAACAATTTTTAAATATTGGAAAAGTTCAACTCAAAAAGTGGATTGTTGTAAATGTAAATACGTCTTAAAGCAACTGCAATATTCTCAACTTCATCTATCTGTTTTATTACAGAGCTTCATAGGCAACCTTATAAGAAAGTATTCAAACTGTTTTTGATCCAGGATAAGGAACAGCTGGTGTATAGTCTTGCCATGTGATCTCACAGTAGGTTTCTCTTTTTACCCACCCAGTACTCGAAGCACCCTCAGAATATTTCCATATGGTGTGTCACTTCACAACATGTGTCCACGCTGACACGTGTGCTTCACCCCTGTAGGACATTCGTTCACAGTGGGGGCACCGGTCTGGCTGCTGTATTGGAGTTTTTTGAAGTTGTTTGACTCTAATGAAAGGACAGACATCATGTTCAAAGCTTCCTCTCTGCTGCTGCTGACCGTCGTCCTAAATGTTCAACTATGCTCATCAGCACCAATACGTAAGCCATGATTTGATGTGTTAATTGATTATTGATCATAATTATTAGAAATGGTAAATTTTCTAACTAATTCAGCAGATTGTTAGCGTTACAGTTCATGAATATGTGTTTATTTATGGTTACATGACATGACTGAATGATACACTGAATGTACAAACTTAATTCAGAAGCATGTTACAGAAGTAAATGCATATATCGTTTAATAAGGTAAACCTGTCTTTGTTGTTACATAATAGGTAGCTTGTGAGTCAAAAGAATCTACGACAGGGAAAGGCAAATATTGCTTTAGGTGTTTTCTAGCTATGAATAATAAAAATATGCATTCAGTTTGGGAACTGACCTCAGTCACCCACGTAAATCGAGAATAAAACTCCTTCTCCAATTGTATCTCAAAATACTTTCACGGCCTGTTCAATGACACACATGCGCCTGTTAGTTCCATGTTCCCTGTGAGACATTTGAACTAAACTTGGATCACTGCACACCCTCCTTATGGAGATCTTCTTAACTGTTACATAATCAGCCATCAGTACATTTGATGCTGTTTTCAGAACTATAGTACACTATGGTATTTACTTTTTGGAAAGTGGCTATACTTGATGAGATGCTTAACCTCAGACCCTTTCAGATTAACTAGATAACTAATATGGCACCAAATTGAGCTCAATGGAATGTAAATCTAAAAAACTTTTTTATGAATTATGAATATGAATCAATAATGACTCAATAATACTAATAAATAGTATAAAAAAGCATAATAATATATATTTATTAACATTATCAACTAAAGCACACTCATTTTATATTCATTTAAATAGTTTAGGTGAATAATGGTTCCTTTGTTGACTAAGAACATACAAAATGGTTGCTAAATCACTAACCTTTGTTGCAGCTGCCAAAGTTGTTCACTCTCTTGTTGAGGCTGAAGAACCAGGTCCAGAGGAACTTGCTCCAGTAATTGAAGACCACAGTCACTTTATAGAGGAGAAAGAATCAGTTCAGGAGAAACTCATTCCAGTTGATGCAGAAGAAGCAACATCTCCTGAGGAATTATCCGCTGAAGAAGACATTCCAGTTGTTGAAATACAACCAGAACCAGTTTTCATCAGAGATCAGGTCTCTGATGACACAGATGAAGCTGTATCTAAGGAAACAGCCATTCAGGAGCCTTTGGCTGCAGCTCCACAAGAATCTTCAGAGGAAGAAACTGTCCCTGTAGAAGCTGCCTTTGCAGAGGCATCTCCAGATGAAACTTCAGAAGAAGTTGCCCCAGCTGTTGCTCTAGAGAGTGAGTCTTCAGAACAGCACCATGTGGAGGATCCAGCTCCAGATGTACCGATCCCCATTATTCCTTTAGAAGCTTCAGAAGATGAAGCTTCAGAGGAAAATGCAGCAGAGGAAGCTGCTCCAGAAGAACCTTTACTTATAGTCCCCGATGACAATACTGACGTAGAAGAACCTCTTCCAGTGACACCAGAAGAAGAGGAAAATGTTGTCCTCGTCCCTGCAGAACTTGAGATAGAGGAGGTAGGTCAAGAGGAACCTGCTCTAGAGGAAACAGCTCCAGAGGAGTCAGTCCCAGAAGATCCAGTTGCCATTGTTCCTTTGGACCCTGTTGAAGAGGAGCCAGAGCTGGAAGAACAAGTTAAAGAAGAATCAATCCCCATAGTTTCCCCAGAAGCACCAGATGAAGAGCCTCCAGGGGAAGAGGAATCAGTTGTCCTTGTCCATGCAGAACTTGACCCAGAAGAGGAAGGTCAAGTGGGAGTGGATGTAGAAGAAACAGCACCAGAAGAGTCAGCCCCAGAAGAACCTGCTATTATTGTTCCAGTGGAGCCCGCTGAACAGGAGCCCGATCAAGAGCAACAAGAGGAAACAGTCCCTATCATTTCTTCAGGAACAAAAGAAGAGGAAGCTCCAGAGGAGCAAGCAAATGAAGAAGCAGTTGCCCCAGTAGTCCCAGAAGAAAATGCTGAAGTGGACCCTGCTGCAGAGGAAACGGCACCAGAGGACTCAGCCCCAGAAGATCCAGTTGTAATTGTTCCTTTGGACTCTGTTGAAGAGGAGCCAGAGCTGGAAGAGCAAGTTAAAGAAGACGCAATCCCCATAGTTTCCCCAGAAGCACCAAATGAAGAGCCTCCAGAAGAAAAGGAATCTGTTGTCCTCGTCCATGCAGAACTTGACCCAGAAGAGGAAGGTCAAGTGGGAGTGGCTGTAGAAGAAACAGTACCAGAAGAGGATGGTCAAGTGGGAGTGGCTATAGAAGAAACAGTAGCAGAAGAGGAGGGTCAAGTGGGAGTGGATGTAGAAGAAACAGCACCAGAAGAACCTGCTATTATTGTTCCTGTGGAGCCCGCTGAACAGGAGCCTGATCAAGAGGAACAAGTGGCAACAGTCCCTATTATTTCTTCAGGAACAAAAGAAGAGGAAGCTCCAGAGGAGCAAGCAAAAGAAGAAACAGTTGCCCCAGTAGTCCCACAAGAAAATGCTGAAGTGGACCCTGCTTCTAATGAAGAACCTCTCCCAAGTCCATTTGACGAAGAGGAATCTGTTGCCCTTCCTATAGAGCCTGAAGTTCAAGTGGACCCTGCTGTAGAGGAAGAAGCACCACAAGAGACAGCCCCAGAAGACCCAGTTGTCATTGTTCCTTTGGACCCTGTTGAAGAGGAGCCAGAGCAGGAAGAACAAGTTAAAGAAGAATCAATCCCCATAGTTTCCCCAGAAGCAACAGATGAAGAGCCTCCAGAAGAATATACAGAAGTAGAAGCTGCAGGGGTGCCTGTCCCAATAGTCCCAGAAGAAAATACAGAAGAGGACCCCGCTAACAAAGAACTTATTCCTAGTACACCAGAAGAAGAGGAATCGGTTGTCCTTGACCATGCAGAACTTGAACCAGAAGAAGAAGGTCAAGAGGAAGCAGCTGTAGCAGAAACAGCACCAGAAGAGCCTGTTGTTATTGTTGTTGTGGAACCTACTAGTGACGAACCAGCTCCAGAAGACCCTGTTGTCATCATTGTAGAAGAGGATGCTCCAGAGGATAACACAGAAGAAGAAGTTGTCCAATCAGATCCTCTACCAAAGGGAACAGTCACAGCTCCTGCCCCAGCTGTCACTGATGTAGAACCTGAAATCATTCCCACTCCTGTGGAAGGTGGTAATGGCACCAGCAGTGAAGATTTCAATGCTGCAATTAAACTGATAGAAGAAGAACCTGTAGGTAAGAATCCAACACTGAACCCTTTAATCAGTACTTAACTATGATGACGTAAATGTGTCTCTTTTTCACATTTAAAAGATGGTGTCAGTAATTGTGAAGAAAGAGAGTTCACTGTTGAGTCTCCTTCCCAGGTCATCTAATACTTAACTTTAGACACTTTGAGCAGGAATGCCACCTGTTGTGTTGTGTGTTTTCTTTCCATTTATCCTAACCCAAAGGGTCGGTATTTTATGACCTGGGAATGATCTCAATAATTATTAGTTATCTTTCTCCACAATGACTGAACCAACATTTACATGTAACTTCTTCTATCATAGGTCTACTAGCATGAAAAGTACATTTTGTCCTTTTAACATATTAAAAAATTCTAACATGTAATTATTGTCAATTATAGTGAAAGTTAAAAAATGTTCATGTCTGTTAAGAGCTCACAGTGAGAAAAGTTAAATGCCATGTCCCAATTATGAGATGATTTCACTAATGACAGTTTTGGTCTCCCAGCTCTGATAAACAGGGGGACAGTACTGGGTGCAGCATTCTTCACACTGATGTCTTTTATCATTGGTGGATTTATTTGGATGACTGTATCCAAGAAATTGCACTGAATGTAAGTGAGTACAACAATGTCACCAAATCTAATTTGTTTTAATCCACAATTATCAAATGGTTTAGTATTCAAATATGTCTATAATGTCTATATTTCTCCTATTTTAGGACACTGAAGTAAAGATCAGCTGTCAGAAGATCAGATCAGTTGTTTGATGAAATATGGAGCAACTGAAGCATAACAGGTTTCTCTGCATTGAATATTTGCTGAGGAAAAGACAACTGAAGGAAATTCTGCAGTTTCTTCAAGGTTGAAGGACAGAAAGTCACTATGTTAATGTAAACCAGAGGTGGAATAGGTATTAAGATCTCTCCCTGATGAAGGCATGAATATAAGTAGCACTTTCCTGTTGGTTGAGGAGGAGGTAATATTACCTACTTTATATACTTTTGGGTAGATTAAAGGTGTCCTGTTGAGTTTTCTTGTAAACAAACAAATAATTTTAATAAATTTGTTAACATTCATAAGACATTGTTTGTACCCTTGAGGTTTAACAAACCCATTGAGTGAATTTCATCCTCAAAAAACAAAGATTTTATGAATATTTTAAATTCCAATGTTTACATGCTAGCAGTCACCTTCTTTGTCTTCTTTGCGTGTTACCACCACCTTCTGTCAGGAATGTGTATTGCGTTGTCAATGTCCTAATGAACAAACCAAACACTAGTAAAAGCATTGCTCCATGGTGCTACTAGTGGTCAAAAGCTCCACAGGGTACCTGTAACCTATGCATATCTATATGTTACAGGCTGATCATAAGCTTTGTGTGTAAAATAAGGGTGTCAAATAAATGCAGTGGAGAAATTAATACAACATTATGCTCCAGTATTGTAGCGTAAAATAAATGCTCAAAGTATAAGTACCTCCACATTGCACTTAAGTACATTTTCCACCTCTGTTCTTAAAACTACGTCTTGACATATTTAAAGGTGTGGAATGAAGTAGATTATTAGCTACTTGAGAGGATGATAACATGCAAGTATAAATGGTATAGAAGTGCTTTATGAAAAATGTGAGCATGTGACCAACTTTACTAAAGGGGGAGTCATGCTCTATAAGACTTGATTTGTTGGTGTATTTGACAGTAAGCATTTATGAATGATGAGTCTTTATGTTTTGATTTTGAAATGTATGTATGATGAAAACTTTAATGCACTGGTAACTTTACTTGTAGTTTTTTGATTGTGGAACATTAAAGTAATGCAGTATTAGTATTTACTTTATTGTGGTTAATCAATTGAACTTTATTATTACTATAATCACAAAATGTTCTTTAGGTACAATATGTACATGTCCATGGTCCTCTTGGCTCATACATACAGTACAGTCTACCACAGGCATGAAAAAGCACACACCTCCTTCATGCTCTTTAAGAGCTAAGTAGGCCTATCACTTTCCCTGTGCTGTAATGCAGCAGAGACTGAGAGCTCTCCTATCAATCACACTTTGGCATGTTGCAGTACCAGCTATATGTCCACAGCTCATCCTGCACACAGTAAATATTTTTAGGATGGTGAGGGGGACATGGTGTTCCAAATGAAACTGTGTTCTGCACCCAAGTACAGTAAACATATCCCATTATACCAATTGTATTTGTTTTAAAGAGCTTGTATGAAAAAATGCCGATTTACAAGACCTGGGAGTGAAGACTTTAATAAAATAATTATTTTTTTTGAATGAATTTACAGCAGGTACTATGGCCTTTACATACTGCACAATCCTCAATATTCTCCATATTAGTTCAGCTTTTATTTATTCAGGAGAACCAATTACATATATACATCACAAGAAGACAACCAGTCATCACACACACTAATTAAAACACACAAATTAATAAAATGACAAATATTATTTAAAATATCAGAAAGTAAAACTTTATATAAGAAGTATATTTTATATTGAACAGACAGATTATTTAGGATGTGTACTAAATATTACACATTACATTGCTCAATGGCTCTTATGTGTATAAGCAAGAATAGTCCTACATTTTTTAGAAAGTCAGCCATCTATGTCTTAAAAATACTCTGGTAAAAGTAAAAGTACTGATTCAACTTCTTTATTCAAGTACAAGTGAAAAGGCACAGGCTCTAAAATGTACTCAACGTATAAAAGTAAAAAGTACTTTCTTGGTTTATCTGAAGGACATCTGAAGTTAACTGAAACTTCACATAGAGTTCAGTCTCTTTCTTGTCTGTTTTTGTTATGTTACTTTCCTGTGTGATATTCACCGGTCTTGATGTAGGGGGGGAAAAAATTCAATAATTCCCCTCAAATGCACTAAAACTTAAATAATGATCTTTGAAAACATTTTGAAAATGTAAGGAGTAGAAAGTATAGATATTTGTGTAAAAATATATGGGAGTTGAAAAATAAAAAAAACTTCAAACCTTAAAAAACTACCTAAAGATTGTAACAAACTATTCTTAATGACGAGGAGGAATGATTACAGCAAGAAAATCCTGTTTCAGTGTTCATATGGGAACCTGACAATTGTTTTAAGACAGACTTGAAAAAATTGTGAACCAGCCTTTAAGGGAAAACTGTGATTTTTCCAAGAACAATCGAAATTGATGGACATCCTAATATGGGAGACAAAGACTTTTGGCTCTCATAAAAAGCAGGAGGGCCTGTGACAGCTGTCAGCCTGATGGACATGGGAAGGTCATCAGGGTGGAGCAGGGGCAGAGGAATTTACTTGAGCAGTAAGGGGGGAAGCTTGTGAAAATGGGACAGGAATCAGCACATCTGGTTGAGAGATGCTTTAAGCGCTAGGCTTACAGACATCACGGGTCCACAGTGTGCTTCCTCTTGTGTAAGAGCATTAGTTTAGAATAAATACAAGTGGAAAACAGGAGCTATAGTCAAAACAAGAATCCTGGCTGACTCAGGTGTACTGAATGAGACTTGAAGTGCAACAACTTGCCGACTGTGTCATAATGTGGCACGAAGTCACGCCTTGAGAAGATGTTACACAGATCCTTTCACAATTACTAACAGTAAGAATAATGTTACATTTTATTCCTTTAGGGGTTATAGACACTTTGTTGCATGAATGCCACCATGCAGACAGACTTTGTTTTGCCACAGGAAGATGTACAGTCAAACACTCAGATCACACATCTGCTCATATTTGTCACAGACATACTTTCCTGTCAGTTGTCGCACTGCATTAATAGTTATACACGCAGCTTTAATTATTTCAGTCCTGTTCTAATTACTTCACACATTTCCAGGCATAGACTTAAATCTGAAGAGGACACTGTCTGTTTATGGTAGCACAGCAGCCTCTAGTGGCCACAGGTAATTCTTGATTAAATGATGATTAAAGTCATTACCTAGCATGCCCTTTGAGAACCAATATGACACATTGACACCTGAAGAAGCTTTAAAACTGCTTTTTATCATTTTGAGTCTAATAAATGTACATCCTGTTTTATTTTGATTTTTATTTAAGGCCATGTTGGATAATATGACAATATATACTGTAAATTCACATTTGTATTATGTCAACTACAGTATGCCTTTAACATCTCTGGTTCTGTGAAACCATTGTGGACAATTTGCAGCTTTGTTTTAAGACATTACTGAACTTTCACATGATTTTTGCATCAATAGGTTAAAGAACTTTAATTTGTCCGGCATTTAATTATACACCTATCTTACTTTATTTATTTGTTGTTATTGGTTTATTTAGCAGGGACAGTGCACATTGATAAAACTTTGCTGCACCAAGGTTAGACAGGTTGTTATTTTTCATCTGCATGGACTTTGTAACCAATGTCACCTTGAAATTACAAAGTCATTCAAAGTCAAATCATTTCTAAGCATGCAGAACAATAATGAAAAAATATATATATTAATGTTAACAGAAGCATCATTCTGGACACCCTCATACATAATGTAAGAGCACATACAAAACAATAAAATTACGGATATTGGTATTAATATGGACTAAATAAGATGACGCTGTTGAATTGTTAACACTAGCTGAAACAGGCAAAGCAGAAACGCAGTCATGAAAACCACAGTATCTGACACAATAGAAACAAAGCCACAATAAAAGACATGCATGCAGGTGCATGAGGGCAGACTGGTGACAGCAGACAGCAAAGGAAGTTCAGCACAAACAGACTGAGGACAATAACATGCAACTCAATTAGTGCTGACAGAGCTCAGTACTTATTAACCATTTATTTAAATGAGCTTTAATGTGTCCGGCTAAAAATTCAGTCTAATACAAAAGAACGGCAACAAATCTTACATTCATGGAGGTTATAATGTTTCAGAGAGCACAACAACACCACAAACTACAGCCTCCAAAATGATCCCAAAGTTAAATCAACACCGCTCTAAAATAACAAAAACTGAACACTATCACCTTATTGTTTATGTATTATGTTTAGCTATAGGAGTACCTTATAAACTGGAAATTGAGTGAATATTTGATAAAAACTAACTCCTAACTGCTATCATCTTACTGGAAAGTAACTGAATGCTGTGTGTTAACCCACAGTTATATCATATAGCCTATAACATCTTCACTTTTTTGTATTGTCACCACATCTAATCTGCTTAAATGTGATTTAACTATGTGATTTCTTTTAACACCAACACAACCCAGTACTCACTGGAAAGCAGCACTGATACTAATTATCCCGGTGCAATAAAAGTACAATGAACTGAAACAGTGTTTATCCACTCATTTATTTTGAACTCACATAAATTACTTTTACTTATCAGTTGGCAGATGTTGTAGAATAAGTGTATTAAAGAACACGAGGGAAAGCAACACAGCAACAAGCTGAAAGAACGGAATATACAAAACATGCAACTTGAGGACCTCCAAATAACACCTTTCCGTCTGCATTTGCCTGCTTTTTTATTGAGTTCTTAGCTATTCATGGATGCACAGATGGCACCAGCCTACAGGCCCATTATGCTCACAGATGAATCTAAGCAAGGTACTTAATTGGCATGGTTTCATGTTAGGCTGCAGCGTGGACAGGACTGGAGCCAGTGCCTGCAGGAGAGGAGACCAGGGAGCCTTGTCGTCTATTAAAGAAACCTGATTGCTTAACATTATTGGCCCATCGCTAAGTGTAAGTGTGTGTGTGTGTGTGTGAGAGAGAGAGAGAGAGAGAGTGTGCGCGCACGGGGTCTGACAGGCTGCCTCTCCCAACTACACTACACCACGATCCGAGTTACAGAAGAGGCTTTCGATCAAGCCTCCATCCGCCATTTTCAGCAGATTGAAAGCAGGTAGAGCACAAAAATCATAAGTCCCCGGTCAAATAAAGCAGGTAAGTGCGCCTAAGAGTAGCCTAAACCCAAAAAAAGAAAAGCAGGCTACGGCAGGAAACATTTAAGGAGGGAGAAAAAAAAAATCAGCTCCAGCCACCTTACTCCGGCCAGCATCGGGAAGAATAAGGAGAGCGGACGGTTTGCCTACAAGGGTAACAATAAACTCTATCTTTCAGGCGATGTACGGTTTACATATCCGTTCATTTTATCTGTCTTTGTCAACTTTATTGGGGGATGAAACAGAGGCATAACGCTTTAAAACCGCTTTACGCACACACCCACATTGAAATCTCTCCATTTGTTGCTTGAACTTCAGCTAGAAGGGGGTTTAAAAATGTCTGATCACAACTCACACAGCAGCGGATTATAGTAAATGGGGGTGAAAAAATAAATCAAATGAACTGGCCTGTTTAAAAGTTCATGCATTTTATCCTTTTCTTTTTGAGAGGATGCTATAGCTTGAGCACCAACACATCTGTAGACAATCAGGTTTATTGTCTTAGCTTTGTCATTTATCTGCCTTTGAGATAATACAGCAGCATCGTGAAGTCAGGGAAGAGTCGTTAATGTCAAAAGATCTGCTACTGAACTATATGGAATATTTGTATTTTATTTTTTTGTTTGTTAATGAATTCAGTGTGATGTGTGAGCTCAGCCACACAACACATGGGTCAGCTCATTGTGCTCCTGAACAATTGGCTTTTTTTCTGCCAGTTGGGACAAAAAGCAAGTAAGTGAAGCACAGTTAGTGCTTGTGATGGAAACATTTGAATAATAAGTATTTATATTCATGCAAAAAAAAAAAAAAAAAAGAGCTGAAAGTTGATTTCATTGACTAGTTAATTAAGAGGAAATATGTTGACTTTATGATAATTGATTATTTGTTTGAGTCATTTGCAACAGTCACTGGTTCCAGTTTATCAGATGTGAGGCTTTGCTGCTTTTCTCTTTTTTTATTCCACTGAATTGAAAATATAAATTATCACATACATTTAACAATTGAATACATAAATTACATCTTTGTGTGCTGTAAAATCAAGACATTTCATCCAGAATTTTACATCTCATACTGTGAATTTTTTTAAGATTTTAGGACTTTAGCTCCTCCTGATGCTGTGCTCATCCTATCTTAGGGTTATCTTTGGGGTTTTCTAACAAAACAAGCTATTTAAAGACATTGCATTGGCTCTGTAAGGTTGTAAAGCACTGTATATCTTCTAATTGTAACATTTTATAGGTACCTTTTTTTTTAACGATTAATAATGAAACAAATCTGCAAACAAATTCACACTGAAAGATATTCTTAGTTGCAGCCCTAACAATCAGCCTGTATTCATATGATACACTTCTTGTTTGCTATGAAAGGGCTTCACAGCCTCACTGTTTTTTGTTTTTATTATCATAGACTGGGAAAAGGGAAATATCTCTTAATATTCTGTCTACCTGTCATTATATTTGCATGTCACAACTTCCATGAAGCTCATATTGCAGCACAGACACTGCACTCTCTTGTCATGACCCTGGACAGGCCAGTACCGCTATGGAAATGAGTCATACTGTAGTAAATTTGTTTTTGTTTTTCTGGTGTCGTGTTTTTAGTTTTATGCAAAAAATCTGTTGCCTTTGCTAAGATGCAGTTTGTATGAAGTGTGCTGCTGCTTCTTTAAACACTTACTTTTCTCTCTATATCTCCAGTCCATGTGATAACGCTCCAGTAAGACTTGGTGCCCACTGTGTTGTGGAAACCAACCTGAGCAGGTAAAATATCTGCTTCATACAATCTTTAAAATTAGGATATTATCTACTGGTGTTCAACATGTCGTGCATAATTAAATTTGACATTTTCACAGGGTTTTGATGCCTTTTTTTTATGTATTGTAGATCATGGCTATCACTGGAGGGACAGTGGAAACTCTAGATGAAATTCCAGCACATGTGTGGAAGGGTTTGCCGGACTGTTTGAGTCTCAGGCCTTCTGCTATAAATCAAAGCCGCATTGGTGAGTACATAATGTGTCTTTTCTGTTTAAACAACTGCAACTTTAACAACGTCTTTTAAAGACTGTTAACATATTCATTTGTCCTTTTGCATTTCATTAATGTACGTGTTTGAAAATGACTTCCAGCAGTCAGTGATGGTGGACCACAGTGAGATCAGGCTGTGTTCAGTTAACTTTATTATCAATCACCCTGAGGGGGGAAATTGTTGGAAGGGCATGTGGAATACAATAAAGTTGTAAAAGATAGGAAAGTAAACATTTAAAAAACAATTACACAAATAAATCTACACTGTTAAATATTTAACAGCTACTTAAAAGTTGTCAGTATTATTTTAACAAACTAAGCAAGATCATTTAACTCTTTGATCATTTTAGACTCTTTCAAATGTAACAGCGTCTAAACTATTCACAAATCACTAATATTGTGACTACGCATGGGACAGTATGAAAATTGAATGTCAAGATTATCCTGTCCAAAAAAATTGCGATGTACGATATCATTGTAATAATCATAAAAATATGCTTAAAATTGGCGTTAAACACCGTTTGTGGATGGCGTAGATAGAAGTGATGAGTTGATGAGATGGCGGAGGGCAGTGGATGAGGGTAGAGATGAAGATGTGTATGTGCAGGGTTGTGAGTTTGAATATGTGTGTGGCAAAAATGGCACTAAAACCTACTGGAAACCCTTTAAGTTACATTTAGTCAAGAACAAATATTTTCATTGCATCACAGATGATACACCTCCAATAGCTAGTTTAGATAGTTTGAAATCCATATTATTTCCACACATCTTTTTTGTGGGGGGGGGTACAATGAGCCAACACAGTGTGACAGGATTTTAGGATTTTGGAATGACTGGAAAGAGGCTCCCCCTTGTGGCAATTCAAAATATAAGTCAGGAGATCAATGAAGGACTGTACCTTTAGTGAGCTAGTAGGCTTTTTCAAGTCAAGCCATATAATAAAAGATAATAGAAATCCACCATGTTAAACTTATCTAAGTATGTTTTTATATTGCGTTATGCATTAATACAAGTTTGTTTCTATCTTCGTCAAAACCTCAACAAACCAACATATTTGTCATCTTTATCTCCTGTCAAACATAAACTACACTTTCTCTGAACATCTTCACCTGTTTATCTCTTCTTTTGAGGCTACCACACATAACTTCAGACAGATTTGTTCTGAACCGTAACCCTAAAAACACAATTAGTCTTAAAGGTATAATATGTAACATTTACACATTGAAATGTCTAAAAACTACTAGACCTGTTATATTTCTGAGTTGTGTACTTTTATTATCTTAAACGTTTCCAACAATGATAAAACCTAGAGAAATCCATAACCTTTATTTTAGGTAATAGTGAATTTAATTTGGTCACCTTTACCCTCTGGTTGCTTTAACTTCCATATAAACATTAGATACATCAGAGAGTGAAGAAGCAAGTAGAAAAAACTGAAACACGTTACCTCGTCCGTGAACGACTGTCATGGGAAATGGTGGATTTTTAACAATTAAAAGAACTCCTTTAATCCCATTTTACTTCACAACTTCATTAAACAACGTCTTTTGTTGATGTTTTTGAGGTGAGATACCCCAAATTACACACAGTGCTCGTCATTCTAATCCTGAAGATCATTGAGTCTGAGCTTAAGTTCAACATAGTACCGGATCTAATCTCAAATCTAACAGGTATAAGATGTTCATCCTTACTCTTTTGTGTTTTAAGGTGTCTGGGCCACTCGGGTCATTCCTAAAGGCAAGAGGTTCGGCCCATTTGTTGGAGAGAAGAAAAAAAGGTCCCAGGTGACGAGTAACGTTTACATGTGGGAGGTATGTTAAATGCTGCTCTGTTAGCTCCTTTCCCCAAAATACTCACCTCCAGGTTTGTGACAGTCGCTGCATAGCTAAGACAAGCCCAACTGCATTCTGCATCAAGTGTAGTCAAAGTGCTGTCAAGAGTTCACATGTACCTTTTAACATTTGTTGTTACCTGTAAATTATTTAAAATGTTATTAAATTACTATGACAGATGCTACTGATTATGTTTTCGCTCCCACTCGAGGTTAAGGTGACCCCATTCAGTCCCAGTTCTTCCAGAGTTATCTCTTTCTACCGGTGTCCTGTAGGTTTATTTTCCTGCGCGGGGCTGGATGTGCGTTGACGCCACAGACCCCACGAAGGGGAACTGGCTGCGATACGTGAACTGGGCTCGCTCCAGTGAAGAGCAGAATCTTTTCCCCCTGGAGATCAACAGAGCCATTTACTACAAAGTTTTAAGGGTAAGTCAAACGACGTGTAAGTCCTACAACCAAAGGGCACATGGGCTGAAGTGTAGTGAGTAAGTGGATGAATAAAGAGACTTCTGGGTTTGGATTGTTTCTGAGATAAAAGCACTGAGAAGTCAAATACTAAGCCCCCCTCATGTTTGTAAAACATTCAATATAATGTAGTCCAGTTCAACAACTGCAAAATACAAGCTCAATAATACACATATTGTTAAAGAATACCTCAGTGTCAGTCACAACATTATTATTATTATTATTATTATTGTTGTTTTTAAAGGTATAATTTCTGGCTGAACTGTTGTTAGAGGCTGTATTAGGTTGTATAGGTGTACCTAATAAAGTGAACAGGGAGAGTATATTAATATTGCATTCACATCATAAATAATGACACATTATCTGCTTTCAGTAATAAAAAGTATTGCCATTGTGCCATTATTGATGATTTTCATGATGTTATCAGATAAAATACAAATGTTGTGCTGTCTATCACTCGTAATTTTGAATGTTTGTTAAGATGTATTTTTATATTGTTATATTTTTACTTAAGTAAAGGATCTGGATAATGTCTAATACAGAGCACACATCCATCAATGTGTTATATGAAGCTTAATACACATTTAAGATTCACGCGAATCTAACAAAGAGGTTAAATTGGGTTGGTGGTAACTCCAAAAAATGTGCAGACTATGATTTAAAAAAAAAAAAAAAAAGTCAAATTCCATACCCCCCTTAGACAGCTAAGATGCACAGTGGCCCAAATATCTCCCCCCTTGCCTCTCAGCAAGCCGGGCTGTGATTGGTGGCCGACCTCATCTTTCATTGTTGCAGCCTATCGGGCCGGGAGAGGAGCTGCTGGTGTGGTACACTGTGGAAGACAACCCAGAGATAACAGCTGCACTGGAGGAAGAAAGAGCCAGCAGTCAGAACAGGAAAAACTCACCCAGGGCGAAGCGAGGTAAGGCCCCTAACTGAACGACCGAGATGACATTCCTGCTCGGGTTCAAACCCCCGACGTGTGCGGTGGTCACACGCTGCGCCAGATTAGCCACCGATCGATTTCTTTTGCAGCTCAGTCGAAGTTGTAGCTAAGCTAGCTCACCAATGAAGGCAGGCTAGCGGCGGCGGCTAACGTTAACGGTTGCGATGTGTGTGTGGGGCTTTTCTTACTTTCATACCCGACCTGAAAGTCGTCGCTGCGGGCAGCTTTAGCTCTAAATAACCGACGATCAACCGACTCGTTGCCGTAAAATACCCAGTTTAGCCGTTCGACGAGCATCTGAGTAACTTTTTAGAGCAGGTTTTCCTCCTCTGGGTCCTGACGTTGTCGAGGATGTGACCTTCCTTGAAGTGCCTACAGCATGAGAGCCATCCATCGGCGAGCCTCTCCACTTGATGATGGCCTAGCAGGTTAGCTAACTAGCCAGCTTCCTTATTCAAGTGCAGGAGGGGGTGGGGGGGTGCTGTTATATTAAGAGTGCAGGTAATGGAGGACAACCTTGAATATAGGTGATATAGCTTGTGGCGTGTGTTTTTTTTTTTATAATTTGGTTTCACGTTGTTCTGGGTCCAGAATAACCAGTTCATCGAGTTGTCAGACTTGGTCTCGCATGCTAGCATTAAGCTAAACGGCTAGGTCTGAACGCACGGACATCTCGGTGTTAATACAGGAACAGATGGCAAAGTGCCTGAAGTTATTTATTATTAAAAAAAACCCTCATCATATCGATACGATGGACAGAGAGATAATAATCGGTCGGCCTCGTGTTATAAGCCTGGTTGGATAGCGTTAACATCAAAAACAAAACCATTAACTAAAATGACAGAAACATCTTTTTTTTTTTCTTTTTTTTCTTTTTTGTAGTGAATTGTTTCCGCAATAGATTAATGGGAATTGAAAAACGTACAAAAATAAATAAAGTCAGAGATGTATTATTAACTAACAACCTGGTTGCTTTATGTCACAATTACATCTGTCAGTATGAACTTTGGACATAATGTTTCCATGTTTTGCATCATGTGGGTAGTTCATTGCAGAGAGGGGATAAAGGGACATTTGTAATAATGTATATATTCAGTGTCCACTATCTGATCTGTTAGCGTCTGGTTTCACCTATCTGTCTAAAAATCTTACAGGGGAATGAGAGACATTGTGTAGTGTGTTGTAATGTAGGGCATAATGTAGTGTAGTACCACCAGAATTCAATAGTCCTGTCTAGATAATACATCATGTAGGTGCTTACAAGTGTGATTTAGAGCCTCTTGACTCTTTATTTATACGTAATTAATCGACACATAAATATAGACAACATACAGGAAGTCAAATCCGTCCCTGAAATGTCTGTAAAATAAGGTATGAACTGAAAACAAAGTATAGGAGCTGTGAGTTTTTTAGCTTTGAAATGTTGTCATCTTTAATTTAAGAAAAAAAAATGTTATGTCATATCTTGTGAGAAGAGCCTCTAACACATCACTTATCTGTACTGCAGTGTGGTGGCGTTTGACAGCCCTGTGCTGTACTGCAAAGTCAACCGTGATGAAGTTGGCCTACCTATGCTGCTAGCCTCATCTTATATCGTACATAATATAAAACAACGTGCCTATTACCTAACCGATGTATGCCACAGTCGGTGTCCTTGCTCAGTGACTGCGGGATTTAAAAAATAATACAGAAAGGGCTGCGGCTGTTAAAAACTAGAGCAGTTAAATGATAAAAAATGTGAGGTAGTTGTGTTAACTGCTGTAGATTTAGCAGAATGCCTCGGACCACGCTGGTCAGATGACTGACCTGCAGCATGTGTTACTCTGGTATGAATTAGGCTTTGTAGGCCAGGTCAGGTGACCTTGTCGACACACTCCAATGATGAGGAGGTGCCAGGGAAGCCTCTTTAGTCACACAAGGCTTGGACATTTAAAATAGTGGCATAGTCTGACACTCAGTTTATCTTGTTTATCAGTTGTCTTTTTTTAAAATTACTGATGCATGAAAGCACATCATTTTGAACGCAATGCGAGGCTTCTTTAGGACTGGCTGCAAGGTTTATTCATACGTTTTCATTTGAATTTCAAAGCAGTCACTTTTATTCTTGCTGCTTTTTTGATGTTGTAATTTGAGCACATGGAGTGAAAAAGTAAAATGAGTTGAATTAATTGCAAAGAAATAATCATATCTTACAAATATGTTGATGCTTCATTGGATTCATTAAAAGACATCCCTCGAGAAGGCTCTTTGGTTAATAGAATTTGTTTTGCAATAAGCGAACAAATTCTGCTATTGTGGCCAAAAATGTGATATTTAAGAAATAATACTGCCCAACTTAACGTTTCCCATCTTCTTTTCCTGTTGAAAGAACTGGTCTAATGATGGTGATTTTTATTGGTGCATCGGTGAGAAGGATTCTGCTTTTTAGTATTTGTGGAAAAACCCTTAAAATGTTAGGATATAGTAGTATCAGTTTGATGCACATTCATTTTTAAACCTGTGTTTGCTTTTGATCAAGCCTGACACAAAGGGATGTGTGTGTTTGCACTTGCAGCCAGGAGAAAGCTGCTGGAGAGAGCCAGACAGGCTGGTTTGGGTGGATTCAAGAAAACGAGTGTAACCAAACCTACTGTCAAGGAGATGTGGGATGGGGAAGAAGGCAAGTTGACTTATTGTTATGGTTAGTCGGCAAATTTACGTTTCTTTACCCACTCTTTCATTTAGCATTTCTTTGGTTAATTGAAATTCCTGAAATGGTTTGCACAACTTGACACTCCTGATAAATTGTTTACAGGTCTGAAGGAGGAGGATGAGAGGCCATCGACCTTAGGACCCTCCCAGGAACTCCAGGAAAGCCATCCCATGGGAAGCACTGACCATAGAGATGTGGAAGACATGTCAGTAGTGATGATGGACGGGAGAATTGGGGATGAAGAGGATGAGGAAGAAGAGGACGAGGACGAGGAAGATGCCGATGATTTGGAGGAACCAAGTGAAGTACAGCAGCACACTGCTCAGTCCTCACTTGCGGCTGATTCCACGCAAAATAAGCAGCCTGGCCCATCGCTGACCCGTGGTGAAGAAAGCCATAAGGATTCACAGGGAAAGTTGGAGTCTTCCTCACTTGCAGGGCAAGAACCAGAGGTTGATCCTGATCCTGATCCTGATCTTGACCCAGACCCCGATGGTGACCTTGAAGGTGATCCCCACGGAGAGTCCTATCCGTGTCAGCACTGTGAGCGCCACTTCTCCACCAGACAAGGTCTGGAACGTCACAATCACATTCATGCCATCACCAACCAGCAAACACAACTGTTCAAGTGCCGGTACTGCAGTAAATCATTTGGTTCACAGGTGGGGAGGCGGCGGCACGAGAGGAGGCACGAGAGTGGGCCTAATAAAAAAAGGCCTGGCTCTCTCGCTGGGACTGCCAGTCTACTCAGTCCTGTGGTGCACACGGACGGTTCAAGTCCTGATTGCACCAGCCCAACTAGTAATTATATAGCCATAGGGTCCCAGTTTACAGGAGGACCTCTGCACAACTCTGAGCTTCTGAGAAAGGAGTTGGGGCCTCATGCCGACCGTCCATTTATCTTGGATGAAAATGGGGAGTCTAAAGAACTCCATCCCTGCAAGTACTGTAACAAAGCATTTGGCACACACACCAACATGCGCCGACACCAACGCAGAATACACGAGCGGCACTTGTTACCAAAGGGAGTGCGCAGGAAAGGCATGCTGCTGCAAGAAGCATCGGTGCAGCAACAGCCTGATGAGTCCCCCAGCACCAGCCCTCCGCCCGTCTACGTGCCCAGTGCGGACACAGAGGATGAGGTAGACAGGGATGATTACGCAGTTGACATATCCAAAAACATCTCTGAGAATTTGAGCTTCTACATTGACGGCAAGATTGTGTCTACCAGTTCAGTGAGCAGCTGTGAGGTGATAGAGGTGGACTCCAGATCTGCAGCTCTGTTCGGGTTGGACACCGTCATCATCAGCCCGAATCAGATCAGTCAGGCACTGAAGGTGGAGGGTAGAAATAGTGCTGCAAAGCAAGTCTCCAGCATTGGCCAGCCAGCGGCAAAAAGAAGAACATCAACACCCCCACTTATTCCCGGCCTTAAAGTGGAGACTGAAACGGCATCTTTCACAGCCTCTTCATCGTCTTCATCATCCTCTACATCTTCCTCATCGAACTTGTTAGTGGGTGGACTGTTTCAACAAGCTGCAGATTCATCCGGATTTCAACGAGAGAAAACTGTTTATCTCTCACCGAAGCTCAAACAGCTCCTTCAGACGCAAGACATTCAGAAATCAACCATCGCCCTGATAACAGAAAGCCAAAGACTGGCTTCCCCGCTGTCAGTCACATCGCTGCCGGGGGCTTCAGGCAGGTTTAAAAGAAGAACAGCCTCTCCCCCCTCATCTCCACAGCTTAGTCCTGCATGTAAAACAGAGACCTGTAAAGCCGAGGTGGCGAGCTCGTACACCCTTAAGGTGCCAAAGCTGGAAAGCCACAGCGCGTCATCTCCTGGGAGCTTACTGGACAAGGAAGATGGAGACAGCCTTCCTGGAAATAATATGCAGGGCCAAACTTCTTCAAGTAGCGGTGGGAACTCCTGTAATCAGCAGCCCTTGGATCTGTCGAACTCAGTCAGTAGGAGGAGTGACAGCTTGAACAAGGTGCTTGGGGATTCGGCACTTGACTTAAGCTTGCATCGGAAGAGCGGTGTCGAGACTCCTGAATTAAAAGGAAGTCCAGCACCACAGCCACTGATAAAAAAGAGAAAACCTAACACCAGCATGCTTGAAAAGGTGCTGATGAATGAGTATGTAGGTCTACCTTTGCCAGGAGACGAGAGCCCATTAGCGAACGTAAGTTGTTTTCATTCTCGGTCTCCGAATGTTTCATCAGAATCTGCCCACCCCTCTCCGCCCTCTTTGACCCCTGTCACCATGAACCCATCTTCCCCCGGTACCTCCAGTGTGACATCCCCAACACCGCCTCCCCCTGTACTACCTACCATACCCTCTCCGCTGAATATGCCTAGCTCTCCTCTCTCTCAGCCTTCAGACCCCACTGCACTGAGACCTCTTCCTGTCCTCTCGCCAAAAATGTCCCCGAGATCAGTTGAACGCAAGTCCCTGTCAGAGTCGGAGGAGATTTTGTCAGCGGAAGAAAACAAAGACGAGGAAGAAAACCATATCCCTGAGCCACTGGACTCCCCGAAGACTCCACTTAATGATCCCCTTAATTTTTCAGTGAAATCAAGCTCTCCTAAGCCAGCATCAGTAGATCTGCCCACTACAGAAGATGTTTCACTGACTACAACTGGCAGTCTGCTAAATGGCAAAATGAACCAAAACCTTGATTCAGTAACAGAGAAATCTCTTGCTGCTCTCTCTTCCCAGCCAGAATCCTCACCTTCCTCATCATCTCCTCCTCCTGCATCACATTCACCCCAATCACTGATTTCACAATCCCTCCCACAGATTAAGATAAAAGAAGAGCCTCTGCACTGCGTAGATGAGCTGTCAGTCATGAGTCATGCACCTCTGGATGGTGATGAGTCTTCACCTCATCTTGCTGCTCCTGATAAACCGTCTGATAAAACATCTGAGGCGGAGGATATTGACTCATCGTACAGCAAGACTTTTGTGTGTAATGTCTGCGAGAAGCCATTTAACTCCATCAAAGAGCTCAGTGGACACATCACAGAGCATGCTGTGGATTGGCCCTTCAAGTGTGAATTTTGTGTGCAGCTGTTCGGTGACGCCCCAGCCCTTCTCGCTCACAGAACAACACTACATGGAGTGGGCAGGATCTTTGTGTGCTCTGTTTGTTCCAAGGAGTTCGCGTTTCTCTGTAACCTCCAGCAGCACCAAAAGGATCTTCACCCGAACGAGACATGTTCACATAACACCGTAGAGAGCGGCAAGCTTAGGCCGCAAAACTACACAGATCCATCCAGAGCCAAAGAGGAGAGCAGTCCCTCGTCACCAGCACCAGAGACGACTGATGAAGCTGCTCCACACAGTGACTCTGATTTAACAAAAGAAGAGCCCGATGTTAATGGTAATGATGCAGAGGACAAGGCAGAAGATCCCAATGAGGAGCTGTACACTACAATTAAGATCATGGCCTCAGAAGGAGCAAAGCCAAAAGGCCCAGATGTCCGCCTTGGCATTAATCAACACTACCCTAGTTATAAACCACCCCCTTTTCCTTATCATAGCCGTTCCCATGCTGGCTCTGTGGCCTCAGCTACTAACTTCACCACCCACAACATACCACAAACTTTCAGCACTGCCATACGCTGCACCAAGTGTGGCAACAGCTTTGACAACATGCCCGAACTGCACCAGCACATTTTGGCTTGTGCCAATGCTAGTGATAAGAAGCGCTACACTCCCAAGAAAAACCCCATTCCCCTCAAACAAATAGTGAAGAGTCCGAATGGAGTCGTGTCACCCTCAGCAGCCACTGCAGGTCAGAGTGCTTTCCGTAGAATGGGTCAGCCAAAGAGACTTAACTTTAATCAAGATACTGGTAAAACAAAAATGAGCGCCCTCAGTAAGAAGAAAAACCAGCTGGTCCAGAAGGCAATTTCACAGAGAAATAAAGCTGCCACTTTTGCGAAGAAGGCGATTGTTAAAGTTGAAGAAGAACAGGCCTCTAACGTCTGCCCCCACTGCAGTCGGGCGTTTACTTATCCTGCAAGTCTCAGTAAACATATGGCGGTCAGCTGTCCCATGAAGCCGGTCGTTAAAAAGGGCAAAAAAGGTCTTGCAGAGGTGAAAAAAGAGGCAGTGTCGGTGGTAGATAGACACAAGAATCTTAGGAAGAAAGCTTCATACTATGAAATACCGCAGACGGGGCCCGAGCCTAAACCCCTGGGAAAGACCAGAGCTCGTAGCTCTAGTGCAGCAGACCCTGAACCTTCCCAGCCAGGCAAAGGAAAAGCAGCGCTGGGCCGACTAAAGAGGCCTGCCTCATTCCCAGCACCAGTTTCTGTTCGCAAAAAAACTAAGAAGGGCCATGTTCAGTCTCTACCTCCCACCCCATCAGCCCCGGACACTCCCAGTGACACTGCACAGCCGCGGCCAGCCATGAGAATGCAGCGTATGGGCAAAGAGGCAGCACCCAAGAGATTAGCAGACGCCAAATCACCTCCACCCCAACAGCTGAAGAAGGAGGAGCGGTTCTCCCTTCGAGCAAGGGACAGAGTAGGTGGTCCAGTCACCAGGAGCTTACAAATGGCCAACACAGCTCCTTCTGCTGAGGTGAAAGCTGAGGAACCACCAACTCAAGAGCCAAAAGAGACTCAGGTGAGCCACTACTGTGTGTGTGTGTGTGTGTGTGTGTGTGTTGTGTGTGTGTGTTGTGTGTTGTGTTGTGTTTTGTCTAATAGTGCTTTGACAGACAAGTTAGCCAGGCCAATATTGGCATATTGCAGATATATTGGGTGTCACTGTATATGGCAGCTGATAGGTGACAAGTATTTGCACTACAGAATATGAATACTAAAGATATGTTCAGTTTAGTAAGTGCCTCCATTATTGTCTGTCCTCATAAATTTTGCTGACAATTAAATCCTTTAGCTGCAAATTGTCCAGCTCTGTTTCTATCTTTGTCACTATTCTTAAATAGCCGTTGGGGACCTTTTTACGAAAGGGCTGCTGGAGAACTGAGTTTTGAATTTATGAAGAAATTACCGAGGCACAAGTACTCATATATCATGTGTCTGTTTTTTTCTTTCTAACAAGTTCTTTTCATTTTATTGTACATTTTTCTGCCATCTATTTTCTCAGTTAATAGTAAGGTCTATAAAACAAGAAATTACCATCACGATTTCCAAGAGCATTAAAATGTCTTGTTGTCAAACTAACAGCACTTTATGTTGAGATATGAAAAGCACTAAATTCTCACAATTTAGAACCTAGCAGTTTCTTGTCATTCAACTAATTGATTGACTAATGGTTGCAGCTCTGTGTCGCTCACCTTTTTTTTGTTTGTTTTATGTGTTTACAGGAGGTGCTGATGAAGTGAGCCATGTGGACATTTGTTGAGCTCTTCCTGGGAAAGCGGTGCTCACCTCTCAGGCAACGCTCTGGACTAATCAAGGCACTGACAGCACTGAGGTTGACCTTTTTTGCGGTGGGCTTATTCACTCAATACAGTCTGCTTATCTCAACTGCCTTTGTTGGATTTAAGGAGGGAACTCTCTTTTATCTTCCATCTATGTTATGAACTGAACTGAGCCTTGATTTTAGCCAGCCTTGCAAAAAAAAGGAAAAAAAGAAACCGTAAATGACAATGAGTTAATATATACAAAATGAGTCATTACTTGACCCAAAACAGTAACATTAGGGCTCCGTTATGTTGGGAAGCTGATATATTGCAAATGGCAATCATGTATCAGTTAGGGTTAGGGAAACTTGTTTATTCTTCCGTTCCGTATTTTCCCTATTTGGTTGTTTAGATTTTTGGATGTTTCCAGAGTCTCTTAATGCATGTGCTGAATAGAGTATAAACTAGATTAAGCCAATTTCCATGTCTCTCCCAACGGGCACCTATTTCAGTTTATACATGATTTGCAAAGTATGTATGTTAGATTTAAATTTCTGTAGTCATTATATTGTAGAATATATCTTATTGGCATATTTTTGTTTGGGAAACAAAAATGAAAATGGCAGTTGTTTACTGCAACAATTGGTCCTCAGGAACACTGTATACGTGTGTGGTAAGTATGTGTATGGTTATGGTTGGATGTGTCGGCCTGATAGCTATTCCTTTGGTCTAAATCTCAAGTATGTCTCATGTTTTTTTTTTTTTTTTTTTTTTTTTTTTTTACTTGCTTTCCAGACTCTTTTCTTTTTCTGAAGTTAGCAGGTAATTCCAGTTGTAAAATGATGGGAATTATGTAGTAGTCTCTTTAAAACAATGTCCGTCTTGAACAGAGTTTTTAATGTCTCTCATTCAGCCCAGTGTTCTCGCAGCACTTTAAAACAAACTGCCAAAATTTTCGAGCTGGATCAGTAAGATTGGCTTAATTAAATGGTGAATAATGGAATGTATTCAGGTCTGTTGCGCTTTGCAGACGCTGGTGAATTTGTGCAAATCATTCATTTACACCCTTTCTGTCAACAATTCTCTAAATTGGTTTTCTCCGTTAAGCAATTTGACGCATTTAAATGACACATGAACCAACTTTTATATGCCAAAATGCATGATAATAAGTCAAATCCTCAAATAAACCGAATGCAGCAGTGTTTTGTATTTTTTTTCTGTCCGTTGTAAGTGGACTTGTGAAAAGTTGTTTCATGTGTCGTTTTTTACCATGCCACAGTGACTTCACTCAAAGGGTTTTTCAAAGTCATCTTTGTTTCTGTGAGTTTATATATTTGGTATATTTGGTATCTGTACCAATGAAAAGCTTCTTATTTTTAGTTTATATCCCCCCACTTTCTCACTCTTGACCTTATCCAGTTGTACCACAGAGATAGCAGGCAGTGCTTAAACGCTTGTAGCATGTTACGGGAAAGTAAATTGAACAATATGATTTGAAGCTAATTTATATTTCCACAAGAAATTTTCATGTTTTTGCCTTTCAGCATCAAGATTATGTATTTAAGGATGAACAAAGACAAAAATCCCGAATGACCTCAAGTAAAACATTGCTGTAATTGACATAATAAAAAAAAGTTTTTCAATTTGTGTAAAGCTTTTATTGTTTCTGCTTATGGGTTTTCCCTCTTACGCCCTGCTCTGCAAGATGTGGATATAAACGGATAGATTGAATGGGTGCAAACAGTCTTCTAACATTGATCCAGACTATTTTCACCAATTAAATTTCTATCTTTAATAGAAAAGGAGTTTTCAAGTTCATGATTTAATGTGCAATGTACTTCTATATTATAGTTTACTGGTTATGTAGACATCAAGAATTACTTTGTGTGTGTAGAGAGTGAACGTGATTAACTGGACTCATAAGTGGGGCTGACTCCTTGCAGGCTGTTTTATTCACTGAGACCTTTTTTCTTTTTTTTTATATAATGGATGTCCCTGCCATTGAGGCTGTAATAAAGTTTTCCACATTACATTTGCTGATTACCTTCTCCACTTACAGTCTGTCAGGGACCTGCTGGATTATGAAAAAGACATTTTAGTTTCCATTTTATTTGAATTTGATAGGAGCTAGTGCTTAACATAAATCAGATTTGAAGTTGCTGCTTTTACTCCGCTGGTCAGTAAGCTGCTACTGTGGGGCCATGGCCATTGTCAGCTTACTAGTTGCTGCGAGATCTGTATCTATTTTGGGAGCAGTGCACTTGTCAGGGAGGTTGATATGTGAGTCATACAGTACCTTAAATTATTACCACCTCCACGTAGCTTTTGTGTAAATCAACATGGAAACAGTAGCCAATTGTGCAAAAGTAGTTTGTTACTCATACATTTTTTGTATATGCTTTATAAGGTTTATACATATAAAGGTTGTTTTTATTGGAGTAATTATCAAATTAATTCTACTTTGAATAACTTTAATCATGTAAAATTTAAAATGTTCTTTAAATGAAGTTATATGAGCCTGGCTATCTACCATCTTTGTATTTATTGGCAAAGCACCATATTGCAGCTAAAGTGTCTTACTGGTTTATCTTTAGTTTCTTATTCGTCACTGTTACCTTTAAGGTCACTCTCATATTACAGTCATAAATCACAGGACTAATATCTCAAAGGGAATGAAAAAACTAAACTTTTCTATATTGTGCACGCAATCAATTATTCCTAATAATTCAGTGCGCTATATTTTTGTGGCAGAATCACATTGAATGTTTTTTCATTAAGAGAAACTAGCGACCTAACCAAAATGTACAGACAACAAACCGCAACATCAAAATCCAACAAAAGCAAAAAAACCGACCTATAAAGTCACATACAGTATCAAAACATATCTCATTTATCACCAGACATCACATAAGTACTGTACATATTTAGAAACATAAAACGTAACAATGTATAATATATAATAAATAATACTAAATCCTCATTCACATGTAAAAAATTATGAAATGCAAAAATGTGTACCTCTGGATAAGTATTTGAGGCAAATGTATTAATAAAGTACACACTTAGCTACAGTAAACTTCTTTAAAGATGTTTTTTGGATAATTTATGTATGAAATAAAGTAATGTGTGAGAAACCTTTTGAATGGATTCCATCGTAGCAGCATCACCCTTAAGTATTACACCTTTTCCATTAGAAAATAATGAGCTAATCTAACCTTCTGGAACATTACCCTCTATAAAAGAGAGAAAAACTGTTTATTACCCTGGACAGAAAAACCAAAGCATCTCAGAGTCACTGCTGGTGCGTTTGTCGTCATGAGTACCTTTTCAAGGTCTCATCTGGCCTGTGTGCATCTGCTGAGATTATTTTTGTCCGGACCCCATCCATCACACTCAATGTACATTAATGAGCTATCGAGCCCACTGGACAGACGGTGTGTGGAAGAAACGTGCCTCCAGCACTGGAAACAAACTCAGAGAACTGGGATCTCTTGTGGCCTGGATCCTCACACAGCACATGGGGGTTATCATGTTGATGGATGGGGTTATGAATTAAACGCAATCTGTATGTTGGATTTGATCCACAGGCCGAATTTTTCTTTATTCAGTGGGATGGGGAGATGTGTTTATTTGCCCCAGTGCCATGACGATATAGTTTATGGCTGGATGTAGTTTATGGGTGTTCAGCTGTGTGTGTGTGTGTGTGTAGGGATGGGCTCTTGGAAGTGTGCTGCACCATACTCATGCTGTCATGGTGAAATATCACTGCACTCTCTCTTGATTGCTGTGTACGGTGCTTCAGCCCTATTCATAAAAATGCAATTCCATGCAGCTCTGTGCCTGGCTTGACGAAATAAACTACGATACACCAGAGAGGCAGATTTAAGACGTAGAAGAGTGCAGAGGCTGCTTCAGGGGATTGGCACTCAATTACCACACGCAGAAGGTTCAAGACAAGCATGTTTTTGTGAAAAGAGACTCAACTTAGGGCTGCTACGCGCTAACAAAATCAAATGTACAAAGTATTTAACTATATAACTTGATATCAGTAACCTAACTGTATTTTGGGGATTAGTTTAACAAGATATCAGTGAAAACCAACTCCAAATTTGTTGATTGCCAATTTTCAGATCAACTGGATTTTGTAACTGGAAACTACAAGTTGTATTTCTAAAGCAGTAACCTAAAAGCAGTGTTTTTTTCTGCACTCTCAGATTGGAAGTTTAGAGCCTGTGTTACTTCTGACCTGATAGGTGTGGTCATCCAACAGTATAAAGCATAAATACAAACAAATTAAGCATTTTAAACCCCATTGAATTGCCTAAACAGGACCGTCTATGGTCATGCTAGCTGCTCTGTGAAGCTGTAGGTGCAGCTGTGATTTGAGCTAAACGCTAACATTAGTTTATATTATATTATATTATATTATATTATATTGAGGTTATTATCCCACAGGATATTTAACCTTAGAACAACACTGATATTCTCCAAGTAACAATTATTTTCTTTATCAGTTAATCTGCTGTTGTTTTTTCCTAGACTAGTAATTATGTTTAGGAAATGATGAAATATACCCATCACAGATTCCTGATGTCTTCAATTTTCTTGTTTTGTCTGACCAATAGTCCAAAACTCAAAGATACAATAATATAAAATAAAGTGAGGCCTCCCATTAGAGAAGCTGGATCCAGCATTTTTCCTAACAAATGATTTGAATGATTAACTGGTAAAAAAATTATAAATTTTCTGTCTCTCAACTAATTGATTAATCGACTTATAATATCAGCTCTAGTGTCCAGTTTTAAAACAAAAGCTAGTCTTTTTATTGCTAACAAAAGATCTGGTTGAATATAAGGAATCTGGATCAGACTGAATTGTTTCTCTTAAACAACATGGTTATTTGTCTCCTGGAGAAAGACAGCCACCACTGATGGGAGACGCAGTGGGAAGGAATGACAGCTGCTCATACATGACAATATACAGCTTCTGAAAAAAGAAAAAAAAACTCACTCTGCCTCTACTTCTTTTTCAAAGAGAATATCATTAAAGCTGATGAAGATGGAGCAGAGATGTATTCTGCAGGGCATTACGTCTCTCAGGCTTGAAAGTGAAGACGTGTCTCGAGTCTTCTCATTGTTTGTGAAATGCCAGCATTCAGTTTGACCTTAGCATTTTGCTGATTTTTGTTGTGTTTGTTTGCAACCACGTGCTGTTTGATGCTGATTCTGACTTTGTGATTTTCGATTGAATAGCTACTTAACCTTCTCTTAAACAAACTGGGCATGGTTTTTCATGTCTTGCCATTATCTTTTCACCTGCGGACCACCTGCCTTAAATCAGCCCTCTAGCCGAGCCTTCCTCCCGGCTCCCACTGTGGCCTATTGAGCGTCCTGCTATTTCCTTTCAAAACAGGAGGATGTGATGTGAGGATGTGAGGGCTGCGGTCAGGTCCCCGGTGTGCTCGCCTTGCAGAGCAGTGGTGTGAAAGATGGCTCCATGACAATGGGCTTCCTGGCAAACTTTTTTTTTTTCCTCGGGAGGAAATCAGTTGTTCAACGCTGCAGAGAGGTTAAACAGTGCAAAGATGGCCCGGGTGTGATTACGTGTTGGAATAACTGTCTTGTCTGTGTTGGAGGTCTCCATGCCAACAGCTGCACAATGGGTACAATAACTGTGCCTCCAAGGCATGATGAGAGGGTATTTTAAGATCTTATAACGTGTGCTCATTTGATCTAATGGCAGTGTTAATTTTTTATCATAACACCTTCATGCCCCTCACGCTGCGGTGTGTGGAGGGAGCTTTCACACATTCCAGTTCATCTCATTTTTCACTGTGCACGGTTTCACCAGAGCTGTTGCACCACATAGTTTATAGGAGTTATATTTTCAGTTGAGTATGAGCTAATTTTTATTTTATACTCAGCAGTTTTATACAATTCCTTTTCAAGATGAAGCCTCTGGACACCACTAGCTGCACCAGCCCTACTTTTCACTTTTTATACAACCCTTCTTCCACTTTCTCATCGTCCTTTTTTCCCCTCAGCACTGGGGGAAGATGAAGCACTTGAGTTTGCTAGAATCTGTTTCCCAGCAGCGGCCCGAGCTTTAAGATGGATCGAGGGGATTTGCATGGGGTGGGGGTGGAGAGAGTAAGAGATGTGAGGGAGAACAGGAGAGCGGGAGAGAGAGATGTTTCTGCTGCTACAGCAAATGAGGGCTGTAGAGAGGGGGAGGAGGGAGAGGGAGGAGAGAAAAGGGGGCATAGTCGCACAGATCAGAAAACAACAGTCCTGTCCTGCGCCCAGAGGACAGACGCTGCTGTCTACTCGCATTGAGAGTGAGGGGAGGGGGGGGAGGAGGCAGGGTTGACTTTTACCTGCCAAAGAAGCCGCAACTCACTCCTTGCTTCCCGTCTTCTTTGCTCTTCCCTTCAACCCAGCCTGTCTGGAGCCGCAGAGGACTGTCAGCCTGTACAGACGAAGCACAAGATCAGAGTGCTGGCAGGGAAACTGTGCCTACAGCTCTGCTACCTGCTCTACCACCCTGTATTACTCTCCCTCACACATGCACACCAAAATGCTCTCACAGGCACACGTTCAGAGAACTTTCCCTCGCGCGCGCACACTCTCATGCTGACAAGCAGCCAGGCAGGCAGGCAGGCAGGGAGGCAGGCACACCCCCTCCCATTATCAGTGCGGGGAGCAGTTCTGTTCATATTGGTGTGAGCAGCAAGGGGCTGTATCTTGCTCTTCAGCGGCAGCAGCAGCAAGCAGCAGCGGGAGCAGGACTGGTCCAGAGGAAAGCAGTCATCACCAGAGATCACACACCAGCTTCTACAACTGAAGGCAAGCCCCCACCCTCCTTTTTCCTCTTCTCCCTCTTATTTTTTCTCTCTTTCTCTCTCTCCTCTTTTTCCGTCTTGATGTGACGCAGTGTAGCTGACCTTCCCTCATCCCCTTCTCTCTCCTCCTTCTCCTCAGCGTGTGCCAGTGGGACAGCCATGGAGGACACCCTCACCTGCAGCCATGCCACCTTCTCCCAGGTGTTTGGACGCCAGGGACAGCTCATGCAAGCCAGTGAGTAGCCACGATTACACCTCCCTGCCTCCTGACAAATCACTAGCCAGCTGCATGTCCCGCATGTCAGCGTAACTGATCTCCACCCTCAGCATTTTTTCCCCGATCCTATCCTCAATCTTATTGCTGTTTTAATTTAGCTGATGCTAAGAGGCGCACTAAACCTTTTATTTTTTCTAAGGTACAAAAGATTATTCTTTCATAGCTAAAATCTTCCTGGGCTGCTGCTGTGACAAATCATAGAGTTATAGAGGAGAAACAAAAAAGAAAAACTGGGTTGTTTTAGGGAAGGATGTCAGAGATATGCGTGCTTATGTAAAGGGCAAGTAGAAAAAAAAAAAATTTCAAGGTTTCTCTCATCACAAACATATAGTGAGATTGTAGCTGATGTTTCTGTTTGTGCGGCAAGTTGCCAAGAAGCAGGTTGGATGCCTGTACTTGTGTAGTATTGTAAAAAAAAAGAGCACATCTTTTTTTGACAGTATTCAGGTTGAACTTAGGGCTGTGGCTCAGCTGCGCTGGGCGACAAGGGGCTCTTTATAGAGACTCAAATACAGAGAGATAAATCAGAAAGCGGCAATTTTTTGGGTTAGTGTCAACAGAACTGTATAATGTTTTTTTTAACAAGGAAGATGTGTTTGCATATTTTCAGTAATTGTGTGATTCTGAAGTAGATATTGATTTTTCAGGTGTAGAAGCAATAACACAGGTTCTTGCTGAGATATATTCATAATGGAGGTGCACAGTATTATTGAGGTTGAGTCTGACAGAATGAGACACTATCAGAGATGCTCTCAGACTGATAGCTGAATTATTGAAAAATAAATCTATCAAGATTTTCATGGACGCAGAAACATTCAAGACAACCTTGGAGCGCTGCAAATGAAGCATACTTGTGTGATATCTTATTATGTAATGCACATGGTCAGAATACATATTTCCCCTGGGTGGAAAATAGGGGAGACTGACTTGCCTCCAGAATGAAAGTGTCCGCTGCATCCTCCCTCATCTGGCCTGTTAGTCAATGCCTTTGATGCTTTCTATGGACCATAAATGCAAAGTGATTCTTCACACAGTGTTACGATGGATAATGAGGAGAGCCCAGGGCAGATACCAAAATAAAACTGCCTTTAGAGTTGCATCCCATAGATTGACTCTGCCACATCAGTTTTATGTTCCTGTGTTTCCCTTCATTACCACCTGGAAAGAGGAGAGTATCTGAGTGGAGTTTCAAAGTGTTATAAACAACAACCCTGATAAGACGGTATTTGTGTAGCTAATAATGGAAACACGTCACTCATTTTCCTGAGCTGGAATTCATGCTTCTTTACATGTGTTTCTTAACAAGCTGTGTTGCAGGATTTCATCTGTTGGGATTAATTTCGCCTGTTTGATATGTGGAGTTATTTGAGAAGATAAACATGAAAATCCAGTGCAGTGGATTGTTGTTGTCTGATTTTCTTCGCGCCCTCTCTGCACAAGAGCACCCTTTTATAAATAATGCACTTTGTTTGAATATATCTGTGGGCTTAATACTGTGTTGATAAGAGTGTATTACTGTTAAAGGTTTGCAGGGCCTTGATGAATATTCTGCTTCAGATAGACCGGACGGTGGAAACATCTTTTCTAAATGAGTGGTTTTGGCGTGGTGCTGATCTGTTGTGTGTCTCTCTCATTTTTCCACAGTACTGTAATGTGTGTATGACTGGGTCAGTTTGTCTGCGGGGCATCACTGTATAAAAGGGAGGTAAAACTAGAAGAGGGTGTGGCAAAGCTGAGGAGTCGTATCACATCATGGCTGACAGTTAAGGCAGTCTAGCCTTCAAAATAAAAGTGTAAAAGTTTTATATATCTGAAAATATTTCAAAATACATAACATAATTAGATTATGAACAGTATGAAGAGGGACTACATCCCATATACACTTCCTGTTTATTCGGTACACCTAGCTAAAACTAATGCAGTCCTGCAATAAGTGCTACTGTCATGAAGGTTATAATCATTTTTTGTTGAAAAATGTTTTAGAGAGCTGTTCAGGTATTCAACTTTATGATCATTTTGGAGGCTTCTGTTTGTATTTCATTATGCAGACAGGACATTTTTATTTTATTTTGTCTTAGGCTAAATAACAAACAACTGTCTGTATAATGCAGTGCAGTTTAACAGCACCACTTCATCCTCCAAAATACATAAAAATTCAGGAAAGAGCAAAGATTAGAAACAATTCAGAACAATTAAACATGTTTTGAAAAAATGTGTTTTCCACTTGTGTTTCTTTGCTTATTAATCCTCTCATCAAATTCATCCTACCACTGGTGTATGGCATTCATTGATGAAATAAAACTTTTCAAAAAAAAAAGTTTCACTGTCCTGCACAGCCTCTCAGATTCTGTTAATCCTCTTAAAGGTCCAGTATGTAACATTTAGAAGGATCTATTGGCAGAAATTGAATATAATATTCATAGGTATGTTTTAATTAGTGTATAACCACCTGAATGTAAGAATCGTTACCGTAGAATGAGATGTTTTTATCTACAGAGGGATCGGGTCCTCTTCCACAGAGGCAGCCATGTTAAACAGCCATGTTTCTACAGCAGCCCACAATGGACAAACCAAACACTGGCTCTAAATAGGGTCTTTTTGTTTTCTTCACAAGTTTCATGGCCAAACTTGTCCTACATGCTTGGAAAGGGAGGATGAGGCGAGGGTGGTGTAATCAGCAACTACGCCGCTATATCCACTAAATCCTACACACTGGTCCTATAAAATACATGACTAACTCATTTCTAGAAATGCTGTATCTGTTTTCATTCAGGCCACTGTGTCTGTTTGTTTTTATCATCAAAGTCCGGTGCAATGTGTATACACTATCTGCCTCATGCAAATTCTGTTTGATTGTTCCACAATGAATGGGTTAGTTGTCAGAGTGGATGCACAACCAAGAGGGGCAAATCTAACAGATATGCAAATCACAGTTCCAGTTAGGCTGCTGTTGTTGTGTTTTGATGTATTGGACTGAAATAGGGTTTTATACTAAGTGACTCAGAAAAAAGAATAAACAACAACTTTGTGAGAAAATTAAAATATGATGAGAAGAACAAGAGCTGTTAGTAGCACACGAATGCAAAAGCGTCTTAAAATTATAGATGTGTTCTATAATTTGCAGCCTTTCAGCAGTAGAGCAATAGAAGTGTGAAGTGCTTAGTCTAATACATACATGGACAACAAAACTGTAGCGTGTCCTCTTGTCCTAACAAAATTCTTTTCCTTTAGTGCATCTTTGCTACGACTATAATTTTGCCCCAGGCAAATGGCAAGTGGAACTGCTGTTTCTGAGAACTACATGCATTATTCACTCCATCTTGACTTTCTTTGTGTTGCCTCTTCATTGCTGGTTGAATTCCCTCCTCTTTATCTTTGCTTTTAATTTTGCCAACATTTTGTCCTACTTCTTGCCCTTAAACTGCCTGCGGCAACAAAAAGTTCATAAGGGTCCACAGTTACATAGGGAAAAAAAGCCTCATGCTATATCACTGCGTTTGCACAAATCCCCTGCAAGCTCAGGCTCTGCTCCTTCTCGCCCAAATGACCGTGGCCCTGACAGTGCAGTGGTTTCAGTCACCTTTCTGCTCCACTGGACGGACCAAAGTGATGTGAGGATAGGCATGGTGTAAGGTTGTTCGCAGTGTAGTTCAGGAGGTCCACTGACGCCTATAACTCTGAATATCTTCATTCTCCCACATGTGTAGAGCCGTCCTCATGTCTCTGCTCAGGGAGGTCAAGGTGCTGGCTTATGGCCAACGTTCTCATCCTTATTAGACTCCTGGGCTGCCGGCCATCAAACCTAATAGTAATATAATTCAGAGAGACAAAGGCTCCTTAAAGTGCTTCTTTAATTGAGTCGTTTTCAGTGCAGGTGTGTACCGAAACTAATCCCAAAAGGGCTAACAGAATTTATGCCAGATATGATACACTTGCGTCTTCTTTTTCTCAGTAACGGCCCAATCAGATATATGCAAATACTATCTGTGGCCACTGCTGAATTGGCCTAATACTACATCCCTCACACTGATTTAGATATTCTTGCTTACGTTATTGATCCTAGTCCCTGGGTATCCCCAGCAGCACTGAAAATCACTCCGACAGTGTAGAATACAGGCCTAATTTAGATGTCCTTCTCTCTTCTAATCCCCATATTGGATTTAGGAACCCCAGTGAGCTGAGAGTAGTGGCCCTCGTGTGTCTGTCAGTCAGTACATCCCGACACACATGGACAGCCCCAGGGCAGTCAGACCAATCTCGTAATGCTACATAAGCTGCTGTTTATAAATGTTTTAGTTTAAGATAAATTACTTGTTGGTAAAATACATGTACGAGCTGTGTTTAATGTGTAGCAGTAGAGTTGTTTTATTGAGTTGTCGTGTATAAATGTATGCATTTAGTTGAATACGCTATTGTAGTTCTTCGTGGCAGGGGATCACATGTATCTTCATTAGCACACTTTCCCTCAGGATGATCAATAAACTAATGGGAGTTCACTGACTGCATCAGTTTGCTATTTTCTCTCAGAATCGACGCGGCCGCTCGTTGACAGGAGATCAGCGTCTACTCCTTGACTGACAGGAGATACTGTATTTAGGCTGGGCTTCATGAACTCTTGCGCAGTTATTCACAGCATGACAAGACAGGTTCTTGGCTAGAGTAGTATGATGCAACATGTGCTCCATGATGGAGGTCCTAACTGTGGGTTTTGGATATGAAAAGTCCTGCACAGTGAGGAAGACAGCAACCCAACCCAAGAATAAACTGCTACCACATCCATTCTTTCTGATACATGTTTTATATTTTTGCATTCTTTACAATTAGTTTTTTAATTATGTTTTGGTATTTAATCAGTCCGTAGAAATACACAGGAAGTAAATTTTTGCCAGAGATAAACTTGCTTTTAACTACATGTTCAGGTGCTGATGTTTGGAGTGTTGGTTTTTCACATCCTCAGAAATGAGGGGGTCAGTAGGTACAATAGCAATGACAAAAATGGTGGTATATTTATGTATTTACCTGACAAAAAAATCTTGCCACAGGGTCCATTTAATAGCTGTGCTGGAGCTTTATCGCATGATCTTCCTCAGTAGATGGAGTTTGTCCGGTTGTTAGAGATTTTTTTGTCAACTACAGCTTCCAAGGTGAAAAATGAACTTTCCATTCTCACCGTACTGTATTTTTTATGTTTTATATTTCTAAAAAAGGGGACACAATGCTTCATTTTGTTTCGCAAAACTAATTTCAACCTGACGGTCGCTGCATCCCTCCCTGTCCCAAAAAAAGCAATTTGTTGCTACAGCATGCCACCAAACTCTGTGTTTTATTGTATCTCCTGGATTTATAGAAGAAAACGTGCCCTGGTGTTTCTAAGGCATTTCATATATTGCTGCATTGTTACACAGGATTGTAGTAACAATGCAGTAGTAATTTCTCGCACTCTGAACTGTTGTGCCTCCTCTTTCTCTTAATCTCCCTCTCTTTCTCTTTCTATCTCTCTGTGACACTCAAAGAAAACTGAGGTTATTGCGAAATTTTAAGTGGCTGCACATAAGCTGAATACTGTGCGCTCAGCGAACACATCTCCCGGATTTAATAGTCACTCATCTCCACCACTTTAAAGCAGCTAAGTCACTGCTCGATCTGCTGTGTTCACACCGAGCTGCCAGGAGAGAGTTTACGGTACGAACAACAACAGCTTTCACAGGGAGGGCTAATCCTGCTCATCTTGGCATCTGTATGATTATGTGTGTGCATCTGTAAGTTTTTTTTTCTAATTGTGTGAATGTGTGGTGAAAGTTTGAGTGAATATTCACCTTCCTTCGACATTCTTAATAAGGTGCTTGACAGAAAAACAAACAAAACACACTCAAATTCGCTCAGATGAAAAACGTTCTTAATGAATTCATACACCTCGAGAGCAGCTTGCAGTGTACCGTTCAGGTCCTCGTCGTGTTTTCTGCGTCATTGAACCCTCTGCCTGAGTGTCTGCTGACTACGCATATCTGCCTCGCCATGCCCAACACTGCTGGCCTCCTTCTCCTTCTCTGCCCGCCATAAACCCTTTATAGTTACTCTGTTCAGCCCTCTGCAGACACATGCTGTGAGCTGCTTTCCAAAACACCAGCATTCATCTAACGATACACCACAAAGCAGACAGAGGCAGAGAGAGAGGAGGAGAGGCAGTCTGGGATGGAATAACAGTCAACACGCAAACAAATTAAAAACTTGGGGAGAACTTACATTTGTAGGAAATAAATGTCAGTCTGATCTGCCAAACTGTCACCTTACTGCAACATAAATGCCCTGAGCTGTAAAAATGTTTAAGCCTTTTTGTACAGCTGAGAATGACTGTAAATACTATCCAATTCCAACAGATATCCCACTTCTTTTCACTCACTGCACTACGGCGCTGTGATGCAAAAAGCAATCCTAAGGAGAATCTGGTGTGCTGTGAGTCTGTATAAATTTGCATCAGTAGTTAGTGCAGGCGCTCCTGTGGTGATGAAATATGGCCTATTCTCCCGGGTGCTTCTCTTTTACATGCAGGGCACGCTGTGCACGGATGGGAGTGACAGCGCACACTGTGTGCGTCAATGTTACAATGAGAGAACGACAGTTTCAGTTGGATTGACTCCCTGTGTGTGACCAGAAAATATTAACAACTACAGAGGGAATTATTTTTATTTCACATGGTGCCGTTTGTTTCCATTTAAAAATTTATAAAAAAACATAGACTCTGTGTATTTGTGGTTCTTAAAGATTCTCTTCATAAATTATATCTGAGAAAAGAGCAGCACACTTTTTTGCTACAGTACATAAAGTTCAGTGATGTTGTGACAATGTGAAAACTAATGAGCAGAGCTGTGTTCGAACTGCACTGTGAAATCATATATGCTCGCATGTTGAGAAGCTTGACTATATGTGTGCTTTGATACCGCTTTTTACCACAAAGGGTAAGAACATACTGTACTTTTAATACCAAGAGTTTCTTAAGATGTGTACAGAGCGTGGATGTCAGAGAGGAGCTCAATTTAATTCAAGCTGCTAGATCACAAGAGCACTGAAGCAACCAGAGCTCACGATAACTCTTCATACGAAAAGGCTCATTGTGAAGAGACTCCATAATTCTGTAGGAAGGAATGAAATGAGTGTGTGTCCACATTTGTGAAACCATCCAACCACCACAGAGATATCAGAGTCAGTGCTTACTTTGTACTCATGCCCCTTGGTAATACATCTTAAATCGGGTATGGTGTCACTAGTTTGTCATATTACATTACATGTAGCTGCTAGTTTTGTTAGAGGATTTGTTACCAACACCAAATTCACCAAAGCAAACAGCTCACTAAGGTCCCACGTCTTACACTTAATGCTCTTATGAGTGTCTCGTGAATTCTACAGGAGTCTGCAGCGCTGTGATGCATCTTTTCACTCAGACTGATGCAAGGCATTCAGAATCACTGGTGTGAATGACAGACCGTACACATTATAAACACGATTCCAGTCCTAATGCATTAGCAGCTCCTATTGGTTCACAGCATCCCTGCTCCACAGTCTTCATTTTTACCCCTTTAGCCACCATAATACAATCCCAGGATAAAAACATCTTCCAACTTACAAACTTAAACACACAATTTAGTGCAAACACAGATGCCTTCCTCATTATCTGAGAAGTGCAGTAAAGCCCTAGGATCGGCTAATTTGCTAACAAAGCCACATAGGCCACACTGCAAAAATAAAGCAAAATATTGCCAGTGGAGTAAGGCTTTACATCGTGGGTGGAAAAAAAATCAAAAGGACTTTAATGGTTAAGTAATTAGAATCAGGCCTGGCAATTAGCATCTTTATATGTGGGTTTTATAAGCTACACGAGATAACTAACAAAACTTCATCTGCTCTAAATTTTCTGGTGCATCAGTCTGAAGAAAATAAAGCTTAGTATTTTTTAGTTTTGTAGTTTTTGCTTCTAATGATCAATTCACATTCACATCAGCTGACTGAGGATTTTTCACTTGAGCCAATTAGATGTTGTCACGACCTCTGTGAGCCTACCACCTTGTTGACATCAAGGTCATTTCAGTCTTCAAGTGTGTTTTAGTGCAAACAGAAGACATTATGAAACTTAACTAAACAGTAAACAACTTAGAGTAACTTTAGGTAAATCTAGCTGAAGTTATGCAGTTTTGTTTAGTTAATGACTTTTGGGTAGACAAAAATAAACGAATGAATATAGGCACCATTTCAACTGTGTGGAACTCCTCCAACTCCTATTACATGACCTATAGAAACTTGTTCACTTGTTCACCGGTGTCTGGAGTCGACTTTAGACAGCAGTGCAGCTCACTGTGTGACTACACCTATAAAATGACGTCACATAATTCTTCAACTTTTCCTGTTGTGTACACTATATCAAATACATTGATTAGAGCTGCAACTAATGATTATTTTTATTGTAAATGACGTAAACAGAGAAAAGCAGCACATCGACACATTTGAGAAGCTGAATCCATCACATTTCTGGTATTTTTGCTGGAGAAATGAATGATTATCAAAATAATTGCTGATTCAATTTCTGTCGATGGACTAATTGATCAGTAGACTAATTGTTTCAGCTCTAAAATATATTTCCTGGTAAATTTTCGTCTTGATATTTCTGTTGATTTCTCCTGGTTGAAATGATCACTTATGCTGAGGAGAGCAGTCTACAAAATCACAACATATTTAAAACAAAAACAGTTACATATAAAAGGAATTGACAGGTACAGAAAAATGAATGTAAGCTAACATAACCTGACCTTTATAGCGCAGTTTCCGCCATTGATTTGAAAAGTCATGAATTTTTAACGTTATTTTATACATGTGGACAGAGCTGAGACCAGAGACCTTGAATACAGACTATAGATCAGAGGCACAGGCTCCGTCCTGGTTCACAACCGCATCAGACCAGCAATTATGTCGAGTGGTTTTTGCATCACAACTCTGATGTCATCCTGGTCGGAGCTGTCTGCTCCATAGTCGTGTACTTGGAGAGACATGCTCAGCATCATTAAACAGCGCTCTCCGCTCCAGCACTGGAGTGTTTGATGTGAGAGGGAAGTGAAAAAGCCAACCAAATATGGTGGCAACAGTTTTTTCCATACAGGAATGTCTGACTTGTTAATATGTTGAGTTGATGTGCCTTTGAACTCACAGAGTTGTTTACCTGCACAGAAATGTGTTAATGAATGATAGTGGCAATACCTGCAGTCTGAACTCAGAGTGGCTCATCTACTATTAGAAACCTGCTCTGAAATTGAATTTTTGAGCATCAAAGTGGCTGATAATGATAATGGATTCAGAACTGTCACCCCATATTAGAGCAAATTTGAAGTTCAGCTATTTAATCCCCATCTGTCTCATTTCAAGTTTGTGAGTTGCGTGCTACCTGCCATTGTGCTCTGGTACAAAGATTCAGTGACCCACTTTCATCCACCCTGAAAGACAAGCCCAGACACTTGCTCACAAACAGTCCTAATTGGACTGCAGCCTTGTCATCGGTGCTGCCTGAAGTCCTAGCTCTCGAAAGGCACTCCAGCGTGCAGCCTCTGGATCTTTAAAATGTCATGTTTGAGCTCACACAGGTCTGCTCTAACAAGCAGTGTTTACCCTGACTGTGAAAAGATGAGAGAATCCTTATTTCCCCTCCTTATTCCAGCTGATACAGTGAGATTTCTTCTCTTCTGTCTGCCAGAGGTATCTTCAAAGTTTCTCCTTAAGCTCATTTTCATGCTTTATGGTTGCTGCTCAAAAATAGCTATTAGCGATGCACCTTGCTTTCCCGGGTCCATTTTGTGCTGGAACATATTTCATATTCCTGTGGATAAACAGCCAAATGGTGACATTGTGACACTATGGTATGATATGTGCAGCACAGCTATGACAGACTTTAACTTTAGTTAGTGGTGAAGTTCAGATTGAGAATTATTGTATAAGAGGAAAAAGGTATCAGTTCCTCCAACAATAGTCTCAAAAGAACACAATGCAAATGCTGAGCTGGTGTTTGGTTTAAAGTCAGCTTTGTCTGCTGCTGTTGCTGTCGCTGTCACTAATGTTATTTTTCTCCACCTTCGCCTGCAGCTCAGTGCGACACAGCCGTACTTATCAAAGTGATCTGGGGAAATGTTTGAAGTTACTAACTGATGTAGGACTAGATGAGGAAATTTGCATTAAAGTGGATATACCAGTGAAGTAAATTAAGAAGCGGTTGACTCCTAGAGTGCACCGAACAACAACAAAGGGTTGTTATGTAAGGAGACCTGAGGGTGTATTCTTTTCTTTAAATTATATACGGCAGTTAAAGGATTTCACTGCTTTCTGTGCAGCTTTTACTTGCCCCTGCTCTGTAATTAAATTACACTGTTATAAAAGATGTATTGTGGATGCTAACCTTAATTAACCTTTAACCCTTTGAATCAATTTAAGTGATTCAAACAGTCTGTCTCCTGACCCCTGACATTTTGTAAAAGCAGACGGTTACCTGCCCTTTTCCCATTAGATACACCATTACACCGTATATATAGAAATGAGAGCCCCTTTTTATCTATAAATTAATTATCTGTGTGTGTGTGTGTGTGTGTGTGTGTGTGTGTGTGTGTGTGTGTGTGTGCTGTGTCTTGGATGGGTGGAGGAATTTTTGTGAGAATCACTCTTTGAGTGGTTTCATTAAGTGTTGAAGAGGAGGCCTCAGGCAGATTATCAAAGGGCCATCGGAGGCTTTTATGTTCAGCCGATGGTTCAGCACTCCCCCTGAGATTTGTTTTTCTAAAGTCTTTGACTCAAAGGAAGAAAAAGAAACCTGGATTGCCCTGTGCTGATCTCCTGTACTTCTCACTAGGTGGCACACTGATCAAAGTTATGTAAAAAAAAAAAAATCAGTGGAGGGCACTTTACCCTGGGTTTCTCTGTACTTGTTAAGGACCATATTTTAATTATACATCACTTACAGGTTTTGGAGAGATCAGAAATGACCCCTTTGTTGCAATGAATCCGGTTATTATCTGGAGATAATTACGTTTTTATTGTTAAAAATGCAATGCAATGCAATTTTGGACTTGTATATACAATAGATGAAAGGTTAATATGAATGAAACAGGATTTTTTCATTGGCTATAATCAATTATTTAACACAATTTACCTTTTAAATGTGTGATGTTGTGGTTTCATCTCTCTGAGTCACTTAGTGCAGGCAGTTACAGATGTTTTAAGGTGTTGAACACATGTATGTACGTATGTAGTTGTCACCTCTTCATTTGCAGCTGTTCAGGTCACTGTCAGTGAAGAGAGGAACATTTTCAATTAATGCGGTTGCAGCATGTATTAAAGCTACCAGGTGGTGGCAATGTTGCTGTGGGCAAAATAAAATCTCTCCTGCAGTTTCTGCCTCCACACTGGAGCTTCATTCTCTAGTGCAGAGCTGGTTGACACAGTGAGATGCAGCTCTTGCCATCCCAGTGGGTCTTAAATGGTGTTAACCTCAACCGACTATCTATGACCTCTCTTGAACAAAAGGAAGCTTAAATTGTACATATGTCTAATCGAGATTCTTCAAAGGTATATTGAAAGGTAATGTGGCTGACTATTGAGAGCGAAACCTTCAAGACAAATGTCCCAAGCTGTGGGAAGTGTTTGATCTGATATGATCACAAATTGCGTCAGGCATTTGTGATTCATGCGCGATGTAGTCTCTTTACTGTATGACTAACAGTATGTGGATAACCCTGTCTGCATGCTTACATACTTTTGACCTAAAGAAATCTTAAAGGGGGCAAAAGTTTACTTGTGAAATTTTGTGAAAACAACAAATATCTTATCACAAAACTAACCCCAACTATATTATCTCAGTTCATTTCAGTTTTGCCTTGATGACTTTTAATCTCTTTCACTGAAACCTAACTTCATTACAAACTGAGGAGTTGAGGGGTTTGAAAGGTGTAAGGGCAGTGACGCTTTAATGAAATATGCTATTGAGATGAATACCTCTGTGAAGTCCATAAAGAAGTGGTTTTCATGAACAATATGACTGTTCCCCACAGAGCCCTGACCTCGACCCCATCCAACACCTCCCAATGAATTGAAATGATCCAGTCTTTATCCACTAACATCAGCGTCCAACTTCGTGATCGCTCTTGTGGATGAATTGGAAGAGAATCTTTGTAGTGAGCCTCTAAGACTTTCACAGAAGCATGAAGGCTATTTTTAGCAGCAGATTTAATGCCCACATTTTGAAAGAAGATATTCAACAATCACAACTGGGTGTTATTTGAGGCTGTCCCAATATTTTTGGCCATATAGTACATCATAACATTTCAGAGAGAAGGTTTATCATCTACCTGTTTTTGTTAATTGCCGACAATCTTTGGAAGCTACAGATTACACGGTGTCCTTTGGTTTGAACACATTTTGTACTTAAATGGAAAGACTAGCGATCACTTTGTGGAAGCTAATGGGGTTCCCTTGAGTTGTTTTAATTCTCATGTAGATCTGTCTTGGAGTTAATTAGTATGCTCTTGCATTGTAAGATTGGCTGAATAAATTAGTGTTTGTTTGTATGTTAACAGACTGAAAACAGCAAGGTTAATTGAATCATTAATTTGGCCGGCAAAAAAAGTCGTGAGAAAATTATTATGAAAATGTAAATTTCCAGTTTGAAGGTTTTATTCTTCTCATTTTGTTATACATTTTGTTTCCTGTTGAAATTGCAGTATGGAGAATCTGCAGGGAGAGCTGGAAAGTTTCCCTGCCCTGCAGGACTTATTGTGAATGTGTTTTCCTCCAGGCAGCCCTCAAGGTCCTTGCTGACATACCTTTAACAGCTTTCACTTGTTAAATAAACTGAATAGCAGACAAGAAAATTAAGAGCCTGTTTGAGGACCAATGAATTTAATTTGCAGCTGTATTCACACACACTCTTCCAAACCCCGGTATTAACGACTTCATGGCTTGAAACTGTGTTACAGTTTTCAGGGATGAATAACGTTTAGCTTTTTATAATGTTATGTATTTAATATTAAAAGAACACAGGTTCTGTTTTATGAATTGTTGACTCTTGATTTGAAGAAAACGAAACGAAAGTTTCCAGTATTTTCACTTTGCACTTGCAGAAAAGATAATGTGCACCTTAAAACTAGATGTTCCTCTATACAACATCTGGATGGAAGTGCCATATCTGCATAAACATGGTAATGAGCAAACAGCACGTTTGTATGTGTTCATGTAACTAAAACAGGGATTGAAGTCACCGCTGTACAGATGTATCATGTCAGTTCATGCAGAGAAATGTGCAATTTGAAGTATATTTGAAAAATGTTGTCGAGTAAAACTGGATTTCCTGGAATTTTGAATGTTTTTATTTCAGGCATGTAAGTCGCATTGTTCAAGAGGTCAGTCAGTCAGTCAGTCCACCGCTTTGGTCTAGACTGAAATATCTATCTATATTTATATATAACACCTAGAGTACTATAAAAATCTGTACAGACATTCACGCTCCCCATAGGATGAATCCAAACAACTTTTTTTCTAGTGCTGCCATGAGGCTGACTATTGGATAACGTTGGATAGATTGACATTAAATTAGATACAAACGTTGATGTTCCCCTCAGCATGAATTATTGTCACTTTGGTGATTCATTAACTTTTCATCTAGTGCCATCATTAGGTAAAAATTGTATTCATACAGATTATGATCAAATACCTGCAAAACTAATGACATTCCCATCAGCCTCAGTGGTACATGTTGAGTGGTAATGAGCAAATATTAGCACAGGACAGCCTCACAGAGCTGCTAGCATAGCTGTAGACTCTTAGTTTTGCCAGTTTAATATTTAATCTGCTAATTTTGTTACTTTATTAGAGAGATCTGACCAATTGACTTAGCAGTTGACTCTTATACTCTACATGAATCAGTATTTTACACATACTGTACATAATTGTTCATTGCCCACCAGTTGATTCTTGTTTACATGCTGCAGGTTACAAACTATGCACAATAGGTATGTGTGATAATTTTTCTGGAACTGGCTTAATTGAGATAAGTGTCTGGATGTAGATCTGATCAGATGCAGTTTAGTATATAAACAAGCCAAAAACATGCCTGTTTGTGTACTCGAGGGATCCTCTCGCTTGCGGTGGACAGAGAAGAGATACCTGGCAGTATGCCTCAGCTCTTGTCTGCCTGATTGTTTTGGGCATATTCTCTTGATTTCTTGGAGCTTCAGTTCTGGGGGAGAAACGACAAAAAGAAACAGAGAACCGATGCAGCTGGTTTTCCACAGAGGTCAATCCCCTAAATCCACTGTCACAATTGTGCACTCCATGTTCACAGATTCTCAGACAAAGCCCTGCACACACAAAAGCCTCCATCTGCTCTGCATCAGAAATTAGTGGACACTAGCCAGAGGGAAAGGATCAAATGCTTGTTGAGCAAGTGTGACATTGGAGTGAAAAGTGTCTGCCATTAATGGAATTTGTGTGTGCCAGACATAAAGATAAAAAAGATTTCTGCAGCATGCTGTAACATGCTCACAACACACAAAAGACCAATTCTTTAAAATGATCAGTAGATATTTCAGCCTACACTGTATCCTGACAGATTTTTGGAGTATTCCTTTGGGGAAAGGTGTCCAATTTCTCAGGGGAATTGCAACGCACAGACTATCAGCGGGTGAATTGCACAATTCTGCAGATAGTGATGCAGAACAATGAGACAGACAACAAAATTACAGGGTTGTGTTGATACTGTCGGATTCAGAGGGGGAATCAGTTATTTCTATGCAAAACAAACTTTGGTAAGCTATAATTGATCTGTCCAAATCCCTGCGTTTGAACAAACTTGCAGTTAGCTTTACGGTGGCATGTTTACCAAAGCCTCAAAATGAACATTCTCCAGCATCCATCCTGAGTGTGGGAGATGGTGTTATAGCCCTGGTTTAGGTTCAATACAGGCTTTTGTCCCCCAACAAGATTGTGTTGTGTATTTATCTGGCATCGGTGTAATTGAAATGCAGCCGAGCCCTCTCGCTCTCTCTCTTGGGATTGCCTCAAATTCTCACAGACTCCCCCATCCTTTCATCCCACTTCGGTTATTTCAGGGCTCGAAGAGTGAAGTTCTTGGAGCTTCCTCAGATTGTCTTGGCAGAGGCTGGTTGGCTACTGTGATTCTGCGACTGTAACCGTCGGCGGTGAGCAGAGGCAAAAGAGTCGTTTTCATATTTCTCCTCATCATTCTTCCTGGTGGGACTGCTAACTACAACACATCATTTGAATATATTGTACTGTATTCTGCATTCCCTTCCCTTGATCATATTTTGTGTGATTTCACAAATTAACAACCACCATATACAGATACTGGAACTGATATTTTTCCTGGAGGAGGAATTACATTTTATGAGTGAGCTGTTATTTTCTTTTCATATGCATTTTTTATTCTCCTTTCACAAGGACTGTACATGCTGACAAAACACCGGCATGCCTCATTAGAGTTCATTGTTGATGTTGTTTTGCTCCTGTGGGTGGCTACAAAGATTGTAATGAGCTGTCCACATCTTACAGTCACTGGCAGCACTGGGGCACCTGTGTGTGGGAGGGTGCTTCACAAAACATTACAATATCCCTCTGATTTAAATGATTGTACATATTTCGTCTTACATCAAAAATACAGTTGTGAAAAAATACAAACCTGATGGGGATGCACTTTTTTAAAAAAATGCTCCAGAATAAAAGATTGAACCATGAAATGTGGGAAAAAAATAAAAGACTCAGACATGTTATACAGTTATACTTGAATCTGCAGTCTATCCATTCATTTCTTATTTAAAGTAACATAGCTTTTATTTTTATCATGTAGCGAGAAGTTGAGAAAACCAGTTGAAAGTGCTGATGTTGGACTTTCACACAGTATCTCATTTATGTCTGTGGACCGTTAAAAACATTTTTTTAAAGACACTTTTAAAACGTTGAATTATTCATATTTTCAGTGATTTAGAGGTACAACATTGAGGTACAAAAACAAGTTGGGATAAAATCCTTTTATATGTAATTATATGATCATAGTTTTATTTCTTACATGTTTCTGCTGTATTTATGTGTAGATATAGAAACAAAATCTTTTTACAGCCTTGAACTGTTCTATAAGTTATATTAATTATTAAGTAATAAGTAATAAGTAATATTTTGCGTGCACCATGCATGTGAGGTAAGGACAGTTTTAAAGATGAAGTAAAGAAAAAATGAGTGCATATAAACCTTCCGTCTCCATAGCCAAAATAGCTCTTTCTCATTAATTTCAATGATTCTTTCTCATCAAAATTCCTCTCCTGATGTCTTCTCTGTATTATTTAAATGCTCGAGTTCACAAATGGTCAGCTTCAACAGGCCATTTTGAATTTATACGCTCACTATTGTATCTGATCAGCAATGTGAAAACATGGTTTGACATTTCCTCACTCACATATTCTCAGCAGAGGATGGGGGTGAGCGATCATCTCCATGCTGCTGCCTCATCTGGTTTGCTCCATTAAGAAGAATATTAAACATGCAGGTGGTGGTGGAACTTGCAGATGTACACCTTCATAGCTGTCAAACATTGATCCACAGCTGAGAGTTTCAGCATTTGTTGTAATTTCACGAATGAGAAGCAATCAGTTATTTCAAAAACCGTGCTGTCTGTCATAGGCCTTTCTTTCTGGTGCTTTATGGATTTTGGCTGTGGCATTTTGATTGTGATATGGTATGTTGACATATTCAGGGTGGTCAGAGTAACATTGCTTTTATAGAAAGCCTGTCTTCCCCATCATGTATCACAGTGTGTGACAGAATGCACTGAATAAAAATTTAAAGTAGAGCAGAGAGGAGAAGAGGGTGTTTCTGTTCTCCAAGTCTGACAGCATGTCATTTGCTGCAGCAACGTGCCATTACCCCGACATGTTTGGCCATCTTTGGGGCAGAGAGTTACACCTTGTAAATGTTGAATGTGAAATTAGAATCCAATCGGCAACCTCTGTCGTAAACATTTTATTCTCCCTTCTCCACCCACTCCACGCTTATTTGATGTATGCTGCGCTACTTGCAGGGCTGCTGTGTGCTCATAAACATGCCTCTTTTTGCCATTGTTCCTGCAGTTCAAGAGAAGGCTGGAAGGTGTGGGCCATAAATCTTTGATCATTCTGCTGAAAAGCCGACCTTGGCTGTCGTCAGTGAGTCACACGTTGCCTCAGTCGCTCTGTCACTCTCGCCCCAAATTGACCTCTTAGTCCGCTTGCTGGTGTGTGTGAGTGAGAAAGTAATGTTTGACACTTGGAGCAAGTGTCCTGACCTCCTTCAAACATGCTCACTATGTCATGACTAATGTTGGCACAATTAGTTGATTAACAGAAAATGAAAACAATGATTTTAAATGCTAATTAGTTTGGTTATTTGTCAGGCAAAAATGCCAAACGGCTTTGCTGGTTTCAGATGGGAGCATTAGTTGCTTTTGTTGGGTTTAATATAATTATAGATGGAATATATTTGGGATTTTGATTGAGACGTCCTCTGTCTCTGTAAAATTGATGAACATTTTCACTCTTTTCTGACATTGTGTAGCCTAAACAATTAAAACTAAACACACAGTATCAACTTTTGTTTCCCCTTTGTTTTAAGGTCCACATTGGTTGACTGGCAGTATTGTATATGTTCTGTATCTACTTGTTTCAAATCTTCATTGACTTAGGACTGCCTAAGACAACACTCATTAACCCTACACTATGCTTTCTCATTCTCTGTGTCCTTCCATCAAATGGAAATAATTCTAGATATAAAATGATGCACAAGACATCATTTTATATTCAGCCTGCCGAATTTGGTATGTTTGAATCTATATAGATATATATCTTTAAATATCTTTGTCTTTGTTATCTTTGTTATGACTCCTCTAACTGTTTTTGTTTTTATTTTTAACTCTTGGTGACAATGTTGTGTTTTAACTGCTTGTAACTACTACTTGTATACTTATTATTTGTATAATAAACAGCACTTCTGCAATTGTGAGAATGCTCTCAGTGAGTTTTCCCAGTATAAATAAAGGTTTCTATCATTCAATCATAAACATCCGTTATTAGTATTTGTTTTCTGCATCTGCTCTGACAAAATGCTCTTCTATCACCCTGCTAACTTGGTTTGAAACTTGTATACTTGTACTTATACTTGAAATGTTTGAGTATTGATCAGACATTTCTGCATCAACACCCACAGGTTCTGACCAAAGAGCTTAATGGAAACCTCTGAGCAACCTCTGGGACAGAAAGAAACAAAGACATTTCTGAACTACAGTGTTGATGTAGCCTCTGACTGAACAGAATAGGCATTATTACTGGGACTGTCTCCACAAAAGAAAATATTAAATGATGGGTTAAATGTGTGTTTCTGTGTCTTGGTCATGGATTTAGCCTAATGATGCCCCTCTTGTCCAAAAGAGGGATTATTCTGAAGAGGGGAACAATGGACTGGACTGAATGGATGAAGGAAGTCACATAAGTCTGATCCAGAAAATCCCACTAGAGAGAAAGGATTCAAACTTTGGAGCTCCTTGGCCTACATGGCAGTAGAAGCAAACATAGATTGACTGTAATCAAACGAATGCTTGTGTTTAACTAACTTCAGCTCTCTTCTGCCTCCTTTGCAGCGGTCCAGTCTCTCAACAGCCTGAACGACCAGATTGCTCAGTTCATGGTGACCAGACCTTGTAGCCTGGCTGACGAGGATGAGGCCTTCATCCCGGGAGAGAGGGACACCTTGAGGAAGTCCATGACCCTGATGAGACACCTGCTCGTGGATGCTCAGGTACGACCTCTAACCTCTCAACAAGGTCGCTCAGTGCATGCTCGTCCTTCTGCTCAAGATCATTTTTAGAAAGAAACAAACAATGTTCAGCCCAGAGGAGACATATTACTGTTATGCAACTTGGATGAATAACTAATTGCTGATGGATAACAGAGTTCCAGATGCACACAGCAGGACAAGTCATTAAGTATTAGAAGAGGAATTTTATTTTTATTTTATTTATTATCTCTATCTACATACAGGTTTTGGCACAAGTTTTTTTTTACAAGGTGCTAAACGGAAGCAAAACTGTCTCAGACTGACAGTTGGGGGAACTTTTTGGTTACTATTTCTATAGCCAGCATTATTTATTAATATGTCATGCATACAACAATGCCCTGCCCACGGCTTACAAGACATCACAAATTCATATAAGCCAGAACCAAACTAGTGTGTATACATTTTATACAATACTAATACAAATAGAAAACTAATTTGAACAACTTTCACAATCAAATCTTCAGACCTTCATCGTCTACTACAAAATTCATAAATCACTGATAGAAACAAACAAACATTTAAATACTGGGTAAATCACAGTAATTATTAGTTGAATAATACTTTTCAAGGCTGTGACCAAGCTTGTAAATTCAAACACGTTTAAAATTACATCCTGGCTACGGTCCTGAATCTATCAACAACTGCAGCTTTTCATTTTATTTATACTGTGCCATTATCGATTATTATATCAGCATACTTTATTATGTACATTCATATTTTCTGTTTCAAACTTTCCAAAGAAGTAAGAAAAAGCCAAGATGTACTGATACGTCTCTTTTTTTCTACTGCATATCAGTGTGACTTCTGTTCAAGGTTGAATCCACAGTGTATTCATCCCTGAACTGGAATGAAACATTTGCCCTCGCCCACCACAGCTCAACCTGTCCAACACTGTTAAAACTTTGGCAACCTCTGTAATAGTACGAAAACTGATGGCTGACCTGAGTAGTGTTAATCCTCAGCATTCAGGATGCTTGTTTTAGTCCACTGATCTTGGCTTTTCTTTAAATTTACTTCCAGACTTTTATGCACTCTTTTAGTCTTAGAGGTAAATGTGTGTTTTAGCTTGTTTTGCTTTAAAAAAAAATATACCAAAGTAATAGAATCTTTTCCTCTTCCTTCGCTGCTTTACATGAGATGATCATTCATTTTTATTATGTTGCTACCATTTGTCCTTTTATTTATATTCCTTCTGCATTTTGATGAATGTCTGATGAATCTTGACAGTGTGATGCATTTGGGTCATCCATTAGCACCATCATGATTGATGCGAAGTCCCCCCGACATTCTCCTCCAGATATTTTCTCTGACACAGTGTCAATGATTAAAGGGAAGGTAATTCAGCGAAAGGCCATTGCTTTCACCTCAGCTCAGTGTATGCAAGCTGGAGTGAAAGATTGTTAGCCCGCAGTCAGTTTTTTTCTGTTAGTCAGGAATATAGCATCGGGAGGTGATGGATGAGTGGGAACCTCAGCTGCGGATGGAGTACCGATTATCTCCCCAAGAAGTTGTTCTTGAAAAAAAAGTTTGCCGGTAGTTCAATGTTAAGTGAAGCGCTCAGACACCAGTCAGCATGACAGATTCCTCTGCCTGTTGGCCTTGCTTGTGTCAGACGTTACACCCCAACCTTTACATGCATTTTTTCCTCCAAGGAGTGTCAAATGTGGGCCTCTGTCAGATGGGGGCTTGTTGCTCTGAACTGTCAGAGGACTAAACAGATCAACAAGGATACCAATATGTGACTGACAGTTGCTATAGCGATACGTTTGTTTAGTCCGAGGCTACAACTCATTCCAAAGCAGAGATCCAAGCTTGGAGTCTCTATTAGGGTTGGTTTCTGATGGCCTGTTCCCTCCTCTACAAACAGTGTTATCTGTGCCAGTAAAACCAAAGAGGAAGAAAGCTCCCATACAGTCAAGATGGCGGCAAAGATAACCAAAATGATTTATTCATCTCGTATTGTGTCTAACTTTAGTGAATCCTAACATATTGGGTACAGAATTAATTGGCAGATGCTCTGGTTCAAGATGAAACCAAGCGTTTCAATGGATGTCAGTTTTTGAGCCACACTTAAGGCCAAAATATGACGTACATCAGACTGAGTAATCCTTGTTTTTAGCAGAGCAGTTGTTGATCACTTGCAGCCAACTAATGGCAAGATAACAGAGCAGTCAATAAAAAAAGGTTTTTCAAGGTTTTTCAAACATTGTGAATCAGCGCAGCCATGAGACGTCCTTAAGCAAACAGTCATGAATGTTTGCAAAAAATATTTATATATATATGTTGTGATGCAGCAATATGTGAGATAGCTGCAGACAGATGCACACTGGGACACACACATGCACAAACAACCAAACACATCTTAAAGACTTGTATACTCTTTTCTTTTAAGTGATACCTCTAGTTACCAGAGCTACCAATCCAATCAGACATTGGTAGGAAATGCTAGGTGCAAAACAAACATCCCAAAAGGGCACAAATTATAAATATGAATATTTATTCCTCTAGTCTTAATCATAGAACTGCAATTGAGTTACTCTTGAAATGACACTTGAAATGTTACTGGCATAAACAGTAAAAATATGTCAACATAACAGTTATAGTATTCGTGGTTGTGATGTGTGGAGATGTTGGATTCCCAGCCTAAATTATTGTCCCAGTCTGAGCTTGTTGGTTTATGTGAGAAAAGAAACATAATTCTGTAACACTGCTCTACAGCCACGAGTGAACTGCTTGTTTTTTCGTAGTTCAACGAGATCAACGGAGTGGCAACTCTTGTCTAGAAATGATCGAGACCTTCCCAATAAGAATTTCATCATCAGTCATTTAGGCAATTGCACCAAAATTACAGATGTTTATGTTCAAGTGACAAATTCCTCAAAGCTCTAAACAAAACATCTTACTGTCCAAAAAATGCTTTTTTAAGCCACAATTGTTCCCTGTTCTCCACCACGTGGTTATTATTGTAACCATGACAACAAAGCTCCCCTGACCTTTACAAAATAGGCTATTTTTTTTTAACCAAAACCATGATCTCATTTTTGTGCCTAAACCTAACCAAACGTTAACTATGGCATTGTCACATCATTAAATTGAGTCTTTCAGCAGTGATGTGTAACTTACAACCTACTTCCAACATCCTGCTGATAGGGACGTCAAATCAGAAATAGCTTCTACGTCATTCTAGAGTGCATCAACAAACAACGTATTTTATTGGTTCATTTGGAGAGCTTTTTTCTGCCATCCTACTAGCTTTAGCTATGTGAGATTGTGGAAAATCTAAGCCTCACACGACACAATATTTAATTGAAAGGATTCAGATTCAATATCAGGATTTGATACTGGATTCAGATTTGATACCTCAACCCTAGTCTGTGCTTAATTCACTTTATCTGAGCTGCAGGATTGAGCTTTCAGGCTCCCTATCATCACTCAGGCTACAATAGATGGACAAAATAATTGTGGCCAGATTATGTATCAGATTTCTTTGTTCTCAGTCTCAGAGGTCAAAGTCAAGTGTCATCTCATACCACATAGAGGAGCTTGGCTCATCCAGATAATTTTGCATTCATGAAGAGTAGTGTTTCCGCTGTCAGATGGAATATGAAATTAGTCCAGCCCTCCTTCTCTTTAACGTCTGCTCTCCCATTTCGCCAGCTATTCTCTGTGCAGTTGAGGCAAAGAAATTTACCAAGACACTAGTATTTAGTGCTGCCAGTGGTGAGACTTTTACTGCTGATCTGAAAGAATAACTAACTCTCCAAGGCTTACTGTCTGTCAAGAAACCTTGATGTTTTGTGTATTATGTTTATCTTTTTTAAACATTTTCAGGCACCAAATGTTACAGTTTGTAGAAGTCAGGGTAAAAACATAATCTGATGAATTCACCATTAAAATTTCAAGTCCATGGCCACTAAAAGGCAGAAAATTAATTTAGAAGGGATTTGAATAGTTTCTCTTTGAATGCTGTCCCAGAATTGATTGCCTCATTTGTCACTTGCACAGATGAATTATTTATGTTCCCGTTGCTGTGCTGGGGTGACTAATCAAATGCATTTCAGTGGGTGTGGAAGCTGTGAATTGATGTAGCGGAACGTTGCACTGCATTAGCTACTTTGGTCGAGGAGTCAACAGGGCTACAATAGCGGCCTGATGATGGGGTGACAGGGGAGATTGCTCACCATAATAGACCTTTTTCACAGCAGCCATTTTGACATGAAATAGTAAGGTGAACACATGTGTTACCGGTGAGACTAATTAAGGTTCAGTTTCATTCAGGTCAAACAGAGTCAGGTTGCTGCTGTTGTGCTTGCTGGCTCAGAACCTCAATTAGTATCATTGGTCACACTTGTTTATCCTACTATTATGTGTCAAGAAGACTGCTGTGAAAATTGTGTATTCTCTCAAAATGCACAGAAATACACTAATCAGCTATAACATTACGACCACTGACAGGTGAAGTGAATAACACTGATTATCTCGTTATCATGGCACCTGTCAGTGGGAGGGAAATATTAAGCAGCAAGGGAACATTTTGTCCTCAAAGTTGATGTGTTAGAAGCATCGCAAAGAAAAATGGGCAGCGTGAAGATTTTAGCGACTGTGACAAGGGCCAAATTGTGATGGCGAATGGGTCAGAGTATCTCCACATCTGCAGCTCTTGTGGGGTGTTCCCGGTCTGCAGTGGTTAGAACCTACCAAAAGTGGTCCAAGGAAGGAAAAGCGGTGAAACAGAGTTCAGTGTCATGGTCGGCTGACCAGGCTTACTGATGTATGTGGGGAGCGAAGGCTGGCCCGTGTGGTCCGATCCAACAGACGAGCTACTGTAGCTCAAATTGCTGAAAAATGTAATGCTTGGTCTGATAGAAAGGTGTCAGATCACACAGTGCATCACATTTTGTTGTGTATGGGGCTGCGTAGCCACAGACCATATTACCATGGTCATAATGTTATGGCCGATCGATGTTAACTGTCTATGTATTTAAAGTTGGAGTCCCTTTCTCACCCTGGGAGAGTGGATCAATTCAGAGCAAATACTCAGCTGTGCAGGTCAGTTACCACAAACAGAACTGCACCTCAGAAACTTGGCCTGTGTAAGTCTGTACAAATAGAAGCACTTTACCTTAGCACTTATGTGAGGTTCAACAGCTTGAGTAGAGAATAGCTGATTCAAGTCAATTCAGTCAATTGTGGACCGTATGTTACCTTAGATCAGAGTTAAGTGAGTAACCAATTATAGTATTAATTTAAAATTTGAGAATGGATCAAGCTACAGACCCTGAAGACTTCTTTGTCCTGTTTTTATCACCTTTTACTGTTCAAATCAAGCAATAACTATCTTCTTAGCCTGGCTAGCAGCATGCCACTAGGGTATATGGTCGATGTCCAACTTGGTCTGTCTGTTACGCACAAGCACAAACAAACCCACTTCACGAGAAATCAATAACCAGTCCATACCTCACCAATGCGTCACTGCACAATGATGCATCACAGTACATTGTATGTGCACAGATGGTACAAAACATAAAAACATAAAAGAGAAACTGAGGTGATGGTTAAGCACTGTAACTGTCCAACTCCAGCATAGAGCAGACCAGGAGAGAAAACTGCAGGGAGAAAGGAAAATTAAACCAAATAACTATCCCTCTGACAAACACTCAATACAGAGTGAGTTATAGAGAAAAAAGAGGCTTCCTGCAGTTAGAAATTAATGCAAGAACAGGGGGCGTTCATAGATAATTGGAATAATCATAATTTTGCATTAAGCATTTGCACATGCGTATTTTATGTTTATCTCACTGACTCTGTCTGCTTGTCTTTTTCTCACTTCTCCAGGCTCTCTAGGGAAAAGTTTTGGAAATATAAAACAGTAGTAATTGGCCTTCTGTCACATATGACATGAGACAAATGTGTCTTTGAAAATTGTGGTCTATTGGGGAAACTTCTTTTGTGGCCATGGGGGATTTTTTTCATTGCAGTACTATGAGTTCCCACTGTGGCGGTGCCATATCAATGCTAACATGCTAAAGTAAGATAGTAAACATGGTAAACAGGGTAAAGCCTCACAGAGCCATTAGCACGACTGTAGTCTTTTTATCATCTTTTACTGGAAACTTTCCATTTCCACAGTTTCAGTCAAGTGAAGACCTACCTTGTTTATTTATATAAACATTTATAATTTATACAGCACACTTCATACTCAGCATTGCAATGTGCATTTTAACTGACAGTTCATCTTTTTTTCCTCTTTGCCGCCTCACAGTCTCAAAGAGGCATAATCTTTACATAGAGTCACTGGGTTCAAAAGAAAGCTTATCAACCCATGAGGAGAAATGAAAAGGAAAAGTTTCATATGAGCCAGAAATCATAGCTGATTGTGGCAGAGCAGTAAGCTGCCAGTTTAGTCATTTCAATTACAAAGTTGGCAGATCTACCTTAATTCATTATTGACCACAGCAGAATTAAAGGAGCAATATGAGCCTGAGCCCAAAGTAAAAATAGATTGAGAGGCTAGATTAATGATCCAGTAGGATCATTTTGGGTTGTCCTGCAGTTGTTAGTGAGAAAATGCATCAGCTCAGATCTGGTACATAGATAACTAATAAACTATTTAACACAGGGAGACAGAGATAGAGAAACAGAGAACGAAATATAGTCAGGGAAAAATAGGACAAAGGTGATCCAGGGAGGCAAAAATGTAGCCCTATCCTGAAATCGATCAATGATTTCAGTTATTTCTAGCCATTTTTAGCTGCAGTGCCTGCAGGAAAGCTAGGTTATCTTTCATGAGATCCTCTTCATGTGCAGCTCTTGTCTTTGTTCTGTAAGTATCTTTGGGTGATGGACACAAAGGAACCGTTATTACCTGAACGTGTCAGAGGAAACCACCAGCTTTCATCTCATGCCTCATTTTGTGTTTTTTTTTCTTATTACCCCATTGTATGGAAATCAGTCCACCTCTAATCCTTTGCATTTATTCCAATGTTACATCTTTGTGCTATAGTGCGAGCTGAAGTGGGCTGGACTTCAAAGAGCTGGGGTTGCTCTTTTTTAACAAGTGCACTTTCAGCCGGTAGTCCTCTCTCACCAGTTTCCACATTTCTACCCACTCAGAAACACCAGGGGAACAGAAAAGATTAATGAGTACACATAAAAATGACCATATTGGAGCTTACTGCAGAGAAGATTTAAAAACACGTCTGTCACAGCTGATGATTAGGCAAACCTGAGTGCAGGGATAAAATGACAGTGTAGTTTTATATTTCCTGATACGGCATGACAGATGGGATTGTTTTTCAAATGTCATGAGACAGACACATTCATTTTTGTGTTGTTCCCAGACCCCATCACATCATTATACACACATGTAAACCTCTCATTCAATCAAACAAATGCTATTTTTGTAAATAGAGGAGGTATCCTTCACTGTGGATATTTTTAAGATGACAATATGGCCTCTGTCAGGTGAAATGATGCATGCCAGATTGTGAGACTTCATCATCCTTCAGCCTCTCCAGAAACCATCTGTTGATGTGGTTCAGGATGTTTAAGTCTGGCGTGTTAGAGGGGCGCATGTTTCTATGGAAACCCCGGGCACTGTCACAAAGCTGATCTGGATCACTACACGCATCTTGCTGCAGATCAAAGGTGTTCACCTCAATTTCAGTGGGAGTTTGGGTGATATGAAAAGGCCCCTCTCCCTGTCAATCTCCTCTTGAGTGACAGACAGTGTTTGTACTCTTTGCAGCCCTTTTGTTGTGGGGTTGTTTGTGTCTGGCTGATGTGGATAAGTGTCTAGGATTGGCTTGCTTGCGCAGGAGACTCAGAGTTGGCACAGAGGCATATACGTGTCCTCTTGTGACTTCGTCTGTCAACCACAGAGAGCTTAAAGTTCCTGGAGAGATTTTCACCGCCCATCTATGGAGCCCACCTTCCAGTTTATTCTGTTTTGAGTCATTTGGAGGAAAGAAGAGCACAAGCTGATCTATTAGTCCATTATTCAGCATTCAGCCTCAGGTGAGCTTCCTTGTGGTGCGGCTGCTGCAGTTGCCTCCACAGGACTGAAACCTGAATAATTCATGAGAAAACATCAGCTTCTGTGTACACAGCAAACATGAGTGGGGACATTAATGTGACGTGGAGTGACACTGGTATGCCTTTTGTTTCCCTTATCTCAACTTTTTCCACATGTCAGCTCAGCCTCCTAAACACAGTCTTTGTCATCCAGCTCGCCTTGTTTACTTTAAAACCTTTTGCACAACCCCTCATCAAAGGTAGAATTTCTGCAGAGGCGAGAACAGTGAGGAATCAAAGATGGGATACTTGTTATCAAAGCCATTGAGTTCCCTGTTGACCTTAGACGAGATTTAAATGCTCCCTGCCTCCACAGCTTGTGGGGTGGTGCAGAAAATATAAATGACTCTCCCTTCTATCTGATTCCCTGCCAGAAGCAATCGCTCTGAGGAGTCGGGCCAGGCGGGCATCTGGCCCAGAGCTGCTTCACGCACCTTTGTCTTTTTTTTTTTTTTACCAACACACACACACTTTGAGGTTTCTTGATTTGATCGCTGCACCTCCAGTCAGCCACTGATAATGTGACTGTTGTGGAGCTCTTTTAGTGCTGTGAAATGCTTGCAAAGGTTTCAAAGTTTGTGGTTGTGATTTAATTACTTCAGTGTTTAAGTCTTTATTCTATGAGGTTTTTCTTTGTCTTTAAAAATATTATTTAAAAAGAAAAACATCTTGATTAATGTAGGAATAACGTGACTCTGTCTCTGGACGTTTTTGCTGATGTTTTAGCGCTGATTAAAAAAACACACAAATAAGTCAACACACAATATCCAGAAATCACATCATATGGATCATGAAGCTTGCTCTCTCTGATAATAAACTGTACACTGTTCATGATCTCTTGCCACACAATTTTGTAATCTGGTCCTGTAATCTGGAGTAATGCAATTTAACAAGAGGCTATCTGGTTGTAATCCCACCATGTAAAATCAGGCTCAGGAGGTGCAGAGTGTTACAGACCATTAGATCTCAGCCTCTTTACCCATCATTACGCCTGTCTCATGGGTCCAGACACAGTGATTTACTGTTCTGCCTCCCTGTGAAGAGTATGCCCCCAGGTGGTCAGTACAATAACAGTTGTCTCTGCCTCAGATTAGGTCAAACTAGGTTTATTTCTGGGAGCAGTGTTGTACACTTTGAGGTCAGTGGTTTCCTTTTGGCCATCGTTTTGTTTCTGTTATCTTCACTCCTACCTCCATTACTTCTATGCAGTAAAATCATTATATAAAAGCATTTCTAAAGCGTTTTCTATCACTTTGATATGTTTCTTGTTGAATGGATTTACTGTAAAGGGATATAATGCAAAGCCATATCGTTCCATTACTGGAATATCAGTTGAAGAGAAATGCAGTTTTTACGGGAGAGGCTGAACGCCAGGATTGTTCAAAAATGTTTTTAATATGTTGGAGTTTTATTTACAGCTATTGGCTCATGATGAACTATATTTACTGTTCCGTCATTTAGCAATTGCATGAAATCTTTTGTGTACAGCAAGAATGGTGACTGGTCTGCTTGAGGTTTGATGTGCTTGTATTTTCTTGTGTGTGTTTCCAGAACTGGTAGTGTTTACTGATCGTGAAGACAACAAACAATCATCTTAATAAGACATTTAGTCTGGGAATTTTATAGCCATGAGTGTCAGTATTGTGAAAGAAGACCGAGTGAGGCAGATTGCTTACAATAAAGTTAGAAAAAGTGGCATTTGATTCTATATAAAAATGTTGATTTGTGTTTGAAACTAGCAAAATAAGACACTGGGATGCAAAATCAGACTAAATTACTTGTTAGGATGCAGATGTTTTGAATTGTAGAGCAAGCTGATGAAAAGTGGGTAATAGTCTCTCTCCAGTGCAAGACAAATAAGCTTCATCTACTGTATATTCTCGTATCAGTTGTTATTAGTCTGTATCACAAAGTCAAATGAGAGCTACTGTAGATAATTAAGTCACTTCAGGTACACAATGAATTCAGTCCTGCTACAGTCAACTGGGACAGCCTGCACATAATTGTATATGAGTCCCTTTGCTTAGAGACCCAACAGTAACACCTTCAAGTATAAACGCAGACTTTAATGCTTAAATCTTTGTGGATTCTCCTTCGCTCTCTCATATTTAGTTCATTTAAAATTGTTTACTTTGAGCTCTGGATCCCTGATACTGTATATATCATGCTTCACTCGACCCTAATCCGCGTGGCTCTCACTCAATTTACCGTATTCACATCATGTATTAACACTCCTCTGCTTCATTTCATCACTTCTTCGGAACAAGAGGGAATGCTAAACACAGAATATATTCAAATGGAAACATTTACTGTGTAAATGCAGGAAATTGGATCAGAAATGTCAAACACAAATGCTCATAATGAAAACCCAATTTCAGTATGTTTCTATAAGCCTATTATTAAAAATGGAAGCAGTTGGTTAGATTGTGTTGTGTACATCTTCTTGTGTAATGAATCATGTTCTTAATGTGCTACTCTGTTCTATCCCAGCCTTGTTAGTATTCATGAGTATGATTACGATTGCTCTCGTCTACCCCTACTCTGAATCCTCTTACGCTCTCCTGCGGTTCTTCATGTATGAATTTATGTGTGGTGCCGGCTGGTTGCAGCGCTTCGCTCTGCCTGGATGCTCCACTTATTGCAAGTTTGGCTGCTTCAGTGAGAACTTGTTTCCAGGGATCTCAGCTGAAAGCCTATCAGCATGCATAATCATGCATCGTCTAATACCGCTGTTGCCAGATTACTGAATCTTAATTTTTTTTAGAATTTTTTACAATTCCCTCGAGAGCAGTTCTGCTCTGTCATGAATCTTTGTGATTTTTTTGGTGAGCAGATGGTATTTTAATGAACTCCACAGAAGATATTTTAATGGGATGCTTGTCCTTTTGCAACCCTGACATAAACTGCCAGGCAGGTGCTTCTGAAAAGAGCTGTAATTGTTATTCTTTGGAGGCAAGGTGATGCTTAATATTTCTATAATGTATTGTAAATCACCCACAGAGTCACATTTGAGGTCTAAATCCATTTAATTTTATCATTTATAGATTAATTAAAATGTCACAAACAACATTAGGATCTACGTTGTGAAAAATATTTCCTTATGTGGCAGCAAACAATGACCCTGGTAGAAAAAAAATGTTTTTCTTTATTTTGAGCTCCCAGGATTCTACTTAATGTGTAAGTCATCACATCAGAAGTATAACATATCTGTTCTTTGATTAATTTGAATATTTTTTCAGCCTGGACATTTACATTTTTCTTACAATATTTCATGTTTACAAAAACCTTCTCACGTTCCTGCAAAATGAGGCTCAGCAGGTTTCCAGTTGGGCTGAAACTCATTAAATTCCTGTTTACCATGCAAGGTAGCATGCTAAAGCTATGTTTAATTTAGAGCATAGGTGTTTTGAAAATGTTCCTCAGGTGGAACAATTTGAGACCAGTTGCTCTAAATGGCTAAAATCCCTCAGAGTTTTAAGATCAAACTGTGCCAAACATTTAAATCCTGGAATGATAACTGTGAAGTCAGTGCATGTGAATAGACTTGAATAGAAGTGAATACACATTTTATAGCACAGATATTTAGTCATTATGTAGTGTAATGTACTTATAATAATATTTGACCTTTATTGAGTAAGTAAGTTGAGGGATCATCGCAGGACTGCAACTAACAATTATTTTTATAATCAGTTTATCTGCAGATTATTTTCTGAAAATAGTGAAAAATGCCGGTAATTGTTCACAGTCCAGGGTGAAACTTTCAAATGTCTTGTTTTGTCTGACCAACAATCCAAAGCCCAGAGATATTCAGTTCATTATATACAACAAAAGAAAGCATCAAATCCTCACATCTGAGAAGCTGAAACCAACAAATGTTTAGTATTATTGTTTAAAAACGATCAATTAGCAAAATAGTTGCTAAAATAGTTGCTCTAAATTTCCCATATATATTTTTAGCTAGTACACTTTGTAGTACACAATTCTTTGGGTGGATCTCGGTCGGTGTACCACTCTCTGAAATATCAGTGTTTATTGGATGTCCTGATATTTGCTCCTCAGGAAAAATCCTAATAACTTTGTTGATACCCTGATTTCTCCTCTAGTGCCACCAGGCGATTGATATTTTATTTTGTCTCATACTTTGCTTCATGACTAAATACCTGCAAAATGAATGACATTCCCATCACCCTCAGCTGCACCTTGTTTTAGTGCTAATTAGCAGCTAACAAGCTCAGATGTTGAACATGATAAAAAAATATGCTTGGTAAACACCAGCATGTTTGCATTGTCATTGTGAGCGTGCTATCATGCTTACATTGCAGAGCTGCTGGCATGGTGTTAGTCTTCTTATCAATAATGTAAGCACGGCTAACATTTTTATGAGGCACTCCGAGCACTTTATTAAGGTTAGAGAAGATCATGTTCTTGGCTAAATATTTGAAAAGTTGACACTAACTGGAAGCATAAAACATGACATGTTAACTTTTTTAAATATTTAACCTAAACCATTATATAACATTACAAACAGCCTGTCACTGACCTAATCTCATTCCAAGTGTTTTAGTCTTAACCTAAACACATATGCCGGATGCTAAACCTCATCACTGTTGCACTTTGTACACCCACCATCTAGGCCGACAACCTCCCCGCAGTCTGCGTGATACAAGAAGGTAACACTTGAACTAGAAAAAAACATTCCCAGGGAACATAATCTAGGCAGCAATAACATTTCTTTCCAAATATATTTGGCAAAACAGCTTAGTGGCACAGTTAGGGAAGATGAATAATGTAAAGTAGAAAACGTTTACAGTGGAGGAGAAAATGGGTAGATCTTTAAATAACAAGGAACAACAACTCAGCAGTTCTATGAACAGGTTTTAAAAATATATAATACGTAACATCTTATGATAAAATATACTTTAATGCATGTTTCATCACATTGTATAGAGTTTATACATTTCACCAGGGTTGGAGAGCATTTTGTATATTTATCCAAAGTGGTGCAATTGCAAACAGAGAGTCTGCCAACTGTGTATTTAAGTGTAAAAGCTCTTCACTGTACTCTCCAGCCTCTCTAACTCATCTGTGGTTTATGTCTAGGTGTGTGATGTCTCCTCAGGGAGTAACAGGGTGACCATTAAGTTTTCAAAGGTTTCTGTAATTAAAGGTGTTTTTTAGGTCTTGAAGAATTGCAATCCAATGTGATTGTTATCCTTGGTAAACAAACTGCCTTTTGATTGTGGCTTTAAGCTACTGTATGGTGATCAACAAATACTCTTTCTTGTTTCACTCCCTCATTACTTCATCTGATTGTGTGTTTGTCTCCTTGACAGAATCTCACATACAAATAGGAAGCCAGCTGACATACAGTATTTACCCAAACACATGCTCATATTGTACAAAGCACTCAATATAAAGCATATTAGATGCACAAGCAAATTACAACTAGAAACTCTTTAACATCAAGGACAATTAACACACAGGGGCATGTCTATAAGGGAACTGCTTGGGTACACACTCTGAAGCATAGTTCATCTATTCAGCATGACTGTAAAATGATACTATGTTAATTCGTTTGCTACATTTTTAAGAGACAGAAAGAAACACACATTGTTTGGCTTTCCATGGATCTTAGTATTAATGCCCTGTTATAATCCCTTACAAGAGCCCAACTCCCTGAGCCAGACAAGTTTTGGATTCAGACAAACTAATTTAGCATGCAGATTAATGCAATTCCCAGCTCCTGCAGGAGTCAGCTTATTAAACAAATTTAAATCACATACATTTACAATTAGAATAAGTTGGAGCCATTAAATAAAAGACACAATACAAAAGTATCTCATCAGCACAGTTTGTCTCTCTAAACACATTTGCATAAGTGCTTTGCCCTTTTGCACTAAAGCATATGTAAAGTAGTCGTACCCTCTAACTATAGTCACAGTCTGAAACAGGTTTTCAGTCCTGAAAATGATCCTCCTTTTCCTTCAATTATATTCACGAATGAGTCAGCCATATTGCTCTAATTAAAATAATCAAAGTCCTACCGTCAGGTTGGCACTTCTTCGGCACTGTTGTGGCTTGCGTTTAATTGCTTTTGCATTTTAATGTTTGCGCTATCTGTGTGTGTGCATTATGCGAGTACAGGTGTGTGTGTGGTGCATATATGTGCATGAAAGGCTTTCCATGCAGAACAGTATGCTAAGCCCGGAATACTGAGAGAGTTTGTGCCGGTCTGTGTTCCTTTTACTGACTCTCTACTGCACGCTTGAATGTCTTTCAATTTAGTCCTCCTGATAACTCGGCTCTCTCTCGCAGAGATAAATGTTGAAATATAATAAACGACTTCGCAACTTCACATGTTTTTGGCTCCAACCTTGTCTCTCTCATACTGTGTCGGTGCCCTTTCATTTCTCTGCCTTATTTATCTTCCTTCCCGCTTCCCTTGTTTCTCATTTTTCAGCATGTTCCTACAAGTTTCATATCTTGTAGTATTAGCTTGAGCAAATAAAGAAAGTAATTCCTAGTACACTTGTGGGTCTTGGGAACAATTTAAAATTATCTTGGTCCCACTGGACAGTTATTGTATCTTTAACAATGAAAGCTCTATTATGTTATAAATATTGTGTTTTTAAATATATTTTTATTCATTTTTTTGTGATTCTTCTTTTATGCAAAAATGTATAGCCAAGAGACATTACTGAGACAGTAATTGGACAAGTGCAACTGCTTGCAATATACATTTTTGGTAAGAAGTGGACTGAGGGTCACTTGAACGTGAAGAAATTGGAAAACGTGTACGGTGTATTGGCGTGCATACAAAGTAGCTGCATGAGGACAGCGATAAAGTGGTGATGGAGTGATTATTGTCTGTTACTATTCATTGGAACTGTCCTCTAGAGTGGGAACATGTGATAGTAAGATGAGTCTCTTAATCAATAGGCTCTGCAGATGTGCCTTTACACACACTGACAAGGGGATAAGCTCCTTATCAATACACTGTACCGAAACAGCTCTCTGTCAGATATGGATTAATCTGTCCTCAGTACTGCACAGCTTTTTCCCCCCGTTAAACCTGTCAGTTATTTTCCTGCAGTGCTACAGTGTACCTGGGAGTGGTCTTCTTTGGTGCAGAAAATTCCTGTATGGTCTCAGCTAAAATGTAGTGTTTTCACTGCAGACTGCGTATTGCATCTGTTACTGTGTGCTGTTCGCCGGCTTCGGTCACTTAGAGGAGTAGTTTGACTTTTGGGTAAATACACTTTCTTGACAAGGATTTGATGGGAAGACCAGTACCACTTTCATGTCAGTACAGTTACCATGAACAAACAAGATATAATGTGTTTATTTGTGATCTTTAGAGATAGTGAGCCAGGCTAGCTGTTTCCCCAAGTTTCTAATCTTTGTGCAAAGCAAAGCTAACAGGCTGCAGGCTGCAGTTTTTACTGTACAGACATGAGAGTGGCATCAATCTTCTCATTTAACTCTCAGCAAGAAAGCAGATAAGTGTATTTCCCAAGATGTCAGACTATTCCTTTAAATGATCTTCCTTTCTTCCATTAATATGAGATGAGTTCTTTAGTCTGGAAAACAAGCTTCTCCCAAACTCTTCTGTTATTCACAGAATAAGCCAGACAGCGGCCCTGTTCTTTCATCTCTTCATCTGAGGCTTGCCCAGTTGTCTTGGGAGGTGTACTCTAACCTGCTCTCAACAGCCTGCCATGATTAGCCAATAAATAACTAAACGTATATCATAAATCAACAGGGAGAGCTCTGTCAGGGTGATTTCCACTGCAGTTGCCCTCTGAAAATCACTCTGCTGCTCTGAGAAAAGAAAGAGAGAAAGATGGATGGAGGAAGGGTTGGCGATGAATGAGGTTCTCCGAGTGTTGTATAAAATGTTTTACCTTGAGAGAGGGTTCCTCTTGAAGCATTACCTTCAGACAGCTCCTTTACTCTACTGAACAGCTGGTCAATAGTTATAACCTGTAGTTTTTTTTTTTTTTTTTTCTAGTATCAGGACTGTGATAAAGCTGCCACTAGCTACTCCCACAATTCCATGTTACTTGGATTCAAATGACACTTTAATTATGTTGATGATTATAACACTGTCAGCTATCTTTCTCATCTCCCCCGCGAGCTATAGGCACATCTCCTATTCTCTCAACATCACAGTGTAATTGTGCCTCCTGCAGAAGAGAGCCAAGAACGATGACAGGGGCGAGGAACTCAATTAGACAGCAGCAAAGTAGCTGAGTGTGTAACGCTGCGTGCAAAACATGCACCTTTTGTATCGACGCCGACTCTGTTTGTGATCTCACCATGATCCTCATGTCATTAGAGATGACTGCAGCATTCAGCTCTGCTTGCCTGCATGTTCAAGTCTTAAAACAAAAGTATAACTTGAGCAGAGTGGGATCGAGCAGACTGGCAATGGGGGACTACTGGGAGAAGAAGCAATGGCAGAAAACAGCCAGCAGGGAGCAGAAGTGAGATAGAGGGGAAATGAGGCAAGAAGCAAAATGGGTCTCGGTGGACAGATGAAGGCGTGTGCAACCGTGGAGGAATTTCATTTTTTGCAGTTTTATTCTCCATCATCAGACGTATATTTCCCATCCCGCAGGACTGGAAGTTCATTATAGCCCAACCCGCTTCCCCCCTCCCGCAACCCTGCATCATCTCTGCCTTCAGTTCCCCCAGAGTCCTGCAGACAAGCCTTTATCTTGATACTCATCAGGGCCTCTGGCACCGCATTTCATCCGCAACCCTGTCGACCGTTATCTCCAAGTGGAGAGGCTGTCGAACTGTTTATTATTACCAGACTATCAGAGATGGGAGAAGGACATGGCTGCAAGGTGTTGGAGTGAAACTTGGGGAGGCCTTTGGGTGACAGACATGCTGAGTTTGACAACAGATAATGGGTGCTTCTCTCTAGGTCTTATCTCAGCCTTCTGGGATGGGAGAGTTCAGACCAGAGTTCAAGCGGCAGAGGAGGAGTAAAGCTGCTGCCTTCTACTGTTCAGCAACCTGTTGATTGCACCCTGCTGAAGGTTTCAGTGAGCATTCGGTGATTACAGCTGACTGGACTGTAGACAGGTGCATTTCATAGCTCGGCCTTAAAAGGACTCGTTATCCTCCTAACTCCTTATGAAGTATCTTGTTTCAGATGTTATGACTGTTATGAGTGACACCTTTCAGACTTACATGCAATCATGTGATCTGTTCCTATCCACAGCATGGACAAATAAAGCTCTTAACTGAATAACAAACTAACTAGAAGGCTAGTGACGGGAGAGAGAGAGAGAGAGTTAGAGAGAGATAGAAAAGGACAGAGAAGGAGAGAGAGAACACGTAGACAAACAGAAAGAGTTGAGTTTCCGCTCCCTGTCATTCATGGTTTACTCCATCAATGACCCTCTGTCCCTGTGTGTCACCACTTGGGGCAAAAGGCTTTCTCTCCTCATCACTAGCACAGACATAAATACCCAGTTTTTTCTCCTCCAGCTGTGACATTTGCATTTTATAAATCTGCATTCTGTGCAAACATTCAAAGTGAACTATATGTGACAGAAACTCAAAAGCTTTCTGTAGTCTTTTTTTTCTGTTTGCCACCAACCACATCAGCACATGTACAATTGTGTCACTGCTGCTTTATTGCTGTGGGAAAGCAGTGCTATTCAATCCAACTAACAAAAGACAATTTTGTCTGAAGCTTCTTGTTTGTCATGGTTGTTGGCAAAAGAAAGCAAGAGGTAGTGTAGTGGCACAGAAAACACTTGTTTTAATTTGTAACTTTGATAACTCAAACTCTTCCTGTCATTTTTTTCATGCAGCACTTTTCTGCATTTTTTTTTTACTGTTTCACACAGTGTACTGATGGTGAACAGACAAAAGTAAAATCTAAATGTGGTGCAAATTAACCTGCCTATAAGTAAAGATTTCAAACTGTTGTACTCTTTGATGTTGGCAGACAGTTTGCTGTGTACCCAGACAGCCTTCCAGAATAAAATGTCCTGAAACCTGCTGTTTTGTTTCAGTACCCAGCAGACTGAACATTTTGACACACAGAGATTTAGAAATTCATAACTGGTGTCTGTGAAGGTTTATATTCAGAGCAGCTCTACTGTATATGGAAGCTGGGACATCTATCTGGAATATATAAACAACCATAATGTTAGCAGTGTGCTGCAATAAAGCCCTCCAGAGATGACTCTGTCTGTTGAAGGGGCCTCATGGAGGAATTTTTGTCATTCTCAGTGCCGATTAAGCGAAGAGGCCTGTTATTATTTGACCATGGAATGAACCCCAAATATTTCAATTTCAGCTTCATTATCAGCCTTAATCATAAACGCTGACGTTTCATTTGGAAATCAAATTAAAAGTAGGCTATTTATTGCACAAGAGCAATTACAGATTAAAAAGTTTTTAAAATATCTTTTTTTGAAATCCAAAGCTTCATGACCCACCATTTGCTTACACATATTAACTTTTTAAGGTGGTTTTGAAAAAATTTGAAAAATTTGTTCAGCTGCCTCCAAGTGGCAAAAAAACTAAAGAAATCATGCAGGTTGATACGTCTATATGAGCAGTATAAAATGTTTAGAATGTTTGATGATGTATGATATTGTTTCACTATATCTTGTAATTTCACCCTAATAAAGGATACATAGTAACACTTTAACCCAGCCAATTTATGTAATAAATTATACCAAATTACAATGTAATTCTAAGTAGATATAAGGACATTTCAAGTGTTTATTAATGTACAGTCAACAATTATAACTTCTCCTATGAAGACATATTTTATATTATCAACAGTGTTTTCCCATGTTGGTGTTCATTATCTGTTTAAATAGTAAATGGACTTGTACTTTCTAGTCTTCAGACCACTCAAAGTGCTTTTACACTACGTGCCACATTCGCCCTTTCACACACATTCACTCGGTGATGGCAAATGGAATCTAACTCATTTGACATGTGGCGGGAGGAGCTGGGAATCAAACCAACAACCTTCCGATTAGTGGACAACCTGCTCTGCCTCTGAGCCACAGCCGTTTATACACCAGTCTCCACTGGCTGAGCTATAGTTGTTGACAAATATATTAATGAACACTTATATCTTCTTACAATGACATTATAGTGTGTTATAAGCCATTCATTCAATGTTTAAAGTGTTACCCCTTCAACTAAAGAGTTGATGTGGACGAGGGCACATTTTTTGGCCTCCATTCTTTTATCTTGGAATAAATATTGGATTAATGATGGAGTACTGTTATGGCATTGTGCTACAGAGAACCTCAGCTTGAGATGTGACTTTGCATTTATACCCTGCAGTATGTGCTCACTCATGAGAGTTTCCCTTCAGTCCAGCTGCAACCATGTCTTCATGTAATGCAACTCTTTTTCACTCCTGTATCACTCCTGATGAGGTGTCCTCCTCTAAACTTGCAGTGTGTTCCACCAGGCAGCTACATGGGAAGAGCCCTGGACCAACACATAACTGAGGTCTAAAAGTCAGGTTTTCTCTTGCCCTATGCTGGATCTTCCTCTCAGATACCCACCCAGCTCCTCCTATTCGCATATAACTATCTTATACACACCCTGACATGCAGTGTAGCTTTCTTTTTCTCATAGTTTTCGATAGACATTAGTAACTTTAGTAGAGTGGAGTGGATATTTTCCCCAGGCCCCTGATAAGACTTGTATAAATAGTTGAGCAGGGCATTATATCACTTTGCTATTGGGAAAAAAATGGAAAGCATTCCAGTGTGCGGAGGATTAGTCGATATTCAATTAACCCAGGCAGACAGTCATGGTGACTGTTTATCAATACCTCTTTTTAACTGCGCACCGTCGGCACACTTAATTAAACTTCCCATTAATAGCATCAAACAAGTGAGCAAACTGAAAACACAAACACTCGGTAAAGTTTGGAAAAGTGAACCAAATCCATAGAAGCACCGATGGGAGAACTGGTTATTTAAGGGAGTCAACCAAGTTCCTGCACTGGTCTAAGGTCTCCGCCTTGGCCATGCTGTACATGCTTTCAGTCCACTTGTGGAGACAGAGGAGGACTTTGTGTGTTTTGGACACACACACAATTATGCATCACATAGTATTTGTCTGGTTATTGATGTGTATCTGGGACACATCCTGACCCTTGACCCTTAAAATCATTCATTTCCTCGCATTCCACAGTTGAGCGTATGAAAGCCCTGTCTCACATAGCTCAAAGCAGACTGTGGTTGTGGTTTCTTATAAAGGACGCCGTCATGTTGTTTAAGAAAACCAGTTGCTTTGGAATAACGGGACCCTTCTGTATAAAGCAAGAAGTGGAGACGACCCTCATCGCTGCCCTGTGCTACAGGCGGTGCTACATTTGTCCTTTACTCATCAGCAACAAATCAGGGCCAGCACACTAATCGGGGACAGGGATGTGGCTGTCTAGACAGTGATAATGATCTGCTAACATGTGATCAAACATGCCAGTACTGGTAAAGAAGTCTTCTCTAGGAACTATATTAATTTTGCTGTTTGGGTTTCATCTGCTGTGAGTTGAACAGCGGAGATGTTGATAGATGTTACAGATTATATGATAAGAGGAGGCTGGAGACAGAAAAAAGACAGATGGAGAAAGCAGGAGAAAGAAACAGAGGCATGCAACAAGATAAGCACTGTTATAATACTGTATGTCGAAGTTGTGCATGATAGGATGAAATCTACAGCTACAACTAATGATTGTTAGCCTTGCTAACAGTGTGCCTCTAGGGTCTCGGGATGGCAGTTGGTCTGAAATGTCTAACAACTATTGGATGGATTGCCATTCAGTGTGGTGCAGACATTTGTGGTCTGCTACAGACTTTGTTAATTCCCTGATCTTCCATGTAGTGCCACCAGCAGGCTGACATTTTTCTGGCTTTTAGTGAAATACATCGACAATCACTGGATGGATTGACAATAAATGTGGTGCAGACATCCATGTTGCCCAGAGGATGAATCCTAAGAACTTTGATGATCTCCTGACTTTTCATCAAGTGCCAACATTGTACCAGAATTTCTTTCGTCAAATACTTTGGTTCCTGACCCACAAAACAAATCCCCCTCAGCTTCAAGCAGGGATACTTAACTCACTTTGCCCGGGGGCACTTTTGCCGGCCAGTTAATAAACAATTGTTTAATATTTATCAGATAAAATGAATAAACTTTAGGTTTGTTAATGTGGTAGAATAGTATGATTTCATAGTTGTAATCTCACTGCACAGATTGATAATATGCAACTTCCAAAGAAATAGCCAAAGGACATTATTGAACATTAACTAATAGTGTAATAATTTTATTGTGAATTCGAAGATGGTTGGAGTGCCACCCAGTACCCTATCACAAGTTGTGTTATGTGTATATTAGCAAATTTAAAATAAATATGAACATGGTAAACATTATACGGTACCTGCTTAACAAGTTAGCATTGTCATTGTGAGCATGTTAGCAAGCTGACAATATTTTATGTTTTGACAATCGTTTTGTCTCTAAAATATCAGCAAAAGGTAAAAAATTGCCCTCACAATTTTCTACAAGGTGACAGCCGTTCAAAACCCAAAGATATTTAATTTTCAATACTATTATCTCTGACAGTTGAGATCACAAGATCATTCTTTACCTTAGAAAATAGGCCAAAGTTGTAATATTCACCAAGGCCACACTAATGGGCTGAAAGTCATGATCTGATCTGTAACACCGTTACCATACGGACTTCCTCATAGAGCAGCAGAGACACAACCAACAAGTTGTGTCTCTCATTCTCTCATCAGTCTCGCACACTTGCAGTCCCATCTTTGTTTGTCTCTCTCTGCCATTGTATGAATACCAATGAGCATTGAGCCGTTATCACCAGAGCCTTGAATGACAGCATCTGAGTGATGTATCACTCATCTGCCTCAGTTTCTTGCCAGATACAGGATGTGTTTTCTTACTTGGGAAATGAAATGTCAAATGCAGATTCAAAGTTGTCATGGCTCAGCAATATCCGGGACTGTTTTAAGTTAAGATGAACGGTCTATCCCCCCCATCTCTAACCTTTTGTGTATGTGATGGAATTTTACAACTGTATACAGATAAGAACTGATGGCCATGGTGTTTGTTTGCTGGGCCCATGGATAAACTGAAATATAATCCTTCCAACTGTTTTTGATCAAAGAGGTAAAGCTCCGCTATGTTCTCGCCACAGCTCGATTGTAATTCTCCAGGCCTCTCCTCTTTGTGTTTAGCCCATTAGAGGGCTGTGCCTCTGTCCTCTGCTAAGTTTGCTCTCAGAGTTGAAATGTTTTCCCCTTGGGCGCCTTGAGCCAGCCCCCTTCCCCTTCCACCAATGTGGGGGTGAGCTTTCCCAGGACAAAGAAATGAATATATAATGGAATGAAAAAAGAGGGGGTGGGAGAGACAAAGAGACAGCGGGTGTGTGAGTGAGAGGGAGGAAGGGAATGTGGGAGCAGGAGGGAAAAGATATAGAGGGCTTGACAAGTGCTTGTCAAAGGGTTCAACACTGCTGCCAAGCTCTGAGTGCAGGGACACGGAGAGAGGAAGGAGTAAATAGAAACAATCTGTCTACTTTTCCCCTATTATAGACCCGATTGCTAACTCATTACAGACTCCATAGGGTGTGGGATACACAACACACTCTGTAGTTAGAGAGTTGCTGGAGAGCAGCTCAGTCCAACTGCGTCCCCCCTCCATCTCCCCTGGTCCTCCAGCACATGGTACAATCCATTTAAAAGGCTGCATGTCATCTCAGTGTGTGCTGGGTCCTCTCTGAGAGCAGCTGCTCACAGCACATTCTCCTCGGCGGGAGCACTCACTTTCCCCTCCGCCTGCTGAGCTGCATCTCTTTTTCTCCTCTGTCTTTTTTTCTCTCTCTCTCTCTCTCTCTCTGTCTCTGTGCTCTCTTTGCGTTCTCTCTTCTTCCCTCTCTCTTTCTCCCGCGCTCACTCTCGTTCTCCTTTGCCCTGCACTGACTCACACACACACACACACACACACACACACACACACACACACACACACATGCTTTCTCTGACTGTGTAGTGCTTGGCCACACAGACATTATTCTTTATGCAGTAACAGGTAGACATCATCTCTGTGCTGCTCAGAGGAGAGCAGAACAGGGACCGGCGTTTTGGCTTCTTTCTTTTTTTTTTATATGTGCGAAGTAAACTGAGAGAAGAAGCACAGGTGGAAGAGGAGGATAAGAAGAAGAAGAGGAAGGGGTCTTAGCTTCACCCCCTCTAATGCTCCACTTGACATCATGCTGCTCTGTGTGGATTTGGTCCTCAGGGGAAAATCCTTAAAATGATGGAAGACAACAAACAGCTGGCACAGAGGATTGATGGGGCCATCAAGTCCGCCAGTCAGGAAGTGACCAACCTCCGCTCCGAGCTCTCTGCCACCAGCCGCAGACTGGCAGAGCTGGGTGCCAGCAGCCCCCCTGCCTTGGAGAACCACCACCAGCACAACCACCATGATGACAGCCTCCACTACCGGGGTGAGTGTCACAGCATGTGCATGTATGTGAAAGTGTGTGTGAGGATGTGTGTGCACTCACGCCTAATCCCCTGCCTCTCCGTGTGTGAGAGTGAGAACATGAACATGTGTGAGTGTTTTGAAATCAACAGTGGGAAGTATTCAGGGAATGTGCAGCGGGTTGACTAATATCATTCCACTATTCTTCCACTGACTTATTTTTCCCCAAAATCCACACCAGAGTGACAGTGGAAAGATTTAAAAGCAGACTGAAAAGAAAGAGAACAAGAGGCAGACTAAGTGTTGTTATTGGACGGGAGGGGTTGGGGTTAGAGAGCGTGGGCCAGAGCCGGTCCTGGGTTGAGTTTCCCAGGCAGCAGCTGGGCTCCTCTGGGGCTGCGTTCCCTCCAGCTCTGGCTCCTTCTCTGGTCTCTTCCCAGGTCTGGCAAGGAGTCTCAAACCAAGCTTTGGGCCCAGGAACTGTATGCCAACATCTTAGACTGGGACTGGCGACACCATGGCACCATCGCTTAGCTGGGAAAGAGATGTGATGAATGAGGAATGAGCTTTAAACTGAAGTTTTCATGGGACTGCTCATTCTGCTCATTCAAATGTTGAAGTTTTGGCTTCATGTCCTGAAATCACATGCTTTCTAATATCACTTACGTAAACACTATGAATGATAGACACAGTTTTATAGTTGTTGTCTACTCTTGTTCACAATTGTTATCTTTATAGCTATTTTCTGTTTGCTTCAGCTTGTGTAAAACGACGGCCTGTGTCTAATTAAACCTTCTTACTACTTTTATACAGCTGACATCTTGGATTCATTAATGATGAGTTTTATTTTGTAATGTTTGGAACAACAGTGTAAGCCGGAAAGTCCCCGTGATCTTGTTTGCGTGTTGCCCTGATGTGTGAACTGAACAACAAATACCACATGACTAAATCACTGTACTGAGCAACTAATTAGCCATGAAAATCTTAAAGCTTACAGCAGAATATAGGATAACGTAACAGATTCATCTTTTCAGCCTGGACGTATAGAAAGTTTGGCTTGCTGATATAGTGAAAAGGCCTCTGAAAAAGTCCCTGGCCTCAGGGTGTGTGCATGTTCTGCATTTGACTTGGATATGTTTAGAAGCTTGGAGGTTATTGAGATCATACACTAGCAAGCAGCTTGCTGTCAGTGTCCATTAAATGTAGTTCAGCAGCAGGTGATTCCTCATTTCCACTGCTGGTCCTAAAGGCTGATCTATGTAAAATGGGGTTTTAGAGTGCTGATTGTTTTAACTACGCCTTTGGCATGTGAATCACGGCTATCAGGGCTTATCCCGTGTTCCCTCGGCGCCTTAGTTGTGCACGTTCTCCGGAATTAATGCAATGCACTCTCAAGATGCAATTAAAGGGTCACTCTGCCAGTTTCACACATGGTCTTGTGAGAAAATAGCACTGATGTTATAATGATGTCAAGTTACGTTATGGGAAATAAAGGATAGGAGTTTGATCCATACATACGTTTGCTGCTCTGGTTTTGGCCATTCATTTTTAAAATGTGTCTTGCAAGTCCCCCAATTTTATGGAAGTGAAATTGCTGCTTTAAGCACGTCAACAGTGGGGACAGTTAACCAGTATGTGACATAAGGTGGGCAGCACACAGTGGACTAAATCACAACAATGATGGCTGAAAGTTATGAGAGAGAAATAGAAACTGTCACTGCGGATCCTTTTTTTCCTCTGCTCTCATTAACATTAAGATCTCAAGGAAGACCAGGGTTGATTTAGCCCTCATCTGCTGTGTAGTGGATATACTTTTTAATACACAAAAAGCAGGCAGGAAGGGAAGCTTGCATCACAGTTTACACTAGTGTGCTGTTGAAGTGAGTATGTCCCAATATGAAGCTACCCAACTGGGTATCTTTTCTTGGCCTGTGAGACTGGTGAAGGAACTGCAGTATCTGAATCGGATGTGTCAGTTTGTCCACCCTTAGAGTGCATTCAGAGCAAAAACAGCCTCGTTTTTCAAAAATGAAAAATTTGTTGGGTGTATGTTTTTTAAGGTACCAGTGAGACAATAAAATACAAAGTAGGAAGTATTATTTGAGTAACAGATGAATGTGTTTGAAGCATAGACCGTATAAATAAAAATGGACATAGTCTCCACAAAGTCATACATAGGTTTCTGAAGAACTGTTGTGAAGCTCAGTGTGGTTGGCTCTGGCCATCGCCATCTTGGTAACCCTGACTTTGCTGGCTCCTTGCTAATCCAACAATGAGCAGAGACGTGGAGCGTGGGAGTAATGTAATTAACGAAAGAAACAGGTGTTTCATGCAAAGATTCCTGTACAGTTGTAATGAATGCGGAAATTAGCTATATATATATATATTTTTTTTTTTTTTTTGTACCAGGCTGTAAACATGGGATGTTGCCACTTGGATTGAAAACTGATGAGATAGCCAAACTACAATGGTATATGATATTGTGAGAAGGGATTTTACAACTCAAGAAAGTTATCCCCATGGTTGGAGGATCCTGTGTCAATGGTGTGGCCCCCTAAAATGGGGGGTAACATTGTTTTACACGACAGGTCTAAAAACGGCCTTAGCCTCTTTATTGCTGGAATAACTCACGCTACAGTGAGTTATCTGTTGTGTCCATCCTGCTTGCTCTGCTTCGTTCCAGTAGTGTGAACAGGCAGCCTGACATTCCCACATTCCTGAATGTCAGAGCAGTGATGTCATACTTCCTGTTCCCAGAGGCCAGTCTAGCAGTCAGGTGACTGACCAAACCAAACACAGCCACACAGTCCTCCACCACCATTCTTTTTTTCAAGCTGACAAACTAACACAGCAGAGCCCTCACCTTGCCCGCATAAAGAGGGATGAGCCTGAGAACCGCTTAGCTTAAGGATGTTTTTTTAAAGATTTTAAGTTTAAGATGATTCGTCTGAGAGATCTCTCGGGTTAGGCAGTTTGGTGTGTGATGAGCCAGCGTCAGCGTCCAGTGGCTTAGGGAGATTAAATGTTCTTTAGGTGTGTATCCCTCACAAGGCCGGGCTGTTTGTTAGTCCATTTGTTGGCTCTGCCCTGTGCAGGATCAAAGCAGCAGAACGAGGTTTTTGAATATGCATGAACTGACTTCCTGTTAATATATTGCACTGTGCCAAAATGTCAGAATTTTTGCTGTTTCCCTGTAGAGCTTCAATAACATCTCTGACAGATGTCCAATAACGCCATAAACACAGCACTTCAGCCTGCTGTTCGTGTTGGCCTTGGAGTCTGTCCTTCTTACCGAACTAATCGCGAGATTAAATCACCGGAAAACTTACAGTCTCTACATCCTGCATCAGGATTCCTTTTGTACATTTTGTGTAATTTTTCTAAGCATATCTCTGTTTACAAGAGATAATGTCTTATCTTCAAGTCAATGGAAAGGATCTTTGGCTGACTGTTACAAACAACCTGCCTCCTTTTATTCAAGCCACTGACAGTAATGTATTCATTGCCAGGGTGATGACACCCCCTTATTATTGGCCCTTCCTCTTAATCCATCACATTGATGTCAAGACCTTGTTTAACATTCCTAAACAACGCTGATGTTTCAGCACTAATCGACTGCATTGCTGCCATATCTAATGTCCATCTGACTTGTGAAGGGAAAACATTGAGCTATGTATCCAGCTTGCACTCAATTTGTCTCAGGGAACAGAGGCTGTATGAAAATATTTTGTCCTCTAAAATCAATGTGAGGTAACCTTATGGGATACATTACATTATTTATACTCTTGGTAGATCAGTGCCCGGCAGTCGTTCAGTGAGAAAGTGCTCATCATGGACTCATGGGAGTCTGCCAATACTGATCCATAAACCTTTCTAAAACACAACTATAAGGCAGCTGTTGGTGACTCATACAGTATGAGGAGTAAAAGGTGACACAGGGAACAATGTGCTGAACACAAAGGGAGAAAGCAGTAATGTATGCATGAATTCACAGATTTTCACTTGATCCACAGCATCACGGTTGGTGACAGTCAAGGTAAAATAAGGGGCTCAAGGTTAGAACTGTGGCTTTATAAAGTGAGAGGAGTTATTTTGTCATTAGACATTCAGGATTATGAAAGTAAGAGTTATATCTGGCGTAGACCATGTTTGGTTCAGTTGGACCACTTCCAGGACTTGGATGGGTATTAAATTCTCCAGGCTGAACAACAGATGAGTAACTGTGTTTTAAAATGTCTGGTTCATTCATAGAAAGCTAAAGGTGCAAGACATAAAACCTAGTTAACAGGTCAACTACAACTCCCAACGAGAATTTTGTGAGAAAATTCTGTTATTAGTGGTGTCAGAAGAGCGAGTGGAAGCTAATGGTTATGCTTTGTAGAAACAAGAACTACTTTATTCATCCCCTTGGGGAAATTGAATCATTCACTTATGGATTAGGGGTCAATTTTAGATTAATTTGTTTCCCAATTGCACTGACAAAATGAACTAATGGCTAAACTAAATGTCTTCTTCCCCATAGTGACAGTAGCAGAGACTCAGTTTGATTCTGGTTTTCACAACCACCCACCATACCGCAGAAAAAAAATCATGATTTCTGATAAACAAATTTAAACAATTAACACTGACGACCATTATGGTATTGTCAGATTGTTTAGAAGACTCATATTAAAAGCTTGTTATTAATGCTCAAGACTGAGGGCACCTTGGATTTTTCTTATTTTTAATGGTCCTTCACTCCAAAAGAGCATTGCTTAGTGAATGTAACAAAAAACTTTACCTTTTGTTGACAAAATGAAGAAGTAAACATTGAAAATAGATTTGTGCAAAATGTTTCCAGAACCAGCAGCTCCAACTTTTCAACCCCATAATAGGTGCTTTTGAGACATGGCAGTTGCCTATAATGTATTCATGGATAGAGGAAGATAACACAGCTGAAATATTTAAAGACATGCTCCAAACTGTAAAGCGTGCTGTAAAACACTGTTGATTAAGTATTCTTCTATAAGACCCAGTGATTATCTTTTCTCAGAGGGGAAGCTGCACTGGCTCTAATGCTCTCTGCTGCAGAGTAATTGTGGGGAAGAATCCTCTCCCCATCTGGCCTGAGTTTGTCAGAGGCCCCGGGTCTCTCATTACTTCATCGTGCACATGGGCTGGGAACAGAGCGCCAAACTACAGGGGCAAAATCCCACCCACTCCAGTTCTTTCTCTTTCTCTCTCTCTCTGTAACGCTCTCCAGGGACCACCCGCCTTCCTGTTCGCTGTCCACATGCAGAGAAAGTATGCAATGCGCTCTAACCTTCCCCCTGTATCCATCACCACTCGAATACCCCCCCTCCCACCCTCATATTCCCTGCCTGGCCTCCCTCTGCCACGCCCTGTCTGTGGTCAATGCAGCGTGAGAGGAACTGTGTCCAAACAATAGCCAGAGAGAGGCAGCCCCTCACTCCCCTAGAATTTCTCCCTCTCTCTTCCTCTTCCTCACTAGACTTCCTCCAGTAAAAGAACTAATCATGGCATAGCAAAGACTCCTGGGGTTCCAAAACCAGATGAAAACGGCAACGGGGGGTTGGGAGGATTTCCTCTACAATTGGAGAAGATGCAGACTACAATGTTGTTTCTAAAGACAGAGGCAGTGATCTAACAGTTCCTCATTATGCTCTTAAATGATGGTAAACTCACGTCCTACAGTGCTCACAAATTAGTCATGTATTGCATTTTTATTGCTTTACTTTCTTGGAACCCTGCTGAGATTAAATGTATATTAATACAGAACATTTAACCATTATATTGAGTGTATAACTAGATTAATAAGTCAAATGAGGGCTGATATGTCAAGGTGTGCAAATTAAAACAAACTGCCACAACAAACAGAAAAATAAAACCGAAACCAACCAAAAGAGATGTGTCAGGCACATACAGTATACACAGCAAACACATACTTGGCTTGCAACCTTAAGTAATATGACCCTTATTTATTGCAGTGTTTGCAATTTACTTCATAGCTGTGGTCCTTTTTCAGTGTTTAATTTATTTTGTCTTCCGTGTTTTGTCAATTTTAGTTGAGTGTATCTGCACTTAATAGCTGAACAGAGCTTAAAAGTACTTACTGGCACATTGGCGGCCTTTGTTCTACAGTGGTTGGTAATGGCCTTAAATAAATAATGACTCTGTGGTTATTTGTTTTGCTTTGTAATGGAATGCAAGCTCCAGTAATGAACTGACGGAGCCGTGGAGGCTGTCAGTGTGAGCAGAAGCCCCGTGGACTTTGACTTGTGAGAGAGTTTCCACTCCTGAATTTGGCTTCATAGAGTGTAGGGAGGACAGCTGGGCGGCACGTATCCACTTTCATGTCCATACAGGGGCAGAGGAAGCTGGCTTGTATTGTTTAAATCACTCTGAAATCTTTCCAAGTTTGTGGTTCACCAGGAGGGCATTGTGGCATGTTACTGATTTCATGTCGCAGCATTCGTTAAGGGTCAGAGTTGACAGATGACAGCTGACCCACTGTGTGTCTTAGGTCTATTAGCAGAGGTGACAGAAGTGTTGCCCTGGACTCCAGCTGGTGATGGCATTCCTTCAGTTTGGGTGGCAGATGGCTGCAGTGCCATCACCATGCGCCTCCTGATGTAAACTGCCACCTAAGAGAGAATGAGCCTGCAAAAAGGCAGGCAGGGAGACAGGTATACTGGCAGACAGGCAGTGGAGCAGAACCAGGGAAGGGAACTGCAAGAAAGATGCCAACTCTAAGACAGGATACATCTCAAACAGACATTCCTCTGCACTTAAATTTTCCAGGCAAGCTTTATCTGAATGAAACTTCACAGAACAAGTCAGTGAAAGCCAATTCAAGGAGAACTGAGGAGTACTTTAACCATGACACTAAGCGTTGAATTGCTTTCCGGTATGACACTCTGCCTCTGAGATGATATTATTCCTATCAGTAAGACTCGTGTGTCTCCGTATGGTAATTAGATTCACGAAAGCCAAAGTGCTCGTTTAACTATTTCTCTCCCACCGGCTCACAACTGACTTTGTTTCCCAGATGATTTTTTATGAAAACTGCATTTTAAATAGGGATTTCCTGTGTCTAGGTCATAGCTCGGGTTAAGAGCACATTATGAGACTGGCTTTTATTGGCTGGGGAGTAGAGAGAGGAATTGACTAATGAGAATAGTCCTCACCATTATTGCTCCCTCTTATAGTCATTTTCTCCCCCGTTTCCTTCATATGGGCCCCTCATCATAACTTTGCATGCAGCAAAGTACTCTATTGTTTTTTCCATCAGAAAAGTAAATGGACTGTAAGGAATAAAAACTCTGCATTTCTTCTGTGGGTATCTTGTATTTATCACCACCACATGTCAGAGCAGAGAATTCATGTTATGGATTGGATGAAGTATTGCTTCCTGGTTGTGTTTTATGGACCTACTGGATGTTTAATCTGCATCACTTGCATCTGGAGAGGATCAGAGTGTAGGTTCAGGATTTGGAAACTTGCAACAAGCAGCTCTCTTAAGAGGATTTCCTAGACTCTGGCTAAGGTAGTAAAAGACACCGTGAGCTGGGATGGAGTCATGTTGTGGTCTGATCGTAGTATAGTGTGACTGACTGAAGCCTAAAACAGCAGACCCTCATGTGATGGAGGATACATGTCTCCATTATTGACACACATTGGATTCATGAGTGAAACATATTCACTGTATGTCTGCGCTGAGACAAAAAATGAGCTCTGACAGAGTGTTTAGTATAATTCTCCCAAGTGTGGTGTTTCAAGGCCACTGCCTGGGTGTTGTGGTGCCTGCTTCGCAACAGGAGGCGCAGATAATGATCAGACTTTAAGAACTCGGCTCCCCCGTCTCCCCTATGCCTCCACTCTACACATCTAACCCTTCATTTTCACCTTAAATCATCCAAATCCCTGTTGAGTCCAAACTTCAAACAATTGCAACTCTCAGAAAAGAGAGGAAGAGACAGACAGCGAGGGCGAGGACGCCTGGTTGCCTTCTCAACAGTCTCAGCTCATCCTATTAAAATGCCTCATTGCTTTAGCAGCGGAGACTTTTTATTGCTGCTGGTACATATTGTTGCCTTGGCTGCAGTTTAAATCCATTCCCAGAAGAGAATGGACTAGGCATGGAGGAAAATGAGTTTTGAGGAAGTGCAGAACACCCCCCTGTATCCAGAGGACGCAAAGCATGACATTCCAGCAGAGCGGAGGATAAGCAGAACACTTTTCCTCTTCCATGAATCATCGGACTCACGTAGGCCTCTTACAAGATTGATGGGCTGAAGAAATCCTGAACTTAGGGACAATACTGTGCACCTTTGAACACCCACACAATCCATACATGACGAATACTATACTGGCGGACCTAAGCTCAAACTTTCACATAAGTCCTCTGCAGACAGCTATTTATAATTGAAACCAAACATACATATACAGTCTTCAGTATCTTTCATGTCAGGATGTTATCTTATCTGCCCAATAATTTGTTCAGCAGCCTTCTGGTATTCACGCAAAGTCCTGTCAGAATTAAAGCTTAAATGTTTCACTGATTTGTACCAGAAAACAATGATTCCTTTACAGTTTTTTAAACAAAAATACCAGAAATTCACATTTTATATCTTGTCTAAATGTAAACATTTTCTGGTCCTCGCTGATTGCTTTTGGTTTGGACTGTTGGTTTGACAAAACAAGCTAATTAAAAATGTCAACTTGGGTATTTGTAACAGTTTTCTGACATTTTAGAATGCAAACAAGTAATTAATCAAGAAAATAATTGGCATATTAATTGGTAATGAAAATTATTGCTAAATGCAGCATGAGTTGACTGACATAAAATATATATTTACAACTATATTAAATAATGAAACACATGGTTCTTTAACAAAAATGCATAACATTTGCTAGTTATCAGCCTTTTAAATGTGAGAATTGGCAGCTTTTTGCTGTTTTATATCCTTGTAAATTTAATTGGTCAAGCAATTTGAAGATGTCATTTGGGGTGGTATGAAATTATGATTTCCTTAGTTTAAGACATGTTGTTCAGTAAACAGACAAGATTACACAATAATTGATATAGGCATTTGTTATTACCTTAGCTAGAATATATGTCTGCTTGTAGTAGTCATGGTTGACTCTCCATCTCCGCACTGCTTCTCCCAAACAACAACAGATGGCTCTTACTGCGACACACCTTGCTGTTTACTTTCTAGTGGCATTCCACTGAGCACCGCTGCTCAGGTTATTTCCAATTACTCTAAAATGAATCAATTCAGTGTTTCATCATTAGGGAGAACGTGGATTGGATTGGATTGAAATGAGATTACATACTTCTGACAAAGCATGCCATTAAGTTGGGATGCAGGATGTGACTAAACTTTATCTGCTTCTGTCTGTCTGGATTGAAGCTACTTGTTGTGAACGTGATTAAACCTGTGTTTTTATGAACATATTTATCTTATAGCTTATGTGATATGTTTGATCAGGTTCTCTTTTAGGTAAAAAACCCTTAACCAGTTATTCAAAACCTGCATTACATTTTAATGTTTCTGTTGACACATCATCATCATCATCTCTACAGGCCCTCTGAAATGTTGACATGAAGCATGTAAGTGGGCTCCATCCCTGAATTATTTTTGGTCTGCAGCCTGAAGGCATTAGTGTTGAAAGCATGCCTCTCTGTTTTCTCCTGCTGAGGAGGTTCTACACAAATATTTATCAGGTCGCCAATTACTGTACCCTGTGTGCTCAGGCATGTACAAACACAAACACACTGTGGCTCTGTTGTGAAGGCTGTGTATATGCATTCCTGTAAATCTGTTTATTATTTGCAATAAGTGTCTGGCCACATTTTTACCTCAAAACCATATGTGCCCTACCAATATTCCAGGAGACAGGACAGTGTTTCCCAAAGCTTATGTGTATTGTTAGAAGCATGTTTGTGCATTCCTGTTGTAGTGGAGGCAATTCAAACATGAATCCTTATCAGCAGGACTCTTCAAGTTGCTCACAGCTATCAGGCAATCAGATCAATGACCAGAGAGATTGCTTTCTTTTTCTAAAAAGCGTCTATTTTCAACTTCAATTTTCCACATAAACGGATCTAATTACCTACCACATGTTAATCTCACAATATGCACGGATTAATTTCTGTCATTGTGCCTTTTAAAAATAAGGAAACATCTGCATCCTCAATAAATACAAACACACCAAAAATAAACCAGCTAATCTATTTAAGCTGATGGAACTATAATTCCAAATTGACTATACAACCATGCATAGGCTTCTCAATGAAATTTTCATGGGTCATTTGATTCAGAATTATGCAAACTGCAATGCAAATAAGAATTAAACCAATCAGCAGTTTATATTCTATTCAGCATTTCTTTCTAGCTTTACAGTATCTGGTTCCCATTATGACTAATAGGGTAAACCGAGAAAATAAAAACCTGCGTTTATATTCCCAGTAGGCTACTGCTGAGTTAGAGGCATCATTTGTATCCACATTATTTCAGTTTTCAGGCATAGCAATAAGAAAAACTAATCTGCATGGCTCTACGCTGCAGCGATTCACTTTATTGATTGAATGGTATAACATTTTCTCATCTAATGGGTCACACTCAATATTTGAGTTTTTTTATGTTTGGGTTAAAAAGTTCTATTCTGCTTTCTTTATTTTTCAAAAATGCATGTTCATCAGAGAAACAAGAGTATGTATTTGGTGCATCTGCAGTGAGGATCGACTACAAATAGCTCTTTGTGTGACACATCGTTGTATTGTATGTTTTGACCAAGACAGTTTAGTCACAATGCTGGTAGGCCTTGTACGGTACTCTGATTACTATCCTGCCATAGCACCTCCATAGCACCCTTAAGAAATACGTGTGGTGAATACTATAATGTGAATACTATAATTTATAATTTGGAAAATTAATAAATACATTAATAAAACAAACTTTTTTTTTTAGATTTAAAAAAAAACTGTTGACCTGATTCGGTCAATGGGTGTAGCATGCATTTAATGTTTGACCTTACATCGTATTCCTGTTAGCCAGACTGCATGCATTTGGTTGTTGACGCACAAAATCCGACTCCTTATAGTTATCTCTCTGCATTGCTTATTCATATAATATTAAAGGCATACTATGCAGTTTTCCGGTTTTGTCAAACAGCTACCCCTAGAGTCGCTGCGGAGTACTTGTATTTAACGTTAACTGTTGTAAATACCACTCACCAGAGCCGTCTCTATATACGGCTCTGCGTCTCTGCACTCACGGCCTGATCCCCTCCCCCATGTTCAGTAGGATGGAAGCGTCGGACATCGAACAGGCAAAGATAGACTCCGAAGATGTCTACTGACCAGGTAACGTCTGAGTGAATGCCTGCTAGTGTCTTCCATTGAGGCTGCTTCTTATGTCGCTGATGTATGTGACGTCGCGCCGTAAAGCAATTTGTTATTCTCGCGAGATTTGGCGGGACGCCACCTTTCAGAGTTGCATTGCTGGTTCTGCCAGCGGCGTCCCTCTCCTGCTTTGCTATCGGGATGATTCGCTATACTACGAGTTCGTTTACCATCGAAATGACTTCGAAGCTGTTATATTAAGGTTAAAATCTTGCACAGTATGCCTTTAAGTCTATGGAATTGAGTACAGTTGATTCATTACTTGAGGTCTGTAACTGGTGGCGTGAGTTTGTGACCTCAGAATCTGATGCTGAATTGTGCTCTTTCTGCTTGTGCAAGCGTTGGCTGTGGCATGATTTTGTGAACTTTTATTCAGAGGTGTAGGTATTTACATAGGCAGACTTGTGAACCTTACATCTATCCCTTGATCTGAATATCTTGCCTTGTATTGAACTCTGATGACATTGTAACTGCTGTGGTCTAGCTGATCTAACTCCTGTCAGGAAAAAAACACAATAACACTCAATTATACACTAAATGGTCATTTCCGAGGCTCTTGTTTTTGTATTGAGTTATGAGGTGTTTAATATAATATGTAGTCTACCCTTGTTGATATAAATGAGCTGGACAAAATATTAGAAACACCAACCAATAGGCCCACAGCTCATTCATCATTTTGCCTCGTTGCCAGGGCCCGTTAGCAGGTTAATCCGGCCCTGTATCTATTTCTTTCAAACTCACTCCCCCGGTTTGTAACACCTTCCATAAAAAAACATTTGTAGTCTCCAAACTCAAGCCGAGATAACCCTAGTGATGTCACTGAGATTGGACCTAACTAAGCCTCCAGAGCAAAAAGAGAACATTGTGCAACTGTGTTCACAGGCTGTGTAGTACTCCTTGTGGCTACTTTGACATGTGAAATTGGTGGATTGCCCCTTTAACTGCTATCATCCTTGTACTTTTCCCTCCTCAGTTGTCTGGTATTATTACTGCAGTCGCTCTCATACTTAAGATGACAGCTCAGACGACTGGACGTAAGTGATGGAATCTTCCGTTCTGGACGCCAAACAATGAGTTCCATTCAACATGGCCGCCATTACTTGAAGTGGTGTGGTTTTTTTGGAGGGGGGTTTCAGATTCAGGGGTTTCCCACAGACTCCCCTAATTAACCACGGCAAGAGACTCAGCTACTCTCGCCGTCCAGGAATGTGCTCCCAAACCCCCAAGTATGCCTCTGTTCCATCCCTGTCGTAAAATCCCTCCTTATTTTCAATATACGCTAATGAGAGCTAAGCTAAAGCAGTTTATTTGATGGTATAACTCAGTTGGACCATCAAATGTGTCTGCTTTGGAGGGATATAAGCACCTGCCATACCTGTGTGTTTGACTGAGTCGAGTTTACCTATGGGTCTAGTCTAAGGGAGGTACTGGTGCTATGATACATTTTTTCATGGCTGTTGTGTGTCAGTTGAGACAGGCTCTATTACTTTCCCTTTATGAGGTTAATGTGTGCCACAGGGCTGCAGAACGTCCGCTGCTTTGTCAAAACTGGTCTGAATGAGAAGAGCTGGGTGTGTGTGTGTAATTTACTGTCCGCGGTGAGGTCCTAAAGCAAAAACTAGAAGAGGTGAGGAGAGGCAAGGGGATAAATATTAGAGGTTATGAGAAAGGAGGTTATGAGAGAAGAGAGGAAAGAAGAGGAGAGGAGGAGATTCAGACCTAGCTCCATTAATAGACCCTATGTGCTGCTGAATTGATTTTGAGGTCAGTCCATAAAGCACACTGCCTCAGCACTGTACTAACAGTGGCATCATTATGGTGTTATTAGCACGGAGGGGGAGGATCGGCAGAAAGGGGAGGCTGGCAGGGCTGTGGGAGTAATTTACAGGTGTGTTAAACACGACTGTTCTAGAAAGAGAGAAAAGAGCCATGGCGGTGATCAGACCACTTCTGTTACGCTGCTGTTAGCCAAATAGCTTCAGAGGGTACGTGAACAGTGTGAGTCTCTTTGCTGTCTCTCATATCTTAATTTTCTGCAGGCATATGTTCTCATAAAGATGTTTCAATCAGAGTATCCCACATGTAGAACTATACATGTAATTGACTTGAAAACCATAGTGAAAAACAGATGTGGAGTCGAGTCACAAATTCGATGACTCTAGACTCGACTTGACAAAAGTTGTGACTTCACTTCAGCCTTTTGACTTCCTGATACCTTCCCTCAAGCCCAAAGATTAAAAAGTATGTTGTTTGTGCCATGACTCAATTAATTTCCCTTAATTTCCTAAAACAACTAACTTTAATGCTATTCATTCCCAGAAAGTGGACACTTTATTCCACAGATACACTTTGTTTGAACTAATCTGACAGCATCCAATCACGTTGCAGGAGAGAACCATGAAGAACTAACATTACATTACTGAGCGAAATATTATGAAACATATTTAAAATAATCATAATAAGTAAAAAGTACAATATTTCACCCTAATATGTGGTGAAGTAGGAGCATAAGTAGCAGAAAATGGAAGTACAAGTACCTCAACAATGTACTTAAGTACAGTACTTACAGTCAGTAAATGTACCAACACTGTTCAACAGGTGTGAAAGATTCACACAGCTGTCTAAAGCACACCTGCCAGAGTGTAAATCCATCCTTATGAAGGAAACACAAACCTAAGAAAGAGGTGTTACTGTATCTGTCACTGGTTCACACTTCATGGTGAGCCAGTGATTATTTACAATATGACGTTAATAGTTGAGCTTAGATAAATTAAAAAAGAATAGGCCATGAAAACACAAAAGGTAAATCTCAACAGCTCTACCAGCAGGACCAATGGGGCCCTCTACAGGCTCTCTTCTTTGCTGAATGGACTCACTGGCTTCTCCATCTGGACTCAATTACAGATCCTGGTATTCACTGTTGAGTGTCAAGTGACCATTAATTCCTGTTAATCGATGCAACTTTTTCTTATTAGTCGTGTTTTGACCTTTCAACAAGTTAACAGAGGCCCAGTAGGGATTCAAATGGGTCCTGCTCACACTGTGCTGCCTTTATGAATAAATGAAAAGGTATGTGAGTACCTGGAGCAGGAGAGCTGTACAGTAATTATTAAAGCTGATTTCACTTCACAGACCTACAGCAGCATGTAGGTGATTATGAGACTTCTTCTGAATCGGAAATTATCACAAGGTGCTCTTGTGAAAGTGAAACAGTTTCTTCGTCGCACGCTCCAGTTCCCTTAGGATGTTGTAGTAGAATTATGTCTTTCTTTGCTTTTCCCAGCACCACTACAGTCATGGGGGGAATTCCAACCATCTCAGTGCTGAGTCAAAATGTGCTCCGAAAATTACAGCTAATTTCTGAGAGGTTTATGGGCACATCGTTTCTAGTGTGTTTTGCAACAGGGAATGTGGGAATTTGAAATGTTCCAGATATGTCATCCATCTCACACGGATAAACTGTTTGGACAGCTTAAGCAATATAAACACACTCTGCCTGTGACACGAGTTCAGCCCTTTGTACCCCAACATCTGAGTGTTTTGTTTTCTTGTTCTGTGTGCCAACAGCATGGGGAAATGTTGAGACCCAAGCCTCTTGTCACTGTCTGTGCATTTATAGATGTTTTGATGTCTCTGTGTTGTTTTCATTTGGCGCTGTAGGGCATTTCCATATTTCTAATTCTCATGGGTTCTTGAACACGCTCGACTTTAATTTCTCTTGTCTTGGTGCTTACTATAACTTAAACAGTAACATATGTCCAAACTGATTTATGATCATTCACAGGCACAGATGCTATTCTCCGTAGGCCTACTGATGAGAGAATATTTGTGGCTGTATTTCCTTCTGTAACGGAAAGAGAGAGAGAGAGAGAGAGAGAGAGGGGGGGAGAGGGACAAATACAGAGAGAAGAAGGCATAACTAAGAAAACTAGAAGGATGATATGAAAGGGTAAAACTCTGAGACTTTCAACAGACCAATGAGTTGCAATGTGAAGAGCAGCAGAGCACTGTGAGAGACAGGTAATGAGTGTGTGGTAATACACCTCCAGACCTTAATTGGTTTGAATGAGCAGGCTGGAGAGGCTCTTCCATCAGGCTGTGGATGAGCAGACTGTCAGGTGACAAGCCATGGAGAGAAGACTAATTGGTTCTCTCCTCCAGACATGGCTTCTGTCTTTCCTCGTGTAGCTGACAGAAACCGTTGTTATGTGGTTGTCTGAGTGGGTTACTACAAAACCTAAACCCTCTTTGTTTAGATCTTTATCTGCTTGTATAGAAATGTGCCATAAACCAGGCCTAACCAAGCTCTACGTAAGCTCAGATACAGATACAGATTTTTATATATAAAGGCTAGAAAAGGCTACATTTAGGTGGGCTCCATGCTGAAAATGTACAATTGACACATTGTTGAAATACTAAAAGAAGTTAAAGTTGAAGTGGCAATTGAAGCACAATTACTGAGAGAAAATGGAGGGGCTGAAAGATGTTGAAGTTTCAGGTGATGTGTAAGCACTGAATGAAGTCAAGGTGTCAATTTAAGTGTGAGTGCTGAGTGAAGCAGAAGCAACAAGTCCTCCAACACTGAACCTGAAAATACGCTGTTGGTCCATACCCTCAAGAACGACACATGGGAGCATATTTTGATCTGAAGTCACAGGACAACAACATCTTCCAAACTTTGCCCTCTGACACTACAGATCTTAATGGAAAAGTCTGTTTCATGATGTGACAGCATTATAGTTTAGGTTTGATTAAAACAACAACTCAGGTTTAGGGAAAGATCATGGTTTGGGTTCAAATTAACCTTTGACCCTTGTTAAGATCAGGGGACTGTCATAGTCATGGTTACCATAATACACTGGGTTAAGGTTAGGGAATAATCATGCTTAAAACCAAACAGTATTGCTTATCAGCTGGAAACGGGGAAACAAACAACAGTCTCTCTCCATTCATTGGTTGACCAATCCGTCTACCTCAACCTCCTCCCTACGTGGACTTCTTATATGTATGTCACTCTATAACAATGTCACCTGACTTCTTCCTTTGGTCCCGTCATAATTACTACAGCCATCAGAGGGTTTTGACACTTGAATATAAAGAAATGTCAGCCCACGTGCTGAAATAACTCCGGCTGTCATTCTTGGGAGGACATTCTCGAAGTCTTACTTGCAGCGAAAGTGCTGAAAGGAGCTGAAATGTCAGTCGGAGCGTAGATGATAAACCGGATTGGAAGTTTCAGGTGAAGTGGAGTGCCAGTCCAAGTGTATAAACGAAAAGAAGGTGTCAGTGGAAGTGTCAGCTGAAATGTAAGCTCTGAAAGCAGAGTTGGAGCAAATTGTGCATGAACAGTGGAAGTTGTGGAGGTACTTTTTTTATTTTTAGTTCAAAGGTAAAGGAACTGAAAGGACTTGAAATGTCAGATCAAAAGAAAGAGATGAATGCAGATAAAATGACAGTAAATGTGTAAGTGTTAAAAGCAGATCAGTTGTCATTTTAAAACAGATTTCAGGAAGTTAGAACACAAAAATCCAGAAGAATATTATAAAGACATAAATATATGAACATCTGTGTAATAATGCAATGTGTGGCTGTATTGTAAACACACAAACAGTATCTCTAACAGTGTTTACAGTGTTTTAGTACACATTATGTTGACTTATCTGATTTCGGCACTTGCACAATGCTGGTTAAGTACTCTCATGGGAGGCCGGGTATTGACGTCATTTGATTTGTCCTACAGGGGTGTGAGATACTGAAGTGGCTGTTAACACGCAGACTGTGACTACAAGAGTGTTTCATTTTCATGTTCAAATGTGTTCTTGGTATTAGAGGAAGTGCAGACATTGTTGCTGCTGTACTGTCTGTTCCAAGTGGAGTGGATGCAATCCTTTAATACTGCTGATATCAAAGGATTACACCAAGATTGTCTTGGGCCTTACATATGTCTCTGTGTCACTATCAAGTATTAGCTTTCTAATACAGTCTACTTCAACTGTCTGATTACACAGCTGGAGGATGAAGGAAGGTCCTGGCTTAAGAATGACTGCCAGCATATATCAGTGTCTTTGGCCTGTACAGAAAATGTACCTTCTACCACACTGGGATTGCTGGTGGAGTGGGATCAGGGGGTGGGCATGTGGACCATCACGGGGCAGCACAGGGTAAGCTTTACCATAGCTGATAAGGATCATAGGTGGGGGATGGAAATAATGGGAGGGCGTGGACTGATCCCCATGTTAATCTGTGTCCCGTCCCTCATCTGGGATCCTCAGAACAGTAAGCTGATGCTGCAGCAACATCAGGAAGGTACGGAAAGGGAGAATTGCACAAGAGGAAGGACCGATATGGATTTGTCCTTCATGTTGAGGGCTGAGAAGATGTTGCGGCCCAGCTGTATACCGTGGGAACTGCATGGACCTGAGATGAATGAAGGTACAGTGGAAATATATTACTTTTCCTTCCAGGGTCAGAAATGCAGCGATGCTCAACATGCGCCAGCTGCTATCCACCTCTGACCTTCATGAGTGTCATGCAGCTACAGTGCAGTAACTTTTGATTTATGGGGTTGTGTTTCTACAGCCTTGTAATGAGATATGCAGGGATATGCACGTACCATGCTATCATTTAACCTTGTGATCAGCAATATGTGGACATCTGATATCGAAGGCCTTCTAAAGGGACAATGCCTGTGTGTGTATGTGTGTGTCTGTGCATGGGCGAATGCACATGATTGGATGATACATTTCAAATTAATTAGGTTTGTGTCACAGGGGGCACAGGCACATCATGAAACAGGAAGTGGATGAGTGTGAATCATTATGCGGCGCTGCTCAGTGTACTGATACAACAGCCTGACACAATAAATGAGGACTCTTCTGAGGCTTTGGCTCCTTTTTATTTCTGTGGATCCAACAGCTTCTTAATAATTCAATCCAGCAATTAGCTTAACTTACACTATCAGTTATTTTGATTCTGCCATCTCTGTTGCCCTGTTATAATGAGCTTGCTAAATCTGTTTAAATATTATTATTTTATGCATTTGGTGGCTTTGCCATTTCATGACATTCCTAAGCACTAAATTAGCCTGTTTAGCTTGAGTCCTGCTGATCCAACAGCAGCCAGCTGCTCTGACATTTCTAGGCCAGGACCAGGTATGGAGATAAAGGATGGTTAATTTAGGAAGGGCCAACCACCCACTGACTTTGTTATTTCAAAGCACTTAGGTGTTAGAGAGACTCGCTTGAGGAGCTTAAGCAGAAGCAGTTTTATCTTTTTTAAATTACTTTTTCCAATGATCTGTATATGTGGCTGCATGTGGTATTTATGATGTCCTTTTATCTAGTTGTTGTATTGTAAAGCAAGAGCAACGGTCTAGAGGACATCTTAGAGGCTTTATCAGTTCCACTGAAAGATGAAGTTACTTACAGAGATGAATACATTTTTCCTGACTTATATTGTTGTGCCTGATACCTGCCAGACACTTGTATGTAAGAGTATGGTATATGTAAAGCATAATGCCCGCTATCAGGAATGAATAAACGATGTTGAGGAGCCAGAACTGACCAATGTGCAGTAGAGGATACCTTACTGATTATCAGATCATTGTATAATCTGTTAACTGTATCATTATTATTTTTTTAAAGATATATTGAGGAGGGTAAACCACCTGGAACATGAAACATCTTGTCTAATGATCACTGTATATTGCTATTGTATATTAAGGCCTAAACATATACAGTTGTTTGGTCATTGTTTGAGGGAAGATGGCTAACCTTTGCTGTCAAACAAGGAAATAAACTCTGCAATACCATTATACTGTATTTTTTATAATAGTCTCTACAGTAACATAAGCTGTAATCTCTCGGCCAGCTTGTTATGAAACCATTCCTTGTAAGTGGGGAGCAAACATTTATATTTCACAACTCATGCAAAGGATATTGCAAAAATACAACAGTGGTTCATCATGCATTTAACATATTAGCACTATGTATCATATGAAAATATTTTGTTGCAAATGCTTGAAAATATATTCTGAACCACCAAATTATTATTCAAGGGCTGCACTTTCTCTGACGTTCTTAACATTTTCTTTAGAGAGAGGATTAAAGTTTAAGCCAAAGGTTGCCAGCACAACTGTTTCTTAGCAACCCTGGTAGGATGGAATGCCACACAGCAACAATGGATGTTGAGATCTCTCCAGTTGCTTGTTTTGAAGTTGCAAGCTGTTTTCAATCAATCAAAGAGAAGAAATTTCAGTATTTTGTTTTGTTCTAGGATACTGTTTACATTGTTTACAAGTGAGACCTGTTAGATGAGTGTCAGGAAAACAGCATCCAATCAAATTAAGTCAGACTTAAATTTGACGTCAAAGAGCTTCATCCATAATTTGGGGTTATACATAGTAGAGCTGAAACCACTGATCAATTGACAGAAAATAACAATTGTTTGGGGTTAGGGTTAGGCTTATTTCAGGTAACAAAAACACAACAATTTGTTTTTTCAGGTGATAATGACAATATCCTCCTAAATGTTACACACTGGACCTTTAAAAGACATTTGAAGATTGACTTGTGGTGTCAACTGGACATTTCATAGACTAAACAATTAATAATTTGATCAATAAAAGAATCAACAGATTAAATGACATTGAATAGAATTGTTAGTTGCAGTTCATACCACTGACCTTCTGTCAATATATGAGAACAACATTACTGTCTCCTGTCTAAAGGTCTTCCAAAAAAACATTTTATTTATCTTTAACTCTCCCAACGGGAGATAATTAAAGCCGTTGTGGAGACGGGCTTCTGCGTCTGGTTCCAACAGTAAATATACTGGAGTTTGCTTTCAGATGTGCTGCTCCATCCATCTGGAATAATTTTCAATTCATTATTGTCTCTGGCAGTTCAAGGGCTTTGATGACCTGAGGAGAAGGTTACTTTAGAAAATAACACATAAACTGGGGGTTTGTTTGGGCAGGTGTTTTCTTAAAGAGTTATTAATGTTCTGATCTTTAAGACAAACAATCTGTTGGGGAATACGGGTTTTGTTTTTGTTTTTTTCACAAACAATTTTACATCCTGGCACTGAAACATAGTTTAAATTCACTCTGTGGAGAGATTCAGTTGAGAGAAAATAGAATTTAATAGTTCAATGAATGTATATGTGAAGAAAAACATAATAAAGTTACACAGTTATGTATTTCTTGGTCTCATAACCTCCAGTATTTCTATTATCCTGGCTATGACCCAATTTGCAACAAATTTGCAGCTTTGATATTTTGTCTTCATGTAGTTTCAGTAAACTCATTGAGAACATTAACCTTTGCTGTAAATGTTTTGTTGATCATGGTTTTGGTCGTGTCTTTCAACACATCCTTGTGCTTTGCTTTGCTTTATTTTTCATTTTTTGCTTGCTCTTTGTGTGTGTGAATGTGGGTTTTTGTGATGGTTTTGTTTTCAGATTATAATTCTTGGCATACTTGTAAAAGACTGAAGGTTTCTTTCTCAGCGTAAATAAAGGCAGAGTTGAATTGAATCTGGGAATACTTGTGAAGCTAGTGGGTAAAATGTAATCATGACCAATAGGATTAATGGCCGAAAACTCCAAAATACAACCCACATTGTAACAAAACCTGAATTACCCTTAAACAGAAATACCTTTAGCATGTGGTGAGACACAGACCGCACTGACCCATAAAATTACATTTCATATTTTTCAGTGAGATATAAGTTACACATTTCCTTTAGGCAGTTCAGACACATTTTCCTGTCTGTGAATTCTAAAGTAATCTTCTGCTCCACACAAGAGTAAGCATACTTTCCCCCAGACAAATCTCACACAGTAACTTTCATGGTAAATTGATCTCCGGTGTTGAGATAGCAGCTTTCTTTGGCTCTTCAAAGTGAAGAAATAGTTATTGTACGATGTTGGCCAGATGCTCAAAAGTGTCTTGGGAGGTCTGCCTACAGAAATATGCTGCAAATAGGAAACAAAATGGTGCCTCAAGAATCTGAGCTGACTGTTTGTTAATTAACCAGACAACACTGTGGAGGAAGAGGGAACCGGTCTCCAGTCAATCCAGCTCTGTCCCCTGAGAGTACGCCGCCTCAGGGAGACACAAGAACAGAAAACTCTTGTTGTTTCAGTGTTTCTGATTTCACAACGACAACTCCGCCATGCTGATGCGCTGCGGTGGTCTGAGTGGGCAATTTCTGGTGTCATGATGATTTGTGGAAAATGGAAAAGAATGTTTATAGATCTATATTGGTCTGGTAGACTTTCTCATTTTCTTTCTGCTCTTACTGTTTGACTATGTTTAAGTGTTCCTGACTACACAGCCCTCTGTTACGAGCTGCCCTGCAGGGTGCCGGCATGCTTCTCAGAGCCTCTCTGCTCTTATTACTGCAGTTACTCTCCTGGGAAGAAGCCTTGGTGGATCGAACGAATGGTGATCAGTGACGCAGAACCAACTGGGGGGGAAGTGGTGGAGGGGTATTAAAGACGAAGTGAGAAACAATGGCAGACAGAGAGAGAGAGAGAGAGAGAGAGAGAGAGAGAGAGAGAGAGAGAGAGAGAGAGAGAGAGAGAGAGAGAATATCTATCACTGCAGGAGTTACAGTACAGGGACAAGAGAGGAATCTTAATAATCATGAGGAAAAAAATCCTAAGAGAGAGAGAACTAGATGAGTTGAGGGATTTAGGGGTTTTAAAACTTCGAGAAGAGGTTGATTGATGAAGGAGTATGCAGGAAGAGAGGCCAGTCAGGGAGAGGTGAGGCTGTTGGACTCTCTGCACAATTTCAATTGCGTTACAATTGCGTTGGCAGTGACATACAAAATACTCTGTGGATAAAGAGTGTACACACTGACATAAGGAGAAAAAGTGTGCCTTTGTCGCTCTCAGCAGGTTCAATTCCTACAACTAATGAGATAACATCAATCACTCAGTGGACCACTAAGCCGGTGGGCAATGGTCTGTACTTCTGATATACAGTCTTACGCTAAAGGTCAGCTTCCTGGACAGGTGCAGGAGCTTTTTTGGACTGTTGCCTACTCTCCCTGCTTCCTATCAGTAATTATCGTCACAGCCTGCAGCGGGAGTGCAGGGAAACAAACAGCGAGGGTGAAAAGAGTACTGTCTGTAAACTAGCATACTACTGTGAAACACCATAATGACTCTTACAATATTCTCCATATCTTATGAATGTTGAATAATGAAATAGTGTGGCGTTTTCATTCACCAAAAATTGATTTATCTAGTTTTGGAGCTGAAATCTTCAACACCAACTTGCATCAGACCGTTGTCCTGACAGCTGCCGGGGAAGTTGTGCTGTCTTCCATTGAGACATAGTTTCATCAGACGAGAATACTTTCAACTTGAACATAAAAGTTTCACATTAGACTATTTCAGTTTTTTCACATTTTCATCTCCCGTGAATGACCTACACTGGGTCTTTAAATTGCTTTCCTCCTCAAATTCCACAACTATTTGTGAAAGTTAGCTTCATTTTCCAGACTGGCCTTTTTTCCTAATGAGATTTCTGTTTCTACAGTGCTATTGGCTAAATTATATTAGCTAACATGAAACTGGTGTTCCCCTTTCTGGTAGATACCATTTGATCCCATTGATGATGTGGTAGATATTTTTTAACAAGACACACTTACTAAAGAATGTATAAGGAAGAAAGCAGGTAGTCTACCAACTACTATACAGAGACAAGGCTTCTAAAATAAATAATGGGACATGTATTCCTGCCGGTATTGTTACACTTACTTGTATCTAAACCACGGTTACATGGTGCTGGAATACAAACAATTACAGTAAATAACAGGATGACATTTAGACAACAGATTTAAAGGCCTTGCACACCCCCACAGGTGTTTTCACTTATTCTGGTTGATTAGACTTCTATTCAGGTTGAGCTATGTTGGGAATTACATGAAGGTGTAAGTTATCCGCCCTAAGAGGTGTACTAAAGCTAACAGTGTCAGGCAGATGTCAACCAAACAAACTATAGACACCCACGCAGTTTGTATCATGGGTGTACATAGTCCCAATATGAAGTCTCCTGTAAAAGAGTATTTTATTTTTGCATGAGAGTAATGGTTGTGCAATAACCAAGCATTACCATTCCACATTTTGTTCTGCAAATCAGTTGCAGGCAACATTATCAATAAGCTACTTCAGTTTTCTTTTTTTAAAGTTCTGATAATTGCATAAAAGCAGGACATCTGCCACATTACATTTTATCTAAAATGAACGGGGAGATCTTAGTAGAGAAAATGAGGACATTATTTATTTGAGCAAACTCTATGACCCTGAATGGAGGTCACCATTATAAATAACCAAATGTTAATACTGTAGCTGCAGGTATGGAAATCTCCAGTAATTGGTAGATGTGTGAAGTGCACTATGCGAAGAAGAGAGACCCAGTTTGTGGTGTGTGTATGACATGTGCACAAAGCACTGTGGTTAAGTTAAAACTTGTGCTGAGATGCTAATTAGCACTTCCACTGCTATCCCACTAATTACAGTCTCATATAAGCTGAAGCACTGACAGAGAGGAGAGGATGATTCAATTTTAAATGTGAATGCTCTGCTACACAGGAACTTGTCTCTTTGCTGCTCTCTGATGCGGTAGGAGAGTAGTAAGTGGTCAACTCCTTTCTTGAGATTGGGCCCGCGCTGAGACATTAGTCATTCTGAGCAGTGCATACTGCTGAGCAAAAAGCTGATTCAGGTTCTGTAAGGTGTTGCAAGAGGAAGGCAATGACCTTAAAGACTTAGAATAAATTGTAACAATAGCTCTGAGTACTGTAGAAGTCGTGGCATGGATAGCTTACTGGGTCATTTTTCATTTGCTGAATTTCTCAGCATTACTGTAAAACTCGCCACCACAATGGGTAATTCATCACCTCACCAGATGGATATAATTCTGTGTGAGATATTTTATTCCCTTTAAGGATAACATAGTGACTTTACTATTTGTATTTCTCGCACTATGTCCTCTCTATCAAAGCTTATTACGTAATTCAGTAGTATGAGTAATTGCCAGTGGTGCGAAGGATTCCTGCAATAATCTCTTTTAGTGTTTCTAAAACCTCCTCTGACCAAAACCAGCATGACACTCTAACACAGGTTGTAAATACAGGTGATGTTTTTTTTCCATGCTTATTGTGGGTACACAGTATGTTGTCGTCATGTTTTTAGCAATTCAGTTCAGTTCAGCCAAAGAAGCTTGTAAGGAGGGCTGTAAAGTGGACCTGTGAAGGTCTAGTTGCACCCTGCAGAGCAGCCTTCACACTCAGAACACCTTCCCTTTTTTGCAAAGTAGATGTGTGAAGCAGGGATTTTAACCTTTTTGGCATGTTCTTTATCATGGTTTCAAACCAAAGGAGCAAGAGTGAGCAGTTTGCACGAGGTGGTGCGCAGAATGAAGCAACTCAGAGCAGCAAGTGACTAATGTTCATCTGAATGTAAATAACCATAATATACATTTTCTAACCTGGTATTCTCATCCCTCCTGAAGTTTTTAATTTGCAGAGTTACATAACTGCGAGATTGATAAATGCAGAAAAGTAACATTTCCACCATTCTTCCCCACAGTACATTACAGCTGCTATAACTTTCACTAATCTCACTGGAGGTGAGTGTATTGAGGGTCATTGTTCAATTCAGTTGAAATCAGGCAAATATGTGAACAGCTATGGCTCATGGAGCAGCTGCTTTCTCTCCTTAGAAAGTATTTCACATTGCACAATGTCGGATTTACACTTCTGTTGTGGAAGTCCTGGTACGCTAAATTCCAGCTTTTACCTTCTGGTGAAACACTAAATCGCTATAAACATTTATTTATTCTCATGGAAATCAAGGTACTTAACATAAAGATAACATGTTGTTGACCACAGATGTTGTGCAAGATATCATCCGTGCCACTTGAGAAAGCTCTTGGGTGTTGGGGATGAGTGGACTGGATTAGATTGCTTTGTTTTTTATGCAGCCGTGTGTGTGTGTTTTAAATTAGCTCATGTACTTTTTTAAAATTTTGTACTTTCCCTGAGCTATATATTTATTTACATGTTTTTTTTATAATTGGGGATAATCTACAGTGAAATTTTCCCTTGGGGGAAAATCAAATATACTGAATCTGAATCAGACATTCATACACTCATTACCCTGCAGAAAAATATCTTAATAATCTTCAATATAAAAGTCAAAATGAGATAATTTAATAAATGTTATGTATTTATTTTAAGTGGTTTATATACTTGATAAATTATTTATTTCACAGGAAAATTGTGTGTCACAAATATTGTAGACCTAGTAAATGTTTTTATTCTAAATGTGTGTTTTATCTCTCAGACTCCCAGGATCATTGTGTGCCTGCCAGTTTGAGGATCATTACAGCAAGAGAACAAATTTTGACTAATAGCTCTAGACTTTGTTGTTGGTTCCAAGATAGCAGAAGAGCACTTGTGGCTTTTTTTTTTTCATATTATGCTTGATGCCAGGAGCACAGCATGGCTTTTGTGTTCTCTCTGCTTTTCTCCTGCAATTAGCAACTGTAATAGACAGTAGTGGCAACTCAAGCAGGCAAGCACTATTTATAACAAGAGCAAGATATGTCACACCAGAATAACGTCTTTTTAAAATCAATATAACATGTTGCCATCTGATTTGACTGTTATTTTTGCTCCAGCAGAGATACGTAGTTGCTAGGTTTGAGTTAAGCTTTGCTGTATTGAGCTGTTGTACATTGCAGATGATATTTAATTCTGTTTGAAGACAGTATGTCAGCTGGTAGAGCTGACAGTGCGGGTTCCTGCATGGGTGATTCCTATCCTTCCATCAGTAGCTTGTATAGGCCAAGTGAATATGGTCGTCTTAGTTCTATTATTCACACCTTAACTCAGCTTCTCTCTTGGTCAGCACTTCAAACTATGCTTCATGTGCTACTATAGCTATTATACTGTGGCAGCCCCAACAGAAAATCAGTGCAGCCTCTGTATGTTACCACTGACTCCAAGGGCTGCGTCACTGTGTTGTATTAATCGGCTTGATGAGTAGCGCCTGTTTCCCCTGGAGAAGGGGCCCTGCTCTCCCACTGGAGCCCTTCAATCTTTAATTACTTTGATGTGCTTGGACTCCTCTTTCCTCGCAAACTTTTTTTAATCTCACAAACAAACTATTAACTGACCCTTTGGTTGTGAAGAAAAGAGAGGGAAAATATGGGCCAGTTTAAAAAGCATAGCTAAGTCATTTGCAACCCAGACTCTTCCTCTAGCTGTCACTTAGAGCATGGCAGATGATTGCCAGCCTGTCCTCTGTCCCAGTCCTGCTGTCCAGAGAAAATAGGGTCCCTCCTAGATCCTGCAGAGGCAGCTGGGATGGGCGTGGCAGGACTGGCATGTGTGAAAAGAGCGTTAATCAATTCCCAAGCCTATAAGGGGATAGAGGTCAGCAAAACGTCTTACATTTTCCAAATGTCCCTGCACACTTGGTCAATAATAAAGAGCCAAGCCAGGCCCACTGCTGGCATCATTGTAGCTTTTATCAAAGGCAGGAAAGACGCTGGCACAAGGAGCTAGAGAAGGTTTTTATTTATTTTTTTGTTGTGTCAGTGTTGGATTTCTTCCAGGCAGATTTTTCTGCTTAATCTTCACTTTAAATCCGCCCTCATCTAGCTTTCCTGGTCCGGCAAAGCCTTTGGGTTATGGCGGGGCAGATGATGCCCTGCAATGACCAGCTGTGACCCACAGTATCAACCAGATGAAGCCATACAGTCTGCGTGTGCGTGCTCATGTGTAAGAGAGGGACGTTTTGTGTATCTTTGTGTACATTGGGCACAAATGAATAATGTAAGTGTGAGGAGATTGCAGCAGTTATAACATTTTAAACATGGCATGAAAATAACTTCACCTTTATTATTGCCTTTCATTTATCTTAATTTTATTTTTCTAACTTTCCAATGGCAACCTTATATGAAATGTTTTGCACTCTCCTCTGACAGCTCTGTCTGTTGTGTGCCTGTTGGACTGTATCAGAGGATAAAACCAAATGTGAAGTTATGAATTGGTTCTTCAGGACTGTGGCAGACGACAGGCGCATGTCAGACTCTGGCTACTCCAGCTGAACCTTGAGTTCACTGTGGTGCTGTTCTCTTCAAAAAGGCTGTGTTGGATTAACAAGTGTACCACTGACAGTAGCTAATCCTTCAGGGTTACAGAAACATTTATTATCTAGGCCATGATGGATTCCACATTTTTCTCTGGTTGAGCCACAAAGATAATGATTACAAATGCTTGTTGGACTGTCCTACATCTGCCCAATGCCTACAGTACATCTATAAGGTAGCCAGCAGGAAGGATGATGTAGTTTTTTTTTAATGTTCTACACCAATAGCTAATCGTTAAGATCAAGTCTTACTGTTCCAGTTTGGCCGGTCAGCCCACTGTAATTATTCATCAGTCAGTGTAGATCATCATACCAGTCATATGGGATGATGCATAACTACATCACCGCATTGTGACTCCAAGGTTAGGCATCATCCCATAACCTTGTTTTCCTGATGGTATTGTTATGAATAATCAACAGAGGTAGTTTTTGCTCTCTTGAGCCCTTCAGCTGTTTTGGTTTCAGCATAACAACGTAGCTCGGTTTAATCACAGGGTTGAGCACTGCAATGCTGAGATTGTTTTGAGCAGGTGTGGCATGTGATACTGAATTAGTGATTCAAATGATACTCATTCAAAAGGGCCGCTGTCTACTTATATTGAATTCTAAGCAAAAATGATATGCCTTCATGGCAGCGCTCACACATTTCTCCTTTCAGTTGACATCTATCAGTGTAGTTGTACTCTATAATCGTGCCATTTTCTCTTCTGACTAAATTTAATTTCAGTGCAATTTGATTGCATTAAACGGTAGGAACTATTTGGCATAAACACATCTATCATCATATGTAATGTGATGTAATAAGATATGTAGTCTTATATAATATAATATATATATATTTAAATTGTGATAGTTTCTGCTAAACCAATTGAGAAACTGTTTAGTGACTGTATGAAAATGATTTGGGAGGAGAAGATGACAGAAAAAAGGGAAAGGCAATGTCATTTTTATTTTGGCTACTTACATCAGTTTCCCAACTTGAATCTGTTTAATTTCAGTCTTTGCAGTATACTTGAATAAATACATAGAAGTTACATAAATGAATAACACCAAGCTTTCACTTAGCCTACGCTGTGGTTCACAAAATGTGCACCCTGTTGTAAGTTCTGTCTCTGAATCAGGGTTTTTCTTATTGTGTGCAAAGATGATTCACATTGGAAGTTCCATTAATATATTCCAGTTTTTTTAAAGTCAAGGGTTAAAAGAAAATAAATAATAACCCTGGGGAGGGCCTTGCTATTTTACAAACTGAGACACGAGAGTCACTTTGGACAAAAGCCTCTGCCAAATGGATAAATGTTCAACGCCCCCCACCATGCCAATAATTCTCTTAAAGTCGCTTATGGATAAAATAACCAGAAGGAAATGTCTTTTTTATCCTAATCCAGTGAATTAAATAACTGACAAATCACTAAACTTTATCACATTGATGCAAAAATTCCACATTTGCCACGCTAGCCACAAAGGCCTAAGACATCCTGTGATATTAAAGGGATATCAACCCATTATAATTTATATGTAAGAATGTATATCACAGAATATATTATTTATATTGCCCACTTTAGTACTGTAGGCTGTAGTAACAATTCTTCTCCAGCTTCAACATGCTTCACCTCTCTACATTTTGCTTTTTAAAATCCTACCTTCATTTTGCCTTTTCACTTAGAAATCAATAGAGTGACAGAGAAGCTACAAAACCGTAGACTGCTCAGCTGAACAACACCAACCATAACATCGCTAACCCTGGACACTCATCTTCCTCAAGCAATTCCTCCTCATTGATGTAATGGATGTGGCCCTGAAGGGGCTTTTTTTTTTGCACTTGTTTCCTCAGGGCAGGCTGCCGTTGTGCTCTTAACGGCAACACACAGACATCATCCAGAGGCTATGGATCACAGCAGCCTTGGAGCAGCCTTTTAGGGCCTAATGTTCTGTGAGCACTGGGAGTATTGATTCACTGTGTCACGTATGATTATAAACACAGATTAATAGACAGTACGTTTTCAGCTCCAGGCAAAGTAAAATGTTAGAGGAATGACATTTTGCTGCAATGTTTTGGCTCCATGTTTGGTTGTATAATAGAGATGTGACAGCTTCGACCTTCGATATATAGCATATAGTTTCACTCTCAGTATGTCCCAGAGGAGAAATGTATCTGCTGCTTTTCTTATGGTGTAAAGTGTGTGTTGAATACTAAAGTCAACTTTCCCCCAAAGTATTACACTGCTGAAGTTCAATAATTATTTGACAAGTTTACGGCCTTGTGTTTATAGAAGCTTCAATTTGTCATTTTTCTGGTTTTACGCAGTACCTTTGTCACAGTTTTTCTGATTTCATATTTAGCTCCATAATGAAGGAGATTTATTTCCAATTTATTCATTTCCATCTGTATGAAATTAATGATACCTACCAGTGGAGAGGCAAAGTGCTGTGGGAGTGACACTGGGATTTCAATGAGCCCCATGTGTCTCTGCCTGATAATACCAGAAGCGACCTTTGAGCGTTGGGGTCAGGGATGAGCAGTCTCCCTTGTGAAATATTCAAACCCTGAATATCTCAACCGAACTCAATCCCATTGTCTTATGTAACCAGGCGAGGTTTTCTGGCTCAGTCTTGTGCCAAGGGTTAGAAACCCAGAAGGCATCACATCATTTAGCTTTGTTAATTCATTCACTGTCGGCACTGCTGTGAAATTCCATTTAGATAGTGTTTAGAAATTCTTCTCACATTATGTTGTGTCAATTTAAATGCATGAGAGGAAATAATAGAAATTTGAACACTATGGTTATTGTCATCCCAATGGGGTATAATTACTGTGCACCAAAGAAAATGGTTAAATTTTTCAGGGTTTTACATTTTAGGATTATGACATTTTCCTGGTAAAACATCTCAACTCCGTTTTTTTTTTTTGTCTGAACCACTCTTGTTCTGTTACTTTCTTTTTTTATTGCTCTTTTCTAGGACTTTCTTTTTGATCTGTCTATCTTTCTGACGGGTGCAGAATTAACTTTTTTGTCCACAGGCCAAATGACTATAATGTTAAAATTTCACCATTCATTCATTAGATCTCCATTATTTCTTTTTTGTCTGGTGAGTGAAGCAAATCTACCAACCACTTTCATATTTTACCAGCATTTCAGAATCAGAATCAGAATCAGAAATACTTTAATAATCCCAGGGGGAAATTTCTTCAATTTTCAATTCAATTTCATTACTTTTGGCCGCTGGCTGGTGCTAATTTTGTGCCCTGCTGATGAATACATCAAATAACAAAAAAATTCCCCTCAGTATTCATTGCTGAGCCTTTGAATTGCTGTATTTTAATATGCACCACAACCGCCAATCAACACTATTTCTCTCCTCCCCTAGCAAAGACCTTTTAAAAGCTAACCTGCTCTTTTCATACAATACATGGCCTGGTAATTCAAGCATGTTTCCAGCCATAGTAAATTATTAGTTCATGGTACCTTTGCAGATTTGTCTCAGCCTCTCAGAATGATAGAACACATAGAGCCATGTTGTTGCTCTCAGCAGCGCTCTGTTTCAGGGTGTTGTGACTCCACAGTAGCATAGTGATGTTCCTTTCCGGTGCGATGACTGATACAGGAATGAATGTGTCTGCTGCTTGTGTGAAGGACTGAATGCCAGTGTAATTAAAGGTTGGCTGGGGCTGGGCAATGATGAGTTGTCTGCACACCAATGATAGTTGCCTCCTATTTCTGCTTGAATACCCACTCCAACTCCCACTGAGTGTTTGTCTCTCCTTTCCATCATGTCCCATACATGTCGTCTGCATCCCACAGCTCAGTTTTAGTTCGGAAGAGAATCTGTGTCAGATGTTTGAATAGCTTCTCTGACTTCCTGCCACACCTGGGGGTGTTTCTGCAGTCACACACTCTCAGCATATTCTCATTAATAAACTAGTTGGTGTTTTCCCTTGTGATGCTGTCAGGGCTATGTCTCTCTCTGGTGTTTGCAAGGAAGCTGCTCACAAAGATTTATAATAACACTATTCAGTCCAACTAAAACTAAAAATGCTTATATTTTGCTACATTGATATAGATATTCTCTAAAGGATATATCTTGTTTTCTCATTGGTGGAAAATAATAAAAATCGAAAGACATTTAATTTTATAATTCTCATCTTACTAAGGTCCCCGCCGTCTGTGCATCTAATATCTCTGTATCATTGGGATTCATCTCTGTAGATAGAGACCTCATTTGCATATAGCCAGTAAAAAATGTTTGTTTTAATCATGCATCTTTTTTTGCATTACTTAGCACTGTCACTGTCCTTTCATCACCATGACTGTGACACTGACTGATAGCCAAGCTCACAAGCTACAGTTACCAAGAACAAGTCTGTTAACAGTGCATCTCATTACCCCATCTCATTCAGGAGGATTCACTACCCGTGGAATAAATGTGCTCAAAAATCACATAAATCACTCACATGAGGTGGTTTATTCTGTCAGGTTGAGAAAAACATCAGCAATTAATTTGGACTACCAGCTCAAATAACTTCAGCCCAAATAGTTTGTTGGAAATACAGATCAAAATGGACAAACAGACCAAGACCTAGAGGACCCACACAGGTGCTTTCACTTATTTTTGCCTTATTAGAAGTCTTATTAAGCGACACTCACTCATGCTCATAAAATAGGTGAGAAAGCATGGTGACGTGGTGACTACGGCTAGTGGTGAAAGTAAAATAACCTTTAACTTTCTAGCCGACCCAGCAGGTGCTCACTGCGAAAGTGCTCATAATGACTTTTGTGTTGGATGTAATCGCTGTGATGTCCTGTAATGTCACTGACATTTCTGAGGTCGGGTGAAGAGAAAACAAGACTGTTGATGTTAAATTACAAGCTTGTTTACATCCACTGAGTTTAATTCCAGGCTGAAAAAAATGTGCGTTGATATTTCAGAATTAATTTTATTTCTATTAGCCTTTCATATCGTATCATGTAACACTATCAAACAGCAATATAATGTTAGTAAGGAAGTAGGTAGATGCTAACGCTGTTGTTTAACGGTAGCTAATTATCAAATATGTGGCTTTACCTTGAAATACGGCCTAATATCCATCCAGATTTACACTATCCATTGTCTTTTCAGTTGCTGATCAACTTGTAATCTGTAAAATGATATTGATTTGTCAGATTCCCAACATTTATATGGCTTGCAACCTGGAACACAATAGCACAACATTTGAGCTTCCCACCCTGACCGTGACGTGACACTGTGAGAATATGGTGAATTTTGGGATTTCTTCCCTCTTAAAGGTCAACATTGTCAAGATGGCTTGCTTTTGGTCAGCCATCTTTTTGCATAAATTCACAAATTTCACCAAAGTTGAACAGAGTGAATCACTTTACCTTAAGCAGATAGTCTTATTAGTCAAACCAATGAAAACACATGTGTAGCAAGACAAGCAGTGGAAATTAATTACATTAATGGTGGCCCAGTTTTTTATTTAGTCTCCCAGTAAGTGTCCCTGTGCTTTACCTGCTTTGGAATGTCAAAATATCTGCTCTGAAAAAGCTCTATTAAAGTAGGTATTTTTGTTGTTGTTGGAGTTATCCATCAAATAAGACAATGTAAATATAGAAATACAAAGTGACGTACCTTATTTTTAAGGTTGTCTGTTTTGATAGATATTCCCATCTGACAGAATGGGACACATCAATTTAAAGCCCATTTATTTCACTGGTATCTCATCCTGAGAGAGCAGCTCACAGTATCAGACCACCAGCTCAACTGTCAGTCAAACACACCTAACAGCTCGCCCCTTCAGACGCTTCTGGGCTACAAGCGCGTTTCAGGATACATTAGCAAAGAACATTTTTTTCTTTCCTTCTAAAATGTGAAACGTGAAAAAGATGTAAAGCTAAACATTTATCACATTGACATGACTTTTGAGTAGAAAAAGATTTTACTTGTCATTTTGTCCGTTGACTTTAATAGTAATTACCATTTAATATTTGCATACTATACAACCTTAATAAAGAGATGCAGATGAGATATGAAATAACTGTAAAAGGCGTTTGCAATCCTGTATATTGTTTAGGAATTGGTTGAGTCATTGGTCTATTGTTTGTGCTCCTGTTGTGTCTGGTTTGGTCAGTTTGGTTACAGACAGACAGACCTGCACAGCTTGGCCTCATCACTTCCATAACCCTTCACCTGTCACAGCAGCAGTGCAGGCAGGAATGAGGTGGCAGATATACTGCCCACTCCTTAGGATATACCTCTCTAGAGCACATTCACATGCTTTACTGCACTGACACAGACACAAGGGTGTTTTCCCCTTGAAATACAATGGACCCGGGATAATCAAAAACCCCATGGGACTGGGAGGCCATTTAAATCAGTGAAAAGTTCAGATGACTGAAGTGTGTTGAATTATGAAGGTGAAGCATGTTCATTATATGAAGCACACACACAGTAAGGGCACACACATGCAAATACATCACTCATTTAAGAGCGATTACATTTTTAAGTAATGGCTCCCTGTTTAAGGCCGTAAAGTTTTGCATTGACATCTTTATTTTTAAGTGTACAAAGCGCAGACGCCTTCAACTAAGTGCTGGAATAGATTGTCTGTGAATTTGTCCCACTGCCAGCGGCCTCATCCTCTCTGTCTCTCTCTCTCTCTCTCTCTCTCTCTCTCTCTCTCTCTCTCTCTCTCTCTCTCTCTCTCTCTCTCTCTCTCTCTCTCTCTCTCATTATTGTTGGTGCTAAGTAAAGAAGCCTTAGAGCAGCTCTGCATGAGCCTGCCCGCTGTCCAATCTCCATATTAAAGACTGATGAAAAGGTCAGCTTAACAGCACCTAAACAGTTATCGACAGGTTGGAAGGACGGAGGAGGGGAGAAGGGTGGGGAGGGTCAGTGATCTAGATAAATACCATACAGTCATGAAATTGAAACTGTCAAAATATGCAGATTAGGAGGCAATCTGAGATCATTGTTGAGGAAGAGTGGCTGTGCAGATAGTATCGCTCAGAAGGCACCTGAGGGTAGATGCCAACTGGTGTACTTGCGGACAAGGTTCATGGTTAAAGTAGAAATTATGTTTGCTTTAAATACTGCATTTGTACATTTGAGGTGCTGTCACGCCTTTATCTGGCATGAAATCCAACATTTATAGCCTCAGAGGGATGTATAATATCAGTAGAGTACTTTCAGTTTGAAGATTTCAGATCAATAGTGGGATCTGAAGCCCTCTTCAAGAGGAAAATCATTTCTGTTGTAATTCTGTGCTGCCCTACAAAAACACTTTCTGGTATAGCGAGGATATTGCTGCCTCCAATAATCAGAAAAGGGTGGAGGGGAAGCAGTGGACAGAGGCGCCTAGATCATTTTTAAAAAAAAGATATATGCTCCCCCATTCCCTTTTCTTCTTGAACTCTGCAAAGAAATTACAAAGAGAGAGGAGAAAAATGTTGAGTAGATGAGCTGCAGTCACTGGAGCTCACAGAAGTTCTTGATCAGAGTCATTAGCTAAATGTACAGAGCACAAAAATGGGTCAATGGAGCATAATAGAACCACATAAAGGGGTGGATTTTATTTGAGGACAGAAGGAATGAAAATGTGTGAAAAATGAAAAAAAACAACTGATCTAAAATAAGGCTGAAAGGAGGGAAAAGTTAGCCAAGCGTGCATCATCATTAATATAGTGTGTGCTTTGAAATGCCCATCACAGCTGCAGTGATTTGGAGGAGGAGATCTGTGTTTGCAACATGCCTGGAAGCTGTGTGTGCTGATTTGACATCGTGTCAGAATGAATCACCTGATTTAACTGGCCTGCTACAGCTACCCGACTGTACAAACCCAGTTTAATTCAACCCAGCATAGAGCAACCTGTCTGTTTGAATATAAATAAAGTTTTGTTGAAAGAATAAACATTTATCTGATTAAAATTTTTTGTTAATTTCTTTCTCTGCCCTGCAGATCCATCAGTGCATCACAGACAGAAGACAGTGGTGACAGACATGTGCTACCCGACAGAGATATCCAGCCTGATGGACTTTGGCACACCAGACTGCTCGCTAGGCAAAGGTACGGTGTTGCTCGAAAAAAAAAAAATACAAGGTGTTGCCTTGGTGACAGCAGGAAGTGTGCACAGTGATTTATCCTGGCAGTTAAAAGACAGAACTGTCAGCTTGACTGGGAGGTTAACACTGGAGCAAAGGCCTGCGCGGGCTAAGAGTGTGAGAACAATCAGATAACAGCTCTTGGTACCTGGCCACGAGGGCCTTACAGTTCACTGCAGGGTTTGATTCATCACAGTTAAATAACATGTTTTGTCACACAATACTTGGTGTAAGACTGCGAGACATTGATTGACTTCTCACCATAGAAAAGCGTTTTACTTTGCAAATTGCTTTAATCTGAGTGGAGCTTTATTGAAGTTTATCACACTAGGGTTGTATTGTAATGTGCAATTATTGCATCGCAGCCAGGCCACTTATTTCCTCCAATCACTGTCATCAGTTTGAGAAATATAATGCTTTATAGAGAGGCCTTAGTAGCTCTGGATAAAAGTCTCTCTCAATCTCTCGTTTGTGGTAATCAAACTGACCAGCCTGTAATAATACGCACCACAAAAGATATTGATCGTGGTCTATCGATCGTATGTATATTGTTGCTTAATCTGTAAGCCGTGTGTCCATTTCTTTTTCTCAGCGTAATGGCTGCTATTATTCTCTACTGTTCTCACACTGACCAAACTTCAGACCCTGTGCTGTAATTGCCCAGTCCAGCCCCTTGAAGCTAGCAGAGCAAGCTCAGTGGCTATTAGACAAGCCTCGTGTCATTTCCATCAACAATGGGTAGGGACAGTGGTGACCTCAGTCACTCATTGTCCTTCTTCTCTGCCCATCACTGCTTTCACTCTCCCTCCTCCTCCTTTTTTTTCACCTCCTCTTCTCTCTCAAGGCTAGCTAATATTTTAATGCCGCTCCGTCCCGGCTCTCTATCAACACTCCCCAGCACTGATAATGCAGACTGACAGGTCAACTGAGAGAAGGGAGAGCGATACAGTGGAGGAGAACTGAGGCTAGAAAAAGAAGGTTTTTAGGATTTCTTCTGGCTTTAATGTGAGCAAAGCAAATGAATGACATAGTGATACAGGGAGTTTAAGCCGAAGAATAAGGACACTGAGGAGTGGAAAATTTCAGACTGAGTAACTGTGAGGCTAAAAGCAATACTGTGAATAAGATTCGGTGTAGCTGGGAGGCAGGCTACATGATGACCTTGGAATTATCAAGTGCTTCATTTGGTCAAAATGTTCTTGTTCAAATAAAAAGCTGATAGATTCAGACAGGTTATAATTTAAATCTAGTATATGGTCAAAATTCTAATTATTTGGCTCAATGAGATATTATAACTGTAATAATACAGCAAAGGCTGGTTTAGAAAAACATGCTCGACATTCTAATGAGGTGTTAATTGCATCCACCATAGAGAGTTATCATTTAAATCTTTTGTCTCAGCGCTCATCAGTCCGAGAGGAGCGAGCCTGGCAGTAATCCTTGAGGTGTCAGGGAGTGATTGACAGATCCATTGCCTCATGTGACAAGTATCTGGTTAGAGCACATCTGATCTTTAGACGGAGCTAAAGCACTGAGCGTCAGCCTCTGACAGGCAGGACAAATGGCATGCTTGCTCTGAACTGCCTGTCACGTCTTAAAATGCGGTTTTAACTCGTCTTTCTCTTGCACACATACACACACACACACAGACAGGATTATGCTTACTTACGCTTTAGTATGCTAGTTACGTTACTCGAGTGCACATAAACCAAAATTTCCATTATAAGTTTATATCCAGTTTGGCTCTGCAGGCTGAATTAATTCAGTTGCAGGCTGTCCTATCTTTTTCCCCTCGTAACACCTGTACCTGCCTCAGGGTTTCAGGCCTAAAGAGCACTGCCAGGCAAAGTGGACCAGTCTTAACCTTATTTACTCTCTGTGTCCGCGCACATCCGAGTTCCCATCTTAACATGACACAGACTGTCCTTACTCAGCACCAGGCAGAAGAGAAGTCAATGCAAAAATCCCTGCCGGGTCAAAGATAACATGGGAGAGCTCTTATTAATAAGCCAGTCTCAGTGTGTGGAGCTAAGGCAGTTTGGCTACAAGCATGAACTTCGTTTCACTTTACCGCTGCCGTGATCCATTTTTCGAGACGTTTATATTGAAGTTTACACTAGCAGCATTTTTATTCAGAGTTTACATTCCTGCCTCCTCTGGCCAAAACACACATTTACATTCAGGAAGTGAGTAATGTAAACTCATGTAGGCTACAAAGGCATTGTGGGCTCAGAGGGAGTGCATAGCTTTTATACAAAGGGGTGTATTGTTCTCTGTTCAGTCGGTGTGCATAATTGCACACGCTGTCCTCTGCTATAGCCGTCGGCCATCAGGTGGAGTGAGAGCTCTACTGACTCACCTGCTTCATTACCTGAAGCCTGAGGTGCAGTTTGTGTTCCCCTCCCCTCCCCCTCCTAGGCTGTACACCAGGAGGGAAAAAATGAAAAGCAGGAGTGGGCGTGGGGTGAAAGTTGTCCTAGCTGCCTCAGGGCGTGTCACTAAACAGGTACACAGAAAGTAGGATAGAAAGAGAGGCACATAACAGAAGAAAGAGAGAAACCAAGAAAGAAAAGGAGCAGGAAATGTAGCTGAGTGGCTCTCAGGGGACGACTTCCTAGTAACCTGTCTGGGTGGAGCCTCACTAAGCAGGACTGGGAGCGGCAGGCTGTAGTGGTGCATTGTGTGCGTTGGTTTGAATGGTGTGTGCACTGGTCTGTATGTATACGTGTGTGTGTGTGTTTTCTTTTTTTTTTCACCTGCTATGAGAGCTCACACCACAGTTGACAGTGGAGCCGAGTGGAGCCTGTGCCGAGGAGGACATGAGGTCCGAGAAGGAGGAGGGGAAGGCCGGTGAGTGACAGATACAGAAGGAGATAGAGGTGGAGGAAAGACGTTGCTTGTGTGTGTTGGAGGAATAGTGTAGGCCGTGAAAGTGTCCTGAGTCAGAGGTGTGTGAGTGGGTTTAAGCTCACGTGTTTGTATGTGTTTGATTGTATGAGAGAAATTTGAGTGTCACAACCAAAATGCTTCATTCCTGAAACTCCTCATGTTTATTATGGAAATATTCTGTGATACATATCCAGTGGTGGAAAGTACATTTATTCAAGTACTGTACTTGAGTACAATTTTAAGATACATATACTTGACATTTCAGAGGTAAATCTTCTACTGTCTACTACAAAGACATAGGAATTTGTTTATAAAATATAATTATGCTTAAAAAGTCATAAAAATATACTACTTTCTGGTATCAAAATAGTTGCCACTTTCTAACATCAACTAATGGATTATTGTCAATTTAGCTCTAATGTTAAGTAGTCAAAATTAGCCCCATCACAACAACAACAACAACAACATTAAATATTAACATTGACATTTAAGTGCTGCTTACATACATGTTAATACATTGGTAATAATAATATTAATAATACAGTAATATATTATGATATATACAGAATATTATGTATTTTTGATGCTTTGAAGGTTTATGTTATGAAAATACTACTCCTGTACTTTTGTCAAGACTTTTAATGTAGTATTTGTACATGGTTTCATCATAATATATATTGTATATTATTATATGACATACATTTAGACAGAAATATACTTTGATCTGCTCTGATTTGATTTGAGGGATGTTTTTTTTTTGTACATCAGCTCTTTGGCACAGCCCATCATTGTAAGTGCTGATTTAAATATATTCTATATCCCAGTTTTATTTATTGTTTTATTACGATAAGAAGTATAGGGTGACCTAGATATGACATGTTCATATGGATAAAGTGGTAATCTGTTAATCTTCTATAAGCATTGTAAATGAACAGTGTGGTATTTCATCAGATACTGTGCAGCCTCACAGCCTTTAGTAGCTCAGTAGACATACTAAAGCTTGCATAATCTGAGAGCAGCTAGCACTGGGACAATAATATCGACGTTGGCTCTTGTGTTTGGATTAATGTGGGAACCAGACATATTATCCAGTATGTGAGGATGCATTATGGTTGGTTGAAGATGTTAAGAGAAACTATTTATAGTCTATTGAATCCTGTGGGAGCGATAACTGCCTTTGAGAAGTTGCCTTTATTTTTTTGCTTGGCTGTCACAAACAAGTTTTTAGTGTGTAGGCATTCACATGCACTCCTGTGTGTTGTGGTGGTTTATGAATGAATAGAGATGAGTTTGATCCCACTGTATTTTGCGTGACTCCTACTGAGGCTGATGCACCCTCAGGTCACCATTTAAAATTGCAGAAGATAATGAGTTTGACAGATTGCACAGCAACAGACAGATGGTATCATCACTATAAACTTCACACTCACAGTTTAGTTGTAGAGTCCTTCAACAATACCATAAGAGCCAACATGTGGCACATCTCCATCGTTTTTGTTTGTTTGTTTTGTTTTGTAGTATCATTTCTCTTCGGTCTCTGTGTGAGCTGTAGCTTCGCTAAGCTTATCAAAGACCATAACACTTCCACACTCATCTCCACAAGAGTAAGACTAAGAATATTTATGAGCTCTGAACAGGTATTTATTGCCACATTTCACACAATTTAAACTCCTCAGTAAGGCTTTTAAACTTTCCTACACAAGCTTCAGTAGCAGCTACTGCTGCGGAACAGTTGCCTCATGCAGCTTGTGGGATTATTTTTGCCACGCCCCGGGACATGAGGGAGGTCGGGTATCAAATCATGTGGATTTCCAGTTCTCCATAGAACAGATCCTGCTGTTTCTGACAGATGTTTAGTCCCCACTACAGATTCATAACAGGGACAATAGGCCCTGTGGCATTTTGTTCCTCAATGGCTCATACAAGTTGGTGGACATCATGGGCCGCGCCCCCTTTTGCTGATTACTCTGGTGAGCCATTGTTAGATAGATACTAAAGGCCCAATTTCAGTATTCGCCCTTTTGGACTTACAGACTTTGACACGTTTCCCGCAAAGTCCACAATGGTTTTATTCTGTCTCACTGTGAAACCAGCAGTCTGGTAAACTTTTGGAGCCATTTATTTACACTTTACATGGTGGTGACTTACTATCACTGTGGTTAATAGCCAGGATTCAACAAGCACTTTCATTAATTAAAGGAATGGTTCGACATTCTGGGAATATGCTTATGTGTTTTGTTGATAAAAGTTAGCTGTTTAGCCAATTAGCTTAGCTTAGCATAAAGACTGGAAACAAGGGGAATCAGTTAGCCTGGCTCTCTCCAAAGGTAAACTCTGCCTACCAGCACATGTATAACTCACTTAATAACGCATTATGTCTCATTTGTTTGTTGGAACTGTTAAGTGGAGACTTCACAAACACAGTCTAACACATAACTCGAATTTGGACTCAAATTTCTACGCTTCAGTTTTTTTATGGATTAAACAAACAAGACATAATATAATAACATTTATTAGTGAGCTTGAGGGGTGCTGGTAGGCAGGTGTTATAGACGGAGCCAGGCTAGCTGTTTCCACTGTTTGTGTTAAGCTAAGCTAACGTGGCTCCAGCTACATATTCACCATACATATATAAGATCAATAAGAACCATTCTTTTAAACTAAATACAGTAAGCCTCACATATCACTATCCACACGTCTCCATTCCAGGTAACATGATTTCATTAAGTCCCTCATACATAATACATAAGTCATACAGTGACATGAGTCTCCACACCCACCTGCACTCAGACACTTGACACATACAGTAAGTCAGTTAAAGTGCATGAGCTTCGAGGGGGATGCTCGAACTGAGCCAATATTTGAGTCAAAACTGTTTGAGCGCATTGATTCGCTGCTCAGTCGTGTCACTGAAATGAGAGGGGTGGAGCTTTAGAGGGACACGGCTCATCATGATTGACTAAACTGAAAACTAGGACATCCAATACTCGTAAATACAGCAATTACTGCACAGATTCACCTCATTATCATGGATTTGCCGACATAAATCAAAGTATTCTCTGCTTCCTGTTCAGAGCCACCATGTCAGCCAGGTTAATTTGCTTAATCTCTGGCTAATTCACTTCATTTAAACCAAACTCATGCACAGTAAATGATACTGGTGTCAAGTGACAGTAAGGGTATGTTTTTCAAAACGCAGCTCTTGACAGAAATCTAAATAGCTTTGTCCAAGTTCTCAGTGCTCTTCCAGTGGCACATCCTTGGCAGTGTGCCTAATCTGCACATAATAAACGTGTGAATCAATTACAGCTATCTGCACTTGGCATCCTTGCACTGACCTCAGTTGTAATGTAAACCCACAGGCAATTAATGAATGGAAGCTGGTCCCGATAGATACTGTATTCTCGCACAAATATACTGTGCGCCGAGTACACTTGCAAACACGCGTAGATACAGTGTACACACACATCAACTGACATGTACATACAAATAATGTGCAGTCTGCAGACCACAATGAATTACCATTAAGTGGTGAATACTCTGGTCAGGTAGGTTTGAGAGCGAGCAACATGCATTATTTATGCCTGTATGTATTACAGAGAGACGGTGTAATACCCTGAGTAGGAAATGGACCTGACCCTTACATGCAGGGCCTTTTTAGGATGCAGAAAATATAGTGCTTGCAGTCTCAGCGTGTCAAGGCATCAGGAATTAAAGTGTTTGCTCTGTGTTCTTTTCAGTCTCATGTTGTATGAGATGCAGGCTTGTCGGCGCTTTTACCGCTATTTGTAGCTTAAGCATGTTAAATCAAAAACTATACAACCCACATATCTATTCAACCTCTGTTCCCCCTGCGACTATAGTACAAATTAACAATAAAGGTGCTAAATATAGTCCTGCTGATGATTTTAAAAAGCCCTTTATTGCTGCATCCTACCTCTGCCACCCACCCACCCGACCCCCCTGTGATTTGAGACTCAGTAGGGAGCCGCTGACAGAATGAATGTGTTTATTTGTGAAGCTTCTCAGACTCAGTTTTCTTTTTTTCTCTCTTTCGTTCCCTCTTTCTGTCAGATTTTGCTTTGGTGCTGATTTGATGCAATTCTTTTATAAATCCTTAAATAATTTTGGGGCAGTCCTTTTGTCTTGAGTTGTAAACAGAGAGCTCCAAGATCACAAGATGTTTTTTTCAGGGGCAACTCCAAACAGGCATTTTTCCAATATGAGGTCTTGTAGGAAGTTTCACAAAATTTGGACTAGTTGCACAAGTTGTGTCTGTTTTTTTTTTCTTTTGTTAGCCTGGAAACCAGATTTTGTAACAATCAGTCTGCAGCCATGTTAGCAGCTCTGTGAGACTGTTCTTCGCACTGCTTTGAGATAATAAACGCTAATGCTAGTAAATACTGACAATGACGTTGCTAACTTGCCGATCTTTAGCGGGTGTAAAGTTTACCATGTTCATTATCTAAGTTAGCTTGCTTGCTTAACATTTCCTTATTAGCATTAAACACAAAGTGAAGGCCGAGTCTTTGCACGTACTTGATCATAAACTAAATTACAAGACAGACTGAAATTTTGAATGTCTGTTCATGGCAATCCATCCAACATGGACGAGACATTTCAACGAAAACCAGAAATGTAAACATGGTGGCGCTTTCTCTGGGCACAAACTGTATGCCAGTGATTCAATGTTGAGATATGGACCGACAGAACAACATTGTAATCATAGAGCCACTTCGCTAGCGTGGCTAAAAACAAAAGATAAGATGTGAGACAAGAGCATATCTTGAAATAGATGGTTCATGTTGATAAGTGCTATCCATGTTTCAAACATATTCTCTCCTGTGCAGAATAATTCTCGAGACAGATATATGAGGAAGCACTCGTCAAAGACTCATCGTCTATCCATAACTTGTAGGGTTTATTTCAGTCTATCCACGCTCTATTTTTCTTGCCTGTCAAGGCTACAGTGTTACCTGCATGATGAGTTTAATCAAGAGCTGAAGCAGACTGCTGTCTTCTCCCAGAGCAATCTCAACTGATCTTTATACTGTAATTAGTGGAGGCCAGAGCTCAGCAGACATATGCTCCTCTCATAATACAGTGCAGAAATAGCCAGATGTGAGCAGATGTGCACATACACATGCACGCCCACACAAACACAAATCAAGTAATCCAGCAGCAACGGGGGGAGATACTTCACTGCACGGACTAATATAATGATGAGTATATGCTCATAACGGATTAGATAATATTACATGATGCTACGAAGCTGCTGTTTGCCTTCTGGTGTTCATTTTCCCCAAACGCAAAGTACAGCAGTGTAGTGGCTTTTCATCTCTGCATCATCGTCTCAGTTTCATAAAGGCTTGTCTGTACTTGATGAATTAGAAAATGTTTAACCTTACCTTGATTAGATTTATTGCTTAATTAATTGATAGACATTTAACCCATCAGGTAAAATTGTGATAGACCCGCATACGTAATTGCAGAACAAAATAACATGCAACATACAACATAGGTTCACCCTATGAAAGTACTTTACTGGTCTGTGGAGCCTCAATTGACCAAGATGCCATTTAATGAAGTGAATTGTATCTGTAAAGTTTATAAAGGAATTGAGAGACTAACCTTTAGCGTGCTTTTATTGAAGTTGTTGGAACTTTTTTATTAGTGTTATTTTGCCCAGCAGGCATCTTTAAGTCTGGTTTCAGTGTGTAGTTAACACAGAACAAACAAAAGCTTACATTAATGTCATATCCCAGGACTGATAAAAATACACAACTTAATAATTCATGTTACTGTAAAGCAGAAATTTCATGAACAACCGTGTTCATGTATAAGTAAGTCATTTAGGTACAAAAGGAAGATGTGACTTAATGTGTCACTGAGGTAAACATAAGCAGGGACTAATTTGGTCCAGTGGTCATCATATCATTCAGCTCACATGTGGTTACAGAGACGTGGTGCTGGCTCGCTTCCCCTCAGGGAGGCTGTCAGTTTGAGTCAACACAATCAACTGCATTGCAGGTACAAACTTATGTAATGTTTCCCATTTCACAGGAAGCCTCTGAGCAGGACGCGGTCCTGGGAAACATCTTTTGATGTTTTCATTACTTTATTCTCTGTAAGGTTTATCAATAAGAAGAGCTTATGAAAGAATAGTTTATTAGGAGGCTTTGATGAAGCATTTGGAAGACTTTCCTTGTTGTTTTCAAATAGCTCTGCTCATATCAGCGAGTTACAGAAAGGCTTTTGTTGTATTGCCGGTTTTTCCACAGTGAACATTTGTCATATTGCTTGTAATTTTGTTGAAAGAAAACTTTGATATAGGTATTCTTATGCTTACTGATTTCATTATTTTCTGCATAGTAATTTGTGTGAGAAATGCACCTTTAAATGACGTTGCTTTGATGTCCTGCAGTATTAGCTGTACCCACTGCAATGCTACAGCAGAAAATCTCTCAGCACTTTCTGTAGAAAGCCATTACTGTTTTCATCCTTTAGCTCCAAGTCTCCTGAACACACACACACACACACACACACACACACACACACACACACACACACACACACGCACCGACGCCTCTCCACCTTATAGATAGCATATTATAGCTGTGCACCAATGCCACAGGAGCCAACAGGGACGAAGAAAACAGTGAGTCTGCAGCAAAACTCCTTCAGGCTTTATTTTCAAATACTCTTTTATATACTATATTTAACACATTTACTGATAATGATAATATTAATTTCCAAACCTCTGGAACGGTGTTTCTTAAACTTTTTACACCACGTACCACCATTATGACCGACTTGCAGCATCGGCCGACCATATTCATCTGTTGACAGTTCGCACTGGAGGCTGGTTTATTCTTAATAAGATTATTTATTGTTGACTGCTGTTGAATCCTGAAAGGAACTAGTTCAAGAACCAGAGCTAATCTGATGGAGAAAGGGTACTCCTGATCTGTGCTTCTCTTCCTAATAGTTCCCGTTTAGAGCCATGATTGCAGTGTTTTTGAACCATTCATTTTACCTCTGCTTACTATGTTGTCATCATATTTTAGTTTGAAAACTAACCATGGATGTATGCACGCGCTACATGCATGAATGATATTGGAACAAAACTATTACAAAATTACATTTTAGTACTTTCATTCAAAGTATTTTGATATAATTATATCTTTTTAAATAATAAGAAATAATTATAAGAAAAATCAAGGTGAAGCTTTTACCATGTTTGTCTTCTGCACAAAGAAGCAGATTGACAGCATATTGTCATATCTTAAACAGCAGCTTGCTAACATGTTTGTTTCTTGGAAGCTGAAGCTGTTAAACCAGGCCCGTGCAGCACTCCTGTCCCACCTTGACCTATCTGTCACACAGCTGCAGTGTATGGTTACGTTACCGTATATCGTTATTTACAAGGTCAGTACTGCTGCAAGAAAAACAAGGCCTGATAGGAAAACAACAATGATAGGAATGAGTTGAAAGCATGGTTTGAACTTTTGGTAAAGCCTTATGAAGGTTCAGCAGGTATTTTTATGCTTTTGACTCCTCTAGTGTCCAACAAGACAGTATTGATATGATGTGGTTGTTCACATGAGTCTTCTTTTAAAAATATAGCTTTAAGAGGACACTTACGACCGCGCTGTAGGTCTACATGCAATAGTGAAGATGTAAAATAGTGTGTGACCTTGTTATTCAACTATCAGTTACTGTACCTGAGAGATTAGAGGAGAGGGAAAGGCAGAATCATTGCCTCTGGCTTTGTCTTGGACAGAAATAGCTGAGTGGAATCACTGTATTAACTAAAATTACACAGATTTGAATTGTCAGGGAGATTGAGGTGGAAAAGTGACAGCCATGCACATCATAACTCCTCAGGGCAGAATAGTTGGCTGCTGTCACTGCATTTTTGACACTCTTCTCAATCGACACCATATTATTTTCACGGTTTTTGCTTTCAAATAAACTATGGTCCATTGACCCAGTGTTCTTTATTGTGTTTTATAGGAAATTGTATCGAAGTTAAACGGCCAGTTAACCCAAATTAGAAATATATATATATATTGTTACTTACTCTTTAGAGGTATCCAGCCATGCAGATAGTTGTAGTTTTGTTCGGGTCCAGGTTTCCAAGATTTGATTTCTACTGTTTGTGGAACTCACATCATTAGGAATAAATATTTAAAAAATTCAGCAGATTTTTACTGGAACTACTCACTATAAAAATGTTCACAGTGATGTCCGTGGACTATCCAGAGTAACAGGGACGTTGTTTATGGACAGAGATGTTGCCCTTTAAGTTTTTTAATGAAACTATTCAGAACTTAAACAGTCATAATCAATTGAGTCGTTTTAATTCAAATATTCCAAAATATTCCTAGTTGTAGCTTCTCAATTTTAGATATTTTACTGCTTTTTTCAATTTATGTCATTGTAAATGGAATATCTGGGTTTTGGACTTTGGGTTGTACAAAACAAGACATTTGAAGATGTTACTTCATTCCCTGTGATTGTTGTCACGATTTTCCGACATTTAAAAAACATAAAACCAAAACTATTTGCACTGATAGTAAGACAATGTATTATATTAACAGATTTTTGTTATTTGGTTGAGCTGATCCTTTAAGCCTTTGAATGCTGAATTAATAAAACACCTGAAGGCATTTTAGTAAAAAAAAAAAGCTTACAATACTCATACTCATACTCATACAATGTAGGAAGCACTGTCACTGGTTGAGATCAGGCAAACCTACTGACTTTCTCTTTCCAAGAGTTTGTCAGTTCACTTGCTGTAAAATTGGAAAGTGATTGTTTAATGATGAGAGCCAATCAAGACCGAGTCCACTTTGGATGCACAGTGAATATTTATTCTGACACTGATTTTAAAATAGAATGAGTTTTTGTCCAATAAAAGCAATAACTTTAAATATAACTTCCCATCCAAACTCAATATTCCAACACGGCTCACTTTAAGCATCTTTGATCATTCATGTATATAAATTGGTTCACTTTAATCCTGCATACGGTTCATAGGAGACTAGTTCAGGTCTTTGATCACCAATCCACACATTTCCAGCCTCTACTTCACCTTTGCAAGCATAGAACGTTGCCTCTGCTTTCTCTCTTAAGCTTAATCATGAACCAACAGCCACTGTGCACACATCTCTCGCTGTGTGTGTGTGTGTGTGTGTGTGTGTGTGTGTGTGTGTGTGTGTGTGTGTGTGTGTGTGTGTGTGTGTGTGTGCTGACTTGTGACAGCTCTGCTATGTGAGGGAAAAGGGACAGGGAGTGATGGCCTGGTCCTGGCTGGCTTTGATGGACAGTCTAACGTGAGGCTTGGATGAGAAGTTAATTGAATGGGCCACTGCTGAAAAAGAAGAAGAAGAGTAGGCTCTTCTTCTTCAGTGGGAGGACTCTAATAGCTTGGCCGAGCTCACTGCACAACCACTCAAAGGTCAAAGGTCAGAGAGCTGAGAGTGTCCAGATCATCACATAGCACATAGACTGCAGTGTATGGTTTATATGATCCTGTCAAGTTAAATTGCTTTTTAGATTGCAAGGAAAAAAAGTGTATGCGGATGTAAATCATCGGTTTGTGTTTATGAGTGCAGTGGATGCAGCTTTTACTCCGGTCAGTGTGCAGTGAAGTAGCTTTTGGGCCCCTCCACACATGCTCAGGGAAGATCTTGGGAAGTTTTCTTTGCCTCGATTTGACCCCAATTTGAGGCGAGCAAACCTGAAAGTGGAAAAAGTCTTTGAGTGTGTTTGTGTATACTTTAGCTTGTGTGTGTATGTTTGTGCATCTGTGTGTGACGGGATGATGCTGGGAATTAATGCAATATTGGATTTTTCCCGTGAATTATACACGTCTCACTAAACCCGCTGTAAATACTCCTCAAGACACAATTGTAACACAGTTTTTGACCTAGCAGTTGACTAATGTTGCTTGGGTGATGCTATGTCATACTAAGCTATTAAAATATTTATAGATTCACCGTAAATAAAGGGAAAAGTTCCAAATTGGCTAATTTGAGAACAAATTATCTGCTCAACACAACTGCTGTGACTGCTAAGTTGACAGCCAACTACAAGAGTGGATCAACCTTCACGTCACAGCAAGAGCAACTGATCATTTAAAAAGCCTGTTTAGAGTTGCAGATTAAGCTGAACACAGCAGGGCACCTCGAAAATGCTTCACTTCTGCAACACTTCTGTCCGCTGGCTTCAAGTGCAGCAGCTCGGCTCCCCACGACTAATATAGGAGAGCCTGTAGGTAAACAGATGAATAAGCGGATTTAGGCTGCAAGAAGGCCTGGAAAGATTGCTCTCTCAGGGAAACAAACTCTTTTTGTCACATGCAGCACAGAGCTGCCCGGTGTGTTTCCATAGTCCTGAGTCGACAGAGACCGATGGACTGTCCCTTCCTCTCTTATCGGAGCTGCTGCAGCCCTACAACGTCTGGCTGCAGGCCTGCAGAGACCTTCTCTCTTTTTCTCTCAAAGTCACACACACATGCACACTAACACACACATACATACTTTGTTGCATCCACACTTGCTCTTGAATTTTACATAGTTTTACATGGAGTCTTATATGGATCTGCATAACATTAAGGGCACACTCTATTTTTTTTGTTATATATTTGCTAGCCACATTGTGGGTCGGTCGGTCAGTCCAACACTTTGGTCCAAACAGAAATATCTCAATAACTATTTGATGTATTGCCATGAAATATTTTGCAGACATTTATGGTGCACAGAGAATGAAGCCTACTGATTTTAGTGATCCATTGACTTTCAGTCAGTGAAACGTGAAACCTCTCAACAACTGTTGGATGGATGGGATGATGGATGCAAATTGATGCAAACATCATTAGGTTCCAATTTGTCCAATAGTTTGGTTAATGACCAATTACCTGCAAAACTAAAGACATTACCATCAAATTCAACTAATCTGCTGATTATTTATATTACTTAAAACAATTAACAACAACCCCCCCCACCCCCTCACTATTATGTTATTGTACTATGCCTTGCTGAACAGCCAAATGCCTTCCAGGGACAAAATAAAGTTAAAAGTTGATGTTTTACTCTTATGTGTGCAATATAAATCATTATGACATATTGTTCCTCTGTTGCTGGTATGAATTCCCCTCACTGGACTAAAATTCAACCCCTGAAAGACCTCTTCTAATCTATTTCCTCTATTCTGTCCTCATCCTGTCTATTAGTTCACTGTGTCCTCTTCTTTTCCTGCTCCTGTTTGCTTGCCTGTTGTCCCCGAGGGTTGGGAGTCGTTTCACAGCGGATAGAAAATACAGCACTGAGGAGCACGGCTCAAGTGTGTGTCACTGATATTTTATTAAGTCTTATCAGACTGCTGTCTCTCACTTGCCCACTAACCTCTCTGGAGTCTGTCACTCAGCATTTATCTGAATTTCTTAAACACCTGTGGCCACAACTGAGGCGGAGCTGTGAGTCTTAAGGGGGTTTGATGTGTTGACTTGAGCCTGTATTTTATCACGTGCTGTATAATCACATCCTCCTGCTTTAATTCCATATACTTCCTGCTTTATTTTTTTTACCTCCTTTTGGTCCTTCTTGTGTCTTCTTCTTGATTTTTACTCTCCTTCAGTCTTCCTTCTGCTTCTTCTTATTTATCTATTTCTCATCTGATTTCATGTTCTCCCTCAGTCCTGCACTGTCAGGTTCCTCATTCCAGTTCTGCATACCTTTAAATTCCCCCAAACTCTCTCTCTCTCTTTCTCCCTCAGTGTTGTTGCGTGAGGAGGTGGCCCAGCTTCAAGAGGAGGTCCACCTGCTCAGGCAAATGAAGGACATGTTAAGTAAGGACCTGGAAGAAACCCAGGGAGGCTGCTCTGCCAATCTGCTCTCGGCCACCGAGCTCCGTGTGCAGCTGGGTGACAAGGAGCAGGAGTTGGACCGTGCCAAGGAGGCCTTACAAGGTGAGGAACCCAGACTGGGCGTCTTGTTGTTGCACCTAATCCACCAGAGTTGCTTCTTTCAAACAGCTAGTTAGAATATATACAGCAAATACAGATGTCAGAGATTTTAGTTTCTCCCTTTTTATAGTTCAAGCAAGAATGTGTTGTAACTAAATTAAATCTCACCCATAAACAATTATTATAGTAGTAGTATAGTAGTTAGTTAGGTGTTATTTATGTGTCACGAGAAACATTTCCCACATGGAATTACAGGACATCAAAACAAGACCTCTTATGGTAACACATACACAGTAAAACCAAAGGAAAAACATCAGTTATACATCATTATATGTACTTCTATTTGCTGTCAAATCACAAATTCGATGAGGAATAGTAAAAGAAAAAAAAGAAATGCTACAGGCTAAAGGATAAAATACCTTTTTCCTCATCTCCCAGGTTTTCTCTAAGAAACTGGCTAAGTTAAATGTTGTACATTGAATTCTAAATTCTCAAAGTTATACATTCATTACTTACCCTCGATATCAAGGATGCCAAACAATTAGATGAAAATATGTCCATCAAGCCTGCTTCCACTTCTACATTCAGTGCGCGTTAAGATATCAGACTCATTGTTGTGAAATATCCTGTTCTAATTGGACTGACATATGTTGTTTATTTCTAAATGTTCTTTGACTTATGTTCAACAAACAAGAATAAATCATTTAAACAGAACATATTCAAGTCAAACACATTCCCCAGTTGATTTTCTGAGCTGACTCTGTCTTTGTGCATCATCGTTTAAAAAAATCTATTATAGTTTTTATCTGACTCAAGACAGTATTGTGTGGTTCTCAGTAAAAAAGCACAATAGAAAACAAAATGACATTTTCAAATCTGTTACAAACACTATTACAAACCCTCTTTTATTTCTCCAGAGTACAGTTTCAGCACTGAGTCGTAAAATACCTGTGGCACTCGCTTCTAAGATAAATTAAATGAGACACAATTCTCTGTACCATATTTCATCATCATAAAATATACGCAGTTGTGATTTAGTCCACTGACACTGACATTAGCCCACTGTCCATTACTCTCAGCAAACAAAAAGAAAAGTTGTGCCAAAAAAAATGATTATGATCTTCATAATACATTTTATGGTAAATGTCTGACCAGCATTTGTAAACCAATTCTGACTTGTATGTACCAAAGGGTTTAAATGTGTGCACACAAATGACAACTGTGTAATTTCCTACACACAAGATACTATGTATGTATATGTGAATGTGTTTTGACACATTCAGTCTCAGAAATGGGTGTCACCCCCGATGAGCAGCCAAGTAGACTCCAGGTTCACCTCATTTTAATCAACATCCATTAATCATGTCACAGAAGCTTTACTCTGAAATATTAATGTGGTATTGATGTTGACTGGAATATGATGCTGATTATGTAGTATTGGATTGTTTTCATTTATTGTATCAAAACAAATCCAACTATTTTATTATGCAATTCAACAGTTCCCATCTTTGGGAAAGGAGTAGAAAAGGATTATTGCAACAAAAATAAAAGAGGGGAATCCAAAAAGGCACTTGTGTATTTGGTTTGGTTAAACACAAATGCTATGCATGGATCTCTGCTCTGCTCCGAGAGATGCAAGTGGTAAACTGCAAGCTCGTAAACTGTGTTGTGTAACTGCTGCAAAACAGGTTTGAATGTTGAGTTTAAGGCTGAACGTTGACATGAGGAATGCTTCCAGAGTGATACATATGAGCGCAGTTATGAAAAATACAGGTTCCAGTCTTGGCTCTCCATTGAGCAGAGACTCTCAGGGAAGCATTGTTATTTTTTTCTTGCAAAGAGCCCCACTAGTTGCATCATGGCTGATGAGTTATCTCTGCAAGAGAATGAAGTTGAAAGAAATCTGATCCAAATGGTCTTCTCAGGGATGAGTCTCCACATGCCAGCCGAAACTGTTTCATGTATGAATGAATAAGTGCCACTGTGCCACTTATCTTTTGAGATGATTACATCATTTTCTCAGACAAAAACAGAAAAAACAAAACTCCAGCAGCAGCCCCCTATTAACAGAATACATAGTGTCACCTAGTGGTTCCCTGGTGCAATGGCAAAGCTTTGTTTCTGGTTTAGAGGCAACCAAATCTCACTGAAATATTCTATTTGTTATGTTCATTTTGACAGCTGCTCCTTGTTGTACATATATATGTGCTGCTCAGTGTGTGTGAATATTTTGTGTTGTGTTTTACAGCTATGAAAGCTGACCGTAAGCGTCTAAAAGTGGAGAAGGCAGACTTAGTGAGTCAGATGCAGCAGCTGTACACAACACTGGAGAGCAGAGAAGACCAGCTGCGAGAATTCATACGCAACTATGACCAACACCGAAAGGTAACACCAACCCAGCCGGTTTGTCAGTGTTAGCTTAGTGCAGATATATCCTAATTGGTGAAATGCCAAAAGCATGTCTGAAGCAATTTGGAAACAGTGTCTCCATTACAAAGTTTTGCCACCAGAGAACAATTAAGCATTTTATAGGATAACATTAAGGAATTGTTTACAACACACTACAATGTAGTTGTAAGCAGATCTGTATCAGATATACAAGTGTTTAACAACATTTCTTACTGTTACCTCTAAAATGGCCTGTCTCACAGTGTCTTCATGTGTCCACCCTTTTAAGAATACAAGTTTTGAAATAGATTATAACAGAAGCTGTGAAATGCTCCTTGACTCAAAAGTGGAGCCCCATTCATCATACAGAGTGAGTTTGGCGGAGATTAACCATGCCGTTGTGTGTGTGTTTGTGTGTGTGTGTGTGTGTGTGTGTGCTCGTCAGGAGAGTGAGGATGCAGTGAAAGCCCTGGCCAAGGAGAAGGACATGCTGGAGAGAGAGAAGTGGGACCTGAGGAGGCAGACCAAAGAAGCCACAGAACAGGCCAACATACTGCGTTCTCAGATGGACATGAAGGAGAACAGGGTCAAAGAACTGGAGGCCGAGCTCACCATGGTGAGTCACCCGGCACGTGGACACAGTCACAACTTTGTTAAATTAACTCAAGCACATTGGTGTGACCTTAGCATCATTATCTGGTATGTTTGGCGTAAATGCAAACAAGGTGTGGGTTTAGCAATCCCGTCCCTGTATTCATATCAGTTCAAACACATGCAGTAAGCTGCTCTGCTGTATATCCTCATCCCTTCCCTCTCTCAAAGCATTAATTCTTTCTCCGGGCTGGAGAAGAAATTCATGCCTTTTTTCTCTGTGTTGCCGTGTCAGTCCCTCTGCGGTACAGTTGTCAGTCTGCGTGTCATTAATCTCGCTCCTCCCTCGGCAAGTCACAACCACCCACGGATCCTCACATCAAGCTGCATCACAGATCAGATTTGTTGGTACATCAGTGCCAGAGCTGCATCGCTGTCAAGCAGCCAAACCACAAAATATATTTCTACCTTCTCTTTCTTCTTTCCCTTCTCTATTTAAAATTGTATTGTTTCCAACGATTTCCTTTACGACTAAATGGATGTCCACTGAATGCCCTTTCAGAGGCTTCCAATAATAAAATTCTGTGAAAAACATCTGAAATGGACCATTTTTAAGATGCTGTATTAAAATATTGGCTCTTGGTAAAGAGTAAAACTGCTGTTATTGATTTTTTGTTGTTGCTGTTGGCAATAATCCCATGAAAAGACCAAAACCAATAATGTGTTTGTCCATCACTCAATAATTCCCTACCTTTCTGTCGTAGGGTAAATATATTGGGTTTTTTTTAATAAATATTGTCCTAAAACGGATGGGCACTTTAGCTTTTAGCAAAAATCACTCAACCATCAGTAAATAGTATATTTGTTGGGAACTGTTTTCAGCAGCGGATTTATTCACATTTGGTGCTGTAGTGACTATTTACAACAGCAGGTCGGTGAATGTGGGAATGACTCAAAATAAAATGCTACGTGGTTTCATAGTAGTGAAGGAACATGTCACCCAGTGCTACAGTGTGGCCCATTGATGTCTTGAACAACAATGGAGCTCTAAAGCACAAAGGAATATCAAGCTTTGCCTACACAGGCAATATTTGTAGGATCAGTTGTTTTGTGTCCTGATGGGATTTGTTGACAATAAGAAGAAATGATCATCCTTTAAATATAAAGATCCCATATTTAGTTGTGTAGTGTATCGTGCACGGGGGTGTAAATGCACACATTCACACATACAGTGCCTATGTGAGTTTATGTGAGAGCCACAAGAGACACATTTATTTATATGGCACATTTCATTCACGCAATTAAAAGTGTTTTACGTAGTGTATAACAGACATTAAAACATACAGACGAATACAGAACTTAAACCAAAGGAATAATTACCAGAATGAAGAGTGTTTGTTTTACTTTCAGCTCACGCTCAGTTTCTGTTTCTTGTGTGTTTTCCAGGCAAAGCAATCTTTGGCCACTCTAACAAAAGATGTACCGAAGCGCCATTCATTGGCCATGCCTTCAGAGCCCGTGGTGAATGGCAGTCAGGAGTGGGTGATGCAGGCCGACCTGCCGCTCACTGCCGCCATCCGTCAGAGCCAGCAGACCCTCTACCACGGACACACCACGGACAGACAGGGTAGGTTCTATTATCTGATCTGCTAGTCTCTGTGCTGCTTGGTGCTGCTTTTACAGACTCAACATACTAACAGAGGGTTTTCTGGAGGTGCTTCATACTAACTGTGGGAATTTTTCAACCTGTGTGAATATGTGTGTGTACGTATTGTGTGTGTGTGTGTGTCACATTCAGCTGTGGTCAGGATCAGCCCTTGCCACTCTCGCCAGCCCTCTGTCATCTCTGACGCCTCGGCGGCTGATGGGGACCGCTCATCCACACCCAGCGACATCAACTCACCTCGTCACCGGACCCACTCCCTCTGCAATGTAAGAGCTGCCTGGCCCCCTGGACCAAGTAATCACACCTCCACACTTTTCTATAAGTACCTCCCTCCTCTTTGTCTTCTCCTGCTTGTGTCTGTCCCTCTGTTCTGTCGGCCTGCTGGGTGTCAGCCTGCCTGCTTGGTGGTGGTGGTGATGTTATTTTGCATTTAACTTACTTCAAAGTAATAGTTTGACATTTTGGGACATAGATATATGAAGCTACAGCCAGCAGTTAGTGTAGCTCAGCATAAAGAAAGGAAATAGGGGAAAACAGCGAGCCTGGCCATGTCCGTAGGTAGCAAAATCGTACCAACATACAAGCACATCTTGTTTGTTCAATTAGTACAAAAACCGAAGTGGAAAAACTGCAAGTTATGGTGTTGTGGGAGTTTATCTGGTGGACTAATTCTCCACTGGGAGCAGTAACTTCCTGGTTTCTTGTTGAGGTTGCCAGGCAACCACCAGAGGCAGAGGCCAAAATGCAGTCAGCCACATGATCCACCATAAAACCCCCTTATTGTTTCTTTTACGCATTGGTTTCTGAACACATCAAACAAAGATATAACGTGTAAATTAGTGAGTTTAAGATCAGGGGCGGGACCTGAGGGGTTGTCAGTAGGCTTTTACATCACTGTGACGATGGGCCATCCATAGATGGAGGCTCTTTAGAGTTACAGATAACAGCTATTATTAATAGTATAGAATATTTAATGTTGTTTTGCCTTCTTTTTCGCACTGAATCAACAATATAACTAGTAATAATGCGCAGTTCATTAATTGCCAAGAACCCTGTCTTGAGTCTTAACACATTTTTATTCATTTACATTTACAAACGTGACCCTTCCTTGTTAGTGGGTGGATTTTGTCCCCTTTTGACAGAGCCAGGTTAGCCGTTTCCAGTCTTGCAAACCGGCTGCTGGCAACAGCTTCATATTGACTGAAGAGACATTAGAGTATCAATCCTCTCACCTAACTCTCTGTAAGGAATTGATTAAGTTTCCCAAAATGTCCCTCTACTGCTTTAACTGAGCTGTATGAGAGGATGAACCTATAAGCTTCCTGTTTCCTCTGCCCTGTTCAGTCCATGGAGGACCTCGAGGACCAGAAGCGTAAGAAGAAGAAGGAGAAGATGACTCTGGGATCCCTGTCACGGGTGTTCGCTCGGGGCAAGCAGCGCAAGTCAATGGACCCCGGCCTGTTTGATGGTACAGCCACCCCTGATTATTACATAGAGGAGGATGCCGACTGGTGATGCTGAGAGCGTGAACGTGTGTGTGTGTGTGTGTGTGTGTGTGTGTGTGTGTGTGTGTGTGTGTGTGTGTGAAATTTGTGTGGATATCCACCTGGCTTTAACTGTGTGTAATGAGTGTGTGTGTGGGTATGTCTGGAGGGGGGAGGGAGGATTTTAAAAGAATAGCCTAAATGAGACTGCTATGCCCATAAATGTACAGTATATTACTCTTAAATTGTATGTTTGTAAATTAGATATATATTTATAGATGTACATGTATGCATATGTATATATGTTTACATGCATATAAATATATACATGGGGTTATTATTATGTGTAGACATGTTTATGCTGTATTATCTTCAAAATGTCTAAATGTTTTATGTTTTTTTTATAACTGGAGACTTGAAGGACTGCTGTTCATATGTAAATAGGAGTTATTGTGAAACTAGTGTTTTTACTGTAAATGTCATTTGGCTTTTGTTACTTTACAGTTGATTTTATCATGCTTTGCAACATTGATTTCATAGTTTCTTCTTGTTTCCAATCTTACTTGGCTCATTTCTCTCTATAGAGGAGAGGATATTCTCTGATTGGCTTAAAAAATTAATCTCTCGGAGGTTTATTGGCCAAATTCTGTTGTTTCTAACTGCTTGTTGATATAAAAAATAGTACTTTGTTTGAGAGATATTGCTGGTGCAGGATTGTCATCTTGTTTATTTTATACATTGTGGCTCACAGTATTTGCTGATAAAACATATCACAATGTGGGCAGCCGGGAGTTGAGGTCTCCTCATCCATTTTATGCTAAAAACTATATTCTCAGTTACTATAATTAATGACTGGCTAGCAAGGGTCTTAGAGTCAGTCTTCCCTAAGAAAATGTAATTGCACAGACCTGAATGCACAAACAAAAAAAATTTACAGTGATGCATATTCAGGCACACCTCTCACCTGCTGTTGAAACCATGTGCAAGTGCCAAAGGTTAAATGTCATCTTTAGAAAATCTGCGTATCATTCTGTCACTGTTAGCGCTAGCCTCGTAACATTGTTTGTCTGACTCATTTCTTACTGAGAGCTATCTAACATGTGCCAACATGTGACGAAGGAATGTGCATGATCCCTCTGTGTTGCTTTGATTATATGTTCATTCATTGCCAATCAAATTAATAATCTCCACAATCCTGTGTTGCTCCTGTGTTGCCTTTTCCCTTTTATCGAGTTATCTTTCCTGCATTATGAATGCACGGCCCCTTTTATTTATTTATTCTTTTTTTTTTGCTGTTTTTGTTTTGCTTTCTGTAGAATCCCTCCTCATTTATTGCAAATGTGGCTCTAATAATTATATGTCAAATGCTTTGTAATTAAGGAGATGTTCCATAAAAGATTAAAATTTATTGAAGTATTTTATTTAAAAAATAAGACAAACAAGAGTTAACTTCAAATATTTATCTGCTGCAGATGTTGCAGCCAGATGTTGAGGAGGTTTTAGCATTTTCAAAATGAATTATAATTGAAATGAAATCTTATTTTAAAAATAAAACTAGTAACTGAATACATCCTATGTGGCAGTTTTCTGTTCCATGAGTAATCTTGTTCTTGTGTCCCAGTCTAACGTGTCTCTCCCTCTCCTCCTGCCATTTCTAATGGCAACTCTCTCCTGCCAGTGAGTAACTCCTCATCTGTGATTACCAGCTGTCTGTTTCTGCACTCTGGGATTATTCATATGACTCAGGTCCATTGGAAAAAAATCAAGTTTGTGTCATTTTTTTTGTGGAAACTCTTTTAAAAGAGATGGTGGACTTTGCATGCAGCATTTCTGTCAGCATGTGGGGACGAATCAGGTAAACACACTTCAGTTCATCCTGGATTCGTCGGTTCAGTGTGAATCCGTGTTTTCCTGTGGTTGAGATGAGCAGTTAATGGGCAGAAGCATGATGTTTTATGAATAATCCCTGTGTCTCTAATACATTATCCTAATGGTCTAAAGTCCCCTCATAATCATCAGATACCTAGTATTTTAACAACTTTACTAAACACGGTACTGTAGTATTAGAAGTTGAGGGACTGCTATACTCTCATGAAAGAAATAAATAGGTTGTTTATCTTTTGAATTTCAACACCATTTCAGGTTTAGATGAACCCCAATCCTGTAGTTTTGTTAATTTAAAAAAATATGTACATTTATTTTAACCTTCCAATATAGTCTAGTTCATTCAAAGACACAGGAAGTGTAGCTCCAGTGAATTATTTTGGCTCCATCTAGTGGTCATATAGTGCGATTGCCAAACATTTTATGTCAATATTGGTAAAAGGAAAGGGTTGAAACTATTTTCCATGCAGTTGACTAATGACTCTGACTTGATTGATATTAGTAAACACAAGAAGAAGCCATAAAGGCATATTTCTATTGTTGCTATAGAAAAGAGATTCTGGCATTTAGTATAACATCCAGTTTCTTGCTTCATATGGTTAAACACTGATGTGGAGGTGTATTTTTGATGCAAATACCCTCCAGTTCTGATGTTACTCTGTCTCTAGATGAGTCATTTTTTTGATTTCCATATCCCTCTGACCCTGAACCCCCTCCTGTATGCCACACCATAACTTCTCCTGACCAATCCAGACTCTGACAGCCTCACACAGCAGAGCCTGTCTGATGGAGAGGAGCAGCTGGACCGCCTCCAGCAGGCGGAGCTCACTCGAAACACATGCATGTCGCTGTGGAGGGCAGGTGCAGTCCAGGCCTGGCTGGAGGTTGTTATGGGAATGCCCATGTACACTCGAACCTGCTCAGAGAACGTCAAAAGTGGCAAGGTACACCTTCTGTGCTTCTATTGCTGTTTGTTTGCTTTGTGCTTGAGGGTGGGGTGGGGTTTGAGCAGATGGGGATATTTAGATGCTGTTATTGTCTGATAATGAACTGGATTTGTGTTTTTTAGGTGCTACTTGGCCTGACAGATGAGGATTTAGAGCTGGGTCTGGGTATCAGTAACCCAATTCATCGCAGGAAACTAAGACTGGCCATTGAGGATTACAGGAGAGCTGAAGGGGACCAAGGGTGAGCAGCAGCTAACAAAAATAATTGTTAGTTGTTTGATAAAAAAGATAATACTTTTTAAAGTAAGTTTAATATTACTGATCAGCAATGGCAGGTAACTAAGTACATTTACTCAGTTTCATTACTTACTTTCATGTAATTAAGTACAAATTTGAGGAACTTCCATTTCATGCCACTTCTACTCCGCTGCAATCCAGACTGTTGTGTTCTTTTTATTTCACTATATTTACTGTATTTGACAGCTCTAGTTACAGGACACGCTGCAGATTAAGATTAAAATATGATGAGTTTATTAAATATGATGTATGGTTGTTAAACCACCCAACAGCGTATAAAATAGTTAAAATGATCGCCATCTGGACCAGAAGCAAGCTGCAACAGAAAAAATCTATAAAGAATAAAAGACAATTTTTTTGCATTAGGAGTATTTTTACTTTGACACTATAAGCACATTTTGTAACTTATATACTTTATATATAACATTTGAATGCAGGCAGTATTTTTACAGTGTGATATTGCTACTTTACTACTTGCTGATCGGTGGTGTATAATCATCTTCTAGACTATCAAAAGCATCCGAGATGGATCATCACTGGGTTGCAACATCATGGCTGAGTGACGTCGGGTTGCCTCAGTACTCCCAGTCCTTCCAGACTCATTTAGTGGATGGGCGAGTGCTGAACTCTCTGAGCCGCAGAGACCTGGAGAGATTCCTTAACATCAGCGACCAGTACCACCAGACCAGTCTACTCCTGGCCATCCAGCTCCTGCAGATGCTCAGTTTCGATAAAGAGGTCAGATTATAGATCTACAGTTACAGTGAGATTCGATGCAAAGCTATCAATAGTGAGTGAAGTCTCCTTAGCAGTTGTTCCTCAATCCCTATTTTACTTACTCAATAAACTGCATGTGATGTCCATTACTATCCACCGTAGCTTGAGGCACAAAGAATCCCGTGCTGCTGCATTATCTCAGCAGGTCCTCGTCCTTCCCTGACCTCTCTCTGTGCCACAGAAGTGCTTCTGCAGTTATCTGTGTGTTCCATCTTCGCAGGCCCTGCAGGCACGGCGGGCAAAATGTGAACACCAAGACCGGGACCCCATTGTTTGGACATGTCACAGAGTAATGAAGTGGATCAGAGACATAGACCTCAAGGTGGGTGGGAGGTCAATTACGGTGTTCCCCTTTTTTCTCTAGAGAATTGTAAAGCAGATCGTAACCAGATAGCACCACTAGTAGTTTCTAAGACTCTAAGAAGAAGGAAAAGAGTGGCATATACACAGAAATGTAAGAAAATACCACAGTGTTGATCCTCAATGACATCTTTTTTCAGTATCCCCTAGGTATTTTTGTAGCTCTAGAGACTAAAACACTATTTCTGCCCACCTCACCTGCATCTGTGTTGTGCTCTTCAGGAGTTTGCAGACAATCTTCAGGGTAAAGGGATTCATGGAGCTGTGATGGCTCTGGACCCGTCCTTTGACACAGATGCCATGGCCAAAGCCCTGGGGATCCCCAGCAACAAACACATGCTGCATCGTCACCTGTATGAAGAGATGAAATCACTCGCTGTCCCTCACAGGTAGATTTAAAAACCCTCAACCATTATATCCTATTTTTAAAGCAACAACTACATCCTTTACAGTTATTTTTTGTCTTAAAGTATGGCCACGTTCTATTGAATCTTGTGAAAATAAATGTGATTGTTCTAAGAATTAAACTAGAATATCATCCACACATAAATGAATGTCTTGTATTCACTGCAGTGAACAGGGCAATGAGGTTATCGGTTCCTCTTCACCCGTGGCTGTTAACCGCTTTGCTGAGGAGAGGATGTCTATGAGAAGATCAGCCAAGGTATAATTTAATTTCATACTTATTATTATTATTATTATTTTAACATGTCAAATTTACCTGGAACATATGTTGCACATATGCAAGTACATTTGTCTTTTGGGGATTTACAATCTGTGCAACATTAAACACCGTCTGTCCTTAGACCCCTGATTTTAAATCACAAACAAAATCACATTACACAGACAATTTGATGACACAATGTCTGATACATAAAAATTATAAAATATATCTTTTAGAGGTGTCTTCGTGGACTAGTGGTTTAAGGCATGTACAATATTCAGCGTCCCTGGTTTGATTCTGGCTGGGTATCTTTGTTGCATACCTCTCTCTCCCCTGACGTTTCACATCTGTCTTCACTTTAACTGTCAAATAATGGCTAGAATGCCAAAAAAAACAAACAAACAAAAGGACAACTGCAGAACATTTTTATTATTATTCTGCTTGACAAAACTATTTGAAACCAGTAGCTGAGAAACCCTAATACAATTAAACTGCTCTACAGCTGAATTAAAGTCTTCTCTCATTTGTTAGAGAATGTTCCTTAATGCAACATGTATCTTTGTCTGAAGAGATGTTGAGGTGGACCGTTCAATTTGGTGGAAGGTTTTGGAGACATTGTTCAGAAATCTGTTTAACTGGTTGTTGCAGCATGGTGTTACAGTGTGTACATTAAAAAGAGGAAAATGCAACTGAAACTGTATTTGTTCACCTAGTATGAAGTCAATGTAATTGATAGTTTTTATGACACACATTCATACCTTGAAGCCCAGTACAACCATATTGAGGATAACTTTAAAGATTAAATTTAAAATGGAAAAGTCAAAGTGAAAATGGCAAATAAACTATTGTTATATTGTTTTTATGGGACAGTTTAACTTTATTATCAGCTGTTAATATTTGACATTTTTAAAAAGGTCAAAGCCCTATTTTGGATTCAACATCTTAAAAGAAATTCCACATTCTTATTTTTATGCCTTTTCATTTTTCCAGAGTCCACTGAGGTTACGTGCAAACAGCCACTCTGTGGAGCGAAGTCTGGGTTTCCACGGCAGCTGCGGCTCTCTGCCCAGAGAGGCCAGAGTTCAGGCGGTTCCTCGGGCCAAAGGCAGCCCGATGCATACCTTCAAGAGTGTTGAAATCACCAACGTCTGAACCAGTCTCCAGACATCGACATCGCTCACGTTGTTACTATTGTTTACATTGTTACTGTATTATAGTTGTTTACTACTGAGAGGGACCTACACTCAGCATACAACCAGACTTTTAACAAGGAAGTTGTCTTAATGGGGGGTGTACCACTTAATTTAGTAATTCAAACATATTACTATTTTGGCCAAAATAAGAATAAGAAGCTGATGTTGTAAATATAATGAAAAGGAACAGAGTCAGTATTGTTTTTTTATATTATAGAAGGATTTAGAATAACCTACAAAAATAACTGAACACAGTGTTGTTCTCCTTTGATGCCTTATATGAAATAGGTCACACAGCACTGCTCTTCTCTTTCAACTATTTCTTTTCAACTATAACGTGTCAGTTAAGTTTTTTTTGTTGTTGCACATGTAAGTGATTAATTCTTCTTGAGGTCAAGGGGAAAAAAAGTAATTATAACTTTCACTGTAGAACTACATATCCACTGTTAACCTTCTGAGGAGACTGTGTTACGTCAGAGGCTACATACATGAGTGAGATGTTTTGGTCGATGCAAGTTAGTCATCACAGATCTTATTATTACTGTAATACATAGTAGACCGTCGTTTAAAATGTGGCAGAGCTACATTTGCCACCAAAATGGCTAAGAGGTACAACTTTTATGACATATTCTAGCATACAAGACAATCTTTAACATGGATTCTGTACTTTTTAAAACTGGTAGTGTTACATAATATAATAATTTAATTCATTTTATTAACAAAATCTAAATATATATATAAGATAAAACATAAATTTAAATGTTGGGTTTTGAAAGTGATAACGTGTAAAGCAAATGGCCTCCACATGTTTATACTGAAGCACTGAACAAACTGTGATACTGCTATACTGTTACTTATATTATGAACTCAAAGGAGAGAATGTAATGGTATATTTTGTACAGTTTAATCATGTTTTATAACACACACTTGTATACAGGTTGCTGTTCCTGAGCATGAAAACAAAAACGAAATGTCACAGAGCCAAACTGTGTGCAGCTGAAAGCCTGGGATTAATCCAAATATTGGAAAACAGGTCTGTCTGCTACTTAATGGGCGTCTCCTCCAGTCAACAAGAGCAAAAGTTGATTAAGCGGGAAGATTAGACTAGTTCAAACCTGTATAGAAATACAAGGGAAGGACTCAAATGGGGTTTGTGTTTATATGACATTTACTGTCTCTCTTCACGCAGTTGTCAGAGCTTCTCATGTATGCCAACATTAAAGCTGAAATTATTGTCAACTACCACACAGAGTATAGGCTCGTTATTGTTATATTTCAAGAAGAATGCATTAAAATCTGTTAACTCTTTAACAAAGGTTGAAAAAACTTCATCAGCTAAAGTTATTATCCGATAAGGTTTGTGGAAAGATATGTGTATTTTTAGTGATGTGCAGTTTTATGATATTTCAAAAATAATTTGTCCCATTAGCTTGTTTACTAGTTTGTTATAATATGTGTTTGAACTGAATAATGCATCACAATTCCTGTTAGTAATTTTTCTTCTCTTCTTTAAATACTTTATTTAACTGCTGTCCGACACACATTCATACCTTGAAGCTGCCCAGTACAACCATACTGAGGATAACTTTAAACAAGATTCAATTTAAAATGGAAAAGTCAAAGTGAAATGGCAACTAAATGGATAAACTATTGTTTTATTGTATTACTCAGGACAATCAGGCCTTAATCAAATAGCAAACAACCACAGTCCCCTCCACTGGCCTCTGAGCAGAGCAGGTGGGGGTTAATGGCTGTGTAGCTCAGGGGTGGTAATGAGGGAAGAGTGCTGCTCTTTCACCAGATTCATCCAGCCCATCCAGTGGTGATAATAATTATAACAATACATTTTATTTATAAGACACTTTACATAAAAACATAAAAGCAGCAAAACAACATCAAATAGTAAAACAATAAAAACACACTAAGACTAAGCTAAACATTAAAAGCAATTTTAAAAAGGTGAGTTTTTGTCAGAGATTTGAATGTTGGAAGGTCGGTACAGTCACGGATGTGTTTGGTGAGAGAGTTCCAGAGGGAGGGGGCAGCTACAGAGAAGGCTCTGTCGCCCCAGGTTTGGTGCTTGGTCCTGGGTGGTGGAGTCAGGAGGTTTGCATCAGATGAGGGGAAGCTACAGGATGGATTGTGGCGATGGAGCAGGTCAGTGAGGTAGGAAAGGGCCTGGTTATGGGGGGCTTTGTGTGTGAGGAGGAGGATTTTGAACTGAATATGTTGTGGGACCGGGAGCCAGTGGAGGTTCTGGAGGACAGGGGTGATGTGGTCACGGGTGTGGGTGAGCAGACGAGCAGCAGAGTTCTGGATGTACTGGAGTTTTTTTAAGGTTTTGGATGGTGTGCCATAGAGGATGCTGTTACAGTAATCGATTCTGGAGTTGATGAAGGCGTGGATGAGGGTTTCTGCAGCAGAGAAGGAGAGTAATGGGCAATTGGGCTATGTTTTAGAGGTGAAAAAAGGCAGTTTTGGTAATATGTTTTATGTGGTGTTCAAAGGAGAGGTTATTGTCAAAGATGACTCTGAGGTTGCGACTGTGAGGGGATAGAGACAGAGTGGAGGTGTCGACAGTGAGGAAGAAACTGTGAATGGTTTTAGTGATGGATTGGGTGATAATGATCATGTCTGTTTTGTCGCAGTTAAGTTTGAGGAAGTTGGTGTGCATCCAGGATTTAATGTCAGTGAGCCAGTTGGAGAGAGTGGAGTGAGTGGCAGAGGTGATGGATTTGGTGGGGATGTAAAGCTGGACATCGTCGGCATAACAGTGAAAGTTGAGACCATGGTGGCGAATGACGTTGCCAAGGGGAAGCAGGTAGAGTATGAAGAGGAGAGGACCAAGCACCGAGCCCTGGGGGACGCCTTGGGACAGCGGAGTGGTGGAGGAGGTGCAGTTGTGGATGTGGATGAACTGTTGTCTGTCAGTGAGATAAGATTGAAGACAGGAGAGGGCAGTGCCAGTGATGCTGAGGGAAGATTTGAGGCGGGAGAGAAGAATGGTGCGGCTGATGGAGTCAAAAGCTGCAGTGAGGTCCAGGAGGATGAGGATGCTGAGGTGACCAGAGTCTGCGGAGAGGAGGATGTCGTTGGTGACTTTGAGGAGGGCTGTTTCAGTGCTGTGCTGTGAACAGAAGCCGGATTGAAATGGTCTGAACAGGTCATTTGAGCAGAGGTAGAACTGGTTACCTTTTAGATCACCACTGCCCCTGTAGTGATATCATTGCCTGATATGCTATGTGACAACATTTTATAAATAAAATAAAATTGAATAATGTATTACAGTAAAACATGGTTAATGTTGTATTTAACGAGTTTTAAGTGATCATAAAAGGGGACAAGTACAAGAATGTAGGATAATATAATTCTCAATTTATTTTACTTTTATCTTCTCAGCAACCATTCAGATTTATACGGAGCCCCTAAAGGGACATGGGGAAAAAAAAAAAATGAAAAATTTCTAGTGCGCACTAGAAACGTTTTATTTTTTTTTCCCATGTCCCTTTAGGGGCTCCGTAGATTTAATATTAAAGCAGCTACAATTAACCTTTTTTGTTGATTCTGGCGGCCCCTGTGGATGAACATGGTAGTGTTTCCACACCTCTATGATTTCAAGGTTAAATCCAACCACAACCAACCCGGTGGCAGGAATAAAGAATAATTACAGAAATCTTCTCTTGGATGGTCCTGTTTGTTTATGGAGTTTATATGGAGACATCAGTATTAAACTGAGACTGTTTCATAACCTGTTAAAAACTCTGTGTAATGTGGTTAAAGCTGCAATAGGTAACTTTTATAAAAATACCTATTTTCACTGTGTCCTAACAGTAATGCATGAAACAGATAATCTGTGAAAAAATCAGGTTCCTCTGACTGAATAACGCTGCTAATGGAATTTAAAAGAATCCACTGGTCTTGAACGAAAACAACCAATCAGAGCAGAGAAAGATATAAAGAGGCTTTGGGTTGGAGGCTTGAAGAGATTGTTGAGACTCAATCCCAGGGTCCCAAAGCATCTGGGAATGAGACTTGACAATCAACTATGTTTCCCGGCTCTCATTGTTTGTTTTCATTCTGGCAAATATTGATTAAAAGTCATTTTTAAAGCTAAACTAGTGAATATGACCTAGTTCCAGATTCCCAATTGTGAGGATTTACTGCAGCTCTGGAATATTTTTGATCAACTATTTTCAATGTTAGTGACAGTGATATATTACAGCCATATTATTATTGTTGTTGTTGTTTTAGAGAAATTCTGAATAAATTAAGATTAAAGTAAACTAAAGAGGACGAGGATATTATTCAGTCTTGTACTTAAAACCACAACGTTAACCATGTTTTATTTTACATTATTCAGTTTCAATGTATCTCATTTTTTTTATTTATTAATCTGTTTCCGGGTGTCCCACTCATTTGCGCTCAGAGGACGTGTACCTGAGCGGCGCTAGGACCACGCGGAAAACAGGTCATACAGTCACTTTACAACCAGGAGACAGTCTGGGGTTTCACTACGGCTGGAATTTAAACTAAGTTCCTCTCAATTACATTGTAATCTGTGGCGGTAAAACAAACAAACAAACAAAAAGCGCTTTGAGTTATTTTAAAATCTCAGTTGAACGGGGCGTGAAGTCGTTTGCGTTTATGTCTTCTTCCTCTTTTCCCCTGTGATCTTCCTGAAAACACCTGCGTGCTTCAGGTAACTCACCGATGAAGAGGGAAGTCCCTGGGCAGTGAGCGGTGAAAAAGGTAAGGCCTCCTCCAAGATCAACCTTTACCACGAAAAGACCGGATTAAGTATAAGTAATAGCAGAGGCTTGTAGTCGGGTTGTAAGTGTGACTGTTTAATCGGAGCTGTGTGCGGGGGAATACGTTCATAGTGAAGCTCCTGTGAAGGGACAGGTCCTCCCTCTTAGGTCCCTTCCTACTTTAGAAACAATAAAAGCTCTGGCTGCACACTGGCCGAAGGAGGCACACACTCGCACTCTTTAAAAAAAAAAAAAAAAACACTTTCTTGCGCCGGTAATGTTTCACTGGTGTTGCAGTTTATGTTACTCATACAGAAGCCTGTGAGAAGCCTGATACAAGCAGCAATTAGGTTGGTGAGTATAACAGCAGAGACTGCTTTTGATGTTTAAAAAAGGACACACCCATGCACACCGTCCAGCAGGCCTGCAACATGCAGAACAGCTCAAGTGTGTGTGTGTGTGTGTGTGTGTGTCAGCCATTAGTAATGACACAGAGGGTCAGCATACAGTGTCATGTTGTCCTTCAAAGTAACAGAATCACAGAAAACAACACAGTGATACGATGCTGTCACCATATTTTGGCCCTTGATAATGATGGTAATACAGTAGCTGTGGTTCTATATATACTGCAAGTCACTCGTCTGCAGTCCATATATATATTTATGCTACTGAAGAGGAAAACAGATGTCTAAGTGGCAGGATAGTGTATTATATCTGAGATCAAAGCTATGTGTAACATAGTCACTGATCCTCACTGGTTCCAATACCCGCTTATTTACCGATACTGATCTGATAAAGGCGCTTCCTCTTTCACACACATAAATCTGTATCATTAGAATAATTCTTTGTGTAAGTTAACCTGAGGGCCAGGGATTACCGTAGCACTAAAAACTGAGTGGGTGGCCCTCTGTGACTTAATGAATGTGATTAATAGCTGAATTTACACTGTCATTGACTAAGAAACTGATGTGAATTATTCATGTTAGAGCTGATGTTTGATCCATTGAATGAAATCAGTACTGGCCTCCGATCTAGTGTATCTGATTGGTGCATCTCTCTATCAAAGTGCACAGAGCCTCATACTTAATTCCCTCATAATTTATTTGTTAGTGGTATTATGGCTGAAATCAACAATATTATTATTTTCCCAGTATTGATATATTACAATATGACACATGTAAGCAATGTAAAATAACCTATACAATCAATTTTTATTGAATTGTTGCAAATTATGTGTGTTTTCTTGATGGGGCGGCGTTCTCCAGTCACTCTTAGTTGGCATCAGTCTCTTCACACTCACAACTGTCCTCTTTTTTTTAAAAAAAAGAAGGAGTTGAAATGACTCTGAAGCAATGAGACAATGTGATTATATTGTCACTATATGACACTGAAAGTTGACAATAATGTCTGACTGCAGGAAAGGAAGGAAACACCTGCTTCACCATCACAAGGAAATTGACTGTGGTTCTGAATAACATGTTCCACTGACCAGATCAGAGAACCGGGGAATCAATTATTTGACCGTCCCCAGCTGACCAAACAGCTCAGTCTCTTTGAGTCATGATCGAGCGTTCAGGACCCCCTACGGTATATTAACACTGTTCTTTCCTGCCCATCTCATTGTTTCTTTGTCAGCTAAATTTCAGGTTGTGTTTTGTGTGAAGGGTTGGACTTTAATTAAATGTAATTTATGCTACTTGGCGACATGCTTTAAAATACTTCATAAATGTAAACAACATCAGTATATTGTTCATCTGTGTGTCCTGTCCTGTCCTGAGAAGAGAGAAGCCGCTGGTGGCTGGATAATGATGGATACAAGAGGTTTTTACTGATTCACTCACTTTAAATTTATTTTAGTTATTATTTATTGGGACTTTATCTTGTTTTATTAGTACACTGCACTATTAGCACTCTGATCCTAGTTACATACTGAAATAAAGCTCTGTAGTTATGGATACACTCAACTCACAATTCTCACAATACTGTTTGTTTTTAACAAAATAAGACTGAAGACTTATTATGACTGAAAGATAATCCTTTATTTCCCAGATACAAATCTACAAAATAATCTTTTAAAATCAAATTATAGAATCTTTTTTTATTTCTGGGTGTAAACTGCAGAAAACAATTCATATATAATTGTCTTTGTAAAAGTGAAACTGACGTCTTTGTGCCTTGATACCCCGACTAATATCATAATTTATTTTTCATCTCACCAATTTGAATCTTCACATATTTGTATTGCGTTTTTTATGTATTTACAAATCCTACAAGTAATAGTTTGTGCTTGTTTTGTTTAAAAGTATTAAAAGAGGCGTTAATGATATGATACATTTTTAAAGGCTTTAGGTCAAAAAAAGACTCAACTAACAATATTTCTTGTATTTCCAGTTAACACTTCTGCAAAGGTCAAGTCATTTATCACCCATGTCACCTCAAATATTTGCCCTAAGGTGTACACTGTCCTGCCATGAAAAGAGGTGACATGTGGAAACAAACTTTAGAGAGACAAGCCTGCAATAATGAGTTGAAAAGTCCATCATTTTGGACTGGATAGCAGTGAGGTGTCCGTTATTATTCTGGCATCGTTCAGTTGTTTAAAGTCAATGTTGTCTATCGCACACCTGGCAGACAGTTGTGGAAAAATCATGCAATGTTTGATTCCTCCAAACTGTGAGAAGTTGCATGCAATGCAACATGTGGTGATTCAAAGACATTTGTCGGCCATATTGTTACATTTTTGATAAACTTGGTGATGACGGTGTGCAAGACTCAACACTTAAAATTGTTAATCATTTATTATTCAAAACATTCAAATACCATAACATAATAAGCTCTTTGAGGAGCTGTTATCTTTTTTGTGAACTGTGTAGGAATTTAGGGTTGAAATGTAAACGCAATAGAAGTTGTGGTGTAAACAGCTTTTCCTGCCCTTCTCTATCTTTATGAAAACATCCTTCTCAATGTAAAAAACAACAATTACAATGAAAATATTTGGTAACTTTTGATCACAAAATTACACTTAATTTTTTATTTAAACTTTTTGACCAAATATAATGAGCAATAAATATTTATCACCATTTTAATTCAAACTACTTTGAACATTAAATTGCAACCTGAACCTACAGTGTAGTGTTTACCTAACACCACAGTTATACTGATACAGGAGCCTCGGGGCTCCTCAAACACTGATGCTCTTACAGAAATGGATGACAGTTGGAGCGTCTTCGTAGCTCACCTGGTTGTGCTCGTGCCCCACGTATCAAGGCTGAGTCCTTGCTGCAGCAGCTATGGGTTTAAGTCCGACCTGTGCCCCTTTGCTGTGTGTCATCCCCTTTCTGTCCCCCTTTCGTGTCACTATCTCAAGTTGTCCTGTCTAATAAGGGAAAGGGGAAAAAGCCACAACCTTAGTGTGTATATGAAAGCAAAAAGTTGATGGTTAGAGACGAGGATGTTGTCTGGTCCCGTAAATATAGTTTCTAATATGTGTGGTTAGTTTGAACAGTTTTAACATGCATCCACTCCGTCTTGCTGAAGGTAAAGTGACTGTGTGGACTACAGTGTTGTGGTATAAAGGCTATGTAGTTGATGCACAGCAGCACCTTTACTACCAAAGTAGCATTTTATGAACACCACAGCACAACCCAAACATTGTGGCTAACCAGGTGTTCACCAGATGAAGGGCTTTTATGGCCACAGTCCATTTTTTTTAATGCTTACTTCCTGCAGGATGTCATTATTTGTGCATGTTTCCAAGCACTTGACAGTGGCTTTGGTTTATTCAACACCACTCACTTCAGCTGACACATTGCAGATGAGACAGTCTGCAATGCTTTACAGCAGCTGTGAGTCAGGATCCCCAAAATCTTATTTCTACAACAAAATATGTGTTTTCAGACTATTCTCTCATCTTTTTAAATGGAGAAATACTGTAATTACTGTCCCCAGTGCTGGGGGTATACATAACATACAGAGAGACACAATAATATGAACACTTACAGTTCAATACAGTTAAAAAATGATGGTTTAACAAATAACCAGCGCTAACCTTCCTAACACAGCCTCAAACAAACATACAGTAAACTACACAAAAGTAGCCATTTTGCAGGGTTGTTGTATTGCATCAAATTCCACAGGTGTTCATGTTTTTATGTCTACCCCTTTTATATCTGGGTCCAATCTGTTCCATTGTGTTTTAATGTGTATTTCACAATGAATGCTGAGTAATACATTTGCATGTATTGCGTTATGCCGCCAAATACCATCGTCGTTACCGTGAGCATTTTTGTGTCCACTCCATTCTTTGAGCGCGAGTCATTCCTCTCTAAGTGGCTGTTTGTCATGTCAAGACACGTGTGGACCTACCTCTGCACTTGTTTTCTCATAACCTGTTTTCACTATGTTTTCTCGTCAACCTGTTCTCCTGAGCACACAAACCATAAAGTAACTCATTTATTCACAGACACACGGATTTCTTGAGACGACAATTTGAAAGCATGATGTGGAAAATCAGTCAGGACGCTCGTGTTGAGGTTTTAAAACATTGTTTGCATTAAATGCGTCTTTGTTTGGCGATGCGGCCTGCACATGTGATTCTCTGGCACACGCTTGATAAACTGTGCCACAGAGATAACAACCGCCCTGACGGAGCCTGAGATATACCACGTTTGAATGAACACGCTGAAGGACACATTCAAGATTCTCATGCTGTAAACTAAATTCTGTAACACAGACAGTAACTGGGGCGGGGGAGGAAGGTATTTCTGAAGCAGGCTGTGGTTTCGCCTGTAGTACAGATTGAAACTGAATTTGTGTTTTGAGCCTTGAAACGTAGACAGAAGGATGAACTCATGTTTAGATGCACTGTGTAGTGTTAGAGAAAGGTTCATGGTCCAGGCAACCATGTGACTACCATGTGACATATTTTGATAATTGATTAATGATTTGAGTCATTTTTCAAGCAAAAACAGCAACCATTTCTTTGTTCCTGCTCCTCCAGTGTGTGGATTTTCTGCTTTTCTCTGTATGACTGAATGTTTTTGGGGTTTTGGACTGTTGGTTAGACAAAACAAGACATTTGAAGATGGGACCTTTTATTTTTTTTGGAAACTTTAATGGGCATTTTTCTGCCATTTTCTAGACAAAACAACTGATCGATTTAATCTTGAAAATAATCATTAGTTGCAGTCCTACACGGGACTATATATCTACTTCTGCGCCTGCCTGAACTTCCACGAGGCCCCATTGAAGCATTAGCTGGTGTTTGTTATTTATTTACTGGGTATATTAAGCCCAAAACATTATTGTAGCTATTCCTTAATTCCCTTAATCTTGAAAGCACCATTCACTGTTTTCCCAGAAGGTCCCAGCATTATGTTGAGGTTTTTCTTTACTTTGATGCACCTTGTGCTTTCTGTCTGGTACCAACATTACACCACCTTTTTATGACAGTAAATAATGCCCTCAAAGCTATTTTAACAATAGTGAGTGTACTAAACAAAAACCTTTTTGTAAAAAAAAAAAAAAAAAGGTACAAACCAGGAAAAAACAAGCTCTCTCTTCACCACAAGAGTTGGCATAGCAACCAGTAACAAGTGAGGCAGGTGTGTGTTGGATTATTACAGTTTGACAGCTTCTTCTTTATGTCCCCTTATGTCTACTCTCTTCTCTCTGTTGCAGTTTGTCCTGCAGGGATGTGTTCCAGTCGGGGTATATGCGGCGGCAACAACCGTCCCAACAGATCCTCCAGCTCGGAGGGCAGCGGTTCAGGCGCTCACTATGCTCTGTGCGCCCTGGGAGTGGGTCTTATCGCCCTGGGTATCGTCATGATTGTGTGGACTGTGATACCGATGGACGGAGAGTCCTCCGGCGGGTCCACCACATCGTCAGGTAACTCCACCATAGCGACCCCGAGCGAAGAGGGTGATAGGGAGGACAGCACAAAGTCTTCAACAGTGGCTATGGTTCTGGTTGGAGTTGGGGCAGCCATGTTGCTTTTATCCATTTGCCTCGGCGTGAGGAGCAAGAGGAACGCACGCAACAGAAGCAATCAGCCAGTAACAGCAACAGGAGCCCTCCTCATGGACCATGTGGCAGGGCAGCAGGAAGAACCGTGAGTAATCGTCTCTGTTTTATAATTTTTTCTTAGATGTTGTAATTTCCAGTTTAACTTAAATCTGAAATATTTGGAAACAATAATGCCTTAAGGGATTTAAAATTCTTCAAACAGGAATATTTAAAGCCGCTTTGATTAGGATTTGAAATTCCTTACATGTATCCGACCTGATGGGATGCCCAATAGATAGAGTGGCAAAAAAAAAAGGTTATTGCAGGTTTGATGATTTTCTAACACGTCTTGTTTTCACTGACTTGTTGCATCTTTTTGCAGAGCTGCAGACCCAACCACGTTCAACGTGCCGAGCTACGAGGAGGTCGTCGGCAGTGGCGACTACCCCGTCCGCCGTAGCAACCTTCGTGATAGCACTTCCCAGCTGCCATCCTACGAAGACATCATTGCTGCCGTGGAAAACGAGGGAAGAGAGCCCACTAACAACCCCACCGAGGGCACCCCTCTCAACGATCCCACACCAGCTCCACCTCAACCTGCCGCCGAGCCCCAGGCCGAACCGCCCGGCCTCACATCCAACCCGAGCCTGCCCACCCGCAGCAGCAGCCGGGCCAGCCGTTTACTGCGGCCTCTTCGGGTGAGGAGGATCAAGTCAGACAAACTGCACCTGAAGGACTTCCGCATCCAAATCCGCAGCCCCACACAGAATCCAGTGACCATTGAACCCATTACGCCACCACCACAGTATGACAATAAGATGCCTGAATTAGGGTAGTGTCTCTCACTTACTGCCTGTTCCCAATGAATAAAAATATCTGTGTTAAATGGACTAATGATAACACTTTTGAGAACCCACTTTCAAGGTTGGTATAAATTAGGTTAAATGTGGCTGCGAGCGGCGTGATGGAGGCCATGCAGACACACTCCTGACATAAGAATATTTCAAGTGAATCTATTGCTCTTTATTACTGAAGCTTGTGATTTGCATATTTATTCTGTTATAATGCATAATTGAGTTTGTGTGAAAGAAAGAGATTTAGTTTTAAACATCATGCCATAACTTATATTAAACACGAGACAGCCTGCCAGTTTTATTTAATAGCCAGTTTTGTGCCATAATGGACAATCTCTTTAATGTTTTTCACTTTACCAGGAATAATAATAATTAATGTTGCTGTAAGTCGATTAGTTGTATAATTAATTGTGGAAAGATTTAAACCATATGTTGTGTTAAAGGGGGGAAACAAATTACTTGGGAGATTTTAAAGTGGTATTACGTATCATAATATAATATCAAAAAGTCATTAGACCTGCAACAAACTTTTTCTGATTTGTAACTGAAGAAAATGCACTGAGGCCAAAATATAGGACCATTGGCTATTTGTTTTTGAATGCTTTTTGTAAGTTGTTTTTAAATCTATTGTCTTAAACAAAGTGCTTCTTGAATATGGAAATGGCATGTGTATGTCATGTGTCAATTATAATCCATAACAGTAAAACCAGAAGTAAACTGTTGGGTATAATGGTATGGGATGTGACAATTAAACATGCTTTGCTTCATAAGATTTTTAAAGGTGTTTAGATGTTTGTAATATTTGTAAAAAAAAAAAATAGAAAAAATGGTGAATAAATGTTTTTGGATTTTATATTTTTGTTGCATAAATGTCACTGAATATGAGTCTAGTGTTTATTCCGCAGACATCATCCTATAGATGCCAAAATCAGTAAAAGCAGGTTGAGCTACTAAATACAAACTAAAGCCCTGCTGTTGCCACTCAGACACACAATTAAGTTATTGATCCATTTTTTGATGATTTGCCTTGATTACATGCTTTGATCGAGCTGTATTTATTTTAAGAGAGAAATATTATGTTTGTACTTGCAGTTAATAAAATCCAACTGTAGATGTTTGTTATTACTTTATTTTTGTGACCCTGGCAGACTCTGACTTCCCTCTTTATTAATGTTCATTGGTTAATATATAGCGCCCTCCAGTGGTTAGAAAAAGGTAACAAAACAACTAAACATGGATAATTCAAACCTGTACAAATACCTTAATGTTATTTCATCTGAACAGGTTATATATGAAGAATTTATAAGCACAAGAAAATAGTTGTGCAGAGTGTAAAATAACTGCTGTTATATGAGTGGGGGTTGAAGTATATTAATGAGCCTTTAGATTAATTTCAGACTCACTATCGAGTTGTATTATATTGGCTTTAGGTGTGATATTAATGTGGAGTTTATAGTTTTTGAGAGGGACTTTTAACCCTTGTATGCATAGATCATTGGACTCGTATTATTAATATATGAGAATATTATATTAATATTAATCATTTTACACTCTTCATACTTTTTTCTAAATGTTTGAATTTCAAACAAGAACTTTTTACACAATTATTAAAAACACAATACAACAATATATAAATGACTTTTGAGATGAGTTAGCAGTTTACACACCACGTTTTTACTTATTAACTTATTTTAACTGTTTAACAGCTTTAATTTATTGTGAATCTATTTTTCCTAAGGTAAGAAAGAAATAATCACATTCATCAAGTTTGAAGCTCTTATGAATGTACATAGGAAATTTATATGGGTCCATTTTGATCCACATACGGGAAGTTGCTGTTTTTTGAGAGTAAATAAAATAATATCAGAAACAAGATTTTATAGGAAATGCTGAAATATTTGTACTCTATGGATCCATATAAATAATCTTAGTGCAAAAAGGTTATCTATAGTATGTAAAGCCAATTTAGTTAATGTAAGAACAAAACTTTATTCCTCTGACAGTTTGATCCGGATTTGGGTCAATGCTTATTAAGATTGTGGTAAAAGTAAAATTTAAAGTAAATGTTCTGTATTGAAAGAGTTACTTAGGAAAAATGTTATCAGCAAAATGTATTTATAATAATAAAAGTAAAAGTATTCAGTGCAGGAAATCCCCCTGTGAGTGATTCACTATTACACATTATAATATTGGGCCATCTAAGCGATCGTTATTGTGTAAGTGGTACTTTACTGCTGTAGTTAGTCGAGGGGGAGCTAATTTGACTGATATACTATGGGGTAATTTAATCTATAGATTTTAACTGTATTTAATAATTGATCATTTGTTGTATGTTGACTCTTAATCTGTAACTTGTAACTAAAGTTGTGTGAATAAAAAAAAATTCCCTCTGAAATGTAAAGCACAGCATAAAGTGGAAATACTCGAGTAAAGTAGCCTAAAAGTACCTAAAATATGTACTTAAGTACAGTACTTGACTATTCATGTACTTAGTCACCTTCCAACGCCGCATGATTCTTCTTTTCCAGGTTGACCTTCATTAACACACATACAGTATAAATATACAGTATAATCTATTCTAGAGCATCTAATTTTAAATTTACATTTTTAAAAAAAGTTTCTAAAGACAGATAAAAAAAATGCTCCTCAAACATTTGAAGCGCTAAAGTTTATTCTTATATTCCCAATATCAACTGTATTCATCCTTGCTCCACCCTCCTCTCCTCTCGGCTCAGAAGGATTTTTTCCCCCTTTTTCTTTTTTTAATGTGCAGCTGCCATGTAGCAGAGGGAGGAACAGCTGGCTGTGGGAAGAGCCAGCCCGGGGAGTCAGTCACATTCCTGGCTGGGATTCAATGACTGAACCAGACACAAACAAACAGAGAGGGCGAGAGAGAGAGAGAGAGAGAGAGAGAGAGAGAGAGAGAGAGAGAGAGACTCACACATTGAGTGAGAGGGGAGACAGACTGAGAGTACGCCAGACTGAGCAGACGAGGCATATTTCGAGCGCCCATTAGGAGTGCGTAAAACCGCAGGAGCGCATAGAAACACAGTACCCAGTGATTGTGCGTTGGATAATACGAGTTTTGAGTCTAGGAGTTGTCGACTTTAATTGCGTCTGTCTACAGGAACAGCCCCCGTGAATTCAGCAGCCTTCAGTTTTCTGAATGGACGCGCTGGGAAGCTTCTCCGGTGACATGGAAATGCGCGTTATTGAGCTTGTAGCCGGATGCTGAGGACGCCCGATCCAATAAGTCAATTTCAGCTTTCATTTTGAGTTTTGAAATCTCTTTTCTAACCGGCAACAACATGGAGGGCACGAGCTTCCAGCCGCATCCCGGACTTCAGCAAACTCTGAAGCAGTTTCATCTGAGTTCCATGCGCTCGCTCGGCGGACCGGCGGCGTTCTCCGCTCGGTGGCACCAGGACTCACTCTTCGGCAAAGATGGGAAATCGGCGGAGATGATGCTCACCCTGCCGACTCAGACACCTCCGGTAATGTCCGGTCCACTTTTCATCCCGTCCGACCGCTCCACGGAGAGGTGCGAGACGGTCTTGGAGCGGGAGCCCATCTCCTGCTTCGTGGTCGGCGGCGAGAAGCGTCTCTGCCTGCCGCAGATCCTCAACAGCGTCCTGAGGGATTTTTCCCTCCAGCAGATCAACTCGGTGTGCGACGACCTACACATCTACTGCTCCCGCTGCACGGCGGACCAGCTGGAGATCCTCAAAGTGGTGGGCATCCTGCCCTTCTCGGCTCCGTCCTGCGGGCTGATCACTCAGACGGATGCTGAGCGCCTCTGCAACGCTCTCATCTACGGCGGAACTTATCCTCCCCACTGCAACAAGGAGTTAGGCTCCCTGGAGTTGGAGCGAACCGAGAAGAGCTTCAAAGTCTATCATGAATGTTTCGGTCGGTGTAAAGGCTTGTTTGTCCCGGAACTGTACGCCGGTCCGAGCGCCGCCTGTATCCAGTGCATGGACTGCAGACTCATGTTCCCACCTCACAAGTTTGTGGTCCACAGTCACAAGAGACTCGAGAACCGGACTGTCCACTGGGGGTTCGACTCCGCCAACTGGCGGGCTTATGTGCTCTTAGACCCGGACTACACTGGGAAAGAGGAGAAGAGTCACCTGGAACAACTGCTTAAAGAGTTAAAAGGAAAATATGATCTGACGGGCAAGCGGTCCAGTATACCGTGCAGAGTAAGTCTGTTCTGTTTCACCTTGTTATTAACCATCACTTATATTGTCTTTGAGGTGTTCTGTTTGTTACTGTGGATATTTCAACAGCCTCGGGCCTACTACATCATCTGCATTCATTATCACTAATTTTCAGGAGGCTTCCTTCTCATTAGGCCTGCCACTGTCTCCTTTGATTGATCGTTTGTATCTTTTCCAAGTGTCGCCAGTCTTATTAGCCCCCCCAACAGAGGCATGATGCAAATGCACATCACATCTTTCTATGGCTGTCCTGTGAAACACCTCATATAGAGCCTCACTCACTCCATCTATATCTAAAAAAGGTGACAGTGAAGCCTCCAACCATCACCTGACACCCCTGAGCATCCCTCTCATCCTCTAAACCCCGCTCCCCTCCCGACCCCCCAGGGTTACCCAAGGGCATCTGCATTATGATAAATGGAGTCCCGATGATATATTTTATTAGTGTGAGAGGGGAGAGGGGGGCAGGGGAGCCTATTATGGTGCCACGAGGTGGGGAAGGGGATAAGAGTTTAATGAGGTTTGGGATATGGAAATGTGTGTGTGTGAGAGAAAGAGGGGGGGGATTTGTGGCTGGTCAGGATAAGGTATGAGTGTGTTTGTGTGTGTCGCTGTCCAGGCTCCTTGCGTGGGTCAGAGATGTTTAGTATGGACAAAGGGCCAGGAGACGAGGTGGCTGTTCCTTCGTCACAGAGCAGCTGTTGTGTGGGACTCTGCTAATGAGTGGACATCTCTGTATGCATCACCATGGTGCTGCTCCAGTCTGAGCAGGAGCCAGGAGATGTCTCACAGGGAAACCTCAGTGCTCTCTTTAAAGAAAATACACTCAAGAAATCATTGTTGGCTTACAGAAACATGTCTATAATAACAACAGGAGGAAGGTTATCAGTGATGGATAAAGGTGATGTTTTGGTTCTCAATTTAGAAATATTCATCCTGAATTCAGCACACAGGCATCCACAGATGATTTATATTGTGTTTTCCCACAAATTGAACACAGACTCCTGACAAGATCGTTGTACAGTCAAGAAATATGTCTATACATAAAAAAAGAGAGAAAAAGTCTTGCACCTGTGGTAAATTTCTTCCTAACTGCAGTCAGCAGGTCTTGATGTATTACCTGTGAGTTATATATTTTCTTAAAATGGTGAGTCCTGCGCTGACAGTCTTCCAGTGTGTGTGATATACTCAGGGCAGGGCTGAGCATCATGGAGGCAGCGTGGTGGCGGAGGGGGCAGTGCGTGTTTGCGGTGGTTCACTGTCATTCGTGTCCCAGTTAGCAGACAGGCCTGGTCCTCGGGGAGCTGCACACCAGCGCTCACCCATACATCAGCCTGACAGGCCAAGCTGCTGAAAGGCCGGACGGGGGCTCACAGGCCGCGCTTGGCTCGGCTTACCCATGAAACAAAAACTCAATGTTATCGGTGCGCCTCAGCCTCCCTCTGATGTCAGAGTGTTTTATTAATAAGAGAGAGCCTCGAAGGTTACCTCCTCTGCCTGTATCATCTGTCTAGACTCCCACCTCATCCGCTGTACGTGTGGTGGTTGGTGCAGATACGGCACTGCTGGAAGCCACTGCTGAGAAGATAATTGCTGATGTGGTTTTTTTTTGTGGAATAGTTGTGAAAGTGCAGCTTACCTGAAGAGATTTATGTGTGATTTAGGGTTACTCCAGATTTGTATTGATAGTCTGTGAATGAAATTTTTGGAAAACAAAAACAGCTTCCTCACTAAAGCAGAAGCCGGAATCAGAGGGAATGATACCGGTGAACCATTGTGTCTGTTTTGCATCAAATCCAGCATTTGGCCATTTAGCTCTTTGCCTAATGTGCAGATGAGGGCAGATTGCTGTGAGGAGGCTGCAGACTCTCTCATTCAGAAGATGCAGGGTGTGTGTGAGCCAGGCCTTGACATGTGTTGTCAAAGGGCCGTAACCCCTGACCTTTACCCAAAGACACTGACCCAGCCTTCCCCCATTCTTTTCACACCATCCAATCACATGTCCTTGTGTCCAGTCCACTGGCCAGATGGCTGTCAGATAAAGGACGGAGGGATATACAGTGGACCGATAACAAACATTTCTCTCGACTGCAGCTTCTAATGAAACATCACCATTTTGTGATTCTCACAGTGCTTTTCATTTCAGATCCCGCATGATTATTTTGCTGACACACTGCCAAGAAATGTAAATTTCAGGGGAAACCTGAATTTTCAGTCTAATTCAAATGACTTTCATTGTGTTGAACCTTGCGTGTAATAATTCAAATGTTAACTTTTCTGATTAGCATGAAAATCTTCAAGAAAGAGGATTGGAATTGCAAAAAGTTTTTTTTTCTCCTTCAAAGTCAAATACTTCTGAGCATTAACTGTGAAAAAAAAATCCCTAAGAAGTGAGGGCAATGCGATCAATCATCTGACTGAGTGGAGAGTAAACGTGGGGTTGTGGAGAACGGTGTAGACTCTCCTTAATGGAATGGATATTAAAGCCATTCAACTGAGGCCAATTTATGCCATTTCTCATCCCATTGTTCTCCTCACTCGACGAAATTAGCCTCAGACCTGGAGCAAACCAATCAAGTGTGCGTCAATGAGCAAAGGGATGTGTGTTTTCAGTTATTAGCTGCTAATAAAAGCGAACAAATGCACAAATGAATGGATAATACCTTTCTCTATCAGGTTACTGTGTGTTTATCTGCACTTGTATGTGGGCGTCTTCATGTATGCGAGAGTGTTTGCATGTAAACAGTCGAGTGTAATGACTGGATCAGCTGTGCGGGGCCAGATTAAAATGAGCTCTCTGCCGGCTCATTTCCATTCCCATCTGTCTGCTGACCTCTGGGAAGCCCTGAAAGCTGACATCGTGCATCTCTTTGGTCCTTGATGCGCCTGTCTGCCCAGTGTTGACCCAGTCAGCTAAGACCTGACCTACCCAGATCACCCAGATACACATTGAGACAGTCGCATTTGGTTCAGATTTACCATGTTCTCAAATCTCACTGCTGGTGCAGCAGATTTATGTTTCTGGTATTTGTGTGTGATTTGCCTTCTGCTATTTATCCTCTTTTGGAAACATCAATCTTTTAAGAGCAGTCGCCTGAGTCCCAACCAACCCCCCCCCCACTGACCAGCCTCCCCCCCTCCCAGAAGACCATCACCTCTTCTTTGCAGTGACTGTTGGACGGAGTGTTTTGGCCAAAGCAGGGACGGCATGTCAAGGCAAAGGGGTGTCTGCAGCTCCCAGGGGTTGTGGCCTCCATTCTGGCAGGAGTGACCCCATGTTAAAAGGGTGTCAGCTGGGGTTCTGTCATGGGTGATGTGTGCTAAAGACCTGCCGCCTCTTTTGTTTGAGGGCCGGGCTTTCAGAGGCTGTGAAGTGCAGCCATTTCTCTTTGTTAGTGCCTTGTTTCTTTAGGTGCTGTGTGGATAGGTCTGTAACCTCCAGCCTCTCCCAGGGTGGGAAATCCACGCTTGTGAGTTTGCTGTGTCACTGGTTTCACTCTTTGTGTGCACAAAGACAGATTGGAGCCAGTAGTGGTGTCTGCATGTCTGATAGAGATAAGGCTGGGCGATAGTTCAGCATTAATGTTAATTGACTTTCAGCAGAATCATTTTGCAATTATCTTATCATGATATTCTCCCACAAACATCTGTTGTTCAAATTAATGATTATGGGCAAATTGTAATTAAAATTGAACAAAATTAGTTTATTTGTACTAACTAAACTGATTATTTTGTATGTGATTTTGAACACATTCATAATCATGCTCTAAATGCTATGTATCAGTATTAGAAAACATCCTTATTAATATTGGGCAACTCAATATATAGATAATGTGATATGTTTGCAGTAGGGCTGCACAGTTGATTGAAATATTATCAAAATATGACCAAGTGCAATATCCAAATCGCAGAAGCTACACATTTCTGATAAAGGTAAAATGTGTGACAGACAGCATTATAATGAAGTACTGTAGTGCTGTAGTTATGCCCAGGCCTACGTTTGTTTGGTACGGACCTCAACAACTGTCCCGTCATCATGGTATTAATCGTTTTCCATGAAAATGAAAATTGTGATCCAAAAATTAACATTACCGCTCATCGTGAACCACATCGTAATTGCAATATCGGTCAAAATAATCGCAATATGATTTTTTTTTATGATATCGTGCTGCTGTAGGTTGCAGAGATGGAAGAAGTACTCAGATCCTTTAACTTAAGTCACAATGTACAATTACTAGTAAAGTTCTGTATTCAGAATCTTAGTTTGGTAAAAGTATTAACATCAAAATACACTTAAAGTTCAAAGCAAAGGTACTTATAATACACACAATAAATAAACAATAAAATGCACACACACACTCTCACACATATACAGTATATATACACATGTATGCACGTTAGCGGGTTAAATATAAGAAAGCCTTTTAATAAATGCAGGTTTTTAGAAGCAATTTAGGAGGAAACTGATTTTGCGAGTCTGAGTTAGAGAAAATATGTTATGACTTTACTGAAAGCAACAATTTGAACTGAAAAATACAGCATTTCTGGAATATGAGACGATATCCAGTCTCACGTATTGCAACATTGTTATTATTCCAATTTACTGTATTGCCCGGCTTTCCGATCATCTCATGTGGACCATGTTCTGCTCCATTCCTTTCTAAATCTCGATGACACAGCACAGTGCTAATGTGTGAAAGACTTCTTGTATAACTCGTGGAGTGAGGGAGGAGGATGATTAGTGTTGATCAGTGATGATGAGATGAGGGAGGAGATGAGCACTGGCTGTGACTGCAGTCAACAAGCCAGCCAGTCAGTCGGTCCGTTTGTGGCAGAACAGATGCCCGTATTGGGTTAGTGTTATTCCACAATCATCATCAATTCCTCCTCGATCACCTCCTGATTTCCAGCTCTGTGATTAAGAGTCAGGCCCATCTGGTGCAGAGACAGGAAATCCTGGAGTCTGCATCTGCTGCTGGCTGAGCTACTAAGCTGCTGCAGTCGGGAGGGGGTTTAAACTCTGATAATCCTACATAACCCCTGGAATGCAGAGACCACAGCGCACATCAAAACCGTCATCTTCTCTGGACAGCGTCTTCAGGAACTACAGATAGACTCAGACTGAATGTCTCCTCTTTCTCTGGCCCACTGAAAGCATCCTCACAATTCCTCACAATTTATAACCATTCCCTCTGGAATTGTGTAATTAGAGCATGAATTAGATATACTGCAGAGAGTATGTTACATGGGGAAACCAACAGTGCAGATGCACATACCGATTCAAATGCTTTTTCTTTTGAGACTTAAGAGGGCCAGAGACATGAGCAGGATTGCAATATTTATCCCCTATGAATTTCTCTCTGTCGATCCTTTAATGACCTGCAGCTCTAAGCTACATAACTGTTAGACCACATTGGAGATGTGCTAATGGAGCTCCAGCCAGAGCAGAAGTAGGCCCTGCTGGTGCCATATGACAAATCGGCATGCTGCTCTCGCCTACAATCCGCCCACCGACCACCTCCAAAGCTATCATAAGGATTAGCTCACGCAGCTAAACCAAACAGACTGCTCAGTGTTCAGACAGCATTTGGTCCAAATCTTGTTCGTGCCTCCTGTTTTGATGGCTAGCAGTTCACAATCGGGCCGCTATCAGTTCAGTTGCAACTGGTGTGGTGCCAAGTTGCTGCATAGTGCTGTGTGTGGCTGCGGGTAAAAGAAGAATGAATGTTTTAGGGATTTACACGACTGCCTTGCTCTTTGGGATATGCATAATTAATATTCGGGATTAGGATGGTTTAGATTAACTTTGAATTCTCTGCTGAGTTCAGAAAACGGCGACACGGAGGAGACACAGGGGGTGTACTTTTGTCTTCGTCTGCTGGCGTCATAAAAGCTCAATTTGGGAGAAATGGTTTTGCGTTACAGACCTGCTTTGTGTATGTTTGAGCGTGTGGGCAGGCGTGTACCTCAACATTTAGAGGCCTCTGTCAGACTCCACACACTCTCAGAAAGGACTCAGTCCTCAGTTGGAGTCTGCTCCGTAGGCTTGTGATTGGAGGGCGGCTGTGGTTGCTAAGCAGAGCTGCTCTTCCTGTGCTAAATAAGAACTTCGTGCTCTCTGGCTGGTGGGCTCAAAGAAGCGCGCCAGAACACACACACAGATACACAGACACACAGACACACATACATGTACACACAGACCTCACAGTGCATAGACCGTACTTACAGTACAGAAACCTCACCCTCCTCCATTCACTGCCCATCCACTTTCATTGTGACCTCCACGCTGTGACTCGATGAGTCTCTCCTCCTCCTCCTCCTCCTCCTCCTCCTCCTCCTGCTGCTTTCCTTTCTCCAACTCCTCCTCCACTCTGCATCACACGCACTTCTCCCACAGGTCAGGACTGTATAAAGCTCCCCTCTCCATCACAGAGACCTCCTTGTCTGACACCTCCTCTGCCCCGCCACCATCACTCACCTCCTCCATTTGACACCTCCTCGACCCTGTAGGACACACACACATGCACAGACACACACACACACACACACACACACACACACACACACACACACACACACACACACATACAGACACAGGCTCTCCTCCACTGAGATCTCCTACTTTACTCCCCCTCATACTGCATTATACTTAGATCTCCACCTCCACTGTAGTGAGCACATGCTGTATCAGTCTGTATTCAGACTGGCCTACATACGCCGCACATGTATCACTGTACTGTTCCAGGGGTGTGAGGGCTGATTGTCTCGTTTAGAAGAGATAAAACTTGCCATCTATCTGTGGTTCTTTGATTATAGATAGATAGATAGATAGATAGATAGATAGATAGATAGATAGATAGATAGATAGATAGATAGATAGATAGATAGATAGATAGATAGATAGATAGATAGATAGATAGATAACCATCCTCCATCTCCTCCTGGCTCATTTCAAGAGCTCGCTACATTAACAAATGAGTGGGATCAACATTTTCGGATTTCTCTTGTTTTGCCATCGCAGACATCTACCATCTCATGTATCTGCTGTGCCGCCAGGATGCTGCATCTCAAAATCTGATCTAAGAGCGCCTTGTCTTCTGACCGACACATGCACGTCTGCACGTACTGTAGAGCTCTGAGGCAACCCTTCCAAATGTGGTTTATTTCTCTTAGCTTAGTTTTCGCAGGGGTCAGAGCTTTGGGTTGTATAGCAGAACAATCATTGAGTGTTGATGAAAAGCTGCAAGCCCCTGTGTGCTCTTCAGAGCAGCTCGACATGCTTTCTTGCAGAGACGGAGCAATGCAGCATTGTCAGCAGGCACCCGTATCAAATGAATTCAGCACAGCTGTCCTAGCAGACTCTATTGCAGCGAGGGGGAAAGTTATTTATTCAGTATTACAGTCACCCCAGGATCTGTCATGGTCACTCTTTGCCACAGCATCATCTGGTCAGGTGGACCTTTTTTCATCTTTGACCTCGTTAGTCCTGTTTATTACCCCAAAGTACTGCATCTCTGCAAATGCGTCCCGCTTTTGTTTCTCTAAGTGTTAGCCGCCTGCCCCACCCCTCTCTCACTTTCTGCTCTTTCTCTCTGCATCACTATAGCAGGGTCTACATTTAGAAAGACAGGCGTACAGATGGGCCACAGTTGCTCACATGCTGAGGACACCTCTTCCCTCACCCCCTACTCCCCCTTTCTGCAGGTGTCTAATAGTTGCAGGGTTGCCCCGCACTGTGTTCGCTGTGCCGGCTGCCCAGCAGGGCTGCCTGCCTCCCTTGTGCTTGTGGCGTTGACAGGCGTCTGGCTTTATTTCCAGCCTGTCGACGAACACAGACACAGACGGCCATGGCCTGAAATAGAGCAGGTCCACCCTTTATCCTATAATGAGGGGACTATTATAAGCCTTGTGTCTTAAGTAGTGTATGGCCGGCATCAAGAGAAGAGCGCTTAAACACATCATCTTCAAAAACGTCAAGCTGCTTTTCAGATTATCATCAAAAACTAAGTAATCACCTCTCCTTTTGGCGCCAACAGCCTTAATCTGCAGCACGCGAGTATGTGTTTTACTGCAAGGTTAAGTGACCTTTATGATCTGATGAGGCCCCTCACTCAAGGGAGCAAAAATGTGTTGATCACATGGCAGTTTTGAACTAGAAAATATGGATAAAATAAGACACAAACACATATTTTGGAGATGATCAATTCACTTGTGACCTTGTATTAACTGAATGTGTTAAATCAAATGCAAAGATGACGGTCTGGTCAGGGCATCTGTCCCATATGGAATGTATGAATTATTCCAGAGGTAATAGCAGGGCATTGTTGGCGCACTCATCTTCACAAAGACGGCCATCTCTGCATGTCCATATTTAATTCACCCCTTTCAGCTGCCGAACTGTACAGGCTGCTGATATAATGAATCCCTCCAAAGAGATTAGTCGCCCTATCATCAACGCAGCTCCCTAATTTCTCTGCCTTTGTTGTGGTGCAGGCTGTACTAAATGGGATAAAGGGGCTTGGCCGGACACAGTGGGAGGAAGTGGCTTTTGTGTTGCTAGCAGGTGCAGTGGAATGACAGTTTTGGGATGTATGTGTGTATGCGTACAGGCATGGCTGCATGTATGTGTGTGTGTGTGCAGTTCTGTGTCTGGCCAGGACAGGAGGGCATGTGCTCCCTGAGTGCCGCTGAGATACACCAGGAACCTCTGGAGCTCGACTTGAACCCTCAATCACAGGGTTCCTCAGGGGTTTGCAGTAAATTCTTCAGGCGAATGGTTTTCTCTCCCCTTCCTCCTCCTCCTACTCCTCTTTCTCTCTCTCTTTTTCTGCTCACATCTGGTGAACAGTGCTAGCACCCCTGTCATCTTTTACTGCGTTGAGGTCATTTCCACCCTATCGGTAAAGTGGAAACACATGATGTGCAGGGTTCGGCCTTAATGGGGTGGGGCTGGCATGGACCAGCACTGACACAGCTTTACAGCCAAGAGCTGCCAAAACAGCCTCTCTGTGGAATGCCTCCGACTTCAAAATTAAAGACATTTGGGGTAAATAATGTTAGAATACATATATTTATCCATTAGATATGTAACTACTATACTTAGCTACTTCTTAAACATGTAGGATGTTTACATGTTTTTCTGTAATATATGGCTTTAGATGTTTTCTGTAATGAAATGGAGCAGCAAAGCAGAGCTGAACATTTATGACGCTTTGAAACTGCAAAACAAAAACGAGCATGCATTGTTTGGGCTAACAGAAGAATATTAAGTGTATAATGAACACCAACTTCGGACAGACATGTTTCTCTTTTTTGAGTTTCTCTACCTCTGTTCCAAGTTTTATTTTTGTTTTAAAATTCCTCCCTTCACACGCTTTTCCCCTCTTAATCACATTATTGATTCCAACTGGTAAGCTGGAGAGTCGGGTATAGACTTTGGCAGACACTCTGGATAAAGGGTGTGTCCTCAAGTTTAATTGGGATTCTCCTTCAGCAATAATGTGGATTTCCTCAATTCTGTGCCCTGCCATGCTATTCTTCTTCAAATACTTCACACCGCAGCTTGCAGTGTTTGTCATTCTCAGGAATCTGAGCTTGTGTCATTTGTTAAAACTCCGCTTTGCCATCTGACACATTTTAGATGATTTCTTGACAGTGCATGATTAGTATCCGCTTTCAATGAATTAATTGTTCTGTCACGTTGACTACTTTTTATGGTAACATTTTTTATTCCAGCACACTGAGATGTATTTCTTTCAGCCATTCTTTTCTTCTGTAATCTAATGAAATCACTGTTCTGTTTGCAATGACTTAAACAGTTAAAAAGATTTGGATAATTTATTGCTAAAGGATCTCAATGGAATAAACAGCTTTAATGGAGTTTTACTGTCTCACTACATGGATCTCAATGTGTCTCCAAGCAAATTCCAGTCACACTGTGGTTTCCATTTTGTGGTAGACAGAGCTGCAGTGTAAAAAGGGGTGGGCTGCAGTCAGTCAGTTACTGTCTGTGGGTAGACTGTAGGCAGAGTGGCTGCTAGCAGCAGCTGCATGGATTTTTATTCCTGCTGTCCAACAGGACTCCATCATAGACTGCAGCAGCACTCGTTATTGAGGGCACACACTCCTGTGCTGCATGCCTCTGTCCTCATTACCTCTGCAGCAGCTTAGCTCTCTGCCTTTGTTCTCTCTCTTGGCTTGAAACAGGAGAATATGGAGAGAAGTGCTGAGGCTGCAGTTAGCTTGGCTGCCCACAACTTCTGCCGCACAGGAAAAAACATAGCACAGACAACCACCACCCCCCTAAGCCCTCTTGTCTACATATTTCCACAAAGCCAACGCACAGGGGATGCTCTAGTTTGATTCATCATCCTGACTTGGATGTAGGCTGGGTTGCTCAGTGCTTCTTACATTCTGTCGTTCTTAATTCCCCCGGCTTGCGTGTGTCACTTGTTGTATGACTTAAAGATTTCACTCCTAAGTGTATTTGCGTACTGGCCTACTGACCAAATGCCCTCATGGCCAATCTGCTGTGTGAAAGGTCCCATAGACTTGTTCCTCAGAGGCGTTAAACAGCAGCCACGCAGAGTGGCTGGAGGGACAGTAAACTTTTATCACACTAATAACCCACAGTCACAGCTACCTTAATGGCTTAGGCAGCCATGCCAGGGGTTGCCTGGAGGTCAGGTTGAATTGCAGGACATAAATGGTAGATTCCAACCGGTAGAACAAATAAAGGAAGAAGAAGGAAAAAAAAGGAGGGGTGTCTGAGGTGAGCAGAGGGGGAAGAAAGTTGTTATTGGAAGAGCAGATAATCACTTAAATTGATTTGCAGTAAAAGGAAGCCATTGATTGGACCACTCTTTTATGACAAGACGATCTTTGGCCTTTTAACCCTCTTTCCCACCCAACTCTGCACGCTCACAAACCTTGGACTCAGTCCGAGCATGCTGTCAAAGGGCACAACTCCTACACAAGTGACGAGCGAGTGAAAAGAGTTCAGTCTGCCCAGCACTTGTTGAAAACATCGGTTTAGAGATTTAGTAGAAGAAGTCGTGTGAGAGGGGATTTGTTAATGGAGTTCAAATCTGAACTTTTTTCTCAGATTCCTCTCCCTCTGGCTGAGGTGGACGTGTCTTGAGAGTGTTTGTTTTAGGTGAAGTCAGTGCTGGAACAGTATGTTGTGAACCGCAGGCCAGACTGTGGTTCTGCGGTTCAGCTTCAACCTGAATGCAGACTGCTCTGTTTGTTTTGCTTCTCCGTTTCTCAGGGAGAAATTTAGACACTGCCAAAGTCCTGCGCTCACACCCAAGGCACGCAAATAAAACCCCTTCACACAGAGAGGAAAAAAATGTACCTGGGTGTAGTCGCTACATCTGGACCTCACCACCACCCCAGTGTGCAGGGGTACACATCTATTGGTGTCTCTGCTGTCCTGCTCTCATCTTGTAAAAGGGCTCTTTGGGAGATGAGATGGCATTTGATTGTTTCAGTGGCAGGATGTTTGTGTGTTTTGTTCCAAGCCTTTTCATAAATAGCAGTTTTTATGTTGCTGAGGTCAACTGGTTTTACTAGACTGGAGAGGCAAGTCCAGAGGCAAGGAGGCCTCCCCACCATCTGGCAGCCATAAAAGGGGGAGCAGGAGGTTTTTAGTGGGGGTTTATGAGATGGTAGGGTGAGACATTGAGGGGAGGAGAGACAGAGTGGATGGTGGACTCTGGTTGCCCCCGAGCTGCAAAGCTTCCTCTGCAGTCTGAATGACAGGTCAGAAGTTCATTGCCTTCTTTTTCATCCTGCATCTGCCTTGTAAGGTGAAGGAGGTGACGGCTGGTTCAGAGTTCGAGGGCAAAGGAGAGGACGTCACCGTGAAGCTGTTATCACTGCTGCGAATAAAGATATATTCTGGGCGAGAGATCTTTGTTTCAATTTAATGAGCTTGCTGCGTTTTAAAAGTGTTTTAGAAGACAGTAGCTCATCGAGTGTGTCCCCTTGTTGTTGCATTGCCGTCAGCTTGTTATGCTGTGCAGAAGATCAGACCTGAGTCCTACAGATGGTGCAGAATTATGTGGCTGCGTAAACACTGGTGATTCAATAGCTTGGTGTTGTTTGGGTATGCGTCACCCTCTCAAAGCGCCCTGCACACCACAGAGTAGCGAACAGTAAGTTGTTTTGTGCGACTACAGATCCAGGCTCTCTTTTTGTCCAGAAACAGCCGTACAGTCAGGTGGTGGCTTTATTTTGTTTGCACATCTGACTTAAGTGGGGATAACAACATTGTTAAGCCATGAAAATACTGGAGTTTGGGGCCAGTGAGATTCTCATGGAGATTTCAGCGATGAAGACACTCCTGAGAGTTTCAGTTATGTTCTCCTGGAAGATTTCTTTCCCAGTTTTAAGAGCCTGAGCTGGAGCTGTCTGGTCCATCTGAGGCTGGATGCTCAGCCTTATAGGTTTTCCAGAATGGGGTTATCATTGCAGAGGACTGGACTGCTTTGCTGACTCTGGCACTGATACCTCCCACAGAGATTTCATCTTTTGTTATGCTGCAGCTGAGATGTATTAACCCTTTAGCCCCTTCAAAATATGTAGGTAATAGAATATTATGGAACTCTGTTTTACCCACTTTAATCTTGGTAAACACTCCCATGTTCGTATATGAGCATAGGTTTGTTGTGTAAAATAGCAATAAAAGTTAATGTGTTTGTTATATAAATTAGTAATATTGACCTCTTTCTCTCGCCAGTCTTAGGTTGGGTTTTAGACCCTCTGCTGCTTTGCACAGTTTGTATATGAAGAGAGGAAAGTGCTGACAGCAAAAGAATGAGAGCGTGTTTGGCAGGCACGCCCTTGTAGGTTTCTGTGTCACTCAACTCTAATAAATTTTTAATCGTTTCCTTGCTGTGGTATAGAGCTCAACATGGCTATGCTCAGTCACACGCTATTTAGGGGGCTCATGCTCTGTTCAACTCATAAAATAGGAGGAATAGAACGTTTAGTTTAGAGATTTTCACTCATTAAGACCAAAAAAAATCTGTAACATACCAACGTTCTGCTTTATGTTTTCTCACTTCGTTATGGAGAAAATTTATCGGCAACATCATGCACATGAAGGACTTCTTATTGTAGGTTGAATTATACAAATGAAGCCAGCAGGAGTGGATGCTGGATTAAAACTGATGCTATTTGTCTGTATTAGAGCTGTAATTAATACATTAGTCACACAATAGAAAATGTTTTGGTGGTTCATGGTTCCAGTTTCTAAAATGTGAGAATTTGTTACTTTGCCCAACATTATAGTAGACTTCAGTGATGATAAAAAAATTAATTATTACTTGGAATTCTTGTGATATGCTTGAGGCAAACACCACAATATAATCTAGTGTAACACCGGAGGCAATTTAAAAAGCAGCAACCTCAGTGGCAGTCCTTATTATTAAGGTTATTGGAGTGTCTCCAAAAATTATCATGACAAAGGTATTAAATATACTTCCATTGCCAAGAACATTGATTGCACTTGACAAACTTTAAAGAAAGCATCAAAGGCACCTTCAAAGGCAACCACAGTGAAAGACTCCAGCCCGAGATTCACTGAGAGCCTCTCAACATACTTCGGGCTGTTTATTCGCTCACATTTTGCGTCATGTCAGAGCCTCGAGCTTTAAGAGAAGGAGTGAAATAAAGCACAGGCCCTTGATTGAGAGGCTGGAAACGAGGGACTCTGCTCTTGCTTTAGTGGTTCCGTCCACTGCAGTGATTCAGGGGATAAAAATGTGGCCTGTGTCTCTTTAAGAGCGCTGGCCTGTCTGCAGAATGCATCAGTCCTGTGGAGCAGACACAGGCCAGCAGGAGGAGGGGGGGTGAAGGGAGGAGCGTGGGGCTGTGCGGAGGGAGGAATGAGGACAGGAGGGAACAGCCGCAGTCTGGGCTTCCAGCCTCCTGGCTAGACTGCTGAAAGTTATTATTGAGTTCCTGTGTAGGGCCTCCCCTCCCTGCGGCATACTCCTCTGTGCTCACTACGAGGTGGACGGGGAGTGCGGGAGAGGCAAAGAGAAAAGTTGGCAGCCTCCCATGCCCCTTTGCAATGACCTTATATGCAACAAATAAAGGATAATTTTGTTTGATTCTGTGTTTTTGCAAGGGTGAAGCCTATGAAAGCCTTGTAAGACTGAGAGCAACCACACACCCTAACAGCCTTACAGCTGCTCGACAGCAGCTGAAACTGCGGCCTAGCTCACTGTTGTCTTAAGTTACAGTTTAGCAGACATGTCCTGTTTTCTTAGGAATGGCCTTAACTAGTCAAGACAAGAAGGTTGACAGTTCACCAATGAGAAAGCAGCGAACTAAATCCTCTCCTGGCGTGCTAAGTGATGAGTATGATTCAAGGACAGGTGGTGGGAGGACGACTGCTCCTTCAGTCTCCTTCAAATAACTTTGTCTTTACAGTTAATGATGGTCATGAATTAAAAAAAAAAAAACACGTGACGTCTTAAAGCTGGAATATGGGAATAAAGACAGTGATTATGAACAGCTTAACCAGAATTTTAATCACGTTTGCAACAAAAGCTGTTTTTTTTTTTGCAGAATGTTGTATAATTAGTCTCCAGGTGATCTTGTCAGTGTCCAACCTGCAGGTCTCAGAGATTTGCTGGGAAAGGCCATGGAGATTACATAGTTACACACATCATGCCCTTCTCTCAGGCCTGTGCCTGCCTGCCACACTAATCCTTAGCCTGCCTTCCCCTTTAGCAGCTACATTAGGGCCACAAAGCGCCTGCGTCCTTCCAGCTCAGCCCACCAAGAGAGAGACAGACTTTTATGTAATGCTCTGTCCAGTGTATTTGTTCTGAACCTGCTGTTGCTTCAAGCGAGGCTCCCTCAGGTTAACAGTACCCAGCTGCTGCCTGTCCTACTATACTAAACTTGTCATGGCTCTGGCTCGCGAAAAAGCCCGGACCCTTGCAGCACCTGAGGCTCGTCAGGTTTTCCCGCACATATCTTCTGTAGCATGTCACATATGTGCCCTGATTAGTCCCAGCATGTGTCTTCATTCATGGTCAGTGCGATCATTCGGCCTCTGTTTTAAAGCCGTCTCGGGCAGGGTTTTGCAGGAAAGCTGGGCGAGGGGGGGAAAACCCTGGCGCTGAAATGGGTATTTTGTGGAGTTCTGTTTGTTGAGTCAGAGCTTAGTTGGGCTCTACTGTTATGTGGTTGCCATGGAGAAAAACACAGGCTCTTGTGCAATAAAATCATCCAGGAAAAGACATTTCCAAGAATTTTTCAGAGTCAAGAAACAGACGGCAAATTGCAGAATTCATGAGGTGCTGCGGTCCACCACCCGCCCCTTCTCAGCCCTCCATTTTAGAGCACTCGTATTCATTTTATGGAAGCTGCGAGGCTCGAGCCCTCTCACCTAATTACTTCTGTAAGAAGATATGTTTTCCTATGAACGGAGGAGGGAAACAAAACCAGTGTTTAAGGATGGAATGTGTGATCTTAGGAACGGATGTTGTGGGTGTTTTATCCCCTATTTCCCTTACAGACAATTCCTTGAACAAGTGGAAACAAGTGAAATGCTATTTGATCTCTGTCAAATATTACTCTATGCACATACTCACTCTGTGAGGCCCCTCACAGTACATTTGAGTCAGATTGTTGCTCTGCCAGAGGAACATTTTCAGCAGCAATATCTCCTGGTGTAGTTTTGAAAATGTGTTGACAGTTAATTGGTTGAACGCTTATAAAACCCACTGGCTTTCTTGTATTTCTCCTGGAGCTGTAATTCTCTTCAGCTACGTCAAGGCTCCTTATTGCACTTTAATATGAGGTCTTTTATTCTTACTCTTTCCTGTCTTGCCGAATGGACCCATTAGCACTTTTTCAAATAGCAGCATTAGAAAAATACCTCTTGCAGTATGTAGTGGAGCAGTACAAAAAGCTTTGTTCCAGGCTTTCAAGCTTAGAAGCTAAGTCTGAAGTTCAAAGATAATCAAACAAAAACAAATGTCTTTAAAAGCCACATTATGTGTCTTTAGCTTTACTTTTATAATAGTATTTCATTGTTTGAAGGGTCTGAAGGGTCTAAAGGGAGACAACTGTGGTGGAGCAGAGATTAGGTTTTCTAACCTGGTGAGCAGGAGGGCAGCATTTTAACAGAATGACCAGAATGGTATCTATAAATTTCAGCAGGATTTATTACCTTGGTTCAACCAATTAGCTCCCGAGCAGTTCCCCGGACATATACTGTGTTGGTGAAATGACATCACATGGGACCCTGAGTGAGCAGTGACCCTAACTTCACCTCGCCCTCTCACAGCTTTTATGACCTCCTCCCCTAAATCCCCCTTTGCCCCCGTCCCGTCCCCTCACACCTCTTAACCTCTGGTATTCATCCCATTTTCATCTTTCCAAATAAACCTGCCACCTGCCCTCCTCACCACTGGCTACTGGGGGCGGGGGGTATGTGGTCATGTGGCTCAGCTTACCGTGAGAGTATGGTGGCACAAACCGCAGCTCAGCTGACTGGTGAGATGCTTTTACCGTTTTAAAAAGTGTCCAGACCTCAGAGGCTCATTGGTTACATGGTTGTTGCTGATTTGTTTATGGCTGAAATTAGCTGTGTGTTACTGAGCTGATGATTATTGTTACTCAATTTAAGTTATTTAAAGCTGAACCTCTTTTATATTTTTAGGCTGCATGATATGATCATGAACTAAAGAGGGTCTAGTTAGGAGCTGAACGAATTAGGACAAGGATCAGCAACTATTTTCATAATCGATTAATCGTTATAGTTATTTTACTATTACTATTAGTAAGTGATTTTAAACTGAATATTTGAGGTTGTGGATTGTTGGTAGGATAAAACAAGTAATTTGATGACGTTGCCAGTGTTGAAATTAAATTGTAATTGATATTTTATAGACCAAACAATGGATCAATTAACTGTCAGATTAATCAATACTGAAAATAAATGTTAATAAAATTGTATGAGAAGACAGCAAAATGGTGGCCAGACAAATCCCCTGTGTGGATCACATGTGTTTATGGAAAATTAATTTTCTCATGACCTAGCAGGGATTTTTATTCACAATAAATTCAAAGACCAGAAGAAAAGAGAGTCAAGTATCACAAAATTGTACTCTGTGATTTTCACTGACATAAAATGCAGAGTCGGGCGTCATTAGGGACAAAGGTGGTCTCTTTTATCCCCTGAACTTGGTTGTTAACATGGAGATCTGACTGTCCATCTGGCCTGTCAATCTCTCAGACACTGGAGGTCTAGACCCTGACTGTAACCAGCAGTCCCCATGTAGTAGCTCTCCCTTCCCTCCCTCAGTCTCCCAGGCCTCCTCCTGCCCTGACTTCTTCACCGTCTCTGCTCCGTGAGGGAGGTGCAGAGGAGTCGCCCAGTACCTGGTACTGCAAGTGATATAATGGTCTGTGTATTTGGAGCTGTTACTGTTTGGGTTGTGGAGAGGTTATCCAGTGACATTTTAATCGTCTTTCAGCCTTCTTTGCCGTGGCATTAGTATTAATCTGCAGGATTAAAACCCAGCCAGTCAGACACTGGACTTGCTGTCCTGCTGTAGAGCAGAGGGGGAGCGTGCTAACAGCCAGAACGGAGGCACACGCTTCCCCGCATACAGGCAGGGATGTGCTTATCAGTGACAAACCAAGGTTTTTTCAGTCTGGAGACATCAGACCTCTGATGACCGGATGGTTTGTTAACACACGCAACTGCTCCAGAGAGTTCAGATTTGGTTTTTATCAGTGAGAAACCACAGATGTTCACATGTCTGCTATCACTTCCCTGTCTTGTATTCAGACATAAAATACTATTTTCCTCTTTTTTTTCCTGAAATTAAATCTTGAAGAGATTGTAGATCAGTTTACTCATCACATAGAGTGCTTTCCAGCCTGTTGAAATAGTTGTATAATGTCTTCTGTGGCTCTGGAGGAACTTCTAAAGCCTAAAAAAATAATCCCAATGATGAGTCTTCAATATTTGACAGAAACCTGCGTTATAAAAAAGGGGCATAGACTTTGAGGGCTTTTAACAGACAAAGAGGGTCCAATGAAAGTTGCTATTGAACTGCATTGTGGGAAAAGTTAGTGTTTTTTAAGCTTGCCACATACTATAGACTAAAAGTCAGAATATTTGCTAATAGCTGCTTCAATTTGAATCTTTCTTGTGCACCTCCCAACTCTTTTGGATGCCCCTTTAAATTAAATCTTTTAATAGAGGTATTTTGTAGCGGCTGTATCTTGTAACTCAGTGTGATCCACACAAAATATCATGATCCTTGTTGAAATTCACAATCAATCAATCAATACAAGTTAAACTATTTATTTATATTTTTTATTGGTATTTGCAGAGAAAAAGTGATTGTAGGACAACATGTATCTTCAACAGACGCAAAATAGCCATTTATTTTTGTCACAAAATAGGTCTATTTATTTTAAATCCCTCTTTTCCAAATCCCAAAGAATTATTATACAAATTAAACCAAAATTAAATATCTCTTTGTCACATATCCGTATTAATCTCATCAAAGCAAACTGAGCAGTATTCATTTTATTTTTAGAAATCAATTCCTTGTTCCTCTATGATATCAAATAAACTGGCACTGATGTCCAAGATATGAGTTACTGAACCAGAGTGGTATTGTTTACATTGTAGCTGAGAAGTGCAAATGTTGACATTACTCATCTTGGTTTATGCAGAAGTCATTTACCTGGTTTTTACAACCTTGAATGATAGTCATTTTAAACTATATAAATTACAATGTCCCAAATCACAAAATGGAAGTAAGTTATAGATCATTTAAAAACACAGTGATGCATCACTGGCAGTGAATCAGATGAGTGTCAGTGTAATGCCAAGGGATTAAGCTTGCATGGCAAAGATGGCGTTGGCACTGCTGCACAACAGAGATCAAGTTCTGTGAAGGCACGCACACATGTATGAAAGTCAGGATACAGCCACACAAATTCTGTCTGCAATGCTGCCGCATGATACTTTATGAAATTATAATGATATTGAGTAGTTTGTGATAGAGAAGACAGAGAAAACAGCTGGAATGTATCGAGGATTTTAGGTGTGGGAAGTATTCTCGCTCATTCCTATCTGGACACCATTTTAGTCGCCCTGACAAAGACTTTCTCACAGCTTTCCTTTAATTCAATTGAAGAGCACATAGATAATTTGAATTACCACTGTGTATTCTAGTGTTGTAGCTTAAACTGCCCAGTCAGAGCTCTTTTTTTTAATCAATGGATACTGTCAAATAGAGGATGCAAAGAAGAGGAAAAACAGCCATATTTACATGACTAAATATTTAATTCGTTTGGCTTTAAGCCTGAAGAAATCACTCTATTTCATTGCAATGATATGTTCGGTATGCAGAAATCAACCAACACCAAGGTATTAATTGGGGTACAAATCTAATTTCCTTACAAATTTGCAGAAACTCTTTCTTCTTTTATTCATGATGTTCCTGAAAGTTTCATGAATATGTTTTGAGCAAGAATTCATTTTACCCTTCAGGAGCACTAAATTAAATTCCATAAACGTAAATCAGCTAGAGTCTGTCTTTGCTCTTTCTCTCTTTCTCTGTCTTTCTCGTTAACCTTCATCCCCTCCGGCCTTCTGGTTAGCACTGCAGCTGCTCCCACATTATAAGTGTGCTAAATGTGAATAGAAGCATAAAGGCATTGTGTGTGTGTGTGTGTGTGTGTGTGTGTGTGTGTGTGTGTGTGTGTGTGTGTGTGTGTGTGTGTGTGTATGTGTGTGTGTGTGTGTGTGGTATGTCCCAGTGAGTGTGCAGGAAAGTATGTGTGTTTCTGCCTTTATTGGTTTCCAGACGCAACACTGTGTCTTCCCTCAGATCATGTGGCCTGATGTTTAATTCTCTTATTCCAATAGTGCAGCAGGGGGGCTCAGACAACTATCTGCTGAATTTGGCGCTATGTGCATCCATAAATACACCAGTCACTGAGCATGTTTCCTTTCCTAAGATTGCCTCACAACCATACCAAACATGCTCATACTAATAATGTATAATCTGTGGTGATATCTGTTTCGTGTCTTTTAGTTTAGGGTTTCCATGTCTGTTGAAATAACTTATGAGCCCTTTGTACTGTGAGGTCATCCTCTGAGAGAGAGTGATTTGGACTCCGCTGTCAACATACTGTAAGAAAGGCAGGCGGGCATGTCCATGTCGTTACGATTGCCATGTTTGAACCTGAACTGGAATTCATTTCTCTGCGCGCAATAGTACAGTAATCTTTCTTTTTGTTTGCTCTCACCAGCGAGATCATCTTTTCATGCACACACAGGGAATTCACTTCATCCAGGAACAGGTTTTTTCATGATGTAGAAACTAGAAATGAAACATGTTATCAAAAGATTAAAGAGAATTTAGTGTGTCTTAATAGCTTTAATTCCCATTTGGACACACTGTATTATTGCACTGTGAGAAAGGAATTAAACTAATACAGTAATTCTTCTCTGCAAAAATTCTGCAAGTCTATTTTAGACCTGTAAAAACTTAACTTCAAACATTGTAATATAATATATTTTTTCAAGGACCTTGCAGAAATCAGGAGGCAGCGTGTACTAAAAGAAATTTAAAAACAATAATATCAAATAATCGTCATTTTAGAAAATACTTAAAACAATGTGATTTGCATTGGAAATAGATAAAACTCTAACTTTAAAGGTAAATTTGTTTACTCGTTTTAAAAATTAAGATGTAAAGCTAGTGATGGAATATGACACTTAATCAAGCACTTTATGCACATAAGTAGGTATTTGTGGTACTTTTTCTTCAGTATTTCCAATTCTAAACTTAACATTTATTGGCAGAAATGGAATATAATATTCATAACTTTGTATTTATTAGTGTATAACCACTTAATCTTACGATGAGACGTTTTTATCTACAGACGCTGCAGATAGCCTTCCATGGAGTGTTTCTACAGTAGCCCAGTAGGGACAAACCAAACACTGGTACTACTGTGGCTAGCATAGTTTCTCCTAAATGCTTCGAAGGGGAGGGTGAAGCAAGGATATTGCAATCTGCAACTACACCACTAGATGCCACTAAATCCTACACACTGGACCTTTAATACATCTAGTGAAATACTATAGACACACAAAATATATGATGAGTTTGTACCGGTAAAATAGTTCAAATTAGCTCCCCCATAACCAAATACAAACACAGAATGCATATGAGACATTAATGCAAAATTATTTAATGATACAACTGTATAACACTCACACAGGCCATGAACAGAGTTCTTCTACTCTACATTTGCTTAAAGCTGTGGTTCTCAACCAGTTTGGTGTCAACGACCCCCAATTTGATATACATTAGGCCTCAAACTCGTATTTGATAAGATGTGGTCTTAGAGATCCCCATCTGATAAGATTGAGTTATTCTATAACTGTAGATTAACAGTGAAGAGTGTGAACACCATGAACAGAATAGTGATTCTTATAGATTATCTCATTAGGTGTACTTCTAGTCAGTTAAATAATAGTGAAATTATCCACTCAGTTATTGGCAAAAATTACTTGATAAGAAGAATAAAACCTTGAGCAACAGAGGAGGGACCCCTCCTCCAGGACAGACATACAATAAAGAAAATTACAAAATAGAGATACAGACAACAGAAGTTGAATAGGAGTGTTATGTCGGAATTACCCTAACTGGTTCCACTGGGGTCACTAGATGTTGTGTAGCATTAATTTTCCACACACAACTCACTTCCTGAATGGTTGACAAATGCAGAACACTGCTTTGCACGCTCTGTTCGTCTGCCTTGAAGCTATATGTGTCAAGCCGTGCAGACCCGATGAGATATTTTCCACCTTTAGGGACAGCAGCTCATCCTGCGTCCTCCGCAGACCTCATCAAGTCTCAATCCCAAAGACAATTAGGACAATCCAATAAGCTTTACTGTAATGCCGACCTTATGCCAAGCCCTGCGACTCTCTTTGTGAGTCCATACTGTCATGGCTCAGTACATAAACACTCCATCCTCAAACTGGACACAACAGAGACGGAATAAATTGATAAATTAAGCTTAAGATTTAGTGAGGGGAAATGGGAGCTTGTGCTGTATCTATGTGGAGTAGGGATGAAGTTTCAGGGATATTCTGGGCAGACACCAATAATTTTCCCCCAGCTGTTAGAGGTGACCACAGGGCTTTATATAAATCAAGGCACTGTCGTACAATTTATGCAGTGAGAGTTGAATAGAAAGCTCAAGGCATCCCTGTGAATATCCACACCAAACTACAGGGATCAGATTACTAAAACTAGTATTCTGTCACTTCCAACTAAGGCCGTTACCCGAGTGAGCCGTGCCAGTTGGTGTGCCCTTGAGTGAGACAGCGCCCCACTAAGCACATGTCGATCTGGGGATTACATTCAGGGGTTTAGGAGGGGAAACGAGGCCGTAATCTGAAACTGTTGTGTCTTGTTGCTGTGCACTTTTCTTAATGCCATGCTATCATGCAGCATGCGTTGGTATTGTATGACTGTTGCCCGAGGAAGTTCAGCTGGGGAAACTATTTTTGTCTCACCAGATGAGTGCTGCCCCAAGTTTTATTCCTCGATAATTTTATTTTTTTTAAGCATCACAATATATGCTAGAGGTTTTGATTAAGCCTGCTGTTAGAAGAGGAGCTCAATATTCTGGGAAATACGTGAGAAGATTGGCACCAGTCGTATGTATGTAGGATAAACATGGCGCCATAGCCACGGCCGGTTAACTTAGCTTAGCATGAAGACTGGAAACAGGGGGAAACAGCTAGCCTAGCTCTGTCCAGAGTCCACCTACAACCACCTCTGAAGCTCATTAATTGACGTGTTATATCTCGTTTGTGTAAGTGGTCCCATGTAGGCAGCTGTTTCCACTTTCTGGTTGTGGCTTCATATCTAATTCCTAGCGAGAGAGTGAATATGGGTATTTTCCAATATGTCGGCCAATTCCCTTACATTAAAGGATCATTTTGTTTATTACAGCTTGTTTTGGTTTTTTTTAGATCTGAAAATGCAGCTCATAAAAAAAAGTTTGGCAGGGCAAAGAAACACAGCAACCAGAGGATTGATTAAAGATCCTGCACACTGACTCATCTTCTCCTATTGAAGTTGAAATCAAGTTCCAACTAAGTTCAAGATATCATGGTGAAACTAAACCTGCATATCAACAAATGTCAGCCCTGGTCTGGTGACAGACGTACTACATCAGGGCTCAATAAACAGATAATGTTGATTGGCTCCATGTTCAAGTGAAATAAGAGTTCAAGCCCCATCACGCTCCAGAAAGCACAATATTGACAAATTATTCTTCAAGCAGGTCAAACGCTCTGCTCTTAGAACAGATATTGAAATGTTTGCCATGTGTTGTGTTTCCCCCTATGATTATCCGCCATGCCAGCATGAAAATAGCTGGGGCTTATCCCGGTATTACCATGCCATTATATAGCACTAATTAAAAAATAAAGCATTTCTACTCTTGCCCAGCTGCTATTAGACCCTGTTTAGCCTACAGGTTTGCTTTGAAACGCTCCCTCATTACAGCGCCTCAAAGAAATATCATACAATAGCGAGTTGAAAAGGGCAATGCTTGAATGGAGTCTTAAAGGAGAGGCTGTACTTGGCCTTCAAGTATACATTCCTTCAGCTCAGTGCTTCCTCTGTGGTCCCGCTCCCCTGGCCCACCCCCCTCCCACTCAAGACTCAGTTCCCACAGGGGACTCGGCCAAAGCAAACTCCTCAGAGGAAGTCTCCCTCTCTTACCAGTGAGAGGGAGAGAGAGAGAGAGGGATGTCCTATCATCTGGCTCATTGGGACCTGCTAGGCAGTAGGATGTGCGAGGAGGGTGTTATGACTCCCTGGCCATGCTATGTCTATGATGTGGTGGTGAGTTAAGCCTGTGCGGCTGCTCTCCTGTGAGGTCAGTGTCAGATTTAGCCAGCAGGTCCCTTGTGGTGTCTGGGAGTGTCTGTTTTCTGACTCTATTATGTCTAGCACTCATAGCCTTCCTGGAGCTACAAACCTCAGGGTAGAAATAGTACCAGACAGGCAGACATCCTTTGTCGGGAAAACAACAGTCACGTCAGTAATTACAGAGTCTGATTACAGCAGGGCAGCAGTTCTTAGAAAACCACCGGCCTTGAGTGAGGCAGGTGAGGGGTCGAGTCACCATTGCTGAGCAGCACGCAGTCAGCAGGAGGTCTGGGTTAAAAGAATTAACCTACAGTAGCAAAACCAAACAGCATGCTCTGTGTGTGTGTGTGTGTGTGTGTGTGTGTGTGTGGTGTGTGTGTGTGTGTGTGTAAATGGGTGTGTGGGTTATGCGGTTACAGGTTAGATTATGAGTCAGGGATAAACGAAGGGAGTGTCCAGACAAACATGTCATGTATATCTCATGAAGCAAAAAACCAACCGTATGAAGAGGCAGAATAGAAATGAGAAGTTATAATACACTTTGATTTTAGCTGTGTATTAATTGGTACATTACTGCATGTTCCACTATTTAGCACTTGACAAATTAATAAATGCTTATCTGCTTACAAGTAAATTATAGTGTGTTAAAAACCATAAATTATATACCGTATAGAATCAGATAAATATATGAAAATAAAGAGAAGAGCTCTTCAGGTAGGTTTTTAAGATATCAATAAAGGAGGAAGATATATATATATACTAATGAGGGACAACATTTAACTGGTAATGTGAAATGAAGAGCAGTCATCGGTCAGCAGATCTGAGGTCTGAGGGGTCTCAAAGTGGCCATTTTACAATATAGTTAAGTCTATAAAATGCCAGAAAATAGTGAGGAATGCCCATGGTGACGTCTTAAAATTGCTTGGTTTGTCTATTCAACAGTCTAAGACCCGAAGATATTGAATTAACAATGTTCTACAAGAGAGAAAAGCAACAAATCCTCACATTTGCAAAGCTTCAACCCGAGAATAAATGTTATTTTGGCTTGATAAAGGATCTAAAAGATTGATTAAAATGATTATTAAACTATCTGGAGTTTAGGTACACAGTACCAGACTTGACTAACATCTCCACCCTTGAGCACACTGTACCACAAACACACCCACTCCTCTACACACACATACACACATACCCTCCCACACACACATATGCATGTCTACACCCGCACCCACCCACCTCCCCACGCGTCCCAACACCCACTCATAGCTGCATGTGCACACACTTATGCAGCGTCTGGCTTCGTGTAGAAAAGCTGAGAGACGTGATTCATTACCAGCCGGGCTTCTCGCTTAATGCTAAATGAGGTTTGTCATTAATTTCCATCTTGAGGTGATTACAGTGAGCAGCGATTAAGGTTTCACAACTACACGCAACCCCGCTGGAGTGTTTTCCATTGAGGATTTTCAAGGTAGACAGAGTAATCGTTTGTCTTGAATCGCACACGCAGACAAGGAGATGGGAGTGTTTGCCATTCCTTCAGGCAGAATGTCATAGTAGTGAGTAAGAGAGTAGCAGGCAGGTCTGTGCTGGCCTCTGTATCTTCCCAGGTAAACATATCCTCTGTCTGGCAAGTGCAGACCTGAGAGCTGAGGAGGTTAGCTATCTCAACACATGGTCCTACAGCTTGCCACACACACAGACATACAATATATACAATTAGGGGCTCTGGAGATTCAGTATTTTATGGTACTTAACAAGGCAGATGCTTCCCTCCTTGGGTTTTCTAAGCGCAGTCAAACATTTTATGACTCGGTAGCCCTGCGTTAACATGCAACTCTCCCCGAACACTTCAACTCAATCGTCTGTCAGATCTGAGTGCAATTACTTTAATCCGTCTCCCTCTCTGTCTCCCTCTGTCTCTATATTGCAATATTTCTGTGGTTCGGGGAGTCGATCTGCTCCACCTGATGGCGCCTCTTCTGCCTGGCAGGGAGCAATGTAGTCCTACTGGCTGCCAGCCAGACCAGCTTGAGTGTCTGCTCAGCTCAGCCCTGCACACACACACACACACACACACACACACACACACACACACACACACACACACACAAACATGCAGACATGCCAAGCTCAGAGACTGAACGCTTACACAGACGCATCTTCTATCCTCCTTGTCTCGCTGTGACTTCGTTTGTGTTTGTCTAATATTTTTCTCCTTTCTGTGACTTTCTGCTGTATAAAAGGTCACATCATGTTCTGACAAATCTGTGTGGAGGTTATGAATAATGCCATTTTACAGTCATACAGTAGCATTTTTAGAAGTTGTGGGCTCTTGAAATATCCACTGTACTCCATGATGTAATATCTACTCTTCTATCTCTGCAAAGATCATGATGATTAACCATCTATTCTCTCTCTTCTCCTCAGTCTCCCAGCCCCGTCCCAGCCAAGAGGTCCAAATTCGATAAATTACAATCACCACCAGCTGACAAAGACAGGAAACCTGAATGGTTACAATCGCTGTCAAAGTCCGCACACAAGGTTTGTACGCTGCGTGTTTATGTTCATGAGTGTGAAACCGGATTTGCTGTTAAGCTCAAAGGTCAAAGGGGTGACATAAAAGCTGTTGTCCTTTTGAATCATCACATTATCATCTATGTACGACCCCTCGTCATTCTGCCTTGTTAAATGAAGAGGGGGCTTTCAGTGTGTTTGTCATGGCTGATTTAATGTTCTAGTGGCAGTTTACTGTGAGTTTATTCAAGCTTGTTGTTTTGTTTGTTGTTACAGGATCTGAAACAGGTCCAACTGAAACAGAGGCCCTCCGCTTTCCGCCCCTGGTCTCCTAAAGCAGCAGAAAAAGAGAAACCGGCTACTCAGAATGAGGTTGAGAGGTGAGGCATCTGAGGAAAGCTGTGATAGTTTAAGTTTTGAAGACGAACTATGTGTTAAATTAGCCAATGAAATGCTTTAAATGTACCTGTATTGCCTCCACAGGTCTTACTCAAAGAGTCACGAGACTTTGGCGGTTCCCAATCTGACACTAGCTCCCCTGGCCCTTCCGGTCCATCCTAGGGACAGCAACGCTCCTGGCAGGGGGCCAGGAGCCATTTCCAGGCCGCTGCAGGAGCTGCATAATGGAGATACACAACCTGCAGCAAAACCAGCCCCCACTAGTACCGCTAACCGACCCGAAGACATGGACACAGATGGAGAGATTGATGTGGATGACTGTGATGATTGTGAGTAGCCCACCAACCATCGCCCTTGAGTTTGAAATAATCCAGAGAAACCAATTGAGCACAACAAGAGTCAGTAGATATAAGACAAACAGATTTTACAGTAACAACTTGTATTACACAGTAAGCCCCATTGGAAGTAAGCCATAGCAGATCTGGTTCAGGGTGATTCCTGTGCAACTCCGCCACCTGGTGTTTAAAAGAATGAATACAAGAGAGATAAAAGTTGTCTGTAAATTCTGCTGTTATGTGTATCCACAAAAGACATCCAGTTCTTCTATTCATTGTAGCATTTATTATTTGTTTGTATTGTTTTGCAACAGGAGCTTTAGTAAAGAAGTTTTAGTGTCATGCTTAGTCTTTTCTATACATACATGCTGCCATGAAATATGATCTGTATGGATGCTTTATCACAGTGATTCCCAACTTAGGTGGGAATATTGTATAGTAGCTAAACTAGGTTGAAATAACAACTAAAAATCACAATAAAAAGCTCAATACCTACAGATTCAGTCAGCTACAACACCTGAACATCACATATTGTGAGAGAGTGTGAAAAAACTAAAGATGCATTGTTAAAATACAGATAGATAAAAGTAACGGAAATAGATAAAAAATAATAAATAAACAGATCATATATCTGATTGAAAGTCATGGATAAACCATGGCAATAGTCAACTACTTAAATAGCCTAAACTATGGTTAAATATCATCCAATTTAACTAAGAAATTAGAAGAATGACGGATGGTGTTGATTAAGGGGTACGTTTTCTCTCGCGATTATTGAGAATTAACACAACAGCATTCTTGCAAACGCTGTCCTAATAATGTTAAATCTCTCTCTTCCTCAGGTCCACTGCCAGCTTCCTCCCTGGCTTCGCCTCCGTCAGCCTGCACCAGCGTGTCTCAGACTCTGACTCCTCAGAGTGTTGCTCGACCTCAGGAGGGACCCACCTGGCTGTCAGGCACTGTTAGCCCAGAGATGGACACACTGAGACAGATGCTGTACGGAGGCATGGACACCAAAGAGGCCAGAGAAAAAGTCCTGCAGGAGATTGTCAGGATGAGAGTGAAGCAAGAGGAGAAGCTGGCAGCTGCTGTGCAAGCTAAACGCAGCCTTCAGCAGGTACATAATCATGTTGTGTTCTTGTGAAATATATTGTGGTAATAGTGAAATTACAGTAATCTCTGAATGCATATTAGTGTTTTAAAGATGACATAATTATGTTGATTCAGGAACTGGAGTTTGTGAGGGTGGCAAAGAAAGGCCGTCTTCGTGAGGCCATCGAAGCCAAACGCAACCTGCGAAAGGAGATTGAACGCCTTCGTGTGGATTGGGAGAGGAAGATGAGGGACACGGAGGAGTCTTGTGGGCGGCTGAAGAGAGAGTTGGAGAGGGAGAGACAGCTGCGAGTCTGTGACAAAGGCTGTGAGGCCGAACGTCTCCGGGTCAAGTACTCCACTCAGGTAAGATGTCTGCAAGACGCCCATAATCACCAAAACCACCTTTACATTGTCTGTTTATGTGTTATTTTTGATCCTGTCTCTAATTTGTGTGTCTGTGTTGGGCTTTGTTGTTGTGCAGATTGAAGAGCTGCATGTGCAGCTACAGCAGGCAGAAGCTGATCGTGAGCAGCTGAGACAGGAGCTTCAGCAGGAGAGAGAAGCTCGGCAGAGTCTGGAAAGCGTTGTCAAAGATCTGCAAACCCAGCTGGCTCTGCAGGCCGACAGCAGCCATCCTGGAGACTCCGAGGACGCAAACACAGACGCACACAGACAGACCACACAGCACACCAATGGATCCTAAAGTTGCACATTCAAAACTGGAGAAAAAGACTCGATAAAAAGGAGCATGGTTAAGGACTTTGGTGCACCTCCTGTTAGGGAAAAGAAACTCAGCAAAATGCAAAGTCAGTTTTGTAGAGGAAAAATCTGTCATATATAATATGATATGATATAAATCAATATTATTATGACAATATATGAATTTTTATGAAATGAACTGGAAAGTAGCATGATGTCTGAGCATGTTGTAGAGCGTGAAATTAAGAAAGACTGAACACATCTCTCCAGTGACGTCAGAGCCCTCGGTTAGACACCTGACGCTGTCCAAGGATTTTATTTTGGTATAAGCTATTCTAAGATGTGCAAATATAGCCACATAACACTACTTGAATATGAAGGGAAGAAACATGTTGCGCCTGGTGAAACATGAGCAGATGATGAAACTCTTGGTGCCACAAAATTTTGGTACACTCAACGGTGTCATTGCAGACCACTGGAAACAAGAGACACCAGTTTACCACTATTTACTTTTAATATCAGCTTGCTTTTTATAACTGTGTAGAGGATGTACTTTTTAAGAAATTATTGCTTGCGCAGCACTGTTATTCCACAGGCAAGAAAAAAACATCCATATACAAACATGTACGCATGTATACCAGCTTGTCTACCTTTTGTATTTTATAAACCTGAAGTATTGGAGGTTACAGGTGGGCTGCCTTCAGGTCCACCACTGTTTTATGCTTAGATATTTTATGGAAGTGTTACTTTTTAATATTATGATGCAACTTTATTTGTTGTTTGAACATTGTTTTTCCAGGAATGTTTCTGCAACCAAACCATGTGATAAATATTCTTGCCCACGTTAGTGCAGATAAGTCTACAAATGCCCTCCTAAAAGAAAAAAAAAAACTTCGATAGCTGTCTGTTTTTGTTGAAACGCGGTACTTCTGATTTTCTATTGAGTATTGTAAAATAATTTATATTCTATGATAATTTGCTGCCTATCAAAAGAAAGCATTCATTTTTAGTCACTGGTTTTAGGGCTCTTAAATCAACAAATGCTGTTTATATGAACAACATTTCTACATATATACAAAATATGGATATATATTTTTTTACTTTAAGAAAAGGAATTGCACTTTTTAAAAGAAAAACACCTTGCATTGTGCATTGTACTCCCTGTTACATTTTTCAAAAAAAAAAAACAAGTTAACATGAACTTTGAATTTAGACACACTTTCCCTCAGTATCCTCTGATGTAAATACAATGATATTGTAAATAAGATATTTGTTGGTATGTTTGCTTGCTCCAGACTTTAATTGATTATGAATATTATTTTTTGCTCTTACTTGAAACCAAAAAGAGACTATATTTGGATTTGCAAAACTGCAATTTCATAGTTGTATCCCTGAGCATCATTGCAATCACAGGGCATTTAGCAGAATGGATGGACTGCTGACTTGTTGGTTTAAACGAGGAGAATGAAACCATCAATGGTCGTGAACTTGACCTTTCAGTAGTTTTTCTAGGTTTGACACACCAACAGAATATTATAATTTGTCCTTTGATTTTGTTTATTTGAGAAGATCTTTATTATTTGATTAAATATAGAGTATATATTACACCACAGACCAAAAACTAAAAATTGGATTTGAAATCTCTGCACCTCCAGCTCCCTCGCCAGATAGAGTAGAAGCAACACCTTCCTGTGGTTTCAACCTTAGGTGCTCTCGTATATTTTAGACAATAAACACTTTTATGTCTTATCATTATGATACCCTTGCTCAGTATTTTGTTGGGTACAGTGTAATAGCAATATCCATTTTGTTAGCTGATGCTGTTGTAGTTTTGGTTTGGAAGTGGGGATTCACTTGCCTCCTGTTTCAATGTTTTCTTTTCCTTCGGAAAACTTGTATGATACCCATTAAAATCTAAATCAATCCTAAGGTTCTAAGACGTGTTTTTTTTTTCCCTTATTGTTTTTACTACAATGGAAATTGTTGTATGGATAGCCATGAAACATTCATGGTTCCAAGACAATGAATCCTAATAAGTTCGGGGATCCGCTGACTTTCCATCAGGTAAACATTAAGTCCATTACTTCGGTTTATGACCAAATACTTGCTAAACTAATCACATTCCGATCAGCCCCAGATGTACTTTGTGTTTAGTGCTTTTAACAAACGTTAGCATGCTAACACACTGAACTAAGAGGATGACCTAGAAAGTGTTGTATTTGCTTAACATGAGCATGTTAGTGAGTGTTACCATGCTGATGTTAGCATTTAGCTCAAAGCACCACTGTGCTGCTAAAATGGCTGCATCCTGTAGTCCTAACAGATAGACAGAAAATCCTTGAATTGTGTGGCTACTATTGTGGAAAATACAAGGTAATATATTGTATGGAAAACAGTGTAAGCAATTAGCCTATTCATCATTTTAGAAAAAAACACATAGGCCTATACTGAATGATTTAATAGGAGATATAATCCAAAGACAACAGTTGGAAGTGAATTTATTTATATGATCACAGCAGATAATCTGTCATTGTAGGAAAAGCACAGGTGTCACTAATAGCATTAAAATATTGTATTTAAGTGTCCCAGTAAGCCATTGTGTCACAGTGTGACAGTGAGCCAGCGTGATCCTGCAGCCAAAGCAGCTAAATGGATTGATTCAACCAAAATTAATTATATGTTTATTTACACCGGTGCTTTTCGTAATGAAACGTAACGTTTGCTGTGAAAAAGGCCTTACAAACAATTCAAAGTTGTGATGTCAGCCACATTTCAACTGAGCAGTCAGCCAGGCACACCCGGTATTTATTGTTGTTTAGTAACACTGCTACCTTTTCCAGATGAGCGTTTTATAGGCTCCACACAGGTGTTTTCACTTATACTGGCTGATTAGATCTCTGCTCATGCAGGTTGAAATTGGATGGAGCTGCTGGGAATTATGTCCTATACCCAGATTGATTCAAAGTGTTGTACCGCACACTGCAACAAGACATACAGAAGAATGAGGAAGTCCTCTCTGTGCATGCACAAATAAACAAAAAAACATATGTATACATTTATTGTATGTCGCACAGTTGCCTCTAGGGGGAAATCATTGCTCACAGTTAAAGGGTGGACACTTCTAGCTTGTTAATGCACCAGTTTAACTATAACCTTTATATATGATCATGTCTATCCTTAAAGAAGTCTATTCAATTTACTGTAATTTCTATATTCTTTGATGGTTAGGGCTGCCATAAGAGTAGTTAAATGAATATTTGCACCCTTCCTTCCTATCCCACTCTTTCTTCAGAGGCTTACTGGTTGCGTGGAAATCCCTCCATGAAAGCAAGGCTGAAGCCTCGCTCCAGGATTACAGCTTGAGGAAGATTTAGTGACTGACACATGTTGCAAACTCTTTCTTTGTGAGTCCTCTCTCAGTGCAAAAATATATATATACGGAAGAACCCATGGCTACTACAGTGGATCACTGGACACAGTATGACAAGGAATGAGCCTTCAGGATGGGAATATTGTTCCCTTGTCCAATGCGGGAAGACTTCAACTGGAAGAAGAGGATATGCTGACACTTCTGCATGAGAGAAGCTGTGCTATAAACAAACTTTGCTGAAGAGACCAGCAGAGTGAGGGGGAAGGAGGGTTCATGTGGTGTGAATGGGACAGGAGAGCTGGACTCAAATGCACAGTTCAGGGATGAACAGCACCCCAGCGATGGCACCTCTGTCTCCAGGGCTGAGTGGCAGCCCACCACTGTCCTCGATGTCACCCAAGAAGGCCACCTTTCAATCATTGGGATCTTTGTCAGCAGGAAGGTTCTCGCCCTCGCTTGCTAAGGGCTCCTTTCATCAGGCAAAAAAGGCTTCGAGTCCCTTGAATTCTCCCAGCCCGTCCATTATGAGCTCCCCAAAACTCTGGCAGAAAGCATCCATCTCCAGGCTGGCAGAGGAGTTTTTCTGGATTGGTGGCAGCGTGGTTGCACAGCCAAAATGGAGACTGGGTCAGATAGGTAAGATTCACTAATGGCTTGTTAAATGATATTGCTTTCAGACACTCAAATTACTGCAGTATATCAACAGGTTGTTGAGCAGAAGGGCCTACAGGCTGCTGCAAACTAAATTATTTTTAAATAATTTATCCTCTCTATCCTCCATTAATGATATTTTAAACCCAGGATATGTGAATTTAAGAGCCTAACCATTATGTTTTCTTGCCTCTAAAATGTGTGAGTTTCCAACAGACCAGAGTAGAGTTGCAGGGAAGCCTGTGAGTAGATAATGGGCATATGGACAGTAGACAATCCTTTAGGATTAGCCTGAATGATGTGCCAGGTTGCGTCACACATTTCTGAGCTTCAGATTACAAACAAAGGTTACCTGCTCACAGCACACAAAACAATCACATTACTTCACCCTGACTTAAATGTTAAGAAAGTAGTTGGATGTGACACGCTATTTTAAGTCAATCAATATGCACACGCTATTTATTTTGAAAGAAATGTCACCAAAGAAAAGTCAGCAGAAACAATTCAAATCGCTGATCATTTGTTTGTTAGACAGAGATCATTGTGTGATTGTGTATCTTTTCCTTCTTTCCCTCTTATCATTAACACATACTTTACAGCTACTTAAATCCCTGTGTGACGCAGCCTATAATCTCATAAACAAGTGCTTGATGGTAAACCACTACTTGTCTCAGCTGCTTCAGCGAATCCATTGGTGTTGTTATAATGGCTTCCAGCACATGTACTGCAGTAGTTCATACAAAGGATCTCAGCAAAATGTAGCAATAATAATCATAATCAACAAGTGATCTGCAGAAGCTCTCTCTCTCTCTCTCTGATGTTGGCAGTAGATAAATGTGATGATCCCTTTGACATATATAGAAGGATAGTCACTTGACTCGTGATAAATTAGGTGTCTCCTTGTGCTCTTCTGCAGTGGAGAGGTGTATGTGCACCATGCAGACTGGCACTCAGATGACTAAACTGAAGGGGAAGAAGAAAGGACTGGTCCGATTCTTTTACCTGGACGAGCACAAGTCCTGCATCCGGTGGCGGCCCTCCAGGAAACATGACAAGGCCAAAAGTGAGGCATCACTGCTCTGAATTTTATTTATTATCAGCACTGATCACAAAAGAGTAACTACTGTATAACCAGTAACTACTATAAAACCAGTAACTACTATATAACCAGTAACTACTGTATAACCAATCACCATAATTAATAATGAACAGAACTTTTTCTTCTCTCTGTGGGACAGCTGTTTAAGTGAGGCTTGCACTTAAACCTATTGGTGTATCTTGTTATTGTAAATTACACATTATAGATGTTCACCTTTGACCCCTGTGGAGTCAGAAAGGTTGGTGACATGGATTGACAGTTGAGCAAAAGTTACTCTGATTTGATCAAATGTTTGTTGTTTCTTTTATTTACACCAAGAAAGTTACATACTTTAGTGAAAATATGCCGTACATCCATATTTTAAACTAATAAGTGATTTTCAGAGGCAGATAAATGGAAGTGAATCACTTGTTCAGTCACAAATACTTAATTTAAAATGATGGCTAGCTGTGGATGACCCATGGTACTTTTCTTGACCATCTGTTTCAGTAAGTATTGATTCCATCCATGAAGTCTGTGAGGGGAAAAAGTCAGAGATATTCAGGCGGTACGCAGACAACCGCTTCGACCCAAACTGCTGCTTCAGTATTTACTACGGGGAGCGTGTGAAGTCCCTGGACCTGGTCTCCACCAATGCAGAGGAGGCCCGCACCTGGGTCACCGGGCTGAAATACCTCATGGCTGGTATCAGTGATGAAGACAGTTTGGCCCGGAGGCAGCGCACCCGTGATCAATATCCTTTATGCAGCCTCTCATACACATGTTTAATCTCTAAATGATTACAAATACAACACATTCAAATAATGGACTAGCTACACATTCATTTGTAAAGAAGTTAAGAATAATCTAACATCAACATACATGAAGTTACTTGATCATGATCCTTGTAGTTTCTTCCTTAACTGCAGCCTTACGTGGTTACAGCAGACTTTCTCTGAGGCCGACAAAAACGGAGATGGCACCTTGAGCATGGGAGAGGTTCACCAGCTGCTCCACAAACTCAACGTGAATTTACCCAAACAGAAAGTCAGGCAGATGTTTCAAGTAAGACTTAAATCTACAAAAGGTTAATTATGCAAGTTGTCATAGATGTAATGTGCATGATCCACCATCAAAGCTACCGCTGTACTCTTGTGTATGCAGAAAATCTATCAGTAATAGCTCCAAACTGGAAATGTTGTGACCAAAGTTATTTACAATTAATGCTGAGGGAGACATAATATCCATACAAAAGTTGTTGAGACATTTCACTGAAAACCACATTTGTCATCTTCATGGTGGCGCTAGAGGTAAAAGTCAGATGATCACCAGAGTCAGTAGGATTCATCCCCTGGGCACCATGAATGTCTGTACAACATTTCATGGCAGTCCTTGTTGAGATATTTCAGTCTGGACCAAAGTGTAGGAAATACAACATTGCCTTGCTGTAGAGCCACACTGCCAGCATTGCTAAAATTTAATAAATAGGTTTGTATCTATCTGGCACAAAATGCTTCTAAACTAGAACAAATAAATTATTTCTTAATGTTTCAGTGTTATGGGTAAATGCCCTTCCGCAACTGAAAATTAGTCTGAAAAGGATAAAAGAAAAGTGGTCAAAGGCGCAATATCCTTGACGTCGATCATCACATAATTTCAGTTAGTGAAGCAGTAAGACAAAAGCATGGAGCCAGCAGACAAACATGTATATACGGTATTTTGGCAGGGCAGTGCAGGAGAGTGGCACAGGAAGACCATATGGCCACCGCTGAACAGATGGCTTTAGTTGCACTGCAATATTGCTTTAGTTCAGTAACTCACTGTCCTCCCCTCCTGATAACAATAGTCTCTGTGGACGAGCTCCATCATGTTTGATGGGGATAGAGATATGTCCTTCAGATGGGTCTATGGTGGTATATACTTCCTTTGGCAGGGTAGTTATCTCAAATCGCACACACTGAGAATTATTTCTTTCTCATAAAATACTTTTGTCGTTATCTGTAGGATGCAGACACAGACGAGAACCAGGGCTCTCTGGGCTTTGAAGAATTCTGTTCGTTCTACAAGATGATTTCGACACGCAGAGACCTCTACCTGATAATGATCTCCTACAGCAATCAGAAAGAAGTCATGGATCTTCATGACCTTGCACGCTTTCTGGAAAATGAACAGAAGGTACAAAAAAAATTTAAAAGATCATGTTGGTGTGTGTAAGTTATTATACTTAAGATTTTCATTAAATCAAACTCCATTTGGACACAATTCATGGTCAGCATTTTTCAACAATAGCTATTCAGTCTGTAATTAACTCACTTTATAGTAGTTTTAATTGGCAGTGAATTCCTCCATTCCTGCACAGCATTCAAACTGTATTCACATGTGCAAAAGGGAAACAATGCATGCATGTAATCCAGCATTACTGTTTGTAGGTTTATCTAATTGATATCAGCCTCGATGTTTAACAGGATTTTAAAGAAAAAATTAAGATAAAAATAAGTTTGAATAAGACAAATAGTAGAATAAAAGTGACACGCTACAGTGAATGTATAGCCCCAAATTTAATTTAGTAAAAGGCATACATTGCAAACAGAAGCCTCGATATAAACTTAAAACTAATTAACTATCTACTACTGCTGTTATTTCAAAATAAAAGCATTCAACTTCTGAAACGTATGTATGAAATATTGGACCAGTTACACCAAAAATGACATTCCTGATATTGTTTTATTTGCAGATGCGAGGTCTGGTCAAAGAGCATCTAGTTGACATAGTGGCCAAATTTGAGCCATGTCCCGAGAACCTGCAGCATATGGTACTGGGTATTGATGGTAAGGGTAACGTACTTATTAATACAATCAATAACATCACATTATATCACTCAGACCATACATGACATCAACATACAAATAACATACCTGATCCGACACTTTCTCCCTTAAGGTTTCACCAACTTCATGAGGAGCCCTGCAGGTGATATCTTCAACCCTGAGCACAATCAGGTGAACCAGGACATGACGCAACCTCTGAGTAACTACTTTATTGCCACCTCGCATAACACCTACCTGACAGGAGACCAGCTGCTCTCTCAGTCTAGAGTGGAAATGTACGCCTATGTTCTCCAGGCAGGTTGTCGCTGTGTGGAGGGTAAGAGCCTGCAAAACCAGAACTCAGGCCGCCTTCGCTGTGATTTCATGATATTACAGACAAGGTGACTCACTCACCCTTAACTCTTTTGTTCTTCCTTCCTCGTCTCTCAGTGGACTGCTGGGATGGGCCTGACGGGGAGCCCATTATTCACCATGGCTACACTTTGACATCTAAAATTCTCTTCAAAGAAGTTGTTGAAACGATTAACAAATATGCCTTCACAAAATCACAGTAAGTGCTTCTGGGTCCTGATACTGATGTGTTTTGTCAGGCTTTCACAACAAGCATCACACTTGTGCGTCATGCTGGCCCAGTGGCTCATGTATTAGCACTTCTCCACAGGTACCCAGTGATCTTGTCCATAGAGAACCACTGCACAGTGCCTCAGCAGAAGAAGATGGCTGAATATCTGAGAGAGGTGCTACAAGACAAACTAGATCTGTCCACTGTCAACGTACATGAATGCAAGAAGCTGCCCTCCCCTGAGATCCTGAAAGGGAAAGTTTTAGTCAAGGTAAAGTTGTTTTTGTCAACATGTGCTGCTAAATCTGAGCTGAAAGGTTACTCAAACAAAGTGTTAGTAATGATATGCAGCACATCAAACACACCAGGATCACACATGGACCGATAATACTCATTAATTCTCCTTTTCCAGGGAAAAAAGCTGCCAGCGAACCTAGATCCTGATGCAGAGGAGGGTGACGTGTCTGATGAAGACACTGGTGATGAGGAAGAGGAGGAAGATGACGAGGAGGATGAGGATAACACACAGGCAAATTAAACCTTAAAAGATAGATAGATAGATAGATAGATAGATAGATAGATAGATAGATAGATAGATAGATAGATAGATAGATAGATAGATAGATAGATAGATAGTATAATTACGCATTTTGTTTGACTCTTTTAGGATGGGAATAGTGTTACTTTTGCCAATCCAATCAAAAAGAAGAGGCGATTTGGAAGATCGATCATGAGGAGCTTCAAACGAAAGGTCCATCCTTATTTTCTCAACATATTTTTATTTGGCCCTTCGACTTGTTGTACACTTTCCCTGCCACCAGACTTTGACTGGTTTAGACAGATTGTGCAGAGGAAAACCTGAAAACATGGAGGCGACTGCTCTTTTTTTTCAGAGGAAAAAGAGATTCAGAATGAAAAATAAGGCGATGTCTGATGGCGAGTCAGACCACAGCAGCAGCAGGGAGAGGACACAAATTGTTTACCATCCCAAGTAAGGCTAGTCGTTGAATTAGCAAAGTAGTTTGAGTCATTAAATATATATGGTTACACTTGTACTGTATGTCTGTAACTCTCCCTTCAGGAAGAGGAAAACAATGAGGTTGTCCCGAGCTCTGTCTGACCAGGTCAAGTACACAAAATCTGTCCGTGTGCATGACATAGAAACACAAGGTAAAGGGTCTTCAAACATTAAACCTGAAATCTTTGAATATTTTTATTACATACAAAAACTTACAGTTTGAATGGATGTTTGATGCTGTCTTTCTTTTCTGTCTGACAGCATTAGTGAACAGTTGGCAGGTATCATCCCTCAACGAGACTGTTATGAACCAGATCTTACAGTTAAAGCCAGGACAGTTGGTCCGTTTCACCCAACGGCAACTTTTAAGAGTCTACCCATCCAATTACAGAGTTGACTCGAGCAACTTCAACCCACAGCCATACTGGAATGCAGGATGCCATATGGGTAAGACTGTCACGGAGAGGGCAACACTGTCAACTAGTCGAGGTTTCTCCCTCTTAAAAGTTTGTTTTTCCTTTGCCACTGTCGCTTGCTCATGGTGGGAATTGTTGGGTCTCTGTAAAGACTTTTATAAAAAGTACAAATTATATTTTGAAAAGTCTCCTGAGATTACTTCTGATATGATCTGCTGTTATACAAATACAAAATTGAATACTGTCTACTTTTAGAAACATACAATGTCTAATACTATTTTGGCTTTCCTTTTAGTTGCAATGAATTATCAAACAGAGGGCCGTATGCTTGAACTGAACCAAGCCAAGTTCTCAACCAACGGAAACTGTGGATATATTCTGAAGCCTAAGTGCATGTGTAAAGGTATGCGTATATGCAGATTGTGTAGAGTTAATAGCAACTATCCTTTCTTATTGGATTAATCAGTTTCCTTTGTTCTTCTCAGCTGCCTTTAACCCCATGTTGGAGGATCCTCTTCCAGGACACAGAAAGACTCAGTTAGTGCTGAAGATCATCAGTGGACAGCAGCTTCCCAAACCCAAAGACTCCATGTTTGGAGACAGAGGAGAGGTAAGGCCAACATATGATAGCAGACATGATCTATTATTGAGACACGTGAAATATATTTATCATCACTAAAATGCTGTTTTTGCTCATGTTTTTGTACTTTCCAGATTATTGATCCCTTTGTTGAGGTTGAGATTATCGGCCTACCTATTGATTGTTCCAAGCAGCAGACGAGGGTGGTGGATGATAACGGTATGTGTGCACGAAGTACATCTTGTAATACAAATCTCATAAGAGACAGTCGACTGTCTGTAACTTTCCTTCTACTGTCATTCAGGGTTCAACCCAATGTGGGAGGAAACTCTCGTCTTCAACATTCAAATGCCGCAGATCGCCCTAGTGCGTTTCCAAGTGTGGGATCATGATCCTATTGGACGAGATTTCATCGGACAGAGGACTGTTGCTTTCCCTAGTATGATGCCAGGTAGATTACATGATATGCAAAACTGCTGTGTTTGAGGTTTTTTCAAAATATCTTCTCTAACGAGGGAAATTACAGAAAAATACATCAAAGAAATGTTTCCACTCTCATGTTCATCAGATCAAAAAGGCTTCAGCTAGCAGCCTGATAGCTTAGCTTAATTCAATTCAATTCAATTCAATTTTATTTGTATAGCGCCAATTCATAACAGAAGTTATCTCAGGACACTTTTCAAATAGAGCAGGTCTAGACCGAACTCTTTAACATTAATTACAGAGACCCAACAGTACCACCATGAGCAAGCACTTGGCAACAAGGGCAAGGAAAAACTGCCTGTTAAAAGGCAGAAACCTAGGACAGATCCTCCGGCTCTAGGTGGGTGGTCGTCTGTCTCGACCAGTTGGGGTGAGAGAGAGAGAGAGAGAGAGAGAGAGAGCGAGAGAGAGAGGCAGAGAGAGAGAGAGAGAGAGACAGACAGACAGACAGGTGCACAGCAACAACAGTATTGGCAATGGCAGTCAAGCAGGACCATGGCAGGAGGCTCCACCAGGATCCATGAGAACCTGCGAGACGAGAAAGCACAAGAACTCCGGGGAAGAAGTGGAGTTAGCAACATGCATTAATGGGACATGAATGAGTGCATAAAGAGAGAGGAAGGGAGGAGCTCAGTGCACCATGGAAAATCCCCCGATAGTCTAGGCCTATAGCAGCATAACTAAGGGATGGTTCAGGACTCACCTGATCCAGCCCTAACTATAAGCTTTATCAAAGAGGAATGTCTTAAGCCTAGCTTAGCATAAACACTAGAAACAGTGGGGAACAGCTAGCCTGGCTCTGCCTACCAGCACCTCTAAAACTCATTAGTTTGCAAGTTATACTTGTAGTAACTTCCTGGAGTCTCACGTGACGAGAACACTCAAGGAAGTTGATACACCTGGCCAAGAAATAGTCTCACACATAACCGTTCATAAAAACCGCAACTTGTTGTTCCTACACTTCAGTTTTTATCAAATACATGACACAGAAGTTGTTAATTAGAAAAATACCAACAAGAAAGCAAATAAGCACATTTCCCAAGATATTGAACTGTTCTTTTAGGATGAAATGTAGGTTAAGATGATTTTTTTAATGCAAAATTTGTAGGTTATCGACATGTGTACCTGGAGGGGATGGCGGAGTCATCGATCTTTGTTCATGTTGCTATCAATGACGTGACAGGAAAGGTAAGCTACTCTGAATAATCTCACAAATCAAATTTCAGCTAGAACTCTATCTTAAAACCTTTGGTGTCCTTTGTAAAACAGAACAAACCCACAAATGCAGTGCAAGCAGCCAGAAAACACATCCAAAAAGCAGCCCAGAAGCATATGAAGGGTCATCAAAGGCATCCGTCTTTTGACTTCTCTGTCATGTCCTCAGAAGACGGGCGTGCTCTGCACTTCCGCAAAGATCTGGATGCCATCTCTCAGGACAGCAGGAATTGGGAAATGTCTCCTCTAGCACAAGGGCCAGCAGCCAAGGCTGCCATCCACAAAGGGGCCATGAGTGAGCCAGTGAAGCGAGCTCACAAAGTTAAAATTCATGAACCACCAGAGACAAGAAGAGGGATCTTCAGCCGGATGTCTTCCACTGACTCCCACCACATGGGGGCTGCTCCCTGTGCGAAAGCAGATAGTTTTGACCTTGAGACCTCTCCCCAGGCTTCGTGTCCTGATGATCCTGCTCCTGACAGCCAAAATCTAATTGAAGAAGAGCTTGAGAATGAACCTGATGAATCACCAGAGTCAAACTGTTCTGAGCAGGAGACAGTTCAGACATTTGAACCAAAGCAGCCTGAACAATCTGAAGAATTACCAAAAGAACCACAGCCAGACAACAATGTTGCCATTGAACCTGAGCAACCACCAGAAACTCAGAGTCAGACCGATTCACTCCCTCAGCCTCAGCCCGTGCCACAACCTCTGCTCCAGCCTGAAGCCAAATCTTATCCACTTATCCCCCCATCGTCCCCTGCCAGGGTGAGACGGACCTTAGAGGCCCCAGCCACCCCACGACCGCCTACACCAATACGAACAAAGGTCCGCTCACGCAGTTGCCCTCGGAAACAGACTACCTCTACTCAGACACCGATGGTGAACCGTAAGCCAACTTTGAACTGGCAGACACAGCGAGTACAAAACTGTGGCAGCTACGGCAGCCAGGTGAGGCGCATTCCCAATGGCCTCTGCCTGTCTGACAGCACATCCAACAGCAGTGACGGCAGTACTGACAGCCTGGAGTTTGCGGCCTCCTGTGTGCCAGCCGGGGCAGAGCAACGCGAGGGCACCCTGCAGAGGGAGATGAAGGCTCTTTTTGACCAGAGGATGAGAGAGATCCGCTGTAAATCGCCACTTTTTCTAGATGGTGAGTCATTGATGATGTGATGATAAAAAGAACTGATGGTACAAAGGTTAAGTGGCTGCATTAAATAATGGATTTTGTTTTTACTGTTTTTAGATTAGACCACAGTTTAGATTTGTGCCTCCAAAGACAACAAACGTAAGTCAGAAGATGAAGAAAAAGAGTAACAACACAACCACAAAAAGGAGATGTGGGAGGATGATGAAGGGGGGCTGAGTCACAAAGTAGTTCTGATTTTATTTTCCAGATAAACGGGAAAACACAACGTAGAATTTCACAATTAGACAGTTTTTATTATTTTAGGCCTGCTGTGATGTTTACAATCAACAGTTTTTATGCATGAAATAGTTTTTAAAAAGAAAATTGTTCAAATCCTGACGTGATGCCATTGCCAACTGTACAAAACAGCAAGATGCAGTCATAAAAAAAGTAACAGTAAACTTAGAAGTACACAGTTTGTTAGTCAAATGTTCAGTTCTTAAGTGTAAACATTGATCATTTTAATAATTATTTTTATAATATTTAAACTATAATGTTTGCTTTTTCATTGACACTGTAGTGTTCGTACCTAAAAAACAATAAATTGATTATTTTAATAAAATGTGAGTTTTTTTATTTCAAACTTTAATGTTTTTTTCTTTTTAATCTAATGCATCTTTACAAGTAAGAAGAAAATAAGTTAATTTTTCTGTTAAATATTATGATAAAATTCAGAAACAGCTAAAACAAGCTAAAAGTTGCATTTTCAGACTTGATGTTTCTATGCTTTTTCTTTATCTTTGTCTACATTTTCCTGGGGTGCATTGCTGGTCCTCAAGCGCAGACTCAGTTCTTCAGTCAGCACAGTGCAGCAGGATTTCTGTGGGAGTGAAACAAATCAATGCATTAATATGTTGATGAATTTAATGTAAACATGGTTGAGTGGGTGAGTGAGCACAACCGTCTGAGTCTGGCTGTGTCCTCTGCATTTTGATGTTCTACAGCTGATGTGCAAACCAATATACCTTTTTCACTTTACCAATCCCAACACATGATACAATTTAAGGTTCTGCTCCTTTTAGAGTAGCAGATTCTTTCCAGTGAGCCAACATGCACATTAGCAGCAAACCTACTCTGTTTGACCTGAGTGGAACAGAGCCTTAATTAGTATCATTGGTAATACCTGTGTTTACCCTACTATTTAATGTCTGCTGAGAAAAGGGTCCACTGGTAGATAAATGACAGGGTTGCTTTTAACTGTAACTGTGTTTTCTTCAAATGGTTGCAGCCTTCAGGCCTATGAAACAGTCTCATTGTGGAGGAAAAAGCAAGGTGATTTGGTTTAGAGTCTGAAAAGCTAATACTTTGGAGATGGATTTTTTTTCACCTGTCACAAGTTTTATGATTTGTGAATGCACTTGTTCATACCCTCTGCTCAGCTGCACTTCTGCGGCTCTTGGAGGTGAGCTCCAGGACAGCCAACAGTGTTCCCAGCCCCAGGCCAAGGGAAAGAACCAGAAAGATCCCCTTGAGGCTGTGCGTCTGCACAGCAGAAGACTTGGCCTTGTCTGCTATGCAGCTGCTGGCCCACCACTTGCTTCGCAGGTAAGCCAGCTCCCCTGCCTCGCTCAGTTGAAGGATTGCCACACTGAGGTTCTTTATGATGGGTGAGCCTTGTGGAAAAAAATGATGATGTTAATAATACCATTTGAATTTTTTGTGAAATGTCATTGCTTAATGAGTTTTCAAAATGAGAAGCCTCACCAAGGGCGGCAGCAATGCTGTATCCCCTCATGCCAACAACTTCATGTGCTCTGACCAGTTCACAATGCCGTGCTACCGCCAAGTCCAAAGACACAGACTCTCCAATAAAGGCAAAGTTTCCCTCTTTTGCACGCCGCACCCCTTCATCCATAGATGACACAAAACTCTTAGTTCTCTCCATGTGTTCATAGATTCTGCGGTATACCGGATTGTTTGAATTCTGGATGAAGGAAAAACAGAATTAGAGAAACAGCAGTGAGATGTGGGGGATCCATAAGTGATCTAATGTCTGTACCTTGAAGAAGGCAAGGGTGGAAGAGCCAGCCAAACAGCCGTACTCAATCATGTCCTGACTGGCCAAGTCATCAAACCCTTTCACCGTCAGGTGAGAGGAGTCAGTGGTCTTAGAGGAGTTGAGGTTGGAGAAGTAACAAGCCAGGAGGAAAACAGAAAATAACCACCAACTGCAGCAGATTACACGTCCTGAAAGAGCTTTGGGGTGAGGACCAGCACCTGACAACAAGAATTACCAGAAAAGAAACAAATCAGTACATTTATTAAGGGTACAGATTGTCTTCTCTCTTTGGTGGCATACAAAGTATCTGGTTTTGCTGTTTACCTTGTAGAGTCAGAGCTCCAGCTGTGTACCACAGGCTGTGGAGGAGGCTGAATCTGTTCTGTTCACTCTGAGGCTGACTCCATTCACATGGGCTGAGTCTGCATTTGCATAAAAATTTTACTTATTAAAGCGACTGCACTGCACTCAAAGGATTTATACTGCCAGCAGAAATGTGAAAGTATACACAGACAATGAAGTATAAATTCATATTTAAAACCACAGCACATCAATAAACATAACACATTCACTTTAAAAAACTAGAAACTACTTGCATCACCAACCTGGCAACTATAAAGATGCAAACAGCTGTCCCTAAGTATGCAATGAGTATGCCGACCCAAGTCTCGGCTGTAAAGGGGGACAGGAAATCAAAGAAGCCTGTTTCCTCAGAGATGTCCTTCCTCAGCAGGATGCTGACTCCTGTCTGCATGAAAGGTTTGGTCATCCCCACCACTTTCTCCCGAGCTGCAGTGAGCGTCAGTGGAGCAATCGCAAGGTCTGCCTCCTGTAGGGGATGATTAAATAGTTACTTTAAGAGAATTTTTAAGTATACCAACAACCCTGCTGATATTGTTCACACCATATGTTCACTTATTTTTAATGTATCAGATGTGAGTCATAGATGCCAGCTGGGTAATTCAAGCTTCCGCAGAGTAGTTTGCTGCCCTTGGACCCCTCCAAATGTCAGTTTTCATGTACTCACGCCTCTCAGCACCTCTCCAATCATCCCATTCCAGTTCCCGCTCTCATCCTGTCTGCCGTATGAGCCATCTTTCACCAGCTGTACTTTGTACTTGAAGCCCAGTTTCTTGGCTACTTCAGACAGCAGGTCCATGCAAAAGCCCTCCAGCTGTGTGCCTTTGGACAACGTATATGGCTCTTGCTAAAGGAAAATATTGCAAATGATAATCAGTGAAATGTGTTTTACCTTAAATTGTGTATTTACCAACATTATAGGCTCAAAAGACAAATAACCTACCTTTATTGTTGTGATTCTCAGCTCTGTTTGCACTGATGTTCAGGGGGTGAAGTAAGAAACACGTTAGTATGACAACTTTAAGAGTCATATACAACAACCGTTCATCAAAAACTGGGAAGTTAGGAAGATATAGTAGATTGTAGTTGCAAGATGGTGGTCATAGTACTGATGACATGATGGTAGTGTTATTGTTAATAACAGTATAATAATGATAATATTAATAATATTTATAATAATATAATAATAATAATATGTATATATAATACGATGGCTGAACAGATATACATGTATACACATAGATATTATACATTAATATTGATATAATGTAAACATGTGTCATATATTCAGCCTGTGCAAGGTCTGCATACATACATACTGTAATATATATATATATATAATATGTACACATATATATGCAAGATATGATATGATATATAGCATATGTATAATAGATATTTGACTATATGATATGAGGGTGAATAAATGATTGGCTCCAAACCTGAGGGTCAAGGGTCTCAAGATAATTTTGAGGGGTCACCAAATGATTAAAGGGATAAGAAAGAAATATCTGTTACAGAAAATGTGAAATATGGGATATTTTTACCTATTCAGGCCACTAAAATTACTTTAAATAAGACAAAATCACTCTTTGTTGAACTCTACACAGCTAATGTCATGATCTGAGATTAGAGGTCATAATTGGTTCACTTTAAATTGTTGCAAGCCAGAAATGGGAATCACTGAAAGAAATAATGGTATAATAAATTTAACTAACAGAGCAACTGATTACTATTTTTAGCCACACTAGCAGGATTGTTCTATGCCAATGTTGGTCTGTTTGTCGGTCCATCACTTTTGTCTGGACTAAGATTTCTCAACAATTATTGGATGGATTAAGATTACATTTTGTACAGACATGCATGGTTCCTAGGGGATGAATCCAGATGATTCTGGTGATCAATTGTCTTTTCTGAAGTTAGCATTTAGCTCAAAGCACAGCTGCACCCCTTACAAAGCAGGTAACTTGTTAATATGATTTTGATTTGTATTGCCTAGTTCTTACGTTGTAGATGATGTAAATATTGCCTTTTACAAATCTTGTTTCATTTGTGGCACACCCTACAGGTGGCCAAGGCTGTCTGTTTTAGATATACAAGCGCCATTTGTCTTAAAAAACTGAACAATTTCACTGGTTAGAGGGCACAAGTGGCCAATTGGCCATCTTTAGACTTTAATCTGACATGCAGAGATGTCTGAGGTGAATTTCGGGCTGCATGTATTGACCTTTTATTCAGAACGGGTTTCCGGTATCCTAGAGATCTGGAATGATTGAACACCACAATCTATTTAGCGCAGTGTTTTAATTCAAAAAGTCTCAATGCCATGGCACTGTGAGATGGGAGGGCAGTCAAAGAGTATCAAAAGCCTTGATTCAGGCCAAGGCCTTGGGGAACCATCACCACAGGGTGATCCTGACAACCATCAGATCCTCCCTTTCAAAAGATGACACGTATACAAGCTCTTCAAGCCCCTGTCACTTTTTGGCCACTCTGAAACACAGAGCTTTTGTCTGCTCCATACAGTTGATTTATTACCGTTTTTTTGTGAGAGTGTCAACTGGCTTGCTTCCCTTTCTGTTTTTCTACAAGAGTTGGACAGGATGTGGTGCTACACTTTGATATTGATCCGAGCCGACTGCTTATGTATTTATGTCTCGTCCAGCCCGAGAAATTTCGACCAAATCCAGCAGTGAAAACATGAGAAATTTGGCAGAGAAAAAAAGCAAGCTGCCACCACACTGAATTACAAAAGCAGTGACCGGGTCAGACATTACAGAGTAAACTGACAAAACAACATTTTTCAATCAGACCAACTTCTACATCAATGCAAACTTTCAACAAGACTGGCTATATCTGTTTTGTTATATTAGAATAATCTATTTATTTTGTATTATAAGTACAAGCCTGGGATAAGAAAATAGTTCCTTACCTGCAGTGCACGCGCCCATGTCCAGAAAAAACCCAACAGACAATACAAAGAAGCCAAACAGCATTGTGATTCTCCTGATTTGCATCCTAAAAGTTATAAAAAAAAAGACAGTTAGCAGTTGGTTGTGCATCAGGAAAATCACATGGATAAACTTAAATAATACTAAATATATATATATATATATATATATATATATATATAAATAACTGTATTGATATAAATGCAAAAATGTGAATCTAATCAGCACATTAAACAGTGAAGCTGTCAGTCAGCAAAGTACATATGATGGATGTTCTTACTACCTGATAAGAGTCCAAGATATGACTGCTGGATTGACGCGTCAGACAGGACAGACCCCAACGAGCTCGAATGTGAGATCTGTTAAGTTTTTCAGACTCAAATGTGTCAAGAGAGCCAACGGAGTTTTTTGTGGGTGGAGAAAGTGGAAGAATTTTGAAGGGGTGGGGAGTAAAAACACCCAGCTTCCACCATTTTCAAGTGTGGTTATTTATACTATAAATGACTCTAAAGAATATATTAACAATATAAACAAATAAGAAATACATCTGAGTCACATCATAGTGTTGTAGAACAGTTTACATGTATTATATTCAAGCCAAGTATCACAGGTTTTATGATATTTACATTACATGTGAACAAAGTTGAATGTTTTAAGCTACACTGTATTTTACAGCTAGAAAGTTAAAACCTTTATTTTGAAAAGGTCATTGTGTAAGTAAGTGTTGAAGCTACATTCACATGAATACCTTGTATAGATTAAAGATATGTACACATATCAATGTTACGTGTGTATTAGATTCCACTGGAGATATTTGTGCTCAGTATAAGAAAGTAAACAAGCCTGAACGTCAACATTTTGTAGCATTAGAGTACTCTCCGCTCTTTACTAACATTTTAAAAAGAAAATATGTGTCATAGAAATTACTGAAGGCCCTTTAGAATAATACAAATGTTACAAAAAACCTAAAACATGTTATCTTTCTGAGTCTGTAGCTCAAAAATGACCTTGGTAAGATGTTGAAGGCTCATTAAAGTGTTGTATAACTAAGAATATTCTCTTTGTAGCCAGGGCACATACAAAAACTCCCAATCTGCTCAAAGCTAGCAGGGAGCCAGGAGTTGTTTCTCCTGTGCTGCTCCAAAATCAATATTTGATGCAGTCCTTTTTGTCAGATTCACACTCTGGATGAGTCCTTTCAACATAACAATATAGGTTTTAATGAATTATTTCATTTTCCAATGCAAAAAAAAAAATAGCAAGCGTACTGACAGGAGTGCTAACAAGCACATTCAGTCCAATGAATTCATCATATTTTTTGTATTTTACCATTAACCTCTGAACCAATAGGCTGTATAGTAAAACAAAATCTTCTAGAAGCTATAATTTTAGAGCAAGAGCCAATATATAACAATATAATTTATAACAATAAGTAAACTATTTTGTCATCGATTATAAACTATGTTATAAATTCAAGTTACACTGGAAGCCTGTGCCCAGTCAATGCCTGAAAAACTTCATATAAATCAATTTGAGAGTCAAGGCAACAGGAATCGTTTCTATAGCGAGACAGCGGACTGAATTGGTCACTGAATTCTGTTAAGCAGACATTTTAAAGCTCCTGCGGTGAAACTAGTGACCTAAAGAACTGAGTCAACCCGTGATCAGTTCATCAATCTTTCTCAGTTTGAGCTGTATCAGTCCAGTAATAAGACATAAATGAATTCAACAAAATCCTGCTGCAATGGTAATTATTGTGTCTCAGCACTGGCATATGATCATCCTGTAATTTGAAGTAAGTGCATCGACTCCTGCTAGCAGATGAACTTAATTTAGTAAAAATCATTGTTGGCTCTGATGTTCAAACCCATAAAATTACTTTCAAATCTACTACGAACAGAACTGAGGAAAATCTGAAAATTAGCCTCATTTAGTCTAATGGTGTCATTTTTGTCAGCTGATGGAATAAAGAATCAGTGTGAATGATCACAGAAATACTGCATTTCATTTATTAATTTATATTTTGTGTACATTTTATCTCCCTATGGTCTAAATGCTGTTTCAAAGCAATTATGTAATTATTATTTTGATTAATTATTGTTTCTTTATTACACCTTAAATTAAAAACTTGTAAAACATAGAGCCACATTAGCATGAGACAAACAAAGAGAGACAAACCAAGAAAGATCTTTCAGCTTTTTCCAGAACTCTCAGCAGTATCGTCAACATCAGCTTGGAGATGGATGTGTTTACATGCAAGCTTGCTAGCACTTATAAGATTTCTCATCTCTGTTCATCTTTGGAAGTTCATTCTTTCATTGAAAGATCCAGAAAAGAACAGTAAGTGGACCTTAAGTTAGGACTGTTATGCCAATAGTAGTTTGGCAATACAAAACTTGGACAACATGAAGTCCTACAAATATTGTGGATTAAATCAAATCAGCTACTGAGCTTGCATGTCAATAAGCATTAAAGTTCATTTTTGACCTTTGGAAACAGCAGTTTGACAAAACAATATGAACTCAAGGTTGGAGGTTTCCATGAAATAATTAACTTTCATGCCCAACTTTTACGCCAACATGGATGAAAAGTCATAAATGCTGTGGATTAAATCTATGGCGGCACAACAGCTAACGAGTCTGTATGTCAACTGAGCAAACTCTATCTGTCGTTGAAGACTGTGTGACACGGTTGAAAGCTCTCAAGAAGGCGACTCTGAGCTCAGATTGTTTTGTTAAACTACTGTTTACAAGGGAAATGCTGAACTTTTACAGAATGTAAAGCTAATTGAACAGCTGACTGAATAAATTAAATATTACTTGTGAATTGAATTGATGTATTTCTAAAATCCATCAGCAGGACTCCAAACTTAAATTGTATTGTAAATGATATTTGTATGAAAATGTGATTATTTTATTTTTATTATGTGGTTATTACACTTGGATATTAGATCAATTTACAAGCTTTACAACATGTTTCCATAGCAATAGCAGGTGTATAACAGGTAAGCCTACAATATAAGGTCCATAGGAAATGAAGACGAGGCCATAAGGCGCGCAATATATATCTTGTTGTTTTTCTCATCGCTTCTTTCTGTTGTGAGCTCCACGTTGAGTTCGATGAACTCGGTTTAACGCGTTGGCCAATCAGAGATCGGTGCGCGTTGCGTGCGAGGCGAAGCGGCGACCTCTGATTGGCTGAGGTGGTTTTTTCCAAAGGGGCGTATTTTTCAAGCCATCTTGGCTGAATATTTAGCCTCATCCAAGGAACATTAATTTGATATCTTCGGAATTTTGCTGCCCCTAAGTTGTGAAACAGCATCGTTTGAAAGGTTTAAACCATAACTATGAAACCGGGTCGAGTTTGTGTGTTTGACCGGAGTCACGGCGGAGAACCGGAGTGCTGAAGATGACGCTGTCGCTCCTGAAATTACCGGCTAGCTAAGCTAACGGCTAGCATGTCCGCCTTGGTTGTAGTCTGTCACTAGCTGACATTTAGCTTGGTGCAGTTGTTCTGTTTGGCACTCGCACTACAGAGGACGACTTTAAAAGGTAAACCCATTCTGATGTGTTCAGCTTTAACGGCGTTGCTTAGGAAAAATCTGTTCGGGTTTTTTTGTTTTTGTTACACGACTTCTGTGTGTGTCCTGTCCGACCGAGTAACGTTATCACATCGGCGAGAGACAATCTTTTTTTGCAGGGGTCTGGAGTACAAAGCAATAACCCGAAACGTTGCACATTTGCATGTCGTGATCTGATGTATACATGCAGTTGACTTATGCATTTAGGCACGGTGCATACAGTGCGCCTGCTTTCTGGTTGCTGTTGGCATGTATAATTGGGCTGCTAATCAACTTGCAGTCCAAATGTTGTCTCTGCTGTTGTGCGCTCAAAATGGCTGACTGATGTTAGATACTCGGGTTGGTATTTAGCGCTCTTCAACCTAACTACGCACAGCAACAAGGAAAAAAAATAGAGGATACTGGCGTTTGATTGGCCCGGGAGAAATGTGCAGCGTTACAGACTCCTGATTGGACCAATGGAGGAACAGCTGAGCTGCATGCATGCAAGCAGTACAACTTACTGTAGTTGTGTTTGTGCGGAAAGAGTACTTGAGGTAACATGCTGTGTTTTTATTACCACCACAGCAGAGTTGGTCCCCCTTTTTACATTGTAAGTGCAGAGGGCCAGGATTTAAAAAAAGTTAACAGATCTTACCAAGAATGCAAAATAAGATTCTTCATATTGGCAGCAGTGAAGTGATTATGATTAATCAGAGAAATTCATTACAGATACACTGAATATAACAGAAGCTGTCATTTAACATAATTTTGTAACCAATTTATTTTTGGTTAATTATATTTATTAGGTTAAAGGTAACATTACATAAATCATTGTTTATAAGGGTTTAAACACTGTTTTGGGCTTTTTTTTTAACTCCTTTTTTGTCTTCTTTACTCTTGTCATCAGGAAAATATAAATATATTTGGAACAGCAAGAAGGTAAAACGAAAGTAATAGTACTGCTTTGGGATGAGGGGAGGGAGGGCTGCCCAAATTAAAGCATGAGGATCATCTGGGAGAACTGGATATCTGAACAAGTCAACTATACTTTATAATAACCAGTCAATTATTGGGTGGTGAATGGTGATTTAATAGCACAATAACACTACCAAGAACATCCTTGAGGGTTTCACCTGATATAAGATTTTTATTAACTTAATTATATGGCATGGAGTACAAATAATATACACAATCCCATAATGACAAAACAACAGCAGCTGTAAATCGTAATAGATAGACGTGAATCATTGCTTTAAGTATGTTTTTCTTCCTCTTGTATCTGTCAGGGAGCTGGTGTTAACTCCCATGCGGAAGGTGAGGAGGTGGGAATGTGACACAGCTGATCGCAGACTCAACATGGGTAGGGGCCGAGGCCGAGGGAGAGGAAGGGGCAGGGGATCGTCTGGCCAGTGTCGGCCCCCCTCGCCCTACAGACTGCAGCTCTCTCCGTCCAGGGAGACTTTGACATACGCTCAGGCGCAGAAAATAGTGGAAGTGGACCTAGATGGAAGGCTCCATCGGATTAACATCACAGATTCTCTGCCGGTTATTACCGAGGACGAGATGATGGCCCAGGACATTGCCGAGTGCAACAGCAACAAGGAGAACAGTGAGCAAACGCAGAGTAAAACCAGATCGTGGAGGAAACCCTCAAACAGTAAAAGCAGGAGGAGTGGTAAAAATACGTCTCACCAGAACCAACGATCTGGCTCGCAGCAGCACACAGGACCTAATAATTCCTTCCAGCACCAAAGCCCTCTGCCTGAACCCACCTTTCGCGTGCTGGGTTCATTTTGCCCCTCAGAGGCGCCTTCTCTCCCAGCAGCTTACTATCGTTACATAGAAAAGTCACTGGAGGAACAGGACAGTGTGGCTGAGTATGACATGGACGAGGAGGACCAGGCCTGGCTGGAGATGGTGAACCAAAAGAGGGTGTCTGATGGCCATGCCTCCGTATCTCCGGACACTTTTGAACTGCTGATCGACCGCCTGGAGAGGGAATCCATCCTGGAGTCCCGCAGCCAGGCACTGTCCCAGAGTGCTGTCGATGAGGACGCTTTCTGCTGCGTCTGCCTGGATGACGAATGTCTCAACAGTAATGTCATCCTGTTCTGTGACATCTGCAATCTGGCTGTCCACCAGGAGTGTTACGGTGTTCCCTACGTACCTGAGGGTCAGTGGCTGTGCCGCTGCTGCCTGCAGTCCCCCTCCCGTCCTGTAGACTGTGTGCTCTGTCCCAACCGCGGAGGTGCCTTCAAACAGACAAGTGATGGACGTTGGGCCCACGTTGTCTGTGCCATATGGATCCCGGAGGTGTGCTTTGCCAACACAGTGTTTTTGGAGCCTGTTGAGGGGGTCAAGAACATCCCTACAGCTCGCTGGAAGCTCACCTGCTACCTGTGTAAGCAGAAGGGCAGAGGAGCATCCATTCAGTGTCACAAAGCCAACTGTTACAGGGCTTTTCATGTCACCTGCGCCCAGAAGGCCGGCCTGTTCATGAAGATAGACCCAGTCCGGGAGACAGGTGTCAACGGTACCACCTTCTCTGTGAAGAAGACTGCTTTCTGTGAGCATCATTCTCCAGTGGGGTCTCGGCGGGACGGGTCTGGAGACGAGTCGGTTGAAGGGAGACTGGTGGGGGGCAGGGGTAACCGGGGGCAAAGGTCTTACACTCAAAGCCCCTCCTCACCACCAAACAAGAAGGCTACCAAGGGCCAGAAGAAGAAGAATACAAAGGGGTCTGGTGGGTCGACACGTCGCTCAACTATGCCTGTGCTGCTTGTGCCTCAGATACCCTCTCACAGGTGTGACATTTGAATAGTGTTGGAATTTACATACCCAGCATACTTTATTAATATACTGTAGTACTGTATTGTAGAGTATTAATATTCCTTCAGGGATCCATAGGAAGCAGCATCTCTAATCTAATAAGGTTTTGATCCAGGGCTTTGAGATAATTTATAAGTAATATTAATAATAATTTAACCATAAGGTCCAGAAGTTAGTGATATTATTATGAATACCAGTATTACACACATATTTTAATGTACAACTGTTACATCTTTACAGGCTGAACAAGATCTGCACAGGAGTTGAAGTCCAGAGGAAGAATCAGTTCATGCAGAGGCTTCATAACTACTGGTTACTGAAACGACAGTCACGAAATGGGATGCCTTTAATACGCCGACTTCATTCCCATCTACAGGCCCACAAGACTGCAGAGCAGGTGTGGAGTGAGAGATGATCAGTTTGTTTGTGTGTGTGTTTGTGTGTGTGTGTGTATATTAAAAGGGAAATTAGAGAATAAAACAAATAGTCTAAAAAAAATAACTGCAAATACATCACGCAATTCTGTATATAGTTATGTAGTACTTTGGCTTTATTGGGATTTTGTGATCATGTTTCAGAGGAATTATGATATTATATTGAATTATGTAAAACAGACTAAACCACTTGACTGTTTCAGCACTTTTAGCATTTGTTGCATTTTAACACGTGATTGCAAGCCAAGCACCTTTTGGTTTTGCCATCCTTTGTGCATGTGACCGCTCATATTTTAGACTTGTCTAAAGCAGATACCCAAGCAGATATTTATTTTGAGTTAGTTAATATATTTGTGTGGTGGAGCATCATACATTATTAAAAGCAGCGCAGTTACATTTACAGTCATTAGACTATCAGGCCTTTACAGAACCAATAAATTCTGTCTCTGGAAACAAACCACTTCACACCATGTTTGTATTCTCACACACTGAAATCAAAACATAAGCCCAGACATCACACTCTGCAATGGCTGATTCACACAACCCTTCGCAGCTCTTGTCATCTTTCCTCTCACAACTGCAGAGGGCGACAGCGTGTAGAAAGTTACGGATCTCTCTTTATAATGGGAGGCAGGGGGAGGCCTGAAGCCGTTGTAAGGTGTTTAAAACATAAAATAAAAAATGAATAACTACTTAACAGAACTTTTTAATACTAACTTGAATTTGGTTACATAGATTTTGTACTGTTAATTGTAAATACTGATCCACAATTTTCACTTTTTGGACCCTTTAATGTGTCCAGAAGCACACTTGGGTCTCAGTGCAGCTCAAAAAAAAAAAGGCTAATTATGATGGATATTAAAGCTGAATCAGAAGTCTGATATCTTTTGTGTTTGTTCTTTTGTGTTCAGAAGGAGCCTGATGAGAAGCTGTGTGCTGCAAGAGAAGAGCTACGATATTGGCAAAAGTTGAGGCAAGACCTGGAAAGAGCAAGACTTTTGGTGGAACTGATCCGCAAGAGAGAGAGGCTAAAGAGAGAACAGGTGTGTTAGAGCAGAAGCTGTATTTATTGTGTACTTTTTATAGGCTACTACCAGCCTTGTCATTCATCTCTTCACCTTGGGACCTTGTGTTTCTTTTACTCTCCCCTGTGTGTTTACGTCATCATTTTTCAGATGAAAATTCAGCAGGCTGCTCTTGAATTGAAGTTGACCCCTGCGTTGGTGCTCCTGCGATCCACCTTGGACCAACTGCAAGAGAAGGACACAGCAAAAATCTTCTCTCAGCCGGTCAACCTATCAGAGGTTGGTGTAGCTATTCAAATACACACTTTTCACCCAGCAGCACATTTGCTTTAGCTTTACTGACTCAGCTAACAATCTTATTTCCATGATTCACTGAGGTCCCAGATTACCTGGAGTTTATTTCCCAACCCATGGACTTCTTCACCATGCGTACAAAACTGGAAGGACATGCCTACTGCTCCGTCGCGGACCTAGAGAAGGACTTTGACCTCGTCATCTCCAACTGTCTCAAGTACAACTCCAAGGACACCATGTTTCACAAGGCAGCCTTACAACTGCGGGAGGTGGGCGGAGCCATTCTCCGTCACGCCCACAGGCAGTCTCAGAGCATTGGCCTGGACCCCAGCACTGGGATGCATCTCCCAGACTCTCTGAACAAACATGGCTTCTACAACTGTACATGGGATGACGGTGAGTTGAGAGTGTGAACTAGCTATTTATTCGTGAACATAAACTTCATGCCTCATCTGTTCATCTGCCTTTCCCCCTCCTTTTTGTTTCTCTTCTTTTACTCTCTACAGTCGACTCTCTCTTGGACCCAGACAACAGACTGCACCTAACTACAGAAGATCAGCTTAAGGCCTTACTGGACAAACTGGACGTGGTTACATCCATGCGTACCAGTGGTGGTCGAACCAAACGCATTAGGCTGCTGCGCCGAGAGATCAACACTCTCAGACAGAAGATGAACCAGCAGCAGCAAAATACTCAGTCTGTGAATGGTAACGACAAGGAGGAGGAAGAAGTGGAGGAGGAGGAGGAGGAAGAGGAGGAGAAGAAGGAAAAGAAAAAGGGGAAAACCAATGTTGTCAATAATGGACTTTTGACAGCAGTGTCCAACTCTGGGACGGGTAAAAAAAATACTTTTCTCTGTGTTATGTACTTTTCTTGAATTACATTTGGCCATTACTAATATCATTTATTGAGCATGGTTAATAAATTATTTTTGAGTAGAGCTGCAACTAACAGTTTATTATTGATTTAATCAGCTGATTTGTCTTTATGATTAAAATTACGTCTTTAAATGTCTTGATTTGTCCGATTAACAGTCCAAAACCTAGGTATATTCAGTTTACAATAATATAAAACAGATAAAAAACAGCAAAATCTCAGATTATGGTTGGAGATTTTAATTAATAAATGATTTATCAGAGTAACCACCTAATTGTTTCAGCTGTATTTATGATCTTTACATATTTCCCTTTCATCTAGATGACTCTCCACCAGTGCTAGAACTTACCTGCCCAGTGTCATCGCCGCTGCCAGGTGACGCCCCTCTCGAACCCCCTGTCCTGGGTATCGTAACTGGAGGGCGGAGGTCACCCGGACGCTCCTACAAGCGTCAGAGGTCATCTCGCAGTGGAAGCAAAAGCCAAGGTGAAGACGAGGCCGAAGTCGGCGAAACGCCATCTTCACAACCAGAATCTGTTCATGAGGTTACTCCTCTGGGAACACCCCCGACTCTGCCTTTGGTTGGAGTTGGTCGTCGCACGTCTGTTCTGTTTAAGAAAGCTAAAAATGGAGCGCGAATGGCAAAAAACAAATCCCCGCCACAACAGAATGGGAAAACGTCCGAGGAGAAAACAAACGGGTTGGACAGCACCCCCGCCAGCCCAAATTCACAGAGTGTGACCAACATCACCACCTTACCTCCTACGCCCAACGCTTCCCCTGCACCTCCCTCTCCTTCCTCACACCACCTGAGATCCAGAGGCCACAGCTCAGAGAGTGAAGCAGACAAACTTCCTCCAACACCCAGAGAAGGAGGTAAGGACAAAATACATTGCTTTATTACAGAGAGAGACATTCTTGAGATTCTAGAAAGTCACTACTTTATGTGGGTTTTTTGCTAGGCCTGACAAACGGAAAGCACACCCATGCAGACCATGATGATGACGACCAAAAACTAAAGTGAGTATGGACTCGCAGAGGCAAATGCTCTCATGTGAGAACCGCTAATATGTTCTTCAGTGGCGCAATTTAAGGGAATTTCTGGCAATAACCAATTTTGTTATACAAATGACATTCACAAGTGGTCATAAATGTACATATAGTCTGCCTTTCTTCACAGAGGGCAAAACACACTCGCCAGAAAAAGAAAATAATGGCTTGAGCTGAATATATACACATACTGTGAATTAAACAAACCTTGTTCAAAATTAAAATGTTCATAAATTGTCACTGTATGATATATTTCCACGTTCAAGGCCTGTAAACTTTACAAACCGATTCTCAAAACGACCAACAAACCACAAACTAACTGGGATGGAAGTGGAGAAGAGTGGTAGTTAACAGAGGACGGCTTAATGCCAGACAACTTGAGGCAGGGTGGCACAACTCTGACAATGGTAACTGTCACTCAAGTCGGCCAAACCACAAAGAAAGACATTAAAACGTGAGCTAGGCTAAAACATGAGACTCATGTAGCCGCATTTCCACCTCAGGAACTGCTGATATAGGCGTTAAGTGTGGCACTGAAGTGGAAAAAAAGAGGAACAAATAGTTGAATATTCATATTATATTCACTCAGTATATTGTTGTATGAGTCCCGTTGTCTTTGACATTCTTAAGTATTTTATATTAGTCTCAACATAAATTGTGAATTAACTTAAAAATCACCCACCTCTCCTGTCCTTTACAGCTGTAGTGTCTCCCCACCCAAACGAAGTCGTGGTAAACCTGCATTGGCTAAAGTTCCCAGCAGTGAGAATGGAGACATCTCTGGGTCTGGTGTGTACAACGAGAAGAGCAATCAAAATACTGTGAAATGCCTCAGTTTTTGTGTTTATTGGAGGCATAATGTAAAATTCTACACATAAAAAAAAAACAAAAGTTTACAATTGTCATAAGCAATTCAATTTCATTAAATTCTCAATTTGGGCTCAAGAGCTGTCATGAACAGAAATTAATTGGATATATTGGAATATCCTGTTCACAGGAAAGTCTACACTTCTGTCTTTAGATAGTGAGACCGAGCTCTCACCTCTGGACCTAGTTTGGGCCAAATGCAGAGGATATCCATCATACCCAGCAATGGTGAGGATATATTTGATCTATGGTGTACACACTGTAGCATTTCTTTTGGCTCGTAGTGCAAAGTCTCAGAACTGACATAAAGAAAAAAGGCCTCATTGCACCCCATAGAAGGAAATGATAATTCAGTCAACCGCAACTGACATAATTTATTGTTGCAGATTGTTGACCCAGACATGCCCCAGGAAGGGCTTCTTCACAATGGCATCCCCATTCCAGTGCCTCCTGTGGAGGTGCTCAAACTGGGCGAATGGAGAGAAACGGAAGAAGGCGAAAAGCTCTTCTTAGTGCTCTTCTTTGACACCAAAAGAACTTGGTAAGACTCATACAGGCAGGGCTAAACCTCATGCTGAATTTTAAAACAATCGGGGAAGCAGTCTTGGTCATTTTGAATTTAACCCTCTTGGTTTTCAGGCAATGGCTCCCTCGGACCAAACTACTGCCGCTGGGGATGGACGACACCGTGGACAAACTGCGCTTAATGGAAGGCAAGAAACCCAGCGTTCGCAAGTCTGTACACACTGCATACGACCGGGCCATGGTGCATTTAAATCACGTGAGAGGAAATCTAAATTTCACTCCCTCCAATTTTATATAGTTGTTTTTTTTTAGTTTCAAGAGTTGATCATCTTAAACAGGATGCCTGGTTGTATGTATAGAAGCTTCATCAATGCTCTTAAAAAGGTGGGAAAGTGAAATGAACATTTGCTGGTATTTGAAGGTTTTCTGCATAAAACTGTTGCTCTGATTTTTAAAACGTAAAGAAAAAAGTGCAGAGATGCAAAGATGAATTTTTTCATTTATTCATGACATTTTAAAAAAAAAAGATTTTACACAACCACTGTTGCTATTTGTTCATATAAAGTTTTTATTTTAGGCCAAAGTGAGTCAAGACTTCAGCGTGAAAAGTGTAAATATTTAATCGTCAAAGGGATTGTCTTGATTCAAAACATATTTAGATTGTATTTGCCATTGAAATGTCACTGTGTTTTATGAAGTGTGAAAGTCCCACTCAGTGTTCACATCATATCTGGAGTCTATGGATGTTCGGCTTTGACAAATTCTATGTAGTGTTGGTAATAATATTATATGAACTTAAAAAAACAAACCTGGCCTTCAGATCCTCCCTCCATTGAATCCCGTATGATCCAACCTTTTACTTACCACTGATATCAAATGGAGCATCATTCAAAAAGAAATACATCAAACCTGCTTGAGCTGGCATGGACATTAATCTTAAAGCTAAGCTGGAAGTGGAGCATGACTGGTTCAATGTTTATTCAACAATTCTGAGAACTGCTCAGTAGATACAAGATATGTGTCAAAGAACAATGAATAGAAACACTGATAATTTTAGGTCAATGGGGTGCCAACACAAACATTCTTGAACTGTTAATCCAGTTATGACGTGTTGAAGGTGGGACTTCAGAGGTCTTTACTTATTTTTCCATATTGTGAAACTGTATTATGATACTAGAACGTTGGAGTACCCGGTGCAGCTACTTGGTTCGTAAGATGTGAAGCCACTATAGAGGTGATGCTGGTTATTTTGTGGTTATGACAACTTCTACTGCGATCACTCACTGAAGAAATTGCAATTGTTTGCAAATCTGGCGGAAATTACTTGAAAAGCACAATCGGTCTGTTTTAAAAAAAGAAAACAAAAAAAACCAACAACTTAGGATTGGTGACTCCGGGAGCCATATGTGTGGCAAAAACGTGTGTACGTGTGTGTGTGCGCGAGCGTGTGTGTGTGTGTGTGTGTGTGTGTACAGTATATACATATATGAATACAACCTCAGTGTAGTAAAGGTGCATGTGTATAGTTTTGTAAATATGTAAATGTATGTTTATATTGGCTTACATGAAGTAATTTAAGGAATGCAAAAATCAAATTTAGATTTTAATTTATAATTTGTGGCAGTCGAGAGTGTTATTTAAAAAGTAAAATATTGAAAAGATTTATGTATGATGCTAAGTAGCTCTTTGTAATAGTGACGGTATTCACCAACATGTCAGAAGATATTCTCTAGAAGTGAGGTGGCACAAGACCTGAGCTCTGTAGGCAGCAGTAAGCGTACTAGTCTACAAGAGGTTTTTTTTTTTTGTTTTTTTCTTGGGTGGCACAGGAGATTTTTGATCTTGTCATTTGAATTGTACTGCAAGATCTATAATCTGCCTGAGACAATATTTTCTCACACAAGAATAAATGCTGTTTGAAACAACTTCATGTGTTATGTCCTCCATTAACCACCTGCTCAACATAGTACATTGTATTATTGGGAGTTTTTCTTCCTCCTGGTTAAAGTTTCATTTCAAGACAGACTCTAAATATAAGAAGAGAAAATGACGAAGGTTTGAAGTTAAAGTCGCATTTGCTCCTCCACATTTCTTGGAAAATGAGAGACAATCTTACAAACTCAATAACGCAAGCTCAGAAAAATATAACTGCAACATTTCGTCTTCAAGGTCTTCTTCACCTGACAAAGACCTTGAAGATTGAAATACAGCATTGTTAAATATTTGTATGCTGCTTTTGTCCAGCACCTGAACCCAACTGGGGTTGAACATGAATACTTTGCTTCATCCACACGTCAGTATACATCAGAACTTTAATGACTTCAAATGTGGCCGAGAAATACAGCCCGCTGTTGTCGTTAGGAAGATGCAAACAGTGCATCAGCTTCCTATATTATCCATTAATCCATTGTGTGGTGGTCAGTTGCTCCAATATTTATGTGATCATATTTAACTTGTAATGTCAGGAAATATCAAGCGCCCATATTGTATATATCAGGTATTTGAGTTGAGGTTATCAACTCATTATTGTACTATATCATTAATTATAAATACATATTTACCATTAATCTAAAAAAATACTTGCACACAATATATTTGTCACACGTCACACCTTGAACGCTAAACATGCAGCAGTTCACCACTGGTATTAACACTTTGTTGAGTGTTTAAAGGGAGGTACGCAGCGATAAACATCGCCCAAACACACACTGGGTTCTTTGTTTAACTTAGGAAAGCTGACTCAGGCTCAGGTTGACCTTCAGGTCACATCGAGCTCCCTGAAGTTGTACACAATAGATGGCACTGATCAAAGACATCCTGACAGTCTCTTTAAATTCCTAATAATGTTCTCAGGTGTTTCTTGGAAAGAACAATGTAATACGATACTAATAATAATTCCTCGAAAGAACAGCTCCATTGAAATGCACGTAAACATCAATTAATTACCGGAAACTTGGGATCGGTTGAATGCTGGCGTGTAGACAAATTTCCCATAACTGCATGTTCAGTTCACTGACTATATTTCCTATAATTAATACCAAATTACACCGTTCTTCCACGAAAATGCTTAAGCTAAGCGTTACTTAATGTTAACTTTTCATTTCTTGGCAGATAACACATGAAGCTTAACCATGACATCTCCACTTAATTAGGACAAGTGTTGATTTGTGCAACCTGGGATTTATTTCATAATACTATAGACATACTCTTAAGACTTGAATTGACAGGAAATTCCTCAAAGGACACAAGGATGAGGCTACTGTTTATAGACCATCTTTACAAAACTATTATCCAAAAAGATAAGTCGCCTGAAGTCACTACATTAAGTGTCAACTGATAAATCGTACTACAAGTATCTGCAGAAAAACATTGCATGAGCTCAGTGACATCTTCTTAGCTTAACAGAGGATGTGCAAACTAACAAGTATTGACTCTTAGCAATAAAAACACTAACAATGACGATGATCATGTAAAGTGATCAGGTGTAACAGGCTGGATTTCCTACTTGTTTTCTGCACAAAATGTAACATTAATGAAACCTGATCATTTAAATTTGATTAGAAACATCAGTGGGATATGAAACAACACCACGTAGTAAAGTTCTGTCACAGGGACGTGCAACAAAATTCATGCAGGGCAATTTGTTAGTTCACGGCCCTGTATGACACATGGTGGCCCATCCCTGTTCTGTCAGTTCCAGTTGTTGCTATTCCAGTTGTTGTTGAGCCCAAAACACAACATGCTTTCATTTCTTGCACTCTTCCTGTTTTCTGGGGGGTTTTTGTGTCATGAAAGAAATCTTTATGTGAGAACTAATTTGAGAAAAAAACTTAATTTAACTCCTCATCTTAAATTAAACAAGAAAGAAGCAATGAATAGTTATAGCATATGAATGAACTGTCATCTGCATGGTACATTCACTGTCCGTGAGGAAAAAGTATTAAAACAATATAAAAACATTTAAATATCATTGCAATTGTTTTCTACCACAGTTCAATTTAAAACGTACTAATGCGGTTTTGCCCTGACTCTTTCAGATTGAAAGCAGTGATGCAATGACATGCTTTCTTGTTAAGGTAAAGAAATAATATTAGTCTGAAAGAGGTCGTTCCTTTTAAATAGTGTAAAACATAGTGTTTGATTCCAGTAGTCAATGTCTGTCAAGTGTCAAAAGAGGGTTCAAAAATATCTTGGAACCAGTGTACAAACTATTGTTGAATGAGGCAGAGCAACTATAGTAGCACTAAGAGAGTCCTATAGAAGAGATAAGAAGCCGTTATCTGTGGAGTCTTGCTGGTCAGATTTGCCACCTCGAGAGCTCTTGCTGGGATTTGGGGTGGTTGAATACTTTGGGGGGTATCTGATGAAGAGACGGTCCTCCTCCTTTTTAATCCACCGTAGAAGCTTAGTGATAGCAGTGATGGCACAGGCCTTTGTCACCAGAGGACTGAAGCAGGTGTACAGCTCAAATTTACTTGTGACCTACAGTGGAGAGGAAAGTGGACATTTTAGGTGAGGACATCAAATTTGATCCTAAAAAGACACAAACAATCCATCACTGTCGGCATGAGTATAAGAATACTGTAGTTTTACTTAGCATAAAGACTGGAAACAGTTAGCCTGGTTGTTTCAAAGATAAAGAAATCTATCTACCAGCATCTCTAAAGCTCCCCAAGTTATGTTCTGTGTAAATATTCACTGTGTTCAGCAGATAAACAGTCTTGCAGATAACCCAGAATAAAACCACAATTTGTCATTTTTTCTAGCCTTCATACTGAGCTAAGCTAACTCCTGGCTCCAGCTATTATACTGAACAGATATGAGAGCGATACCGATCTCCTCATCAAACTCTTAAGCGAGAAAGCAAATTTCCAAAAATGTTGAACAATAACAAAGAAAAGGTCAAAAATAAACAAATGCACACAAAGACAGTATTTAGATCCATAAACACAGATACAGTACATACCCAGGCTAGCAGAGTTTCCCTCTCAGCGACGTGGTAGATGAGCTTGAGGGGTCGTGAAGTGCTGTGGATGCGGCTGTGCATATAACGATAAAGGTCCAACAGTCTCATTTTCTCCTCCTCACTGCTGTAAGGTGCCTCCATCTCTGGGCTGCAAGCAGCAATACATTGTAGAGTCAAGATTACAGACAGTAAAGGCATACAAAGTTTTCACATAATCTAAGATACTGTGATACAGTTGCACCGTATTCTGAACAGTGACATCACGTTAGTGCTGTGATTACTTGTGTTTCACTTTCTCCTTCAAGGCTTCGATCGGCAGCTAATTTGTTTTTCTCTGTAAGTGGAAGCTCTATTTCAGAATTTAAACAAAAGGCCTTCTGTACTTTATGTCTCAGATTCACAAACACACACATACGCACCTGGTGAACTGAGTGAGCTGACGGTAGTTGTCTGGCACATCAAAGGGCTTGTACATGAAGTGTCTGAGGTCTGAGACTCCCACCTGGCTCACGCTGTACGACTGGACTTTGGCAATGAGGCTCAGGGAGTTCTGAGCCACCATGGCCTCCTCTATCTTCCTCTTGCACTCAGCTACAGAGTAGAAAGCCTCCTTGTCTGTCGAGAGCAGCAGCAGACAAACAGTGCATTCTGGAGGGTCCAGGTAAGAAATGTATGCATAAAAGTAACAGTCAGGATTAAAGAGGGGGAGACAGATGGGAGTCCAGATCTCCCCAGCCTGAAAGGCAGAGGAGGCTCCAATGAGGTTGAGCAGGAGGTGGACATCAGCAGGCTCCAGCCTGGTGTCCTCGATGACTGTCTTCTCTTGGACGATGGTGAGCAGCTGGTTCCTGGCGATGAGGATGGAGAAAACCAGATTTGGGGTGATCGCTTTCTGTAGGATCTGGCTGAGAGAGTCCCTGAGAGAGGAAGCTAAGGGCAAGCAGTGTACCGCTGCTAGAAGGAAACTGGGATCGGAATCCACCAGGTTGAGAAGACCGTCCAGGATCTTCTCTGAGCCCGCCAGGAGTCTCCTCAGGTCGTAATTCTTTTTGTGTTCAAAGATGCGGGATATGCTGGCCTGGGTGAGCATGCTGATGATCTGATAGTACACATAGAGGAGCTCTCCACGCAGCTGCCGCTCAGATTGACGACTGCTAGAGACGCAAACCAGCACCAGGGGCCCTTTCTGCAGGAACACCACTGTGTTTTCCTCTGATGGAAAGAAGAAAAGACATCAGTAAACATTAAGGATAATACTGGAGGTAACGCTGAATGTCTACTAACGATGACAGACACCTCTGCACTCAACAACGTTGGACATTTGGTTGTGGGCTTGGAATTGATTGTAAATTCAAGAGGAATTTACAAATGTATTAAATAAACACAAATTAAATGTAAAACATTACTGTACATGCATGAATTTCTACTTGCTGTTGTATTTCAGACATTGGCTTTATATAAAGGGGAAGTTAATAATATCCAAGCTGCTGCGGTCGGTCATATTCTAACCACAATCCTCTGTGAAATCTCTACACTTGTTCTCATTTATATTAATAGAAAATGACATTTACAATAATGTTACAAAAGTTGTGAGGAAAAAAAACTCTCTAATGCTCTCACCTGAATATACGGAGCGGATTATATTATCTCCACTTTGAACAAAGGAAACCAACGCCATCATGACTCCCATTGTAGATGAAAGAGCCTCTTCACTGCCGTATCGGGAATAGATGGGTTTGCCTGCTTCACTTAGCACAAAAACATGCTTCCTGTGCTGCCGCCAGCTGTCCGCTGTCACGTCCTCATCACGGTGAGACATAAACGCAGGATATTCCTCGGTACCTGCCTCCAACAAGGGAGATGACCTTCCCTTCATACCTAAACCTTGCTCCTCCAGCTTGGCCTTGGCCAGCATTGTAACGACAAACTCCCCAGAGTCGCCCTGGTCACTGTCAGTGGCAGCATCCTGAGCTCCTCTGTCAGACGGCTGGGTGGCCACATTGTTCTGACACTCGGGGCTTTCTGTCTCCTCAGTCTCTAGCTTTGTTACCTGGTTAGAATGGGACTCTGCGTTCAGACTCGGCTCCTCTGCTGAGACGTCTGACAGGAGTGAATCTACAGGCTCCTCTCTGTTAACAGTGGTACCGTAATTTCTCTCCACCGGATCAGGAAACATGTGATTCCCCAAGAGGGAGAGGGAAGTCGCCAAGGTGTCAGCTAAGATGAAAAACAAGATTTTAATTATGCAAAATGAATGGTTAGACAGGTAAACATTTTCAAAAAGGCTTTAATGAAAGATTAAATAATTTACCAGGTGGATTGCTCTCAGCGGGTGGATCACAAATCTTCACTCCCTCTGCCACTCCTTCTTGATGATTGTCTCTCTCCATGATACCATCCCAGTCACTGGGAACAGAAAGAAAAAGCATACTATCACCAACCAATCTGGATGAACTAGTTACAGAGCAAAACTAGTGTATGTCAGCGGTTGCAGCTGAACCATGAAAACAGCGTGCATCTCAATCTCTAATGAATAGGAGCACTCATACTGGCCAGTGGTCACATGATAACAGAGGATAACTGGTTAGAGGAGAATTACAACTCAAAGATACGAAACAGACTCTGGAATTTAAGACTGATTACAACTTCCAGCAGCCTGGCTAATGTTACACTACAGATAAACAGCAGTCGGTGGCTGTTATGTGACCGGCAACGCTAGGGAGCTGACGTTTGATTAATAATAGCTGAAGTTACTTATAAAGCTGGTGTTTGCTTGCGTGCTTACTCTCTCATCGCCAAGAAAGCTCACTTTTCCATTCTGATTAATGTTTGACTGTAATTCCGATGCAACTCAGCATATGTTGACTGTAACGTTAAGTTAGTTTCATGGCTAACACCGCCGTGCTAGCAAGCGACACACACACACACACACACACACACACACACACACACACACACACACACAGAGAGAGAGAGAGAGAGATCAATTTCATGGCCTTGGCTTAACAGTGAGCATGCAAGCAATCGTGGTCAACTAATATTAGACAGGTGGAGACAAAGAGTAATACTTACGATGTTGTACCGTCGAAACGTTGGGTTGAATATCTAATTCGCTACATTAACTTTCATCAGCAGCCCGGTTGCAAACAAGCTGTCAAGAATAGCAGAAAACAAATTTTCCTCTTACCACAGCAGACATCCGGAATCTCTGATGACAAGCTCGGCTGACCAATCAGAGTGTTCGGTGGTTGCCGCTAGTCCCGCCCCCTCGGGGGACGTTCCAGCAGACAGCAGCGCAACGCAAACGTCATGCGAGTTTTAGCTACGTACGATGACTGCGTGAAGCGTGTTGTTGTAGTTTTTACTGATTTGTCTGTACATTTATTTGAACGTCGTTTACATGTACGAGTTGTAGCTGTGTAATAAAATTATAAACCAGGAATGGGCACTTGTGTTTTCAGCCAATACGTTAACATAGTAAAGGTTGCTAGGAGCTAAGTAGCTGCATTTGTGTCACCCGCTCTCGTCCGTTACTCGTCCGTTACTCGTAATCAGAGGGTTTGTTCATCTGACGGCGGTCGACTGTGTGTCTGTAACGACTCACTCTAATGTTTAAACCCAATATCTCCAGACGGCACTGGCCACCATTCCCCCAGCCTGCTACTACAAGCTAGCACAAAATAATACTGTATTTAAAGGTTGTCTTCGCCCCGGGTACACGTCCTCTGACTCCTGGCAGACAGTGAACGTCTGCGGGCTCACGGAGATACAGTTAAAGATGGAACCCGCTGCCGGATAACAGTTTAAAAAGTAACGGTTGACGGTTGGGAGTGTTATGAATTATTAAATGAGTAGCTTCGCTACAACTGACGTTTGCCGTTACGAGCGAGTAGGGGCCACGCTACGTAACCTACGTAACCTACGTCATCTCCGATTCTTCATTCCTCGCCACTGACACAAACATCGTAACGGTAGAGATGGCGACCGGTGTGTCATACGTTACCTAGCCAAAAGCGATGTTTTTAAAAGGATATCCATCGGAGTAAGACTTCACCCTGTTGATTTCACACAGACCGAACAACCGGACATCATGGAGGAACCGTGGGATTTTGAGTTTCTGTCCCGTATCGCTGACAGCTGCGTGTCGTTCCTCTCTGAATTTGTTGACGACTGGCTCGCCAACGACATGAGAGTTTCCATATTCAAAATCCTTCTCAGCTGGTTAATTTTTAGTCTTATCGCAATTCACTTCGCGTGGAAAGTCTACGGGAATACGGTGAACGACATGTATTATCGGCAAGGTGAGTTTTGTTTCTGACATCTGTTATGACTTTGCTAATCTAGTGCTAAGCTACGTTGGCTTCACTTCTGACTGTTTGCTGTTGATGTTCAGGTACTGGACAGAACGGAGGGACACCTGAGACAGCTCCTCACCTGAGTGGATGGTAGGTGTGAAAGCATACATGTCACTTCACACAGGTAGTTTAGCTTTCTCACACTGTCTGATGCTTCAGTTTTGGGTGGGTCGCCATTAGTGCAGAAGCTAGATTTAGCATGTTATTTTTCTATGATGTACTTCTTCTGATTGACTGCCTGTTGTTCCACAGTTGAATGGATACAGTGCAGTTCATTTCTAATTTTTCTCAGCTGAACAGCTCAACATGTGTGGTTGGGTGGGGTTTTATTGTAATGCAATTTAATTTAATTAGTAATTACATTTCTGTTCTTCTTGCAGGGAAACCAGAGTAGGAGAGACCCTGAAGACTCATCGCGATTAACAGGACAATGGTCTTGGACTTTGGATTTTATCCAAATGAGAGCTGGACAGTTAGTATATCTCCCAGAGACACTGAATGCATCCTCAAGTTTTGCTGAGAATATCTTCGGTGCATTTAAGATGCATGCACCTTCTGGCAGCTGCCTGGAGAAACATGTTATTGTTTTTCATGCAAACCAACAGTGATCCACTAAATCAACTTTAAAGTGCTGTGAGATATTTATTTTGGTTTGTCAACATTTGTCATTGAGCAGAACTCTGCATAAATACCTAGATTGATCTGTTTGGCTTAGTGGTCAACTGTTAATTTTTTCACCCCCAAAGAGGCTTCAGCACAAATGTGAAACATATTAATGGGCTTGTGTGTAAATTAAGGGTGCTTTAAGAACACTTATGACTGCAAGCAAGAAATAAATAATTGGACTTGGAATTAAATGATGAATGGAAGAAAAAAGTACCAGTAGTAGTTTTCAAGACAGGACACACAGGATAATGTGGATATTTTTTTAATGGTAATCCTGAAATGCCACAAGAGGGATAAGTGAATGATGTGCATGTACCCAGTTATGATTAAGAAGATTATTTGACGTGGACAGGGTCATTTCTATCACTGCTATTTCATAAATAAAGCACATGGTCTGTTAGAATACAGAGCCATGAAAAGCAGTTCATGTTTTACATATTCATTGATTTTCCATAAAACTTAAACAACCAATGTGTTTCTTATAACATGTAAGGAGCCTGGTATGCACTGGAAGGAAGATACAGTGTCCGTCTAAAATATTCACCCTACCTTTGACTTTTTCATGTTTTTCTTCTACTCCTCCTAAATTAAGTACATAAATTACAAAACAATTGATTACAGAAACTCATTCACCCCATTTATAACATACCTGAAGTGCAGAATTTGAATGAAAATCATGTGTGTTATCAAGGTGTAACAACTGATTTTTGCTAAATGTATCTAAAAGGATCAACAGTGGGTAAAAAAGTGCAGCATTAACATGTGCAAAGCTAAAACCAGCCTATCCATGTTGGGTAGACTCAAGGCTGTAATTGCTGCCAATGGTGCCTCTTTGCTTGAGGAAGGCAAACATACATATATTTGCGCTCAGTACATATTTATTTAGCTTTGGAAATTAGTCTTTTTTGTTAATATGTATTAAAAATCGTAGTTAAAGCCACTGTGATTTAATGTAAAATAATAACACATGAAAAAGTCAAAAGGGGTTGAACACTTTCTGTGGGCAATGTATGAGCCATCTTACAGTCAGATATTATAACTGTTATAATGGTAAAGACAAGTCTGTAGTACAGTATAGTGTACTGCTGTGTGTATTTACAGACTTGTTTAATGATGTACACAGTCATTGTTAAATCAACCAAACAACAAAACCATCAGCTAATTTAGGTACCTTGAATTACCTGAAAAAAACAGCAGCAAAGCTGAAAAAGAGACTGTAGGTTTTGTGAAAATACTGATATTACATTTGTTGTTTGAAAGTACCGATGTCATTGATGTCTCTTTTGCTAGAGTAGGAGTAGCAAGTCCACTATTTATAAGCTTTTTGTTCCCTGCTGAAAGCTTGATGCTGATGATCTTAAACTTTGTGGCCGTTAGAACTTAATATAGAAATACCAGTCTTTTCACAGATATGGGCCAAAAAACTACACTGCCAAAGACAGACAGACAGTACTTTTATCTGGGTATTTATCCAGATCCACTGGACTACAATCACTTTGTTTTGTGTGCTCCAGTTAACTTATGTTAATGGGAATTGGTGGAATAAGTAGCATGTGCACATCCATCACATTGGTGCAGGTTAAGCCAGGCACGAGTAAGCGCTGCCCGGCAGAGAGACGTGTAAAGAAAGTGTAAGAATCGTTGTTGGTAAGGAAGTTGTCGATGTCCAGCCCCTGTGCTTGTGCCTCTCCATACAACCCCCCATCAGTGATAGCCCCTGCTGCCTCTGTTGGTCCATCCTGACCGTCAGTCCCACCACTCAGGAAGACAGGACCATTAGGCGGGAGCTCCAGCCCTCTCAGCTCCAGCCCCACTCGCAGGGCCAGCTCCTGATTTCGACCACCTCGACCCTTTCCTGTCAGCTCCACAGTGGGCTCACCTCCGGCTAACAGACACGTGGCACCCCATCCTTCTGTACGTCCTTCTTCCAAGACCTGCATGGTACGGCAGAGGTCCCAGCTCTCCACGCCCACTTCGGGCCCCAGTCTCAGCATCTCAGCGGCAATCTCTGGAGGAGGTTCCACTCGAGAACAAGCAAATCGGGCCAGGAGGCCGTACAGCCTGGAGACTGACCTTACATCGCCACACACTCCTGGTGCCAGAACAACAGGGCGGAAACCTAGCTCTCGAGCCCGGCGACCTGCGCACTTGAGAGCAACACTGTTGGAGCCAATCACAGCATTGAGAACATGTCCTGGCGTGGTAGATTCATCAGTATTATCCCGGGGACTTAGTCTCCCAAGGACATCCTTTACTGAGGCTGGTAGAGAGTTCAACAGTTTGTAACGTTCAAGGACTGATAAAACTTCTTCAGGCCACACCTCACTCGGCACTGTGGGGCCGCTGGCTATCAAGTCCAGAGGGTCCCCAATCACATCAGACAATATCAGTGCAATCACCTGTGAAGACGTGATTAGAGGAGTGATAATCAAAGTACAATGCTAAAATGAGCTTACAATAAAAAGCTGGTTAAAGAAAAGTGTGTTACCTGGGCAGGGTGAGCACAGTTTGCAAGCCCTCCACCCTTTAAGAAAGACAGGGCCCGTCGCACAGTGTTCAATTCTTGAATCGTGGCGCCAGCACCTGCAAGTTTGCGGGTAACATCCAGTTTCTCTTGCAACGAAATTGGCGGCATGGGCGCAGGTAGTAACGCAGAGCCTCCACCTAGACACATTGTGTTAGAAATGTACATTTCAAGGTATGATTTTGTAAAGAAAAAGCAACAAGAGAAGATGTATTTGCACCTGAAATCAGTACAAGCAGCAGGTCTTTCTCCGTCAGTTCACTGGCCAACTGCTTGATCCCTTCAGCTGCCTTCTGGGCATCAGCGTCAGGTAAGTTGTGTTTAGCTCCCTCCATTACTTTGATACGACTGTTTTCTTTTAACAACAGATGACTGCGATGGAAGGGAGAATTTGTATTATGTACATTAATCTTGTTTTCTGAGTAATACTTTGACTTGTTTACATCCTAAGGCATTTGCTTACTGTTTCCCATGCTGCTGTAATGTCTGCTGAATCCCATGTGGCACGCTTATTATTCCTTTCACTAAGTGATCCCCCACAATCCTCTCTGCCTCGGCAGCCATACCCAGTACAGCTTTTCCAAAGCCCACCAAGTGCAGGTTGTGTTTGAGTATGAATTTGTGACCATCGATAACGACTGAGTCCTCCTTGCGCTCTAAACTCTGCCGCACCACAGTGTCTGGCTGCACAGCTTCCACCGCAGCTGCAAACACCCCACGTGCCCGTGAGTCCATTGACATTTTGCACAGGGTAGGTTTTCTCCTGCCCACCAGGGACAGAAAAGGCTGAGGCCGGAACAGGGAGAGCACACGGGCCATGGACAGTTCAGCGGGTCTGAGCAGAAATTGCCTGAAAGATTAAAGATTCACGTCACTGTTTATACAAATGGTGTCAGTGTCAGCTGGTGTGGTGAGTGCTGTTGACAAGCAAACATATATCAAGGTGAGATACTGACACAATGAGCACTGACAAGAGAATAAGCCTGAAGATAAAATGCCAGTGACATTTGCAGTGTAAGTAATACATTTAACAGCTGATGGATCAAAGCCTAAAACACTATGGCTACAAGGAATCTATATTTAAATAGTAATATCTTTAAGTTAAGTTGTACACATGTTGTAACTCTGTTAAAATCTTACCCCTGGTTAAATCTAAATACTTGAGGATTATACTATGTGTTGCTGTTGCATACCTGTTCTACTCACATACATTTGTTAACGTGCTGCCTTATTTTTACAGGCTGAAAAGGAAGTTTACCCACCATTGCCTACTGTTTGTGTTTAATTAACCATACTTTACATCATCCTAAGCCAGTTAAACATTTCCCTGTAAGAGAACTTCTGAGAACTAATGAGGCTGCCTACCTGTGAAGGTTGTAAAGGGGATATAAAGCCTGTGGAGTCCTGTGGAAGCCTGTTATATGTGCTCCAGCTCAGCAGTCAGGCAGTGCTGCAAAAATCTGACCAGACACTGACTTGGGTTGTGTACCCTGTGTGTAATGATTGACTTGAATGGACCACAGGACATATCAAACCACTGACCAGCTGCTTGTTTGTCTCTGCCCCCCACCCACCCACTGGGTGTTAAAAAAAAAAAAAAAAAGAGGGTTAAGTTACACTAGAAGTAAGTTCAGTGGTGGTATAACAGTGAACACAGTGGTGAAATACACGAGCATATTATCTGGCAGACTTTGGAGCTGTTTATGCTGCAGCATGGTCCAAAGGGTACACACCCTAAAGGTAGTTTACACTGAATGCATGTTGTGAAGACACCTGCATTAATGCTCTGTTTGAAGGGAGTCATGAAAGAGTGCATTGTGTGTTTATGACAGCTGAGAGCCACCCTCACTTGTAGAAATGTCTTTTTGATATGTTTGACAATATTCAGAGCCATATGCAGTTTATAATAACAAAAGAAAAGTATGACAGCTTGTCATACTTTAGAGTAAGAATTTGTGAATTTGTTTATTTATTATATCCTAAGAAATAGCACACTGCCCACGGGGTGTGGATGATATAAATTAGTCAACCATCAGTGATTGTTTATTGTGATACTGTTTATACTGGTGGCTGTAACATCTCTGGTTGCATAAGGCCATTGTGGACAACATTGCAAATCAATGAGCAGGACAGATTTATAGTAATATGACTCGAAAGTCATGTGGTTATTTGATATAGTAACAAATTTTCCAGAGAGATGTATCAGGATACAGTGTTTTGCAATATAGAATTACATACAGTCATATAGGTTTTTAACTCATAATGCACAAATGGTAAAATCTTAAAATAAACCTATTTGAAACTGTTGTTTGCTATTTATGGATAAATTAAAACAATACAACTATGACATTATTTTTCATGATGTGCCTTTAAGTGTTAATGCACAGTATGTCATTCTGGACAAGCAAGCAAGTTTGCACTTAAACTTGTCTTAATATACTTATACACTTACTGTTGAAAGAGTTTAATTTTAGATAATATGTTGTATTTATTTCCAGCTGCTAAGGTTACATGAGTCACAATGTTTACAGGTCAAAATGGTGGGCAAACCGAAATCGAACCTTCAACCGATTCTATTTTAAACCTGCATAGAACGTCAACCGTTGTGACGTTCTATGTAGGTTACCATGGACACCGTCAATCTTTTTACACTATCCGAGCAAATCTGTTGGCACTGTTGACAAGAAACAGACGGGCTGATGATTAAAAACAGGTAAAAGTTGCTTCATACCTCAGACTCCTGCGGTGACAAACCCCTTGCTGTTGTTGTTGTTGTTTTCTTCCTCACTTCTGAGTCCATTTTGAATGCTGGTGAAAAACCTGGAAGCTGTCAGAAAACAATAGTTTGACCTAACACAAGGCTCTGAATGTGGCAGAAAGTGCTGGAGCCCGGAGCGGCAGCTGCTAACACACTTTCAGACAAGGTCTACAGGGACAAATAGTCCGGTTGGGTGCAGCTGAAAGTCACGAGTAAAATACTGCTTTATCCTTTCTGTGAAGTCTATTTCATTTTGTTAATTTAATTGCTTATATTGGTGTGTAACGCTTACTCCTTTGGTTTTTCTGTTGTTTTGGAGTCCTTCGTACAAGTGCACACACACACACACACACACACACACACACCAACTCTCGCGATAACTGCCCAATGCGCGTGTCAGATGATGAATATGCGCGTCACCGACGTGGCGAAGGCGGTGCTTTTCCCTCCCTCCTCACTAGTGAATCACAAGTATCACAGGCGGGCTTTCGTCGCTGTTTTTGAATCATACATCTTTAAAAAAAGAGAGAGAGAATTGGTCGCACAATTACAGTTTATATATATATATATATACGAGATACCACAGGGGACTTCTGTAAGCCGGTTTTAAAGTGAAACGAGGGCCTGCTTCCCCTCAGACACAGACAGAGGCCATCATGAAGCTCACGGACAATGTGCTGCGGAGCTTCAGAGTTGCTAAGGTGTTTCGGGAAAACTCAGACAAAATTAATTGTTTCGATTTCAGTTCAAACGGAGAAACAATCATTTCCAGCAGCGACGACGATTCGTTGGTGTTGTACGACTGCCAAGAGGGGAAGTAAGTGCGGTTTTGTCCTTTTTTTCCTCTATTGTTTTTGACGTTAGCTACCTGCTATGCTAGTTAGCGAGGCCTGCTGCACTGCGATAATACTCAGCAGCGACTGTATGAGGCGTGAAATGTCTGTATGTGCATGTAGTTTGAAACATTATGTCTGTGTCTGTGTGTGTCTGAGGTTATGTAATATGCTGTGTCCATTATAGTGCTTGAACACAATCTGTTAAAATATAATTAAACGCTACTAAACGTTAGGTTTGTTTGAGTTGGTTAAAAACATAACAGGGCGGCTACTAACGTGTAAGTTATTTAAAATAATGCTCAAATTATTAGTTAATGTACAGAAAACGAACTGTGAGCAGTTGCTGCTTTTCTCCTTTTTATAGTATAATGTGATATATATTGATTATTAGGGCTGCATGATATGGTAACAAGATCATATTGTGATTATTGTGACCGATACTGTGATTGTTGGTTAGTTTTTTCACTGTAAAACTATTTAAAATCATATTGGTGTGACATTTGTTGGGGTCTCCAACAAGATGTGTAGGCCAGGGTATCTGCAGAACTAAAGTAGTTCATTATAATGCTGTTTCATCGAAAATAACAGCTTCTGTGCTTTGCATATTGCATTTGGTTGTATTATTATTAATATTTTAATTGGCTGAATAAAACAAGGTATTTGAAGATGACAGTTTGAAACTGTGACAAGCACTGTTGCTGTAGACCAAGTAATGACTCAGTGAATAACAGAAGTGCTTGTTGGAGCGGTAATCTATCAGTATTTCTTTGATTTACTGGTCAAAATAATAAATGTTCCTCACAAAATGTCAGAGCTCAAAGCCTGTCTTTAAAATTGCTGTTGAGAAGCCAAAAAATCTCTCAGCATTCAGTACGTGAAGATTTAAAACAAAGACGAGTATCTCTGCATGAGTCTGTACTTTTTATGTGTTCTGTAATATTGTGAAATGACAAGTAATATAAGAAGACGGCTAGATTATATCTCAGCATGGATTGATATCTTTTATGCTTATTCACTCTCATTTTTCTCTCCTTTCTGTAATCTAATTTATGGCAGACCCAAGAGGACCCTTTACAGTAAAAAGTATGGAGTGGATCTGATCAGGTACACACATGCTGCAAACACTGTGGTCTACAGTTCCAACAAAATCGATGGTATGTTGATGCACAAATATTTGTTGGTAGTTTCTTTTCTTTATCTTTGGTAACATAGCGAGGACATGTTTTAGTTTGTGTTGTTCTAGTTGGACTGTTGAGACATCGACCAGAGGTTGATGTTTACAGGATGCCGTGCCCCTGTGGACTGTTTGTGGGAGACACTCTGCTCACTTTGGTCTGAGGTAGTTGTTTGTACAGTTTGAGGGTCTGTGATTCTGCCCCATACAGGAGCTAACTGTACAAGTGACTGCCTTGCCCACGGTTGAGTCAACACGTCAGATCTGTCTGTAATCAACTTCGTATTTGAATGTCAGCTTGTTTCTTGCCGGTCAAGTTTTATGTACAACACGATAATTATGTTATTATTATTCTTGAAGATACTATCCGGTACCTGTCCCTTCATGACAACAAATACATCCGCTACTTTCCTGGGCATAACAAAAGGTGAGGACTGGATTTACTCTGGCCTGTCTGTACCTTGATTTGATGTAAACTGTTGATTTGGAAGTTCTTGTTTTCTCATTTGTACCTTGTTTCATTTTTTTCTTTGTGAACAGAGTGACCTCTCTCTCCATGTCTCCTGTGGACGACACATTTATTTCTGGCTCATTAGATAAAACAATCAGACTCTGGGATTTGCGGTCCCCTAACTGCCAGGTGAGTAACTTTTTGTTGTAATGTGGTGAGCATCCATTAGTGTTGCACTAATATGAAAATTGGGAAAGATAAAACCAATTCTGACTTTGTCTTGTCCTCTATCAAATTTAGGGTCTGATGCACCTACAGGGGAAGCCAGTGTGTTCCTTTGATCCAGAGGGCCTCATTTTTGCTGCTGGAATAAATTCAGAGATGGTTAAACTTTATGATCTGCGGTCGTTTGACAAAGTAAGAAGTGTTTGTGTGTGTTATGAGAGAGGGAGCTCATCCACGATGTGTGTTAATCTAATATTTGAAGTAAGTAACTTTTAATTTAATTGTAGTGAAATATTCATAATTCCTCTTGTCAACAGGGCCCCTTTGCAACCTTCAAGCTTCAGTACGACCGGACGTGCGAGTGGACAGGACTCAAGTTCAGCAATGACGGAAAACTCATTCTTCTTTCTACTAATGGCGGAGCCCTTCGCATCTTAGACGCTTTTAAGGGTGCTGTGCTACATTCCTTTGGGGTAAGAGACAATTCTTCATCGTGCACAATGTGTGGAAAAACGTGTTACTTGAAAAGAAAACACAGACAGATACACAAACACATCTATATCAAAAGAAATTAAGACAGTGAAGTTTATTTTTTGAGTTTTCAGTACTAATCTGCACAATCGGCTGTTCATTTACCCACAGGGCTACAACAACAGTAAAGGTGTAACGCTAGAGGCATCATTCACTCCGGATTCTCAGTTTGTTATGATTGGTAAGTAGAGATCGCCCTCTGAAACAGATTCATTCTTTATTTTATCTAAGGAACAACACCAAAATGTTGACTCACAAAATGTTATCACAAGCATAAAAAGTCCCTAGTCAGTTGGTTTTTGAATTATTGAATTATACTAAAGCCACATATAGAAAAACAAATAATGGAGTCTGAAGTAAAAAAAAAAAATCAATTCCTAAGTCAATTTAACAAATTACAACAAAAGATGCTATGCTGAGTGTACCAGAGGGCCTGTAAGTCTATCAAATAGTGATGCAACAGTTGATCCATGATCCCACAGTTCACCACCAACCATGGGCTAAATTTAATCAGTGTGTGAAATACAGTTTCACAGTTTATGGTCATAATTCCCTAAATCTCAATGCAGGGTTTCAGACAGATGTGTGCTGTTTAACTCTGGAAGAGTGTGAGAAAGTTTAGGGAAGAGCGACTAATTAAAAAGCTGTCGCTTTCTGCACTGAGGGGAAATCCCATAGTCATAGTGACTTTTGGCATTTTCAGTGGTGGAACTGGGCGTGCTGGTTATCACAGTGTATCTGCTATACTGTACAGTATTATATTTAGCACTACTGTGGTGGCAGCTGCATCAGAGCCAAAGTGGCTCATTTTTAACTCTGACCCCTTCTTACACGGTCACACTGTCAACGAGTCCAGACACACTCAGCGATCCTTCAGCAGCAATATCTTCAGCAGTCAGTACTTTAGTACAGGATTTTTTTTATAACAGGCTGCTCTGGTGGGACGAAAAATGATTTGATCCTTGACTCAAAACTGTGACACAATCCAATTTTGTGATCTGTTGCACCCCTACTGTTGAATGTCTCACACATACCATCCGTGATCTCTTTTTGTTGTTGTTTTTTAAAGAATGCAGGTCCTAGCTATCCTATAACTGTGCCAACATATTATCAAATTTTTGTTTTGTCCATATTTTTCAGGCTCGGAGGATGGAAAGATCCACGTGTGGAATGCAGAGAGCGGTATGAAGGTGGCTTTATTAGACGGGAAGCACACGGGACCGATTACCTGCCTACAGTTCAACCCCAAGTTCATGACGTTTGCCAGTGCCTGCTCCAACATGGTGAGTGGTGGTGGCGGCACTATGGAGTGAGTTACTGAAGCAGATTACAGTGATTACTGAAGCTGCATTAGAGGGTTTAACACGATGGACATCTAAGTTGTTTTAGGGGAATTTAGTGCCAATAACATGTTTATGTAATGTGATGTTACTAAACTGACTACTACTACTTCTTGAGCCACAGGAGGCTCATTATACAACAAAATGAATGTTTGCAGGTCCTTCATAGTACACACATGGAAAAAGATAATCTATATCTATATACCTTCTCCTTATCACATCGTTACACTGTTACTGGTTCATTCATAACACCTGATGCCCACAGTGACTCAAATCTAATACTGTACACACTTGATACAACTGTACGCTGCTCATGTGGCTGATTGTGAGCTTGTTATGTTGTTTAGTTCAGCATTTAATCAGCATAATCTTTTTTATTTAAAGGCTTCTCTCTGCACCCCCACACCCAAATCCACTGTGAAAAATAGCCACGTTAGATACAGTACTATTAATTATTAACAGTACTCCTTAAAATTGCGTGTCTTCTCACTTAACATGGTGTATACCACGTGTTTTGGCGATCCGTCCTTGCAGCACCGTGCCCTGTAGACATGGACCTGCAAGTCCTTTGAACTTGCACATCGTCACTCAGTGCCCACTCGCATCATTAAACAGTTGGAGTTTCTCTATAATTCTCTCTGGACACAGGCAAACACAGGTGGCTTTATTCTTACTGGTTTATTTGAAGGCTTCTCTCCCTCTCTCTCCAAGTCCGCCATGAAAAACTAAACACAGTTTTGACTAGAAAATATAGACCATGTTGGCTTAAAATGATGTAAGAATAACAGACTAATCTGAAATCTATTCCTAACAATGACATTGGTCATAAAAGGTAAAGAAATGATACCAAAGATGTAAACAAGATAAAAGTAACAATTACAGGGGGAACTGGAAAGAAAGACGACCCAAAAGTAAATTGTATAAAAGAAAGAAAAAACAGAAATTTCTCAATTATGCACCACACACACAATCTCACACACAACACACACACACACACACACACACACACAGAAAACACCAGCAGCCCAAAGTGGACCTGATGTGACTGAACGTTTTTAAATGTTTTCTCATCTTTCAGGCATTCTGGCTCCCCACCATCGATGACTGATGACTGTAAAGCGAAGCCCAAAGTTGAAGTGACCAGCAGGGGGCAGCACAACCAGCTCTGTGTACATTTCACAGGAAGTGCGGCCTATTCAGTTCAAATTGTAAATAAGTAGTTTTCAGAAATAGATCATTTGTCTATTCTTTTTTTATATTTCTATTTAACATTAAACCTTGTTTCTTTGTAAGATGTTGGTTTCTTCAACTTTGTTATTATGTTGTTGCGTGTTTACAAACATATTACACAATCCAATGGTGCCGTGCTACAAGAGATATTTATCTGATTCAACCATTGATTTTCTTTTTGTAATGAATCAAACCATCCAAACCTACTTTAATGCGTTTTTATTTTTGTCCTGATGACTTTGGTATCAGTTGAGAAAGTCAGTTTACATTGGCCCTTGATGATGTAGTGAACTTTATATGATGTATATGAGTCATATTTTATTAAAGGAAATTATCTTTTGAAGCACAAATTATTAAAGGTTATTAATTGGGGGAAATTTATACTGTATATATTAATAGTTAATTTGTAGTTCATATAACTTGGTCAGTCAAGCTTATGAGTTGTCAGTGTAATGTTAATTTTCAGGTTTAATATTCATTTATTATTGTATAAATTATACTAGGACTTATAAAGAAACCCATAAATATCAGTTTTAAATGTGTTTGGATTTCAGACAGGGAATGTGATTTCGACGTGACCAGTCGATTCATGACATGAAAAACATCTTACACAATCTGTTGATCATCACATTTGTCATGTGTGGAGTAAGATGAGAGGTGTTTGTGATCAACAAAGTTAAATAAGTTGTGTAAACTTAAGCAATATGCTAATTTTGATCAAATATGGTTTCCTTTATAAATCAGCCTTTTATCTCCTACCTCAGCCTTATTTATTGTGATTTGTAACTCATAACCAGCAGAATATCAGACATTTACATGGTAAAATTCAAATGAGAAGACGAACGCAGTCCACTTCAGTGCATCAATGGTTAAACAACAGTGCGTCTGCCTCAGAACTCTTACAGGTGTCATCCTTCCAAACGCTCGCATGTGACGATACGTCTGAGCTGAATTGTTTCTTGGCTCAGAAGTTATGAGGTTTGCAGGTCACATTCTCTTCCTCCTCTGTCGGTCCTGCTGTGTGGTGGGGGTTTCACAGACCAGTACCCAGGGCTGGACAGTCAGCCAGTGGGAGCTAAATTTGGGAGAGAGGTGATCAGGTTCCCTCACTGTGCACATGATCCTGTCCTAGTTACTTGAGCGATGTCCCTTCTCACACCGTCACACTCTCTCAACGAGTCCAGACACACTCGGCGTTCCTCTTCTTCAGCAGTCAGAGCTGCACTTAGTAAAGGACGTTTTTACAACAGGCTGCTCTGGTTGGACTTTAGTGACTCTTGACTGGACTGAATATTTGGGCCCTGGTGCTGTGGAGCTCCAGTCCTCGTCTATTGCTTCTCCTCTGTCTCTCAACACCCCTGCTAGCAGCACTTGGCGGGAGGAGAAGAGAGACTGCTGACCCGCCATGTTTCTCGCACTAGTTGTGACGCCAGAGCTCAGGGAGTTCCTGGCCAGGGCAAGAGGTGGAGCAGTGCGCCTCCTCAAGGTCTGCATCCTAGATGGTGAGTGACCCAGGACAGTAATAATGTTGGTCCCTCAGTGGGATGGGATGTATAAATCATCTGTGATATTAGTTTTAAGTACTTCATGTTTGTTCTTACACAATGTCCAGAGCTCGTCTCATCTGACACTCAACAAATCATCTGTAAAAACAAGTTATTTATGCAAAGATGTATCCTACCTCTATGGCAGCAGTCCCCAGAGTGTTTGGTTGTGGACACTTACAATGAAACAGTGTCTACCTGTGGCCACCGATCACATGTGAAGGTGTTTGTTTCATCTAAAGGATTTTTAGAGGCATGATGAGATATTTGGTGTTCACTGGAAAACAGGTTTCGGGAAGAGAAATCTTGAGTTTCTTTCTCTTCCCTTTAATCATTTGGTGACCCCTCAGATTTTCCTTAAGACCCATTGACTTTATATTACTTTCTAACATAATCTACATGGCTGTAGTGGCCTCGTGTTGCTCAAAAAGCTTCCAAACCAGACTGGATGTCACCTTTATCACGAGCTGGAAACTCTTATAAAGCTATAGACCAATGGTTTCCAACCTGAGGGTCTGGACCTTCACAAAGGGGATCGTGAGAGGACTCTAAGTGGCCATCAGACATTTATTGAAGTAGAAAATATTAAATTATTCTGCCCTTTTATTGTGAAGTACCATTTAGTGTTCACATGAAACTGCAGTTTGTATCATGAATTATCATTACACTCAACAACTGAGAACTGAGCATCCGGTGATCTTTAAAAAACCCATAAAGTTGTTTCCCAACAGTTACTGCTGTTCTAATTATCTAATCTAATAGTTCTGTTCGCTGCACAATACTAAAGATTTTTAAACTGTTTCTCAAGTTGAAACTGTATTTTGTTAATAAAGGTAGCCGGAAATGGAAAATGTCCCTTTTCGATCTGTATGATACAAAAAAAGAAAACATGTTTTTGTGCTAAAAAATAAATAAATAAAATAAAAACTGAGCAACGACATATGATATTTCCGGCCAGCATCTTCATTTTGAATTGAGACACAACTAACAAAGATTCTGGAAAAACCTTCAGAGCAGCTTTAAGTGTTGCTGTAATCAGTCTGGGTATTTTAAAGATGGCTTAAAAACACAAACCGGGGCGCTATTGAAGAATAGTTTTCAAGACGAGGCATCACAAACAGATGTTGCTTCACATTACGGGCTCACAAACAAAAACAAAAGTTGGTAAACCGCTGCAGCAGACTTTGTCTAACTTCTAGGACAAGAGGATTGCGTCAGCTGTGTGAGCTCAGACAGTGTGTCAGCTGAGCTGTCTGAGGAAAAATGGGCAGTGAGGCAACAGGTTTCTAAGTAGCAGGTTATGGAACTGGACTGATATGTTCATGAGGTGTTTATATCTTGTTTGGGTATCTGACCAGCTGTAATCTGACTCATCACAGATGCATTCTGGGACTTTTGGGGGGCTATCTTTGCATCACATTAAATATTTGGAGTATTGATGTCAATAGAGACGAGCTCGGTGCCACCGAGACAGAGGGGTGTCGGCTCTGTTTGACTTCCTTACTTAAAGCACCGTGATCTTCCCTGGGCGGCACTTGGGCTATTTTGATCGACACGTGACTTGACATGGTTGCTGCTGCCCAGTGACACTGTTCGCCCCAATGTCAAAAGAGCAACAAGATCATTCTGGCTGGTTTCATCACTGCTGGCTTCGTTTGTATGCCATCACCCAACTGTACCCCTGAGAGCGTCTGTCTCATTATTTTATTACTTTGTTTTACTCTTTAAGGAACAAAGACAATACACAACCCCTAAAGTGAGTCATTTACGTACAGTTTAATACTATTACAGACCTCTAAAGACTTAGAGAGAATTGCTAATGGAAAGTATGTGTGTGTGCTGAGCAGGAATGTGTTGTGCCTCAGAATAGCATCATGCCCCAAGAGACGGTCAGGAAATCCCCCTGCACCCCACAAGGACATCAGACTTTGGGTGTATGTGTGTATTTTGTGTATTTCATTAAGCCGAGTTATTTAGTATTTCGTCAGCTCAGAAATGTATCTGGTAATATTTTTAAAGCCAGAGGTTGGTCTTTGCCTTTCTTCACCACAGCACGTGGAGCGAACACAGAGAGCAAACAGTGAGACGTCAGTTGAGGTTTTTAGACTGACTTTGGACCAGATAAGTGGGTTTACACATTAATCGGTGAGCAATGAGGGCTGATGGTTGATTAGCCAATCAATTAGTCAGCGAATGTATTGATAATCAAACCAAGAATCCCAGACCTTGTCAGGCTGTAGCTTCTAAATTGTGAAAATGTGCTGCTTTATTGTTTGAAAACACTGTTAGTTGGACAAAACCAAGATATTTGAAGATGTCACAGTTAGAAAATGTAAAGAGCTGTTTTAATTATTTTCTCACATTTAGTAGACCAAGCAGTTAATCTTTTATTTGCAAAATAATTATCAGTTTAATCAATAATGAAAGTAACTCCAGCCCTAGTTGACCAAAATAAACAGAGATTAACATTTTCCTTTTCTGACGAAGTTGGGAGGTTGTATTTTTTGTTCACATGCCACCATAAATATATCGGCTACTATAGTTGTTCATAATGTTCTTACAAATATAAATACTGTACTTAACATATATAGACTTGATAGAGATCATATATATATATATATATATATATATATATATATATATATATATATATAGCCTATATATATAAGGTCAAAAACAAATTACTTCCTGAAAGTTGTTTAAAATTAGACTAAAATCCCTGTGACAGTATGAATATGTAGAAAGGACTAATGTAAAACATCATTGTGTTTTAATGTGCTGCACTTTTGAGTTTTAGAATGTTTGAAAATCAGTTAATGAACAGATATAAAAATGTGATAAAGTTGAGAATATAAATAGAGTCAAGTTTTGTCTGATGTTATTTTTTAAACATCAAAAAGTTTGCACATTGTCTTTGTCGTCTCAATAAGCTGCACTTGTTTGCTCTGTATGCTATCTGTTGTTTCTACTGTACTCTTTTGCCTTTTTATGTTTGTTTTTTTATGCTGAATTGTTTGTGTAGGTAGTTACAGACCAGAATATATTTTAATTTCATTAATTAATGTGAATACGCATGACTGCAGGCCCCTCCACTGGACCATGTTTAAGCAATCAAACACATTATATAATGTATAATAATAGGTATAGCTTCAGGGAGAATTTAACAGTATACACCTGATTTTTATAAATCCAATTGCAATTATCCTCCTACGTGTAAACCTACACGACTGTGGACTATAGTGTCATCTAACTGCGTCTGTATGTGTCAATGTGCTCTGCAAAGGCCATGTTACATATAGGAGGTTATGGTATGTGATGAGTACTGGTCTGATTTTCAGAGCAGCTGGTGCTGGGGGCCTACAGAGAGCCGGAAAAGAGCTGGGACCAGGATTATGATCACTTCCTGCTTCCTCTCCTGGACGACCAGGACCCCTGCTACGTCCTCTACCGCCTCGACTCCCAGAATGCACAGGGCTACGAGTGGATCTTCATATCATGGTCTCCTGACCAGTCTCCAGTATGCCATCATTCTGCACCGTACACTGAAGCTGCACACACACATTGCTGGTGATAGGTGAAAGCCTTAAATTTACATGTCATTTTTTGGAGGAAGAAAAACAAATCCTGCACCCTGTCAATCACTTGTATTCAGTTTGTTAACAACATTAATGTTGGCATAAAAAAAAAACACCAGCAGCTCCCAGGATCCATACAAAAAAAGGTCAATGAGGTCGTCTGATTGTAAACAAAACCTTACTGAGATCTTCTGGTTTTTAAACATTTGTTTACAAATAATCATAAGGTAAACTACATAGATACAGTTTGTATTATTCAATAGAATAAGCCCACATACAAAACCATGGAAAAAATACTGTACCACATAGGTACATTTCATACAACAGGAAATGGCTATATATCCTACAATACGTAATAATGAGAACATTGTAAAATGAAGTGTCTGTAACTATACTAAAAACATCAAAAGAAGTTTGATGTTATTATTAAATCAGTTACTAATCGCATAAGAAGAAACCTAGAATGGGTCATGTGTTAAAAAATGCTGGATCCTACATTTACCATAATGCAACTTTATACAAACAACAACCCAGTTTTTAACTTTTGAAATACTTGCAGTCTTAAACACAACCTGAGATCACTCTGTTACAGTCAAACTTCCCCTATTTGTTTTAAGCTGACCAAACTTACCTGTTTGCATGTGTTTATAAGCATTGTAGCAATTCTGTCTGACAGTACTTCTATTTTCTCCTCTGATGGTTGCAGGTGAAACAAAAGATGTTGTATGCTGCCACCCGTGCCACAGTGAAGAAAGAGTTTGGTGGTGGCCACGTGAAGTATGAGATGTTTGGCACAGCTGAGGTCAGAAACATTTAAATAAATTTTAATTCACTGTGACTGTGTCTGCTGATGACGTGTTTTTAGAGGTATTTGACCTGTGCTTCCTGTAAAGAGCCTCTTGTTTTGGTTGCTACACTAGGAGGACATCTGTTTGCTGGGCTACCAGCGTCATGTGTCATCCTGCTCAGGTCCTGCCCCGCTGACATTAGCTGAGCAGGAGCTCCAGAGGATCAAAATTACTGAGGTGAGAGGTCAACATGCCCTCGGCAGTGTTGTCATCATGGCATGTGCCACGCTCGGTCTGTGTCTTTAAAGTAGCTTCTTCTATTTGAAATGTGACTTTGTTGTTGTGATTGCTTTTTCAGGGCCGGGTTAAACAGGTACGTTGATACATTATTCACTGTGTGTGCATATTTAATGAGAATTCAAATTCGAGGTGAATAGGGGAAGACGGAGAGGATCTATATCTACTGGATGTAATGATAGTTTGTGAAAAAGTTATATTATTCCATTAAACACTTTTTGAATCTTCCTTTAGAGGCTTAAAATGGATGCATGTTTGCTTGCTGCCCCCTGCAGGTGAAGACAGAGATCAGCGTGGAGAGCAAGCACCAGACGCTTCAGGGCCTCACCTTCCCACTGCAGGAGACAGCCAAAAGAGCCTTGCAGCAACTTGCCCAGAAACGCATCAACTACATACAACTGGTGAGCCTGAGGAGGTCATATAGGATTAAGGTTACTCCAGAAAGTGACACAGGCATTGTTTTAGTCTCAAGTCTGAGCAGGTTGGTGTCAGGAGTTGGTGTATTAGACTTCTGATATTTTGCTTGTTGCATTGTTATTGTGTTTCAGCGATTGGATGTAGAGAAGGAGACAATCGAGCTGGTCCACTCTAACCCGACAGAAACTCGAGATTTGCCCCGCAGAGTTCCCAAAGACACTCCCAGATATCACTTCTTCCTTTACAAACACTCCCATGAAGGAGACTATCTTGAATCTGTCGGTATGTCCCTGGACTCCATTAATGCTCCTCTTTTTACATATGTACAAAGTGCACATGCATGCTGATACAACAATACAAAACATTAACTTATAAATTCTATATAAAATTATTCTGTCTGCAGTGTTCATATACTCCATGCCAGGATACAGCTGCAGCATTAAGGAGCGGATGTTGTATTCCAGCTGCAAGAGTCGACTACTGGAGGGTGTCGAGAAAGATTACCATTTGGAAATTGCTAAAAAGGTAATGGATGAAAGAGGGATAGAAACTTACATAACACAGGGTTGCAGCTACCACTGAGAAAACCAAGGTCATGCTCTTTGTGTTTTTTCACATATAGTTGGTATTTTGGAGCCTTATTTCTATGATTTTTACACTCAGTATATTTATATTTGACTACTTTTAGACGTACAAAAATCAATAATAAATAAAGGTTAATCAGTGTTTATCCACTGGAATTGTGTGGAGCTTGGTAGCAGTGTGGAGAGACTTCGGTATAGTATTCAGACCTTCAGGTTGGAGGACAGAATTTAAAATGCTGCATTAAGGGATTTTGGACCTCAGGATAAAATCCTGGTTACAGCCAGTGTGCGAACTGTACCGTAGCTGGACTGACTGTGATGCACAGTACGCTGACTACAAAATAGAGAAATGAATAATGGCAATTCGGTGTGCAGAGTGGGACTAGGAAATGTTTATTTTTCTGTATATTTTCTGAACTGAAGTTTATGATACTGTGCAGCCATGCTTCAGTGGCGATGGTAAGAATACCATTATCTTTATTTTAAGTGAATTAGTGATGAATTACCCTAATGCACAAATCATACATTAATAGCAGCCCAAGTTTATACATAATCCATAATGATGAAGATACAGAAAATTAGAAAAGCATAGCAAAAATAGCTTATTTTAGAGAGCCCCCAAAATCTCACAATTCATGTTTTCAGGGGAGCTCATGTCATATAAAGAGGAGCCGACCTCCCTCAGGCTCCCCGTAGTCCTCACCCTGGTTACAGCCCAGGTTGTATACAGTTCTAAATGTTACGCACCTCGAGCTGACTAATAAATGTCAAAATCATTTATGTTCAACTGTGTCTAAAGCCTAAATTCCAAGAACTGCGTTTTGTTCACCTGCATATTTTCCGCTTTGTATGTGCAGTTGGAGATTGATGACGGAGATGAACTGACAGAGCAGTTTCTGTATGACGAGGTCCATCCCAAGCAGCATGCCCACAAACAGGCCTTCGCCAAGCCCCGCGGCCCGGCAGGAAAAAGGGGACACAAGCGCATCATTAAGGGGCCAGGAGGGACCATACAGGACAGCTAGAGGTGGACACATTTCTCCTATATATATATATGTAGTCCAGTCTGCACTATAGACCCACAAACACCTCGTCAGGCCCAGAGGGACCTGCACATTGATGGATTTCCTCTGCTGTTTGTGTACTGAAACACTTGTGCTATATAACAAATATGTTGATAAATTGTCTTTAATCTGTTTTTCCCACAAAAAAATCAATCTCACAGTATATATGTAAAGTATATATGTATATATTGTGGCATATAAGAAAAAAATGTATAACAAAAATAAAAAGTGTTTATTGATGACTTCCTCCATTTACAAAAGAGTCAGACAGATTAGCTTCACAATAACAAGACCATCTGTCTGGTTCTTCCATATTTATAAGAACACATCTGCAGTTAACAATATAATAGACTTTAGAGTCAGATGTTTCAGTCCTCACACGTAGCCTCCAACACAGGTTTTGTATCAACAATGTTTATATTAAATAAACAATATGAAAGTTCTAAATAAAAACTTGTTTATACTGTGATATTAGATTAGATTTGTGTCTTCTTATTCGTGTTTAATGCATGGAAAAACTTCCTGTCACATGTCTGTAATTCTTCCACATCGTTCGGATGGACATGGAATAATTAAATCTCTGATTCAAGAGGTTTTAAATTAGACCAACAGCTGTGCATACGGGCATCTACTCCAGTCGATAACATCCTCTTGTCAGGACAGGAGCTGCAGTGCAGTGAGGTTGCGGTGTGTGATAGAGAGCACTTTGTTCATTTACCTGCATGAAAATCAATTTAGCTTCAGAGTTCTGGCCAGTGTTTTCTGAGAATACAGTATAAGAGGGCAACCAGGGACACATCATCAAAGGACACATTAAAATTCTTAGTGACAAGATCACTTTTCATGGCAGGTAACAGCTCTTTAAATGCGGAACCGCTGGCGATGTTTTTGTCCAGCTGCTTTTGAGGTCATCTGTGCTGTGAGATGAGTCTGTGTAGATATTGTAAACATGACTCTCTCTGTCGGGCTGCACGGTGGGGCTGTGAGCCACTGTAAATGCTAACGGCAGCACGCTAACATGCTCACAGTGACAATGCTGTGCTGATGTTTAGCAGGTATAATATTGACCATGTTAACAAGCTTAGTTAAGTTATGTTAATTACACACATAAATACATAAACACAAGGTGGAATCTGAATTGTTTTGTAGGTATTTGGTCATAAAACAAAGTATTAGACAAAGAGTTTGACCTGATGTTGGTGCTAAGTGGGAAAGCCAGGGGAACAAATCCATTAAAATACATTTGGGAACCATGAATGTTTGTGCCAATACACCAGTGCTGCTGGCTGACTGTATGCTTGATCTGCATCTCCAGACAGTTTTATTTTGGCCCTAAAGGTTCAGTTTTAATAGTAAAGGTTTCCACCGCCTGCATCAAGGGATGACTACATTTATTACAATTCATCCTGAGAGGAACATGAACGTGCGTACCCAGTTTCATGACCATCCAACAGTTATTGAGACATTTCACTAACCTCCAATGTAAACCTCGTTGTGGAGCAGGAGGAAAAAGTCAGGGAATCACCAGAGTCAGTCGGATTCATCCTCTGGGCAAAATGTAATGTCTGTACTAACTTTAATGTCCAATCCATCCAGAAGATGTTAAGATACTTTAGTTCGGACCAGCCTGACTCTCGTACCGGCTGCCATTGCTGTCACCTGGAGTCATGCTGCTGCTAAACATCATGCCCGGCAACAAAATATTTGTATATCTTTAGCAGAAACAGCCTTACTCAGCAGTCCCCTCCAGGCCTGTTCCCTGAGAACTAAGCTCCGCTGATGAATAAGGCTTTCTCTCATACAACGGATGGATTTATATTTCTGATTCCAGGCAATTAAAGCTGTTCTCAGAATCTTCTGGAAATGCCCATTTGTCTTACATGTTGGGAGGAGGACAACAGTTATTCATTGTGTGCCAAACATCCTTCCACTCACTAAACCTAAGTTCTGGGTATGTAGTGTGTTCACACAGGGAAAAGTCTATTAAAGATGTCGGTAGGCTATGCAAATACGTGGTGTGTGGTGCAGACAGGCACTATTGAAAAGGAAGGAGTTAGTCACAGCTGGAAACAATTAAAATAAACTGGTGCTCGAAGAAGATCTTGGAAAAACAAGATTTAAAGTGTAAAATCTTATATATTTCTTTTAATAGGCCGCAGTGTGAAAAATATGAAGACAAAAAGTAGTAAATTGAAGTTTGCAGTTTTGCAGTGATAAAGTGTTTCTGTCTCGACTGATTCAGCTGGTAATAATGTAAATATTTGATATTTTGACTGTTTATGATAGTAAACTGAGTGAGTTTGAGTTTTAGAGGCTTGTCGGGACACAACAAGACATTTTAAGATGTCACTGTGAGCTCAGAGAACTTGTGTTGGGCATTTTTTGCTTGCTTTGTATAGAGTAAGCAATCAATTAATAGAAGATTGAAGAAGATAGAAGAAAATTACTACTTAATCTATTTATCTAGCCTTAGTCCAAAACACTGGCATCTCCCTGGATACAGTTCACACTGGCCTGGACTTCCTGTAGGTGTCCACTCTCTATATTTCATGTTTTTTTTTTACCTTCGTGCACCTTTAGCATGTGAGTTCAATCAACTTTACAACATAAATCACTCAAAAATATATTTTTTAAATAGACCTGAATGGGAACATAGAGTTAGGAAAGGCTCGTACAGTATGTACCTTTTTAATCTACCAGATTCTTGGTAATTTCCGTGCCTACCTCGTACAATGCTCTCCAGCTGCTTCACTAAATCATATTATGCACACCAGGATTGGAATAAATTTACAAGACAACCTTCATTCGGAAAACGCTGCCATTGCATCAGGTGCTCAAAACATCACGCACACACACACAAAGAAAATGCTTTATGAGGAATCTGGCTTCTTTAAAAGTGTAAAGTTATGATTTCTTCCACGTCTTTTCCTCTTTTTATGTGCTTCTGTGTGATTATTATAAACACTTTTAGGTTTAGAGAAAGACACAATGTTATCTCAACCTTTCTAATTACAGGAATTATAAAATAAAACCAACTGAATTTCCACTAAAATAATTGTGGTGTTCTTTTTTTTTTCTTCCTAAATGGGAAAACATGACATATTTGTTCAACCACACATCCAGCAGGGATAGATAGAGTCCACAAGACTTCTTAGAAACTAAGCTCATTTCAGGATTTCTTGGAAAAGGTTGAAATTCAGCTATTTGGGATCAGCAAGCTCTTGTGGATGGATATGATTATGATACAGCATACTTTCATATGTTACTCTGATTCAGGGCTGCCATGTGTGAGTGAGTGTGAGTGAGAGATGGCTCAGGGTATTGTTGGAATACATATTTTGATCCCCCCTCCTGAACAAGATGTTCCTCAGATTTATAACAGTTTGATGACAATCCAACAGCAGTATTATCCTCAACAGTCTTTATTCAGCAGCTTCTTCTAGAAATTTTAGGTAAAAGATGTTGAGCTCATGTGAAAACTGGGATATTCCGAGATAAACTCTCTAGAAAAGAAACGTCAGGAGAAATAAACGAGCAGAAATTAAAAAAAGTGTCTCAACCTTTGACAAAACTATTGAGAACACATGGTTTAACAAATCAACCGTAATCCGATATAAAAGACAGGGTTGGACAGTGGAACAAACACATAGTGAGCAAAATTACATTTTCTCTGGCCCATTTTCTTTTTAGTTTATTGTCACAATAAAAAAATAAAAACAAAAAACACTTGCTTTTGATCGTAATTACTCCGACAAACCTCCGAGAAAACCTCTCGCCGTGTTTTTCCACCAGGATCGATCGAGGGGAATCTATATTACTGGAAACAGGCCTGTGTGCATTCCTATTATCTTTAATGTTGAGGCGGTGAATTCCCAGAATGAAGGCTCTGTCAGGGCCGCCCGGCGGGGCGGAGTCAAACCCTGCAATCATTCCTGGAAAGCGGATAGGGAGAAGCAGCCGCGCGATTCCTGGGAGCGAGCGAGCGCCGGTTTCAGCGAAGCCAGGAGCCACCGGCCGAACACGGGAGGGGGAGCGACGAGGCTCAAAACACACAGATAAATGTAGAGAGAGAGAGAGGAGGAAGAGGCGTTTGACGGGGAAATAAAAAGAAGAAATATTACGGCTATCCCGAGAAATTAGGAGCGTTTTTTTGTTTTTTTTTAACCTGCCGGGAGACGTCGCCGCTGTGGCCGCGGAGGACGTCGGTTCGCCGCGGAGCCAAACAACCGGCGGCGGTTGGTTCGGCCGGTGTGACGTCAGAGCCGCCGGTGCTGTGAGGAGTTCTCAGAATAGACTTCTAGGAAACGGTAAATTTTAAAAGCCAAGCCTTTTTACACTCTGTCCTTCACACATTTGGATCCCATTCTGGTTTTGACAACACACTCCAAAAGACCGCGGCTGCTACGGAGAGAGAAAGAGAGATAGAGAGAGAGGGTTTTTAATGTTTTAATTTATTTTATATTTAACGGGGGTTTTTGTTTCATTTTTACATCCAGTGTTTTTCTTTCATGAACTACAGGACCAGACCCTATTTGGGTACGCGGAGCTCTTCGTCGCTTTTCTGTCTTTCTTTCTTTTTTTAAAATAAGGCTCATTCGTGTCAGACCGATGTATAAAAAGGGTTTTTTTCTCGTCTTTCTTCGTTGTCTCGTTTTATAAAAAAAAGAATATAACCGACCGGATTGTCGCCCAGAGGATTCAAGAAATAGCATGATTCTTTGTGTACCAGGGTGAGTGGACTTTTTCCTTCTTTGTGCTTTTTCTCTTGTGCTGTCTCTGTTATAGAACATATTGTATTTGTGTAAGTACAGTGCAGCCTTTATCAGTGTTTTATCCAAAGTCTTTAAATAAGAGGGTTGATTGTACAGGTGCTCTAACTCAAGTCTATCAATACTAAAATGCTTGTTATACTAATTATAAAAACAAAAAAATTGTCTTTATTTGAAACTTCTTAAAGCTAATAGTAATAATTATACAGTACTTTTTAAAAACTTTTATTAAACCAGTAAAATCTGAGATTAAAATGTTATTTTTTGTCCTGGTCACCATCAGCAACAGACAAAGAACAAAACACAATACATCACAAAATCAGAATTAATTTTAAAAATGTATGTGTAATAAAATCATAAATAATGTTCACATTTGTGGTTTCTCAGTTTGAAGTGTATCAACCTCTTATTCTTTCTCTTATTATAACTTAGTAATAAACACCACAAATAAGATATAATGTGGATTCCTGCATTAATATAAAGGAGTAAAGCCAGTTGTGTTTTATTAAATGTGTTTTTTTTCATGCCATTAAATCCATATTTTCCATCTTGTGTCCAGTCCTAGAGCTCCTCTGCCCGCTCCTCCGTCCACCGAACCCCCACGGGGCATGCGGGCAGGAACAGTACCTCCTACCCCTTGCCTCCAGAGCACCCCTCCGTTATGGGACCCCACAAAGGACCTGCGGGCGATTGCCAGCAACTTCTGCTATCTAGAAAATTCAGGTACGGTAGGAAACATGTGTTCTCGTTAAGAATCCTGGAAAGCCACAAACTGTTCCAGGCTCTGTTTAACAGATTTCATTTTCATGTTGTAAGATAATCTGTGTGTGTTTGTGTGTGTGTGTGTGTGTAGGATGGTACTGGGGAGCTGTGACTGCGGCTCAAGCCCACGCTGCACTTCAAGAGGTATCTGAAGGAGCTTTTTTGGTACGAGACAGCAGCCACCCTCTGTACATGCTGACCCTCTCGGTCAGGACTGCACGCGGCCCCACCAGTATACGGATCCAGTACAGCGGCGCCCAGTTTTTGCTGGACTCCAGCTCTCCAGCCCGGCCCAGCCTGTCGTCTTTCCCCAACGTGCCCAGCCTGGTGCAGCACTACATGGGACCAGAGAGGAAAGCGGAGGAAGGGGGGAAGGTGGAGAGGGAGGCTCCTGCAAAACAGCAGACAATTCAGGACACATCTGTTGTATTAAAACTGAAGCGGGCTGTGTACAAGCCCCAGGGCCTCCCCTCCTTACAGCACCTCACACGCCTCGTCATTAACAGACACTCTGACTGCCCTGACCAGCTACCACTCCCGAGGCCTCTGCTGCGTTACATACGGGACTACCCCTTCAAGGTCTGAGGGAGAGGAGAGAGGAGAGAGGAGGAGGAGGAGGAGGAAGGGTGTCCTTAAAATCCATCATTCTGGCTGAATCTCAGCTGACTTAAAGGAAAAACAAACAAACTGTCAAACAGGTCCTTTGTGCCTGTGAATGACATCGCTGCTCCAGCAGTTGGAGGCCAGTCACAGAAAAATACTGGACACAGGGTAATTTTTTTTGCTGATGAAATATGTACAGTTCATACTGACGTGCCTGGTTTCAGACTCAGTGGGTGGTGAAGTACCCCGAGAGGAAGGTGCCTCGTGAGCAAACTTCAGTACTGTAATCTACACTTATTTTATGATGAATGTGGAAATTGCCCACAGCCATTTTAACCCTCATCAGTTCTGGATGTACATACAGTTCCTAAGAAGTACACCGATTCCATTGAGACATCTTTCACGCCATTGTATTTTTCTCAGTAAGACGTTTTTTTCTACCTTTTACATGTGTACATTTTTTTTATTAAAATGAGCAATTGGGAGTCTAACTTGCTGTCCTTTCTTTGCTTTTTCCTTACATGTTATATTGCCTATAATGCCAGTATTACTCACAGGGTAACAAGAAATACTGTTATAATCATCATTATTATTATTAAGCGCCACATGATGGCCGCTCTTGTGACACTTGTTACGAAATATTTTCGCCTTCAATCACCTTTGAAACACAAAGACTTTGTGGCCTTTGAGCTTTAAGAGTGTGAGACAAGCAGATTGTGTGAGGAAGTAAAAGGCCACATTGTGTGTGTGTGTGTGTGTGTGTGTGTGTGTGTGTGTGTGTGTGTGTTTTTGCTCAACAATGCACACAGCCTGCATCTGAGTCAGCGAGTGGACAAGCGAAGGGGAGGACCGTTCATCAGTGGATTCACAGAACTACTGAATGCTTCCTGGGAGGAGGGTGAGATTCTGAGAGGGAGGGTTCCAAGAAAAGCCTCGGTAATTACCTTCAGCTTTGAGCCTGCTTTTGTGCCATCTCGCACACATTTCTTTATTGCGGGAGCAGGATGTGATCACAAATGATACCAGATTAATAGTGCAAACGGTGACATGACAATGATTTGAGCTTCTGCACATTGTGAATTGTGAGTGATCAAATCAAGTGCGAGCGCGTGCTTTGGTGGCTCAGTGGGGGTAGGGGAGCTGAGGCTGTGGCGACCTGGGCTAAAGCCAGCGTAATAGGATCTCAGTTTCTCAATCCAGATTCAGCTTGCGGTCCTTGTTTGACTTCTCTTTCTGAAAGATGCAGAATCTCGGCCTAAGAAAAAAAAAAAACATAAACAAAATGTGTAACAGACTCTAAATTTAGTACTTTAGTTGCAACGTGAGAGAGTCAATTAAGAGTGTTTTGAGCTTCATTTGGTAATTAAGTTAAGATGTTTTTAGCCGTTTGCTTTAAATCAAACAGACAGTGACAGGCATAAGAGATCAACATGAATACAGATTTAATGTTGCCCTGGTGACATAAAGGCTCTCTGCACAGACCTGCCGGTGATGTCGTGCCGTGTCTCCACATAATGCATCTCTTCCACATTCGCCTCCACCCACCGTCGAATGAGCGGGGGGTGTCTGGGGTCCACCTCCAAGTAAACACGACTGTTATTTACCAGGAAAAAGAACAAAAAAAATGCATTCAAATTTAATTATGAGAAGGATTATCAGAGGTAACCTTGAGATGAGCGTAGTGACACATGTCTGGAACTGTATTCACTGGAAGTCTTTTAAAAAAGCTTAACTCATTAAAGAGGCAACACGATACGTGTGTTTTTCAGAACATGCTGTTCCTGCGACAAGCCAACGATGCCGTTAGGAATTAAACCCAGGTGGGTTTGTGTGTGTGTGTGTGTGTAACAGTGGGGTTCCTTACCCCTGATTGGACAGAATCTGTGGAGCCAGACTCAAAATCTGTTTGATCACTTTTAGGCCATCTTTACCTCCATCTAAAGCAGCGTGGTCTTCAAACCTGTATACATACATACATACACACATACAGTACACAGATATAATTTTCTGTCACATATTAAAAAAAACAAACAAACGCATTTCTGAGGATGCCTAGTGCACTGATGCAAATTAATTTTATACATTTTCAAAGGTTTGACTTATAACAAATATCATATTTAGTATTCACAATTTTATTTATTGTAAGAAATCTTAAATAAATGTATGACTTTATTTTACACCCTATGTTTACCATTTATAAGCTGTATGTTACCTAAGCTGCATTATACTATACTTATTACATAAGTTAATTAAATTATTTTATATATATTATAAACATTAAAATTATAAACATTAACTCCATATTTAGTCAAAACTTAACACTGTTATGGCCAGAATCTGACTTGTTGACAGCCAATTATGGACACTTCATAGGAAGAGTTGTACTAATAAGTTGTTAAAATAAACCCTTTTAAACTTTATTCTAGCTCAATATAATGTGTTTTAAGTGACTTTACTGCTTATAAACGGTAACTGTGGGGAGGTTAAATAAAAAACATGTTGAGAGAAGCTGAACGTGTTTCAGTCACCTGAGGATTTCTGGTTCCATTGACGTCATATCCTCTGAGAACAGGTACGGAGGGTTGCTGACCAGAGCTGAAACGGGGCTACAGAGGCCCAACACAGTTTCTCCATCTGACAAAAAAACAACAAATTTAAACTTTTTTTTTTTTTATATCAGCAGTGTGTTTACGTGTTACTTAACTGCGATGCACTGCTTTCTCTTACCTTTCATTATATCTATGTGATGAACTTGTAATCTGTCCTGAAGCCCCAGGCTGCAGAGAAAGATTCATCATCAGACTTTATGCATTACTCTATACACCCCAATTAAAGACACATTCTTTGTAAGTCTTTAACCACAATAAAAGCAAATCAATAACGACATTTACAACTTGTAACCACGTGTTATGATGATATTACCTTTGCGCGTTCTCTCTTGTTAAATCCACCGCATCCTGGCTTCGATCCAAGGCAACGGCTTTAAGCTAGTGAAAAATAAACAAATAAAAGCAATTAAAAGACTGCAGTTAACTGTCTGAACATGACGACCTCTGGAAACGATTCTATTTGTCAGTATTCCTGCGTTTGTCTGCATGAGGAAGTTATTAAGTGATTAATCATTTAGTCTTTAAAATGTCAAAATTGACTCATGGCCATCACATGTTACCAAAGCCAACAGTGATGTCTGAAAATGAGTCTGACCGGCAGCCTAAAAACCCAATGTATCAATCAATAAATGTATTGAACCTGTAAGGATAAGGAAGACCAGCTAGTGTTTGGTATTTTACCTGATTATCACAACCTATTGATCAATGAACCAACCATTTCAGCACCAACATATTTACTTAAAAATAAAAACAAGAGTAAGAGTCCACAGCCAAGTTAAATCTGACCGAGTCATTGGTGGTGTTGTATTGTGGGTAATGTAGTTGTGTTGTGATTAGCAGGTGACATATTTACCATGTTTGACATCTTAGTTTATCGAGTTAGCATGCTAACATCTGCTAATTGTATCTAAACACACTAAAAAGTTACAGCTGAGGCTGATGGGAATGTCATTAGTTTTGCAAGTATTTGGCGCTAGACGCAATATCAGAGGAAGTTATTTTCCAAAACTTCGGAGCCAATCCATCTGTCAGATGTTGCTTATATCACTGGAGGAAAACTCCACCAATGTCAGCAGGCTTTATCTTCTGGGGACCATAAACGCCAAAACTCACCATCAAAGTGGCTAAAGATCTATTACCACCTACAATAAACAAAAGCCTCACCTTAGGAAGACTCTTCAGCAGACTCAGAGAAATAGCACCAGAGCCACATCCCACTTCAAAGCATGTGTGCTGGGCGTCTGCACCCACTCCAGCCCCGGGGTCCATCTCTAGATCAGAGAGCACGAGTTCCACCAACTCCTGCATCATCACACAAGAGAAAACACTGCTGTGGTTATGTGTGAATGATCATTAGGATCTCACTGTACACTGTATGTATGTGTGGCCTGTTTTTCTCCTCGTCTGACCTCGGTTTCAGGTCTTGGTATGAACACAGGAGGTCTCATCTTCAGGGTCAGATCTCTGAAGTCCCACTCCTCAATCACGTACTGCACTGGCATCCTAGTCCAAACACACATGTACATATTTAGTTCAGTATTGTCAGTAAAATAAAACATATTTATATGTAGATGGTATAAGTAGAGACTTCATACCTGGACAGGCGTTTAGTGCAGAGCTTCCACATCTGCTCCGTCTTTTCTCGGCTGAGAAACTCTGTTAACTTCTCCTGCTCGAGGCTTTCAATCTGGATAAAGAAAATGCACGTAAGTACAGGAAAGGGGATGCTATTAAATGTGTGGCAGGTATTCAGATATTAATGTCAGGCAATTTAAGAGTAAGCTCCGCAAATTTACAGCTCACAGTTTTAGCCCCAAGCAGATGAGCGAGGATGTAGTGGCTGGAGTGGTCGGGCTCCGTCACGCCTCGCTCCAGAAAGTGCTTCTTCCATAAGTCCACTGCCTGGAGTGCTGTGATCCTTCCTGCAGGTAAAGCTGGAGCGCTGCATCTACGTACAGCATGGAGGCCCCAGATCCCCTGAAACCACATGATTCAGTTACTAAATTACCACAAATCTACAACTACTGTGCGTTCCAACTACGGTTTAACAAGCACGGCTGATTTCCCTTTGAAACCCCATCGCTGACTAAGTGAAAAACTCAATTTCAGATCAAAACCACAGACACACCACTGATTGACGCACACTCAAGATACACATTTTATCTTCAGTTCACCAGATTTTAATCACTTCCTCGGCACAACGGAGGATCAAGTCATCTATACACTGAGCTGTGTGATATAATCAGATATACCTACACAATACTGAGAGGTGTTTCTATCTGTACTGGAAAGGACATTTCTGTCAATTACAGGAAAACAAAGATGTTTTTTTTTGTTTGTTTGTGGCTCAGAACCTCTTAAATGTTTCCTGCTTCTTTTGAAATTTAGTCAAATACTCACTGGTTCCATGAACTTAAATACGTCTGCAGTCGTATTTACATATACACATGGAGGCTTCACTCCCTCAATAGTAAAGGGGGTTAATGAATATCTTCCATACATAAATAAAGTAGCTCCTCTTTCAGTTGTTGGCCCACTGTGGTCACTTTAATGTTCAAATCAGGTTTAGATTTACCATTGCAGTTACATTTATTTCTCTCTCAGACGCAGTTGTGGATTCAGGCTTCTGCTGGGTGTGTCTGACATTAAATTTTATCTGTTGTTTAGGAACAATTGACTGCCTGTGTTTCAATTCCTAGAAAGTGGTTGTTGTTGCAGACATATCTATGGACAAAGGGGATTTCTTAAAATGTCAAATGCTCTAATGAGACAATTACATAGAATTCAAAGTTCAACATGTACATAGAATTGTTATCATGTGTTAATGGTTAAATTCAGTGCATTCAAAGTTATATCTGCAGGGCTCATTGATAAACTCTGGTCTATTATGGCCAGTCAATAGTCTCCTTTAATGTACAGGATTACAGACTGCAGTAACATCAGTAGAGTCGCTTCTTTTCTAATTGTTGTTCATATGTTTATAACTATTTTTCTACCAAACATAACGACTATTGTTATCGGTTCTGTTGCTGTATCAATGTCAAACTCCAAGTATTCTGGGGGTTTAGTGGCTTTACTTTAAAGTAAATTTCATATATGTTGAAATAAAGTACAAACAACTCCAAAAAGACTCTTGATTGATGTCTGATGAGCTGATGAAACAACACACGTGGGTTGAAGTACCGACGTCAGCTCAGGTCCTTCTTCATTAGACCTGATCTCAGTGAGCATCCCATCTACTGTACCCTGAAAACAACAACAGAAGAAGACTGAGCAGGTCGTTACCTTTGGTCCAGAGCGTCTGTAGGCTGCACTGAGAGGTCTTCTCCACATGATTATATGATTGTGAACAGACTCTACATCACTACATGCAGTCAGTAACGTCAGCCTGCAGCTCTCCTTTACCTGTATTACATTTATATCACGTTACATTGGTATTACGTTACATTTGTATTACATTTTGTAGTCTGGTGACACGCTGTTGTCACTGTTCATACTATTTCCTGCACATGGCGCAGAAAACGTTTCCAAATGCGGCGCACGCAGCGCAGCACTGACGCTGCTGAACGGTGTTGCCTTTAAGTACCGTCGGATATGTGAGAGTTTTAAACGTGGAGCGCCTGAAAAACAGCAGCGAATTTGTGATTGGCGCTAAACACCGGGACGTTTTTAATTATTGTTAACGTTGAAACCGCCGAGATAATGTGAATGCAGAGAACAGCTGATAATAATATCGATGTATACAACTGTAAGCTAACTTCAAACTATCTGAGACACTTTTTCAACAGAACCAAGCAACTGCAAATGCACAAAAGATGTAGAAATAAACACTTTACAACATAAATTGAGTTATTATTATTTTTCATTTGTTAAATAAATACTTTGTAGGTTGGTATTTACGATGTCCGTTACTGACAACAGTAAGTTACGAGGAGCCCGTGAACTCATCAGCGGTGTTGTTGTTCGCCGGTGTCTGCTGCGCTCACGACTATTGGAGAGTTGTTGGATAGTTTTCTGTTCGGTTGACAGCATTTGTGTTCAAACTACAGTGATAACATATTTGTTCGGACGTTGTCCTTCCGTTAGACCTCTAAAACTTACTCTCTCACAGCTCACTGGCTTCTCTGTGGCGTTAAAAGGGGAAGCTAACAGCTAGCTTCAGCGGCTACATGACAGCCACAAACAGGATAGTGAAACATTTTGATTAAAGTTTGCTTTAATTAGGTTAATTTCTTTGAGGTGACGTTAAGGGCTGTGATGGGCATGAGCAGTCGGATAGAGTGTATATTTTTCAGTGAGTTTCACCCCACACTGGGTCCAAAGATAACATATCAGGTGAGTGTGCAGATATAATATTTAATTTTGGGTTTTAGCATTATAGTTCAACATTTATAATTAAGGTAGTTGTAATAAAATAACCACAGTTGTCTTATTAATTACTGTAGTCACTACCAACATGGCCTAATTGTCCTATTATGATACTAAAGTTATAGGAATCATATAATTTGATATCAAAAACAAGAAGTACATGGAAATTGAAGTCATATATATATATATATATATAAGACTTTTAAAAAATACTACCATACATTTTGATAGATAATTACAGGGTTTCTTCCACGTGTAGGGTGTGAGATTATGGGAATTATGTTAATCTATGTTAATCTAAAGTATATTACAGCAATCATCAGTCCCCATTCTTAAAGTATTTTCTGTGAAGGTTGACCTTTAACCTGTAAATGAAGTTGAGGTCTGCATGTAAAAGATGTTGGATCATATTTAGTATTTGAAATTATTTGTGGGTTATTATTTAAGAGTTTAAAGTAAATGTGACGGAGGTTTCCCCGGGACAGTCTCTGCATCCTTGTGACTATGTATTCAGGATTATATTGTAATTAAAATGTAAATAATTGATCCTATTAATGATAAACAGGTATTTTAATCCCTCTACATATTCTGGTGGTATTGACCTTGGAAGTGAAAAGAACATAATCTTCTTAGAGTATCTTATAGGATGTATCTTATCATACATTGTCCCCTATGTCCTCTCCTGACAGGTCCCAGAGGAATACATTTCCCGGGAGCTCTTTGACACAGTTCAGGTTTATATCATCACCAAGCCGGAGCTGCAAAACAAATTAATAACAGTGTATGTAAACACTCCTCTTCTGTCTCTTTCCCATAATGTTTACAATCAAATGGTACGTTGCTCTTCGTCAGTATCAAACTGTTATCTGTGCTCTTCATATCTTGTTTTAGCACTGCCATGGGGAAAAAGTTAATCGGGTGTCCCGTGTGCATCGAGCATAAAAAGTACAGCCGAAACGCCCTCCTGTTTAACCTTGGCCTCGTTTGTGATGCTCAGACCAACACGTGTGCCCTTGAGCCGATTGTTAAGAAGCTCTCCGGGTACCTCACAACTCTGGAGGTAAGTGAACACTTTCACACTTTCACACTTTCACACTTTTCACATCTCACTCAGTTTTCAGTAATAATCTTACTATCTTTTTGCCTTGTTGTGTTGCAGCTGGAGAGTGGCTTTATTTCCAATGAGGAGAGCAAGCAGAAACTTTTACCCATTATGTCGACGCTGTTGGAAGAACTTAATGCCACAGGAGCCTGCACCTTACCCATAGGTATTCATTTTATATATTACTGTCTAATTTTATCTGTGGCAAACAGCCATCTGTGTCTTTTACATACATCCTCAAGGTGGTGGTGAAATGCAAATAAGTGTGTGCACAACAGGAAACAGCTGATAGAGCGAGTGACTGTAAAAGTGTGTTTAATAGTAGGGTTAATAGATCCTATTCAGCTGCTCTTTTTGCTAGTTTTGAAGATGTTGTTGCAGCAGTACCAGCTGCACTGACAAAATTGAAAGTAGTGATAGTGTTATTATAAACAAATGAGGTCCCATAACACAGTAACACCACTGTGCAAGCAGTTATGTAAAGTGTGTCCTGTAAAAATAGAGGTTACACATTTGGATTGGTACGAGAGATCCTCTACAAACACTATTGAGGCTTTTCTGGAGTTTAGAGATGAGCTGATTATAGTTTACATCTTAAGTTTGGTAAAAACAGCATTCAAACTCAAATTCTTTATTTTATTGAAAAATGAACATTCAAAATGCTGTAATCTTTTCCTGGATAATGATATACCTGAACATGTTTAAAACGCTCAAAGTGTGGTGTCTAACAAACTAATTAGACCCTTTTCTAAAACTCATTAGAAGGAAGAAAAGTCCTTGCTTTAAAAATCTAATAATCACATTGATCCCTCAGAAGGGCAAACATAATTATTAACCAGCACTTCTACTTAATCCGGGGTCTTCAACTCAAATTACCTTGGGGCCACTCCTGCTAGTGTCATCTCATAGCAGTTCAATATTCAGCACTTACTGTGTTCACGATATGGCCCCTTGAAAACCTTATTTAACTTTAAATCAAGTCTCTTTTTCTGTTCTCGGTCTGTTTTTTTTATTAGATGCATCCAACACCATACACCTAAAGCTGATCCAGCTGAGAAAGGACCCCCAGATTGTCCAAGAATATGATGTGCCAGTCTTCACCCAGTGCAAAGACCACTTTATCAAATCTCAGTGGGATCTCACCACCCAACAGGTAAAACCATGTGACTGATATCAAGGGACACTGTGATATAACATGTTCCCCATTTCTAAGAACCACTGGAAGAAAGATTAGTGATTAAAGGCAGGTTATCAGCTGTAGTTTATGGACGCATGGGAGGCCTTAGTGTAGGAGATAGTGTTGTACAATAATGTGTTATTGCTATAATAATGAGCAGTAGAAGATTATATATACACAGCAGTGTGTATAGAGCTTTAGTACAAGCCAGTAATGTTACACTGTGTTTACTGCAGATCTTGCCCTATATCGACGGATTCAGACACATCCAAAAAATCTCTGCTGAAGCGGATGTAGAGCTGAATCTTGTTCGCATTGCTGTGCAGAATCTGCTGTGAGTACATTTCGCCTAATAAAAGGGTAACGCACGCCAGCGGTGGCTTGTCCAAACACCCTCATCCATTATTTTTTATCTACAGTAAGCCTGCAAACTGGCACAGTCTTCAGATAAGGTCAGGATAAGCCACTATCTTATTTCTCACTGCTGCTGCTGCTGCTGCTGCTGCTCTTCAGGAAAGCAGCAGTTTTTATCACATTGGCTGTTTTCAAATGATCGGATGCATCGTGACTCAGCTGGTGTGTGTTGCACTTCAGTGTTGTAAGACTTTTAATTTCCCAAAGAAACCAAAGAAGAGATCCTCAAAATCCTCCTTTTCCTTCACAGGTATTATGGTGTTGTGACTTTGGTGTCAATATTCCAGGTACAAAACTAACCTCACACAGCGAAAACAGATTGGACTTATTCCACTGCAATAGGCCCTTTTCACAGCAGCCATTTTGACAAGAAATAGTTGTGTAAACACAGGTGAATTAAACTAATGAAGGTTATGTTCCATTCAGGTCAAACAGAGTGAGAAAACCAGTGTTTACCCTACTATTTCATGTCAAAATGGCTGCTGTGAAAAAGGTGCATTGTGCATCTATGGTGTAGTCGTCCTATTTCTGATGGAATATGTAATTTCGAGAGCAAAGTCAAAATATTCCGGAAGAAAAGTCGTTATTGGTGAAACCTTTAAGTTCAACTCATCCACATCGTTCATTCGACACCTCAAAACTGAGACCGATATCACCTGTTAACTAAAGAGATTAAAGAGTATTAGAATTATGAAACATTATCACCCCTTTTCTTCTAATATTATGACTTTTTTCTCTTACATTTTCTTCTTTAATCCAAAAATATTACCACTTTTCTCTCTGTTGTAGCTATTTGAGGGTCTGTTTACTTTGGTGATTGTCTTGTGCCTTTTACCTCCTCCAGTACAGTAATGTGTATTGCACAACCCCCAAAGTCCAGAGCCTCATGGATGATAAGTCCATACAGGAAGAGTGCCTCAGCTACGTCACCAAGCAGGGTAAATAAGGGTCCTGATTATTGAACACAAGCGTTATTTGTTTCTGTTTATTTTGTGATTGCATTGTTGTGTTGTCTGTCAGGTCAGAAGCGTGCCAGTCTGAGAGACGTGTTCCAGCTCTACTGTGGTTTGAGCCCGGGAACCACCGTCCGAGACCTTTGTTCTCGCTACTCGCAGCAGCTTCAAAGGGTTGATGAGAGGTCGGCATCAGTCACTTAATACCGTACGGCTCTTTTACAGTCAGGCTGGAGTCACAGTTATTAACATCTGCTCCATGTGTTCCCCTTCAGGAGGCTGATCCAGTTCGGACTGATGAGGTCTCTCATTCGACGGCTGCAGAAATACCCGGTGAAGGTGATCCGCGACGAGAGGAGCAGGCCGCCTCGACTCTACACCGGTTGTCATAGTTACGATGAGATCTGCTGCAAAACAGGCAGGTTTTTTTTTAGAGCTCCCTCTGTTAGTTTAGTTCGAACTGATAACTAATGGTAGAAAACAAGTATGTTTACAATGTCGTAAACTTTTACAGGAATCAGTTACCAGGAGCTCGACGAACGTTTGGAAAATGATCCCAACATCGTGGTGTGCTGGAAGTGATGTGACATTAACTGCCAGACCGAGAGATACAGAGACGCCTCAACCAAAGATGCCTTCAGTGAGACGAATAACAAAAGTGAAGTAGTATTTTGTAATTTTCATGTTAGTGTAACTAACTCTTCATCAGGAATTGGTATATACTTTTGTTTAGGTCGAGTGTGGAAGGTGGTATTTATTAATATTGTACAAAAAGAAATCTGTGATTAATAAAGGAGATTAAACCACAGTGTGACAGTTTGTCTTAAATTGTATAAAATTATGCCAAAAAAACAAAACAAAACACATTTTACACCCATTAAAAAAAAGGAAGATTGACGCACTAACAACATTAGATCTCACCGGGCTGTGAAAAAACTTTTAAATAAATGTTTTATTTTAGTACTGATTTTACTTGTAATGTCTTCAAATCAGACGAAAATGTACTTTTTTACCCAACACGTATTTGACAGCTATAATAACTGGTCTAGTGATTTAATAATCAGGTAGATTAAGTAGTGTATTAACTGTAAAAATGCTACTTAGGCACTAATGCGTCAATAAACTCTTTCTAGTAACTTATAATGTATTATTCTTAGAGTGTGGCACTGCTGCTTATGAACCTCACACCCTCCATCACATGATGATTTTAGACTGTTTCACACTTTTTACCTGAAGATGCACCGCCCCTCTCCGGCGGACGGGAGGTACTGCCCTCTGTGTGCGCTTGGTTCACAGTAACCATGACAACCACTGTGTATCGCTAACACTAAATGAACTCCAGAAACAGGCCGACTGAAGACAGGGAGTCTCTTTTTAACTTGATAGCTTGTTGAGTGGCTTCCTATAAGAACCATGGACCCGTCGGTAATCCTGCCTGTCGAAGCTGAGGGGTTTGTTCAAAGTCTGGAAACTTTCCCTCTCAAGGAAGTGGGCTCCGCGAGGTGAGAGGGACAACAAAATAATGTTAGCAAGTGTTTGTTAGGTTGGAGACCTCCACAAACCACCGACAGTACCCTGAACCCCGTTTATTACTTCATTCAGTACTTATTGTATAAATATATAAATGTATATAAATCTTGGGACATCGAAAAAGTATTTAAATCCTCTTCCTCAGTAGTTAGAGATACTCTAATGGAAAATGACTTACTGTGGTGGAAGAAGTACTCAGAGCTTCTACTAGAAATACTCTGTTACTAAAAATAACAATTACTTTGTAAAAGCACAAATGTATTATTATCAAAATATACTTTAAATTACCAAAAGTAAAAGTAGTCACTGTGCAGAATGGCCCATTTCAGAATAATGTGTATTGTGTAATGTTGCAGCTGGTAAAGGTGGAGCAGGTGAAATGTAGTGGAATAAAAAGTATAATATAATAATATATATAATAATAAAGTAAAGTACCTCAAAAAAGTTCAGTACTTGAGTAAATGTACTTAGTTACTTTCCACCACTGCTTTATTAATATAGACTTAATTGAAATTCACTTGCTACAGTAGAACAACAGTACAACACAACAGATTAGAAAAATACACATTAAATAAGAATATAATTTAAAAAAATACAGTATATAATAGAAATAGTTATCAATATGTGAACTATATACAGCTTTTTATTTACAGATATTATTTTATTGATAGGGACTATTGCTCAGGTCACAGCAGGAGGTAGTGTAGAAATACATATAATTGCACAGGATAGAAAATATATACAGCAGTGTAATTTAAATGGAATATAGGCTACACATATAGGTCTTTGAATATACTGTACAGGTTCCCTAACAGACTACTGCATAGAGGATTGTAGATGTCACCTCAGTGTCATAGGATGATTGCTACCTTGCTTAATTCAAGGCACTTACCTCCCCTAATGATGTAACACTGTAGCGATGTAACCCTTGCCCAGTCTATGTCAAATTAGAACAAATGCAATAATTTAAGTTCTTTGCATAAGACATAAAAGTTATGAATAGTCCTAACTTTTTTAATTACATACAGTGGCAAACAGAAAAGTGCTTAGCCTCAACCTTAAAAGGACTGAGAGTTGGAGGTTTTTATTTCAGATGTGGTGCATAGAAACTGAATAAAGCTCCTCCATGTTAGTTTTGACTCTAGGGGCAGTAAGCAGACCTGTCACAAACTATCTGAGAGGTCTGGAAAGTTCATGAAGCCTAACTCTGTGCTCTTTCTTAATTGTTTCTCTTTGTGTGTTGACAGGTGGTTCAGACAGCATGAGTACATTGAGAAACTCAACATGCAGGCGATACTGAATGCGTCTGCAGCTCATGATGAGTTCGTCAAGGAGCTCCTGGTGTCATATGGAAAGGTGAATGTCGGTGGCAATTAGAGAAACCCTGAAGAAGAGTTCTGTTGTTTCTATTGCCTACAGTTAGATATGATGATAGATGATGAACACATGAAAGGCTTTCACCTACAGTATCTTCCCTCCTCCCTCTCCAGATACCCGTTCTGGTCCATGAACTGATCCTTGTCGAAGTGTGGAAACAAAAAGTGTTCCCCGTCTTATGTCAGCTGCAGGACTTTAATCCCAAGAACACATTTCATCTTTACATGGTGGTGAGTGTAAAGCGAGATGGAAGATGATGATCAGCTTGCAGCGCTCATAACTGATATCACATGTTCTTCGATGTCTCCTCAGATCCACCACGAAGCCACGATCATAAACCTACTTGAAACGATCATGTTTCATAAGGTCAGTGTGTGCATCAGCTGCTTATTTTAAGTGCTTTAAATCATGAATGTGATTACGCGGCGGGGCGGTTCAGACACTTGGCTCTTTCTCTCTCTCAACACTTGTGAAATAACCTTTATGTGATGTGTTGAAAGAGTTTTGTGTATTGTGTAGGATTCATGTGAGGCAGCTGATGACTCCGTTCTAGACTTGGTGGATTACTGCCACCGCAAACTCACCCTGATGGCCAGCAAGGCGACCAGGGAGGGCGTAACGACTCATGACGAACACAACTTGACAGGGAAAGCAGTTGTATCCTCTACAGAGGTACGAGAGTCTGACATTTATGGTGCTTTTGTTGGTCTCATTGTTCCGGCTATTGCAGGAGTCTTAAAGTGATCAGTCACATCATTCTTTTAACTTCTTTGAAGGAGTTGCAGACACAGAGCGCTGCACTGGAGTTTGAAATCTCCCTGAAGGCTGTCTCTGTGCTGCGCTACATCACGGATCACACTGAGAGGTAATACAGAGTCTGGACCGTCAGTGAGGGTTGGTTTTAAGCTTACAGGAGAGAGAGAAGAGAGAGCGAGAGAGACATTTACAATTAAAGCTAAACCTTTGTTTTATTTTATTTTTTATGTAAGAGTGTAACAAACTGATGATCCAACTAAGTTTCATTACTGATTTATCCATCAGTTGTTTTTTTACAATATGTTTATTAATCATTTTGTTGAGACTGTTGTTTTGTCTGACCAACAGTTATTTAATTTACAATAATATAAAACAGAAAATAGCAGCAATTTCTCACATCTGACCAGCTGGAATCGAGGACTGGAAATGGACTTAAATGATTAATCAACTATCAAAATTGATGCAGATTAGTTTTCTCTTAATTGAGTGTTTATTTACTTACTGTTACCGTGGTTTCACCTCTACAGCTGACTGAAGGAAAGCGTATGTTTTTCTTTACAGCATCAGTGTTATCAATCGCATGCTGTGCACCCATAACATGCCCTGTGTGCTGGTTCAGCTGATTGACTGCTGCCCCTGGAGTCGCTGTAGTAAAGGTATTTCACGCCTCTTGCAAATCAAATATGTCCGTAGATGTTTGCTTTTGCCTATCAAATGAGCATTAATTCAGTTGCCTCCCTTTGAAGGTGAGGTAGAAAAGTACACAAATGGCAGATGGCAGAAGATTCCCGTTGAGGACCGTTTGAAGATGACAAAACTAGATGGTCAGGTCTGGATTTCTCTTTACAATCTGTTGCTGAAGGAAGATTGCCAACGGAAATATGACTTCAACAACTTCAACAAGAACCAGCTTCTAAAGGTATAAAACCGACTCTCATTCCTTTATGTTCAGGGTCTTGTGCTGTGCTTGAAGTTACTCTAATTAATAAACGTGTAACCGGATTTTAATATCCTCCTCTGTCCAAGTGGCTACTGTTTATTATCTGTAAACTGAAGCTCAGGAAGTGTGCGAGTGCCAGATCATTGTCCTACAACTTGTGAAAATCCAGATTCAGTTTCCAAAGGGTTGTTTTGACTAAGAAGTTTCCTCCTATTATATGTTTTCTCATCCTCTTCCTGTTGCATTAATTATATAAGCAGAGGGCCTTATGCATCCTCCTGTAATAACATTTTGCCCTTAACACGCTGTAGGACATTCTGATTACAATGTTGTTCTCGCTGCTGTATTGTTATTGGTGGGCTGACCCTTCATGTGCTGCAGCTCCGGGGTTTCTTGACAGAAGTGTTGATTGATCAGCTGCCGAACCTGGTGGAACTGCAGCGTTACCTGGCTCACCTGGCTGTTACAGACCCTGCCCCTCCAAAAAAAGAGCTTGTTTTGGAACAGGTACACACACATACATGCACACACACATTATCTCTATACCTAACTGTGCCCCTGTGCATTTACCTGTATCTTTCATTCATGTATAGATCCCAGAAATGTGGAACCACATTGTGAGGGAGAATTCTGGGAAGTGGAAGGCGATAGCGAAGTATCAAGTCAAAGAGACGTTCAACCCATCTGAGAGTGACCTGAGGCTGCAGGCACAGAGGTAATACCTTCAGAGTTACTGCAGAGGACTCAATCCATCTGTGCTGTTGTGTTATTAATGAGATAAATATTGTTTGTTGTTTTACCAGGTTGGCTCAGACGTACAACTTAGATGTGATGGAGAGTTTACTCCCTGAGAAACCAAAGTGTGGATCCTGTGGGACAGAGGCTGCAAAGAGATGCTCTCGCTGTCAGGGAGAATGGTACTGTCACAGGTAAAACTTGTATAGATAGAAGTCCAGCAGTAATGCAGACGCTGCACTAAGTCTGTCACAATACCAGACTGTTAAACTTTAATACAATATTAGTATAAAGTTGATCTTCCTCCCCACAGTGTAGCCTTGGGTTGAAACTCTGATTGTAGATCACGTTTTGTTTTATAGCTTTGGTATTCTGGATACTTCTGAATGATAGAATTTGTATAGTTATAAACATCAAAGTATAAATACTTTTGACAACCTCACACTGTACCGGCCTGGGGTGGTGAAGAGAGAGCTGAGCCTGAGGGCCAAAGCTTAAGATTTGCCAGGTAATGTACTTTCCAACGCTCACCTGTATCGTCATGAGCTCTAGGTAATGGCTGAAAGTTTATAGCTGCTGAAAATAGGTACACCTCAGGATGACCCAGGAGCTGGACAACATGGTTAGGGAGAAGAACCTCTGAGCTATTGTACTTCAGACATAATTTTCTACACTAAATCTGTGACATTTTTCTGCTGATGTAAAGTCTCATTCATCTTATTTGTTTTGTTTGTTTTGTCAGAGAATGTCAGGTGAAGCACTGGCCTAAACACAAGAAAGCCTGCCAGCTTATGACCGAGGCCACAGAGAAGATCCAGAGGGAGCTGAACAACTAAAAGAGAGAGACTGTTGAAGCACGTGTTCGGACTGCTGGCAGATGGGACGATACAGATTTGGATTTATAGGGAATCTTCTTTATTTTTTAGTGCTGAAAAAGTTAATTCCCCATTACAGAATTGTGTTGTTCCTGACTGTAATATTTGCTATGATGGTAACTTTTTTAACCATACTGTTGTCTTTAATGGAAGAGCTTTGGGGTGTTAGCTTTATCCAGTTCATTCTCATTTGCTTCTCTTTGATTTTATACATTTTGGTATTTTGACAAATTAAAAAATGTTTTCACAACTCCCTCCTTCTTGTCTTCTTTCCCAGTTTTATAAAGAACAAAAGCATTTTAGTGTGAAACCTGATAGACTCACTTACTCACCTAGTTAACGTATCTGGGGACCTTTAGTCCCTTCTTTTTGGGACTAAATATTCCTGCTAGTCCGGTTCAGATTAAGCCTCCCAGCATGTTGTATTGTTGACTTTGTGCAGAGGATCTGACATGTGTGTAAACAACAGGATTGGCTGTAGGATAATGCATGATAAATATTGACATTTTGAAGTTTTAGCTGGTTATTTACAGTATGTATCCTATTTGAGGCTTTCCACTTCTGTGCTAAATGAAAACGAGATCCATCACACTTTGAGACCTTTGCTTGCAGGGGTGGGGGACTTTTTACGCCCACTGAGCTGTGCGCGGACTCGGACTATGTGAAAACATTCCGGATGTCGGTACAGCTCAGTCTCATCTCTCTCTCTCTCTCTCTCTCTCTCTCTCTCTCTCGATATGCTGCTGCTTCCTCCTACAAACACAGTCTGAAAAATCATCAAAAAGATGGGTTATCGTCTTTGAGCAGACACCGCTGTTTGCTCTGAATTTACCCGACAAAAGTAAAGGGCCTCCGTCTGTAGCTGGAAGTAACCGGTGATGATCGATTATTTCCAGAGATGAAGCCGAGGCTGCACACCTCCGTTACTTGGAAACAGAAACATTTCTGCGGAAAGTTTTTCTCTTCGGATGGAAGAAGTTTTGAGACAAAGCGGTTGCCACGGGGCTGTTTTCTCCCCTGTTTAAGTGAGTTGGATTGAAGATTTAGATTTTTACTTTGTATTCTTAGGAAGTTTGATTGTCTTTATTAATCAAGATTGTTGTTTTGTAACTTAAACATTTGAGTATTCATCCTCCGAGGACTCGTAAATGCATCTTTTAATTGTTTTATTTACAGAGAAGATTATAGCTGATCGTGGAAGAAAGAGTCATGTTAGGCTCTCGTGGCTTCATCATCCTGTTTTAATTATTATTTTTAAAAGTTTTGCAGACTATTAAATATTACATAATACTTGAGTATGTTATGACAAACCAACGTGTCACATGCAAAACATTGTCACTAAACTACCAGAAATATTGTATGTAAATTAAATGTCTGAGATCTACTGTAAACTATATGATAATGGTAAACAAACAATATAATAATAACAATGATGATATATGGCTTAATCAATGTTGCTAAGCACCGCACTGTACTTTACTGTAGTAATTCCATTTAATGCCACTTTACTTATACTCCACTACAATTCAAAATGAAATATTCTACTGTTTTTGGATCTACAGAAAAAAAGTCAGTTAAAAAATCAGTAAATATAATCAAACAATATGTAAAGGGGCCATAATGGGTACTTTCAGCTTTGATGCTTCGAGTAGATTTAACTGATAATTTTACTACAGTATAATTTTTGGTTTAGTTTTGATTTTTGGTATTGTGGTATTGCTCCATTTACTTAAAGGATACTTTGAACTATTGTGTATATAGTTATCTCCATTTTTTTGTATAATAAAGAATCAGAACACTGTAGGTTTCAAAGTTAAATGAGATTAAACCTTATAATTTCAAGATCACATGTTTTTTTGTAAACATTGAAACAGGAACCCAACAGTTTGTGGCAGGTACCGGTGTGTTATTGTGTGTTTTTCCATCTGTCAGTGATAATGGAGGAAGCCCGGCTCTGAGTGACACAATGTCTTGGGAGGAGCTCATCGAGCTCCGTGACCTGAGGCCAGGCAGAGAGCAGATAGACTTGACCGGCACACGTTCGCCCTGCTCGCCTCCACGCCTGGAGAGAACAAACGCCCTGAGGATCAGCCCTGGGAAGGTCCCGGACCTCCTGAGCCGGGTGGGCATCATCAGAGTCCTGAGCAGCAGCCAGGACCCCCAGCTCACCGAGGAGAAGGGAGAGGGACACAACTTCCAGCCCTGCAGCCACGCTCAGCCCACGTGGTGTGATCTGTGTGGAGACTTCATCTGGGGACTGTACAAGCAGAGCCTGCGGTGTGTCAGTGAGTTGGCTTACGTAGGCTGTTTTGTGGTGCCTGGGCGTGTGCATGTGTGATTGCCTCTGTGCATATGCATGATCAGAAATGAGGGCAAAACTGAGAGTAAGAGGAAATTTGGTTAAACAGAGAAGGATGAAGTTATAGGTGAAGTTATAAAGTCCTGGCTGCTGTACGTCTAAACTCTCCTCCTGATGTTTGACTGCAGCACTTTAGTGTTATTTATAAAGAGGGGCGTCAAGGCTACGGGCCAGTAGTTGTTCAAGGCAGCAGGGTTTTGGTCTCTTGGTAACAGGTTTTTATTCCCTCTCTATCAAACACCTGCTGGCCTTGTAGGCCCAACCCTGTGAAATCATAGCTTTAACTGCTTTGATGTGCCTTGAAATAAATAACTCTCCATGTTCCTGCAGAAGGAACATTATCTAACATGCATGTAGTTGTTTAAGTGGTTTTTGTGGTTTTGGTTCTGGGCTCATGGTCGACCTTCATATCTATTTATCTATCTATCTATCTATCTATCTATCTATCTATCTATATCTGCTGTGTGCTGTTTTTGCTCAAGACTACCTTGGAGGTGCAATAGTCTTGAACTTCCTTTTCATCAACTGAAACCCACTGAAATGTAGCTGCGGTTTGTGTAGAGCATTTAGTATGCAGAAAAAAAGCTTATTGACAGTAATCTGAATATCAGACCGCAATCAAATCCTAAGGAAACTGTCACAGAAACAGACACTAATAAATATAAAGACTCTGATGAAAGATCATGAACAAATACATACAAACTTAAGTTCATGTGACTGGTTTGGAACTCAACAGCTGGAGCATAGCTACTTGTGTATTTTAAGATTTATTTCATTCATTTATGTATTTATCTATATTGTGTGTCATTAAAGGCAAATGATGGTAAATGCAGAGGTTAGAGGAACTGCAGTGACTGTTAATGGCCAGAGGAGGACATCACCCCTTTAAAAGTGCACTCAATAAAATCACATTTGTGAGTTTGTCACATATATGTATACGTTTCCTGCCGATGTTAATCTAAACTGAGTGACTTCCTGCTCTTACAGATTGTAGATTCACATGCCACTACCGCTGTCGGGCCCTGATCCGGCTGGACTGCAGCTGGGACCGGGGCTATGTGGCCGACCACACGTGTGTTGTGGAGCACACCATAGAAACAGACACAAATGTGGTAAGGACCTCTGTGTGAGTGGGTTAGTGCTCTTTGATTGTTCACAATATGCAGCCTTTCTCACAACCAAAAGGTGGTAGAAGTCACTGTTTACTTGCTTTTTATGGCAACATGAAGAAATTATTACCATTTTTGTGCCGTGGTGAGAAAACTGGTGGCTTATGAAAAAAAAAAAAGCCTCTACTTTGTATGTGACATTGTGAGCAACCTGGATGAGTTACACTGTGTCTTCACACTGCTGTACGGAACAAAGTCTTTTATTTTATTGCCCAAAACGGGAAACATTTTACTGAGCAATAAATACATACCTTCCACCCAGTTCCACGAACTACACAGGGTCATGAGTAAAGGTTGACCCTGTTGTAGTCATACAGGGCAGCACCAGGTAGGGGGCAGATTTGTAAAAGGGAAGTAAATGACTTTGAAGAGGAAGTAGTTGAGAAACATTAAATGTTACAGCTATTACCTTTTGTAAGATTTTGGTTCAGTTTATTTAATCCCTCCAGCAGAATCCTTGTTGTAACACACGTATACAATTATTATACATACAAGAAAACAAACTCAGCAATATGTATATGTTCATTTGAGTTGGTTAAAACACTAACGTACTGATAAAGTCCTGGCTGCTGTACGTCTAAACTCTCCTCCTGATGCTTGCCTGCAGCACTTTAGTGTTATTTATAAAAAGGGGCGTCAAGGCTACGGGCCAGTAGTTGTTCAAGGCAGCAGGGTTTTGGTCTCTTGGTAACAGGTCTTTATTCCCTCTCTATCAAACACCTGCTGCTTATCACAGGACGACTGGAATGTTAAAACTTCAGCGGAGTATGAACAGATGACGACATGTTACATTTGTTGGTGGTGGTGGTGCCTCGGCTTTAGTGTGCAGAGGCCTTTTCACACGAGAACAGACATGTTGGCTTGACATTGAATTAAATTCAACCATATTTAATGTTATTAATAACGTGTTAAAATATCTGCAGTGAACACAACATATGACCAAAAAAGGAAAGAACATATAAAACAGTACAAACCGTGCCAGATATCAGATCATTATGTTCAACACTTTCACATCTGTAAGGTTTGAAATGTTTTAGTTCTGGTCCACTCCTGGTCGGTGTGAGAACAGCTGGAGGGTTTCTGGGTGTAGCAGCCCCACATGTGTGAACTCCTCAGTTCACAGTAGGAGGCTCCAAAGTATTTCCTGCCAACAGCCAATACTGTGTGCTGATAGCCAACGCCATAAACAAAAGAGATGCTCAGAACTCAGCATGTGAGAAGAACATGGAGGATATTTATGTATTCACCAGTTGAACACGTGCACTTCATTTAGTTTTCTCCTCAGTGTAATACTTTGTTTATCTCTCTTAAAAAATCATTACATCTCATCTCTTTAAATGTTCCTTTTCTAGCAGAAAGTAAAGACAGTTTTATCAACAAACCTGATTATAGTTATCAGTAGCCAGAGTCTCTCTACTCAAGCTATAAACCTGGAATCATCTTTAGTCACATTAAAGTATCAGTTCCCCCTGATGGTTTAAAAAAGTGTTTACATTTCAGTATATGAATACAGAAAATTAGGGATAAAACTAACAATTATTTTCTACAGAGTACCAATCAAATACCAGAGCTCTCCCTTTCTGTATATCTCACTGAGTGAAACACTTTGGATTAATGTTTATTTAATATGAAGCTTAGGGTTGCTGTGGCACAAGTTGGCAGTCAACGTCACGTCATGATGTCTGCTATGATTGTAAGTGATTGTAGAACAGAAAAAGAAACTGTATTTGTAGTGGTTTGGTTATGTTGGCAGGTACTTCCCCTGTGCATCCCTATTATTTCCATTATCATTTCATCTGTACTTTCTCAGTAGGGTTATTTAAGCGTTATGTCCAGGAAATCAGTGAGAAATTACCCTCAGGATTTACCAGCTTGACATTCATACTGCTTGTTTTGTTCGACAACCTGTCCAGTCTCAAAAATATTTAATTTATAATATTAAAAAGAACAGTCGTTGGCAGATAATGCTCATGTTTAAGAAGCAGGTGACAGGGAATGTTTAGTATATCGCTTGGAAAGTGACTCAAACAATTAATTATTAAAATAGTGATCAACTAAAGAGACACGCCACTGATTTTGCACATTAAATTAAGTTTACTTGTAACAGGGAGGTTCATTGTGTGAGGACACAAAGGCAACAGAACAGCTTAAATGTTACAGTATCATATGACTGCATGGATAATATAACACCATAGCCATTCAAATAGGGATTAATTACACCGAACAATGATCTCTGGTTGACGTGGAGCGTTTATTTACAGGTACTTCCGTATCAGTAAGTTCCAAGTTGGATAAATCTGAGCTTTCAGAAAAATCAGAGTTTCAGTCCAGGTAGTTTAGATCTGGACTGAAACTAATTTAAATTAGTTGGAAACTTATTCATGGTGGTCAGATGATTGATTAATGTCTGCATATTAGTTGTATTGTCCACATGGTGTCATTAGGGGGCCTCAGGGTTTCACCTTCCTTTCCCTGATAGGGACTAGGGTGTAACCATATGTTCTTTATGTCCCCCCAATACTGAAAAAGTACCAATTTGTCCCCCCAATATACAATATAATGTGTTAAATATCTCCTCCTTTATTTGAGCACTGTCTCTTGAAAACATTAAGTGTGTGACTCCCCCCTCTGGTTGCACCCAGTACCCTCAGTACTAACTCTCTTAGCAACTTTATTTCTAAACTATGTAATGTTTCTCCATTGGAAGCTATCCTATTCACTACTACTGGAAAATGTATAATTCTCATTGATAGGAGCATTTAAAGTCAGTAAACAGTAAACAACCTAAACAAAATGGAGGGGCAGCCACTTAACTCGCTTTAAATGTGAATTCAAATGTCAATACAGTCCTCAAAACTACAATTTAAAGGTGGGAATTTTCCACAAATATCATATAAAAGTGTGAAATGCACATAAAAGATGTGTGTTGGAGGCATTGGGGCTCTCATTTGGACCTCCCCCCACATGTTTACGCCCTTGGATAGAGGCATAGTTTTCACCACTCTCAAAGAAAAACTAGATAAGGAACATGTTAAATGTTAAAGTTTTATAATTTATATTTGTTTTATATTCATCATGAGTTGAGGGCAAATGAAACTCACATGTGGTCTATATATGGCTGTCCCACCATCACATGGTCCGGTACTTGTTCAGCGGGGAGGCAGCAGCATCCATGGGAGCGGGAGTAGAGGGGGAGGGAGGCCGGCGGGGTGAGGGGGGCGGGCGGGGTGAAGGAACTGGTATTTCCCCTCAGCGTCCAATCGTAACCGGCCGCGGTGGTTTTGTGTATTTTCCAAACTCCTCTCAACGGACCTGGGTGGGGCGTCTGCGGGGGGAAGGAAGCGAGACAGCGAGGGCGGGGGCTGCTGAATACATCCTGTTTCACACAGACCGAGTTGGTACCAGTGGAAACGTGGCCGGTAGATTAAGTTAGAGGCAAAAACAAGTCGGTAAGATTTAGATTTTAGTCTTTCGTTATCAACGCTTCAGAGATATTCAGTATTCAGTTAGTCAACCGTTGGAAGTCCGCGAGCGTGGCCGTTAATCGCCGTTATTTTGAAGTCAGCAAAGCTCCAGTTTAGCTAAAAGGTTTAATAAGTGATTTATTTAACACTTTTTAAGTCGTAGTTTAAGTTTTAATAGTCTTTTTTTAAAAAACGGTAGTCAGTATGACAAACGAGGCTAGCAGCTCGGACAAAACTCCCTCCTTCGAGATGACCTGGGGCAGCTCCACCAGCAGCGGCTACTGCAGCGAGGAGGACCCCGACTCCGAGTTCGAGCAGTACTTCACCGCCCGGACATCTTTCTTCCCCAAAACCCGGAAAGATACCGTCAGTGCTAACGTGAAGAAGGTGAGAGAGGTAGACGTCAACAAAAATAGAAAATAAAAGAAGTTAGGGCCTGAATTAAAAGTCATATCCTCAATGTATAATAAAAAGGGGAAGTCAGAGAGCATTGAGAGATGGGTGGTTCATCATAGCTACTCTCGCGTTGTTTGATATTATTATATCCTGACAGCCTTTTTTTTGTTATAATTAAGTACTTTAACCCTATTTTAGGGGGGTCACACATTGGCCTGTGTGTGACCCCCCCCCCAGCAGAGAGGATGCTTGCCAAGTGAGCTTGCAAGCTAAGGGTGGAGTTCTGGTTCTTCCTGTTTGAGTAAACAGACTTTAAGTCGTGTGAACTTAACTATAAAATGCATAGCAGCACTAGGGAAAAGCCAATACTGATTTTGGCTTATAAAACAGTTTATAGTGCATATTTTTTATTTTAACAAGCACAGACCCACAGCTGAGCTCCTGCTGAGAAACAACCCAAATGTCATGTTTTGTGACGCACACTGGCCTATCAGGTTTCCAGCCTCACACCCACTGTTCATTGACTCTCCCTCCAGGTTTCTCACACTAATTTCTCAATCACAGTTGAGTCATGTATTGTTTTGGATTTGTTCATTTTCTGTTCCCTTTTGTCACCCGCACGCCCACTCACATATCAGCTTTCTGTATTGAGAAACACTTTAAGTTCACTGTAACTCGCTGACAGTCACCATTTTCTGTCTCAGTGCAGGGGCCATTTTTGTTTTGTGTTGTTGGCACTTCCCCACACTGTTTTTTTTTTAATATGACACTCCTTTTGTGGGCATGTAGAGACACAGTAGCTGCATATGTTTATCCTCCTACTGTTACCATAATAGAAAGCTCAATTTAGATAGATAGATACTCTATTGCATTGTTTATTTGGCTCTCATATTGATTTATTGACTTGTTAACGACACCATATTAACTCCACAGTCTTTCAATCTGCCTAAGGATTGCTGCTATTGATTGTCGGCCTGACGTTGATTTATAAGCTACCGAGCCCTTTTAATGCTTGCAACCTCGCCTGGTTGGTTTTTCATTAGACAATCTGGGATCATGACAGTAGATGGGGGCAGAATAGAGTTAGATACATTTCATACATTTGCACAACAAATACCAATACAGATGTGAGCAGCATCCACAGGACAGTGAGGATATTGATATTTGGTTTGCACTCCCGAGGAAACCCCCTTGCTCCGTGCCTCGAGGAATTAGCTGGAGTACAGTATGGAAACTAAATTTGTGCTGGCTCAGAGTTCAGTTGAATTTTCTTTTTTTATACAGGAAATACCAACTGGTCATTAGACACAGGAAAAGCCCTAATTGAGCTAACGGTCACGCAGACCCTTGAGGCCAAATGTGCATGACTGAAACATGATAGAAACATGACTGGGAGAGTGCGGTTGATGAGGCAGCTGACTTCACAGGATGTGCCTGTAAAACAAGGGCGGGCATTGTCTCTCCCACTTGTGAGAGCCTGAGAGGGGGAGGCTATTTTTACATGAATACCAAGTTGAGGAATGCAATGCAGAACTGTTGGTCGCAGTCATTGCAAACAGCTGCACATTGCACATCCCTCCCCCCCCTCTTCCTCATCCTCCCTTACTTTACCCCTCCCACACCGAGGGATCAGAGCGGTCCAACAGGATTGGGCAGAGCTGACATCATTGTTTTCGCCTTTGCTACGTTGTCAGGAAGTTGAGCGTCTGATGCAACCGGTGCTCACCGTTAGAAAGAAAGGGAGCCTAACGGAAAGTTAGTTAACGCTGTTATTGAGTGAGCGTTGTTTGTATGGCTCTTCTAAACAACGTGAAGCACTATTGTTGGAAGAAGAACTGGTTTAAGTCCAATTTTGATCACACCACTAACATGATAGCTCTACAGTTTCTTCCAACTTAGTCTTAACATTTTATGAATGCAATAAAAACACCCATTCTACATATATGAGAAACTTATTTTGAGACATAGTGTTTTCATACAACAGCGGCATGTTGGTTTTTTTACCGTATAAAAGTCTGGCCCCTGCACTTGCTCAAGAGGGTCAACACTGATGTCATGTTTTTGTGATTGGTACAAAAAAAAATGTAAGTTATCCATAGCTTACTGTTATTATTTCACAAAGTGACATTTTGAAGGAACTAATGTCACAGCCTATGGCCTGTGTAGTGTGTGTTGTGCTGGGGGTTTGGAGGTGAACACTGACACCTGGTGGTTTAACCCTGTAACTCCTCACTGTCTCCTCCAGGATGAACAGATTGAAAGTGGAAAGCAGGAGTTCACAACTGCAGAGATTCAGCAGAAGGTGAAGGAATACAACACTCAAATAAACAGCAATCTGTTCATGAACATGGTGAGTAGTGATGATTCAAAGCAAATCCATTAAGTTGAATGTAAAGGTGTTTTATTTTCGTCACTGTAACATTTTTATTTTCTCAACAGAACAAGGATGGTTCCTACACTGGCTTCATAAAGGTGCAGTTCAAGCTGGCGCGGCCTGTGTCAGTTCCACCTCCAAAGAAAGGCAGTCACGATGCGGGAGGAAGGAAGGCTAGCGGAGTGAAGCGCCGCACCTCCTTCTACCTGCCGAAAGACGCATCCAAGCACCTGCACATAAGTTCACGCACTTCTGCTCGTGAGGTCATCGAGGCCTTGTTGAAAAAGTTCACCGTGGTGGACAATCCTGGCAAGTTTGCTCTGTTTGAGCGCAGCGAGCGGCATGACCAAGGTATTACTCATTTTCCAACAGTGTTAGTCACTTTTTTTAAAATGGAAATGTGTATGCAGTACACTAATATAACTCTTTTTGTCCGCCTCCTTCAGTTTATATCCGCAAGCTGTCTGACGATGAGCGTCCCCTCCGTCTTCGTCTGCGTTCTGGGCCCAATGAGAAAGTCCTCAGTTTTGTTCTTAAAGAGAATGAAACTGGAGAAGTCAACGTGAGTGCAAGATGAACATGAGAATAAGGGATCCCAAACCACGTGTTAGATCCCACAAACATGGTGTGTTTATGTACTTGTACATACATTAATGCTGTTTTTCCTCTCCTTACAGTGGCATGCCTTCTCCATGCCCGAGTTAAAGAACTTCCTGCGTATTCTGCAGCGTGAAGAGGAAGAACACGTCAAGCAGATAGTGCAGCGGTACGCTCTGGCCCGCACCAAGATGCAGGACGCTCTGGCTGGCTCGACCCCCGGCTGAGGCGACTCTGCGCTGGGGGTTAAGCATGCACCTCTTGGCTGGACCAATCACCTGAAGATGACCAGTCATCGCTGCATCCAAAGATCCCAGAGAGCACAACTCAAAAACACCTCTTCGGTGAACGAGAGAGTGAGACAGGGCGCAAGACTATGAGAGAGAGAGCGAAAGAGAGAGCGCTAGCGCGAATGTGCGTGTGAAATGATGCGAGAGACGTGCCTTACACCTGGAGAGTCTGATGTGCCTGAGAGAATGAGTTGAGAGAGCTGACGACTGGCAGATGAGACCGGGGTTGTACCCAGTAATGTATTTTTGTTATTGGGTACCATCTGATTATCCTGTGTACCTCAGCTGTGTCACTTTAACTTTAAGGAAAATGTTAGTAAATGTTCTGACATTTTTAGGTTTAAAGAAAATCCACTAGTCCATGTGTTAATTCCTTTTTTAATTTTCCAGAATAAAAAATAGGTAACGTGTCCCATCGTGATATCACTGCCAAGTTTAGATAACCTCAGTCTGGTCCTTGAACAACCTACCATGAAAACCATACTTGTTAATCTCATATTGACATTTTAATTCATCCTGTTAGAAAGTTAAACACACATGTTGTAGAAAGGTATCTGGGTTTTCATTTGCCCGAGTCTCAAAGGTCTGCCACGTCCTCTCGACACCCCTGATGGGTGCAACTCTTTTTTTTATTTTATTTTTATCGTCAGTTTGTGAGTTTGACTGATGTGTGGACATTTGTATGCATTTATGAATGTCAGAGAGCTGAAGTCACTGTGGTTGACTGGAATCATGAATGAATATTGGTATACATGTGTTTCACTGGAAGCTGTCTGTCATTCCTTCATATCTTTGTTTTTTTCTGTCCTTTTTATTTTTTAAAAAGAAAATGTTTGTCTTGTGATTCTCATTGTATCCGTCTATGCACAAACTTTACATGTAGCAACCTTCAAGATGTTGTTCCAACTGTGCACTGCAATCAGTAAAGAATTACACAGTTCTACCCAGTTTTTGTATTTTCTTGTTTTTATCTTTTAAAACACATCACAAGCGACTATTTAATTTAATGTTTTTAGCTTTTAACTGTCGAGGTGCCGCGTGCCTGTCAGATCAGCTGATCACCTTATCGCGAGGGACCACAACAGCTAACGCTAGCTCACCGTAGCAGCTGGTGAAAAGTTATGACAGGACATGGCCATTTAACCGTCTGCGATAAGGTAGGATGCTGACCACAATCACGTGTGAAAGGCTCGGTTTTCGGCGGTGCAGGTCCGAGATCGTCTCGTGTTTGTGTGTGTGTGTGTGTGTGTCGGTAGTTATCGTTTAGCTCGTGTAGCTAACCTGCGTCAGTGGCAGAAGCTAACAGGCTAACTCACCTTGTTACATGTGCAGGTACCGTTAGCGAGTTATTATTAGCCGCATTAACCGGATACCGAGGGGTGTTTTTATATGAGACAGACCGTGTGCATTCACTATTAACCGATGGCTGTGTTTGTACGTTAATATAACGATGTGAATAATGTTATTTAATGTTAGATTGACTGCGGAGGGTTTTTTCTGTTCGGTAGTTGTTTGGCCCAGTTTGTTAGCTTCCCGTACAGCTAGCATAACGTTACGCTGCAATATAAATACATGAATCTCCAGAAATGTCGGGTTAAGAGAGGTTATTTTTTTTTGTGTGGTACTTTGATCTAAGTTCAGCTTTAGATGCTCAATGATGGTTCTGGTGTCAGCAGCTGTGATTCAGTCGCGTCTCTGAGTTGGACAAAGTCGATTTCTAGGGTAAAATTGGCATTCATCACATTGACTACAGCGTTAATTGTGCATTAAATCTACTGTATTATATAGTTATTCATATAAATCCAACCAATCAACAGTCTTTACAGTAGGCAGCAGTCACAATTAAACACCACCAGGCAGAGAAAGACCAGTCTGATTGTGAGTGTCTTCTCTCTCTGTGCGCTTTTTAATTTTCAGATCCTGGCTTTGGTAAGGAATTGAGAGCATCTGGCCACCAACCAGACTGAAAGCTTTAACTGGAGACTATGTCTTATCTCTGAGGATGGGAGGAAGTGGATCCAAAGCCAAAGGTGTCTGGCCTTTCTCAGGCAGTGGATCTGGAGGAGATTCAGCCAGTGATGGGAACGAGCAGTCTTTGGCCCGTATGAAAGGTTCAAGAAATGCAACACCGTTTGTTTTTACCAGGAGGAGGTAAATAATACATCACTGGAAAATGGTAATGATTCGGTTAACCCAAATCACCACATATTTTCTTTTTAAGGTATTTTACGTGGAGGTTGTTTTGGTCTTCTAGTCTGATGAGGTTTTGAGATCTCCATATCTGAAATACAAAAGAGATGAACAGCTATATAATAGAGGCCTTTTATGCTGAAAGTAGAGCTGTGACATGACACAAGGGGAGAGAGAGAGAGATGGGGAATGACATTCAGCAAAGGTCCCAGGCCGGATGGAAGTGGGGAGGCTGCGGTTTATGGTCAGCGCCCTAACCCATAATCCCCCAGGGCGCCTCAAACTAAATATCTTTTGTTATTCTCAGCAGTTCTCTGTGATTCTGTAGACGATTTCCTGGTTACACGAGATAATCCACACACTTTACTGTCAGCATCTGTTATTAGAACTACTTTCCTACTGAAGGAATAGTCCCAATAAAAGCTGTCCACAGTGGCCACAGGTGTATGGATCATACTAGGTTGCAGAGACAGATTAATTAAATTCAGTAACGTTAAAAAAGAGTAGATAGCAGAGCAGACATGCAGCATAATAACACATAAAAACATGAAATAATACAATAAATAGTCAGGGGTTGGACTCGCAAAACCTCTGTTATTGTCAGAGCATATATTGTTAAATTAACCGGGATCTTTAAAACTGATGTTTACTTGCTGTGTTGACAGTTCTTTGTACTACGACGAGGACGGTGACCTTGCCCATGAATTCTATGAAGAGACAGTGGTGACAAAAAATGGCAGAAAAAAGTCCAAGTTGAAGAGGATTCAGAAAAATCTGATTCCACAGGTGAGCTGGGGCCACATTGCTGATCTGTTTGAAGAATGTTTTTTGAATGATTCGTCGATTTGAATATTGATCGTTTTATTTTTCAGGGAATTGTGAAGCTCGACCACCCCTGTATTCATGTGGATTTCCCCATCGTCCTCTGTGAGGTGTGAAAAGTTGCACAGGACTGATGTACTATGAATTGCAGCCACAGGTACTTGTCTTGGAGCGAAGTCTTGTTCCAGTCTCCAGGTGTTACAGTCAAGACCGGAACTGTGGTCTGGAGAGCAAAAGGAAAATTCAAACTTTCATATTAAACTGATATATTGAATGAAATGTTATACATTTGAATTCAACTATAATCAGAGGGTGCCCCTATTCACAAAAAAAAAATCCATATTTTGGTATTCACAAAAGTAGTGATGGTACAGGTTGTGTTTCCACTACCCAGCTGACATGTAAGCAGTCTTAGAGAATACATCAAATGAAGTCGTATTTCTCTTGTGAGTTTTTTGCAGGGAAAAACATCCTCGATGTGAAAAGGCTTTAATGGTTCACGCCTTCTGTGAGACGTAGAGTGAAACTGTACGTGTCTTTGTATATGTACATGTGTGCACTTAGGTTTGTTGGGAGTGAATGTGTGTGAGAGGGGCTGAAGATGAAGTTACAGTGTAGAATAATGAAGGATTGTGACATTTATTGTATATATGGTCATGTTCTGTGTTGTCACGTCTGAGTATGTCTCAGTTACCGAAGCTCAGACCTGCACTAGTGAACATAATGTACTGTAAATAATTTCAGATTTCTTAGTTGGAAATACTTGAATAAATGGTTTACTGAGCTGAATATCCCGAGTCAAGAAATGTTCTCTTGTGTTGGATCATGTTTAAAGGAATATTTCAACATCTTGGAAAATAAGTGTGTTTGCTTTCTTGTTGAGAGTAAGATTAAAGATAGACCGCACTGTCATATGTCTTTTGTGGTTTTAAACAAAAAATACATAATGCACTAATAACCTTTTAGTTACTTTTAAACAGAGCCAAGGTACAGATTGGTGAAATGATAGAAAAATCCAACATAAACCGTCTTAGTGAGGTGGTGTCCCGCTTCAGGGACGAACACCATTCTTCCAAAAGTTACTCCATCATGTGGTGTTTTGATGCTGATGCCAATTTCTTAACATTTCAGTCCAAAATCTCCCACAGGTCTTTAATTGGGTTGAGATCTGGTGACTGCGGAGGCCACAGCATGTGACTCACATCATTTTCATGCTTAAAACCATTCAGTGACCTCTGGTGCCCTGTGGATGGTTGCGTTGTCATCCTGGAATGGACCATTCCCATCAGGATAGAAATGTTTCCTCACAGGATAAAGGTGAACAACGTTGTATTGGTCTGCAGTGACTCTTCCCTCTAAGGAGATCCCAGCAAAATACCTCCCACAGCCTCTCGCTGTAGGGGTCAAGCATTCGGGCCTGTTCTCCCGTTGTATAAGTGACACATGCACTTGTTGAGAATGTGGTGAAGGATGACTCATCTGAGCGTATCTCTTTTTTCCACATCTCAGTGCTTATTATGGTTTTTGCACCACTGAACTCTCAAATGTGCTTCAATCATTGTAATGAGAGGTTTATACACTGCAGCCGTACAGTAAAATCTAAATCAACTGGGCCTGATCGGCCTTTTTAAACATGCTACAGAGCGTTATGGGATGTTCATATGTGTAAACGTGTGTGGAAGCATCTGCATTCTTTATGTTTCTTTGCTGATTTATTGAGGTTTTTCTTTTAATTTGTCACCCATCTGTAGCTGTTTCTTGTCTTGCTGAGCTAGGCTAGCTGGCTGCAGGCTCTACCTTCATCTTTAATGCACAGACATGAGTGGTTTCATCTAACTCGCAACAAAAGAAGAGAATAAATGTATTTCCTAAAAAGTGTCAAACTGCTCCTTTAAGTACCAGTCGATGGCTATCCGGAAAATAATTTCAGTTTTTGAAAGGAATCTCATTGTGTACACGGTACAATAACTTTAGTTTGCCAAAAGTAAATGGACACATTGAGACTGCATTCAAACCAAGGTCACTTTTAAAAATGTCAGCATTTCCCGTACTTCCATGACAGCTGGTAGTACACCTTATTTTTAGCTTTTTCCTCATCGACTTCTTGAATTTCGGCCCGCCTTGCTGAGCTGTATGGCTGCTGTGTGCAACTAAAGCCAGATTTTGCTACTTATTTCTGCATTATACAAAGATGGAGATAATCTATAGACTAATTTACACTCCAATAACATGTAAGTTACACCACCTGTAGATGGCAGCAGAATTCTATACCTGTACCAACCTTAATGAGTTCATGTGTGATTACATTTGGGGTTTGTTATTGGGTATTATATCGTATATTTACTCTTTTACCTCTAATGATAATCCTGTGCTTGTCAGACTTTCCAAAAAGCCTAATATGTAATTAAATGTTGCCTGTAAAACGCTCAAAAAGTCAAATCGTGACCAGTGGAGGCCGGTGCTGCCAGCTGGCACAATATCAAACTTTAACATCAATGTAAACATATTTCAGTGTGCATAGTTGACAAATCCCAACAGTACATGGGTAGGGCTTCCTCTGCAGGCATTCTCTGGTGTCTGTAATTGTGTGGAATGTGGTTGGGAGTGTTTTTGGGCCAGAGGTCAGTCACTTTGATGTGTTTCCTCTCCACTGGTCTTTGATGTTTTGCTAAAATCCGGGACTGTATTATGAGGATAAACCCTTTCTTGTGAAGCCATAAAAATGTATGAACTTCATGAATATGACACTGTTTAGTGCTGTTTTGATCTCCACAATGTGTTTTCTGATGTATACAATGTGTTTAAGAAGGGAAAAGTTATCCATGTGGCTGCGGTTGAGAGAGATAGTCATTATAAATTATCAGCAGCCTTGAAAAAGACCTAAAACATGTTTTGAATTATAAACAGTAAAAAGAGATATATTGTTTTCTCAGGAACCGCTTAACATGCTGTAGCTGTTTAATGTAAAACAGCAGTGATTACTGTAGCCTGTTTTTTCGAATTCACAATTAGATTATGTTACTCTTTACTGAGTTACAATGTAATCGTACACGGTACATGTGACTGACAGAGTAACTGAAGGAAAGATTTATGCTCTTTAAATTGATGGTAGCATCCTTTAAAGTGGGTTTGGCTGCAAACTGCAGCAGTGAAACGTGCATACAAGTGCGCAATTTAGGGCCCTGAAGCACATTTTGGTACATCCCTGCCATATTTTACTTTATTCATATACATAAAGTTGGTGTTTTGGTCGGTAGATTGGGGTCATAAACCTTTAGGGCAAATCAAATTGTTCCAGTGAAATTCTTTCCATCCCGGTTTACCAATTCACACACCATTACCCAAATGTATTATAATTCATTAAGTGTTTGGGACGTAAAGTGAAGGTGGCAGGGTCTGTTTCTAGTTCCCCTGCTATTGTTTTCGCTTCCTGACGGTCCCTGACTTCTGCTGATGTAATGTTCAGGAGGCAGAGGTCGAAGGGAAGCTGAGACTAGATGGAAACCAAGCCACTTTTCTTTTTTTTCTTTTTTGTTCTTTTCCCTCCCTCTTCATTCACATGGGTTGTTCTTGCTCTACATTTTCCTTAAACACACACACACAGACAAAGAGAGAGAGAGAAACTGATGACATGGTGAGGTGAGTCAGCAAAGCTCGGAAAACAAACGGCGGAACAGACTCTGACACAGGAAAACATCTCACTTCCAGTCCCCCCCATCTCACCCCAGTCATGTGCTCTGGCATCCTTCAGCTCACGTGTATCTGCAAAAAGGAAACGTTGAACACCTAACCTCCAAAAAGTTTTTCATTCGTGATGACAGCTTGCTCACACTCAGATGTCCTCCTTCTCATTTTACACAGTCTTTTAGAGTATTAATACAGGTTGTTGATTTTGGTTAATTACGTGTCAGCGCGTGGCCTCTAAATTCTCTCCCGTTATCCCTCATGCCTGACCCCCGGCTCTGCACCGTCCTATCTGCTGTACTTGGCAACATGATGGTATGCAGTACTTGGTTACTTCACTGAGCCATTGCCAGTGGCTGTCATCGCATGCCTCAGGCAGCAGTGACATCTGCATGCCAGATGCCTTGTGCCTACTGTCTGAAGTGAGCTCAGAGAGCATTAGTGGAAAAAACATTAAAATCCTTCACTCAAGTAGCAACATGGAAAAGTAACTGCATGTAAAGTAACAAAATCAGTATTCGCTCACTTGTGAATGATAGAAAAAACTCACACTGTGAAGGTGTAAGCAGTATTGTAATGTTGTAGTAGACAATAGTATAATGTGAGTACATTTATTGCCATTTTGTGGTACTTTATACTTGAACTTTACCATGTTTTAAAGGCACATTTTTACTTTTTACTTCACTACATTTATCTAAAAACTATAATTAATTAGCAGATTTAGATTTTCTAAATAAAACCTACGATCATCTTATGAAATATGATGTAATGCAACCAAACAGTATAGACAGCTTACGGTTATAGTTTTATTTTCCTTGTTAAAAGGCTGTTTACATTTTAAAGCATCAGCCATTTCTGCTGCTTAATGAGTCTGATAATACTTCTGTACCTTTAGTAAAACACTTGATAAGTATTTGTGTTGTGTTGCTATTATTATTATTACTTCAGGTAAAAGATGTGAATATTTCTTCCACCGTTGGTTGTAGTTAGCACGACTGGTGCTAGTCTACTGAAACTATTTCATACATTATAACAGTGCAACATAATTTATGAGCTTTATGTTTTCCTTGGAAAAAGAACAACAAGTGAATTACAAAGTGAATACAATGATTATATGCAGCAAAGGGAAAGCACAGCAATTCCCAGTGAAATGTTGTGCAGTTAAAGTCTCACAAAATAGAAAATACTCTGCAGCAGACAGATATGAATTGTCAATAAGGAGTTTTGGGACCAGATTAAAAGCATTTTTAATTATCTTATTATTATAAACAACGGAGCTCTATATGAAACACTCTTAAGTTAGAACAATATTGTAAAGATATTTGTATTTTAGTTATTTCCCTGTGCTGTCTTACTGTTTTGAAGTGGGTGAGATTTGAGCTAAAAAAATATTAATCAGAATTTAACAAAATAAAAGTCTTATGACGAATTGGTTATTATGCACCTGTCAGTCAGATCTGATCAAATCACATCCACACTCTGGGTTAGCTGGAGAGTTAATAAATGTATAAAACTAAAGATGGTGTTTTTTTATGTTATTAAAGTTATATAGAAACACTTAACATTTAAAGCAAGTTTCCAGGTGTTTCAAGGATCAAATAAACAATTAAAAATAAAGTTTTCACACGATATCTCAACGCCACAGTACTTTATAATCTATATATCTGATTGTAACGCAGCTGAAAGGTCACAGGAACACAGTGGTCATTTGTGGGCATGATCTTATTTTTAGGGATGTGGCACACTGGCCCGCCATGACCTCCTGTGCGTCTTCACACTGCTGCTTTACAGTGTATCTGTTTCACCAACCTTCTCGGACGGATTCATTCGGCGCCGTGTGTCGGCACACTTTAAAAAACCACCCACGAAAAAACACGATTAAATCAACTGCTGCGTGGACTCCTCTTACACCTGAAGTCATGTGCAGGTTTAAGGTGGAGGAAGACGTCGCTGTAGCGTATTTAACACGCTGACTGAGTTGTTTGGATGTCCGGTTGGTTTCGCCGATCCCCCCCTCTTTCTCAGGCTGAATGGAACATCCTGAAAGTAGTTTGGCTCTCGGAGCAGGAGAGTAGCCTCTGACAACATCGCAGGGGGTAGCTTCATTTCTCTTCCCCTTTTACCGACCGCGGGCAGCCCCGAGAGCGGAGGTTAGAGGACGAGTACTGGCTACCCAACCCCGTCGTCTTTTTCTTGCTCAAAAGCAATGTTCATTTTGATTTCCTCCAATTTGTTTTGAGGGGAAGCACAAGCGCGTCTTGAAGTAGCTTCTGGGTCTTTTTTTTTGGGAATGCTTCCTCAGTCTGCCAGTAAAGGTAAGTTCGTTCAGCTGCACTGAGACTGATGGGATTGGGACTTTTCTGTTACTTGTTGCTCATTCATTTTGTTTTTATTTAATTGAATTGTCAGTTTTTTTTGGTTAACTATAGTTTATTATCTGCACATATAACCAAGGGGAGATGATTTTTGTAAGTAAGAGACACAAACTAACATTTATCTAGGCTGTGCTTTATAGCTTTCAGCCTGAAAGAAAATGTCACTGTATATTCAGGCTGTGAATTTAAAAGCATTACTGATAACTATTGATTATTATACTGGGAATTGTCACCAGGAAAGTAAACAAAAAACCAAATTGAACAAATTTAACTTGTTGCTTGTGAGTTGTAGAGTGGAGAGTGACAGGCATTTTCTCAGTTCACACTTGAAGGCATATAAGTGTTCACATAACTAAAGATACTTTTTAAATTTATTTATTTATTGAATATAAATAAATAATAAGTTTGTCTTTAGTCATGTGAACACTTTCAACAGAACACGTGAACAATAAAGACAGGAAAACAACTAGAATTTGTTGTTTATTATCTACACACCTTCTTAGTTTGCAGTTGCAGAATTGATTATCTCTACATTGTGCACAACAAACCTGCACTGACTTAGAGAATTACTATAATTTGTAATAAACATACTTTTGAATAACTAAATGAATGACCCGTGACTGCCACTTATTTGAAAAGTAAAAAACAACTAAAATTTCAATCCCTTCTGTGGCTTGTAGAGCAGAGAGTGACAGTCCTGTCTGTCAATTCACATCTGAAGACATGTTGTACTGGACTCTGCCTGACTGGAAACTACTGCTGCTGACTGTACTTCTGTGGGACCGCCTCTGTGCTTTGGGGCTGAAACCCACGAGATGGCCACTGTATTCCCAAAAGCCTCTGCTCCTGGCTTGGAATGCCCCGACTGAGGACTGTGCCCCGCGGCACGGTATTCGCTTTCCGCTGGACAATTTCCAGATCGTGGCTTCACCCAATGAGGGATTTGTCAGACAGAACCTCACCATTTTCTATAAGGACCGTTTGGGCTGTTACCCCTACTTCGAGCCAGACGAGACGCCGGTGAACAAGGGGCTGCCGCAGTTGGCCAGTCTCACAAAGCACCTGGAGAAGATGCCGGAGGGAGTTTGGAAGTATATACGGGAACCGGGTGCCAAGGGTCTGGCAGTTATTGACTGGGAGGAGTGGCGCCCACTCTGGGTACGTAACTGGGAAACCAAAGATGTTTACCGCAGACATTCTCTTGAGTTGGTGCATCAGAAGAACCCAACATGGCCTCCGGAGCAGGTGAGAAAAGTGGCCCAGCAGGAGTATGAGATGTCTGCCAGGAAGTTCATGCTCGAGACGCTGAAGTACGCCAAGAACCTGAGGCCCAACCAGCTGTGGGGTTTCTACCTGTTCCCCGACTGCTACAATCACGACTACAGGCGCACTCTGGAGAACTACACGGGCCGCTGTCCAGATGTGGAGGTGGCCCGCAATGAGCAGCTGAAGTGGTTGTGGACTGAGAGCACGGCCCTCTTCCCCTCCATCTACATGGGCACTGTGCTGCGTTCGTCGGCATCCGGACGGCAGTTTGTCCGGAACCGAGTGAAGGAGGGGATGCGTTTGGCATCATCAGGCGACGGGTTGGCACGTCCTGTCTTTGTGTACACCCGACCCACTTACGCCAACTCCCTGGAACAGCTGACAGAGGTGACGCTCTAACTTTAGAAAACACTGCCGGCCCTGAATTTGGTTTCTCTCCCTGAAACGTTCTTTTTCCTGCTTCCTGCCTTTTACAATTCTGGTGAAGGTTAAAACAACTAATGTGTTGCTGTGCGGTGTGGGGTCATGTATGATAACGTACAGTTCGGAAGCAGAAGATATGGACTCTCAGTCACTGTGTAGCTCTAACATTCAGCACTATCCCTCTCTTTCTCTCTCTGATCAGCGCATGCAGCATGGAGCTATAGCTTTTCCTTATCGGCAGCCACAGTCCTTTCCTGTTCTGTAGCAGACAGACACCCCAATACCTCTCATTTGTGTGGAGTGGGCAGGATGGGTGTTGGTTGAAAATCTCGCTAACACCCTATAGACTGTTTCCTTGTGGGAGAATGAGCAGATAAGAGCTGCTGCTCTACTTCACCTACAGTAGCTTGTGCCCCACTAACATTTTGACCCTCTTATAGTGACACTCAACTGTGTATTTTTCCTGTGTTTTGCCTGTAAGTCTGAGCAGGTTTAAATGTGATATGGTTAAAGTGCTGCATCATCTTTTACAGACCGACCTCGTCTCCACCATCGGGGAGAGTGTGGCTTTGGGAGCAGCGGGAATCATCTTGTGGGGAGATGCCGCCTATGCAAGCAGCAAAGTAAGCATCAGCACACTAATTACGGAACAAACACATTAATCACTCAACTTACACGTTTGACGTTAAAGTTGTGACCTGCTGCTCTCGTCTGTCATGTGTGCATCATTTGATAACTAACAACTGTACCTCGGGGCTGCAGCTCGCAGTTAGTGGCTTCAGTCACATGGACATTTTAAGATACACAGGAGGTGTTTGTGTGTTTTTTGGAGTCATATTTAGGCTGCTCACATCGTATTTTGGACAATACAGATAAACGCTCGTTTTGATGGATTTGCATTTGCCAGAATGAACATGGCCTATACTTCAGTCTTTATAAAGCTGGATTGTGGTATAAAAATCTCATTAGAATAATAATAACATCCACAGCAAATACAGTTGTTATAAATACTTAAGATGGACAGACATTCATTGGTGATACATCTCTTTATTCCACTTTCTAAATGCCAAAATGTGCAGCAATGATTCATTATCAGTCATTTGAAACAGAATGACGGTCATTTATATGAATATAGGAATTGTAGAATATGAAATTCCACAGTATTTTTCCTGTTATTGGATTAATCAGCTCATCCTACCCTGTTGTGAACGTGGTGCCATGTAGATGAATTGCTCTTCAGGATCCTTTTTATTCATGAATGTAGTTCTAGTGAAGACGGAATTAACACAGTTTCACGTCCCATTTCCTAAAAATTTAATGGGGACAAAGGTTCACTTTTTTTTTGGAAATGCCTCAAGTACATCATAACAATATTTATTATTGATACAGGCTTGATATTACCAGTGGTGGTCTGTACCCATGTACATACACTCAAGAGAATCTGACACATTCTTACAGAATAGTTGATTAAAAGTCCAGTCAACTTCTATGCATTAATCTATCAGAAACAACAATCCAATAATATAATAATATATTGATAACAAAACCATTTTGCACAGTGACTACTTTCACATTTGATAATTAAACATACTACAAGGAGTTTTTAACCGGTTATGAAACGGTCTCAGTTTAATACTGATGCCTCTATAGGACCTACAATCTTTATAATGCCATCAGTGAGAAAGTTGTCTGTTTTAATTATTTGTAAGGCCACAAAGTCAGATTTGGTCAGATTCCCATTGAAATCAGTGAAACAAGGCAGTAGAAACACTCCAGCTGTTGTCCACAGCCTCCAGAATCATCACAAAATCATCACATTATATATTTATAAAGTGGTATTACTTATTTACTTACTTACTACTTTCACCCACTTCTTCCACTACTGAATATTAACAGAAAGCTGGTGTGGTTTCCTTTTTTAAAGTACATTAAGTCACAACCCTGAACCTCACACACACAGTGTTAAAGGCCCACACTGCAGACTTCACTTAGGTTTCTTTTTTCTTTTTTTGTCTCTCCAGAACAGCTGCTCTGACCTGGACGTGTATCTGCGGGGTCCGCTGGGTAAATACCTCCTCAACGTCTCCACGGCAGCAGAGCTATGCAGCCAGACCTTGTGTGCTTCTCACGGCCGCTGTCTGCGCAAAAATCCAGACAGCGATGTTTACTTGCATCTGAACCCCCTCACCCACAGCATCACCCGTGGGAGCGGCAAGCAGGCGGTCGTCGGCGAGCTCGGCGAAGCGGAGAAGATGACTTTTCAAACAGAGTTTCAGTGCCAGTGCTACAGCGGCTATCAGGGAGAGGGCTGCGATCAGGCAGGGGTACGATCTCAAGCCACCAGTCCATCAGTGCAGCAATGTGTGATCTCACTGATGATCTCTCTGCTCCTCTGCTACCACGCAGAAATACTGTAGACACAGCTGCAATTTAGGTCTAAACACACCAAGTTGTTAATTTTGAGGAATGAGGAGTGTCGTTTGTTTTCTTTTAATTGCTGTAAATGGATGACACAAAGTGAAATGTTATAAGAAACACTGTGGAAATTGCAAAGATATATTTGTTTAAAACTTTTTAACCTATTTTTAAACATCGTAGGGCTCGCTGGAAATTACCTTGTTTACATTTTGCGCTCAGTTTCCTCTCAGTCACTGTTTCCCAAAGTGTACAGTTCCATGTTTCTCATAGAGAGAAAGCCTTTTCGGGGTGGAAATGTGATGAATGAGTTGACGTTTGTCAGGAGCCGTGTGGTGAAAGTGGAATTGATGCACTTAAATCTGATAATAGCACAATGTATCCGAAGTGCCTGATCTTTTCTCAACATGACCTCTCTGGATCTAGTTACAGTATTACTATTTATTTGAATGTATTGTTAGGTGTTTCATATGATATTTTCCTATTTCTATCTCCAAAACATGACTACTAGTTTTCTCTTAAACACTACACTATTATTCAGTTCATGCTAAAAAAAAAGTAACAGCCCATTCTGTATTTCAGCAGCTAGACGAGAAGCACAAACAGTGTATAAAAAAAAAAAAAATGTCACTTTGTATGTGTAAAGGAATTTATCTCTTATGACGGAGGGTCCCACACAAGCATAAAGGCTTGGCAGCGTTGTCATATCTGGGACTCTAATAGATCTTGTGGGTCTACGTTTGTGTTAAATGACATGAGGTGTCCTTCAGAATTGGGTTGGCATTGCACTGTGCTTCACTTGTATTGCTGATCTTATTCTCCTCGGCTGAGCCTCAATAAATTCAGCTGCGTAAAGTCATCAAGTTTTTCATCACAGTATGTTCCACAGTTTCACTCATGTGCCTTTCTTTATGTTTTTTGCAGATTTGACTTTTGTCTTAGTAAATAAACTTCTTTGTTGAGGTCTGTGTGTAATTTACAGAACACGATGGGATGGACACCAAAATTAACTTGAGATTTGGTTATCAGATATAATATATAATATAATATAATAATACAGGTATGCAGTGGTGTAGTAGTGCCTGGAGGAGCGGGTATACTCTTAATTTATACCCCCAAATTTTTTTTAAAGCTGCCTGTCCAGGAACAGGAATAAACCCCCTGTGTTATAAGCAGTGGCATGTAAGACTCCTCTTGCATATTTAACTCACCCAAAAATGGTTTTATTTGCAGTATTAGTAGTATTTAAGGATCATAATGAAATTAACAAAAGCCACAAAAGAGGTGCACCGGCCACAGACAGGAGCGACAACTACATAATCATGCATTTGAGTGAAGCCTTCCTTACTTCTTACTCAATGACTTGGAAAAATAAATTCAGCTTGCAGAACACGACTGAATGATACACATCAGAGATGCTCATCAGATTTAGAAGTTGGTATACTCAATGCAACCTGAGTGTGTATACCTGTGTATACCTGCGTACTACTCCACTGCAGGTGTGGTTGTGCTGTTTGCAGTCAATAAACGTTAAGCCTCCGGGGGAGAAACATGTCATCATTGGCCACTTCGGGGAAGTGAAGCCAGCTGGTTCTCAGGGAGGGACTCAGCTTTGCAGGCTGCTGCCTCATACCCCCCTCCCCATGTAATTGTAGGGTGCTGTTAAGCCAAGAGTTATTTTTACGGCTTTTAAGAGTTGAGCAAGGCATACATTTCAATTTGGAGGAGGAAGAGTTCATTATGGCTTTTAGAGTAGAACTATATTGCCTTTCCAGGTCAAGTCTCTTGAGTTAACTGTTTACCTTCAAATATTGATTGACTTTTTCTCTGTTGAGGACAGACTCAGTGATGGGATGAGGTTTTAACTTGCCTGTGACTTTAAATCTGTCTGCTCCCTAAAAATGATTTGCATGTCTCTTACGATTGGTTGTTAGAGGTTCTGTGCACACTTCTGATTGGCTGTTAGAAAGTATTTGCACACTCACGATTGGTTGTTAGGAATCCCAGAAGCACTTCTTTTTTTTGTACCATCCCCTTTTCATGCATGTGTCATGCAGATCATGAGACTGCTGTTTCCCTGCACGTCAAGACCGCAAAGCCCCAACCAAAACCCAGTTGTTAAATAGGTAAGATAGGTAAGGTACTGTTTCTGATTGTAAATTAATTTGTACTTCATTTAACACAAGATTACATTATAGTCTTACTTGATTCCAGTTTAGCTTCAGCACACCAACATTTGTGGTTGTAGTGAAAATGATGCTGAATTAATGGACAAAAAAGAAGAAGCTGAAATTCTTGGTGCTGAAAATCTAAAAAACACCTTTTTCTATCAGTTCTGCTCTTTGAGATTCCTGTTGCCTCACAACTTTAAAAGCAGGTTTGTGTGCACATAACAATTTTGCAATATCTTCTCAAGATTTCGCAACACAGTTCAATGATGTCAGCTCGTTGTCTGTTTCTTTGCAGGGATGAGTTCCTTTCATCCTGAAGTGCTGCTTTTCTTAAAACTGATCAGCCTTGTTTCAGGGCTGCAGTTCGCACCATCACCTTTCTCACAGGTGCCTTTCCTCACAGTGTGGAACGCCCCTACCGCCAGCTGCCTCTCTGAATATGGCGTGGACCTCGACCTGGGCATATTCAGCATCGTCCAGAACCAGAACCAAACTTTTATGGGTGACAACATAACCATCTTTTACGCTGAAAAGCTCGGTCTGTATCCCAGGTACTCCAGCCAAAGAGAGGCTATTAATGGAGGGGTGCCACAAAACGCCAGTCTTGATGAACACCTCAGGGTGGCCTCTGACAATATACGCACCTGTATCCCTGACAGGGATTTCCAGGGCCTGGCTGTGGTGGACTGGGAGAGCTGGAGACCTGTATGGGAGAGAAACTGGGACAGTAAGCAGGTGTACTGGGAGGGGTCAAAATCCCTGGTGAGGTCCAGACATCCAGACTGGAGCCCTGCGCAGGTAGATGCTGCAGCGCCTCTGGAGTTTGAGGAGGCTGGGAGGAAATTCATGGAGGAGACACTGAAACTGGGGCGGGAGGAACGACCAAATGGGCTGTGGGGTTATTATGGTTTCCCCAACTGCTACAACTACTACAGCGACAAAAGCGCTAACTACACAGGGGAGTGTCCCGCTGTAGAGAAGAAGAGAAACGACGAGCTGTTGTGGTTGTGGAACGTCTCCTCTGCTCTTTATCCTGACATCTACCTCAGCCTCAACCTGCGAGACCTCGGCAGAGAGGTGCTCCTCTACAGTCACCACCGCATCCTGGAGGCCATGAGAGCAGGAGCTCAGGTGACTCCATCAACACCCCCTGTGTTCCCATATGCTCGCATCGTCTACACATACACGTTAGATTTCCTCTCTCAGGCAAGTAGCAGATGTTTCTAACTCCAGGCCCTTGTGGGGTTGTTGTGATTTGTCTGAATATTCTGCTCACGTCTTGTTTTTCTCCTCCTGCAGGAGCACCTGGTCTACACCATCGGAGAGAGTGCTGCTTTAGGATCTGCAGGGGTGGTGCTTTGGGGTGACCATGCCTTCTCCAAATCTAAGGTACAGTAAGTGATCTGTTACCATGCTCCCAGGATAAACATAATCTGATCTTCACTTTTCGGTTGTGATACTGAAACCACACTTTGATACCAGCTGACACGATCGGTGTTAATGGTCGTTTGTATTTCTCTTGAAAATCTCTTTATCAAGCAAGATAATAAAGAAAAAAAAGATGATGGTTATGTTTTGTTTACTTATGTTTATCACTGTGTCTATGGTGATTCATCAGTCACATGACTGATTAATGGACTGTAAAGGAAACCGGAAGCAGACCCGGAGGCGAGAAAGAGAGATAGGGCCAAAAGGAAAACATAAAGCGTGGAGATGAGCTGTGTGCGACGTGTTTTAATTTTGATGGACTTGAATTGAAGCTCACACTGGTCTGCAGCTCACTGTGTGTGCGTTCTTAAAGTCAGACAATTTAAAAAGAAGTTTGAGGACAGCAACTTGTGCCCTTCAGTGAACTTTGTTGTAGCAATAAGTTTAACAGTTTTACTTCCTTCCTCAGAGGTTTTTTTAATTGTTATGAAATCTTCTCAAAGTATGTTGTTACTTTCCTGTTCTTTAGTTCATGTCTTAAATCATTTGACATTATTCTACATCTCTTTAAACAAGGTTCAATGTTCAGGGTAGTTTTCTTTATTATTATACAACACAGGGTTGTAGAATGAGATTAAGTTGTAGCTCATTTTATGGTGCTCACAAAAAACTAAACGTTATTCAAAAAGCATGTACAGAAGATGGGTGAGTGAATAATAAGTTAAAGAAATAAAACTATTTTACATGGTGGAGTGCGGAGGATGTATTAAGGAGTCTCTCAGTCTGGTGGTATGGCAGCAGGGTGAACCGGCTGTGGTTGGTACTGTCCTTTAGTATCCTTTGGACTTTGATCAGTTTAGTTCCTCTGTAAATGCTTCTTTAAGTTTCTTTAGGAAATAGTCATTTCTGAGCTTTCTTAACCAGGGTGGAGGTGTGAGACGACCGTGACACGTTCTCTGCTCCACTGATGACAACCGGGGTGTGTGTGTGTTTGCCTCTTTCCTAAATTCAACAATCAGCTCCTTTTTTTTTGCTGACCTTGAGCGGTTGGTTGTTTTTTCCGTTTTCTCTGCAAGATTGTTAATTTCCTCCCGATATAAAGTCTCATCGTTGTTTGAAATCCGGCTGATGATTCGCAAACTTCACAACAGAGTGGTCTCCATGTCGGGGGTGTACTATGTAAACAGGAGGGTCCTGAGCACCTAGCACTGAAACATATAGTTTCATTTAAAAAGGCTAAATTATTTCCTAAAACATGCTGTGATGTAAGTCGCATTGTATCTCGCCTGCTTGGTCATCAGCTGTTGTTTTTACCAAATGAGTAATCACCAGTATTCCACTTCAGCATGAGCACAGAGCAGATATATAAAAGCTGTGATTCTCTTATGTCTTTCCTGCTTTTAGGCTACTTGTGATGCTGTTAAATCCTACATCGACGAGACTCTGGGCTTTTATCTGGTGAACGTAACGTCAGCGGCCACCCTTTGCAGCCAGACCTTGTGTTCCTCTCAGGGAAGATGCCAGAGGAAGAACCTGAACTCGAGGGCCTACCTCCACCTCGACCCGGCCGCGTGGAGGGTGTTGTCCGAGAGGAAACCAGAGGGGGGGAAGAACTACAGAGTGTTGGGACAGTTGAGAACACATGAGGTGACACTCATGAAGTCTGAGTTTCAGTGCAAGTGTTACCAAGGGTGGGGAGGTGAGAGCTGCTCCAAACAGATTCCGAGATAAAATACTTGAGGGAGGTAATACAATGATGGCGTGGGTCTAATCAACAGCGGTAAAGTCTGTAAAACGTGTGAAAATGAACCCCTCCAGAGGCAGTCCGGGGCGAGTTCGGCCCAGTTATCTGCTTGAGTGAATGTGGTCTCCTGTGAATGGAAATTTCAAAATCTTTGACCGGTGTGTTTTGTTAATTAATTGCATTTGTAATTTCTTTTTTGTATTTACATGTGAGATAATGGTGCAGTTTTAAATTAAATACCAATTTAACAATGTGTGCAGACTAATCTTCTACATTCCAGTGAGGTGTTTTTAATGAATAAAGTTGAGTTTAATGATGAATCTTTTTACCATTTGAGTTCCAGAAATCAGCCTTAAAATGTCAATGAGAATACGCTCAATACCTCCACTCAAAATGTTTTCAGTGTGCAGAATCATCGTGTTTCACATTCATCGAAGTTTCTCCGTGCTCACCTTAAATCTGAGTTTAACACTTGTATGTACGAGGTGATTTCGGGACATCAGAACTACTCTGGATGCTAATCGCTGAATTAGGATAATCAATTTAAATTAATTTAAGATTTAATTTTAAGTAGTTGATTTATCTTTTTTGTGGAAAAATCATATGAACCACAAATTATTTTAAGTATTTTTCTGTCTTAAAACAAGTATGAAGGGTGACCAAAATGTTAATTGTAATTGGGATTTTAGAAATTCTGAATGTACATTACCTTTTTTTCATTATTGCTTGTTTGTGTATTGCATTCACTTGAAATATATATATATATATATTATATATATATATATATATATATTTTTTTTTTTATTTATATATATTAATATATATATATTTTTTTTTTTTTTTTTTTTTTTTTAATAATGTTTAATGTTTTTCTGAGTAATTCTTTTCCTGTTTATCGGAGTACGTTTTTTTTTTCTGAATTATCGGATACTTCGAACTCCCACGAGAACCTCCAACCTGTGAGTGACTCCCATGGACCTATGGTGACTCCTGCCCGCACATACATGCCCCATCTTCAACTATCTATGATAATACCATCTGTATGACTTAAAGACAGGACTATCTCCCAGTGTCTTAAACCCAGATCAAAGTAATACTTGATTGAACTAAACAAGCCGGTCATGTTTGTTTCCGTTAAATCGAGCTCTCAATAAAGGAATGAATGAGTCTATTGTTTCAAATGCTTTTTAAACTCAGAAAAAAAAATTTATCCGAAAAACAGAAAAAAATAATTATTCAGAAAATCAGAAAATAATTACTCATAATACATATTATGGAGTGGTATTGCTACTTTTATCAATGTAAAGGACCTGAAAACCCTTTTCCACTACTGTCTGTAAGGGATCTATTGTAATAACGTTTGTTTAGGACTTCAGTCAAATATTTGTGTGAAGGTTTTCGGCCACCAGGTGATGCTGTGGGACAGCTAACTAGAGGAAAGGCATCAAGGTCAGAGCTTTGAGTGTCAGTAATCACAAGAGGAGTCAGATAACTGTAGAGGGAAAAAAACATATTTGACTGTTGATGTCAGATTCTGATAACTATATACCCCAACTCAACTATACGGCAGCTGAAGTGTTCATGATGAATTAAACCCACTATAGCACAGAACCAAGAGAGCATAAGGTGACCTTGATTGATTTCTAAGTGGCGTGTACAATGTTTTCTTATCTGATACCCACTGCTGCTCCAAACTGGTGTCGTTGATAGTAATTTCCCTCCTCTGTCCCTCCGAGGATCTGCAGACTGGAAGAACAGACTCCCACAAGGCCCCGCTGTTTCCTACTTCCGGCTTTATCATTACAGGCTGGATTGTGAGGAAATGAAGAGGAGATAGGCGCTTTTTCTTTTTTTTAAAAAAAAAGGCTGTGGAGAGATATCTGCTGCCTGTGTGCTTTTTAAAAAATATTTTGGTCTGTGGAGTTGATTGTGCCGCTTCTTGAACCAGACAAACTGCTCAATTGGCTTTCAAAGGCAGAGGACAAAATTTAATGTCTATCCTAAAACACTATTTACTAGTAGTTACTTGATAATGGCAGGAAAAACAAGGACAAGACTCTCATACTGACTGACATTCAATGCTGCTTGTCAGTCTGTTCATTGTTATTATTTTCTTCGCCTTGGCAGCCTAAACTCCTCTCCCTCTGTCCATATACAGAGAAGGAATTACCGTATAATAATGCTGTGTTGTTTTTAATAGGCTTGGGTTTATTAAACTTTTGTTTGCAATATAAAAAATCATATTCAATGTGCAATGCTGAACTTTTCCCCCTGTGTTTGCAAAATTTACACCACAAACATTCAAAAGAGAAACTTGCCATTTCACCACAGCAGGAGACCTCAGATGTCTTATTTTATATAACAAGATGAACTGTATACATTGCGAGGAGCCTTTTTTTAAGAATCATATCACAAAAGTCATGACTGTACATGAAGAGAAGCCATTCTGATCTGTTTATCTGGTTTGAGTGGTCCTCTCTCTTTTTCTCCTCTGTCAGGTCTGGCAGGCCCTCTATTTCTCTATCCTCTCATCTCTGCATTTCTTCATTTTGGCGTCTCGCTCTGTCACCCCTCCATGGTCACGTCTCCCCTTTCCCTGCTGCTCGGTCTGGAGATCGTCTCGCTTGCTCTTGGTTTAATAACTGTTTTGTCACGCTCTGTGTCTTTGTCCTTCAGAGGAGTCGACTCTCTGATCAGGTTTCTTAAAGATCTGATGCGCACTTGTTTGCATGATTTATGTGCGTATATGTCACCAAAGCCACGGTGGCGTGCACTGATCAGGCTATTAAATGCAGGATACTCCCCCTTAAAGGTGTGACTTAAAGAAATAGTTTGACATTTTGGGAAATACCCTTATTTTCTCTCCCACATCAGAAGGTTAGGGTTAGGGTGGAATCTGCTGGGTTTTGTACAGATTAAACAAACAATATAACCTGTTCATTTGTGAGCCAAGTTAGTGGTTCCTCCCTGTTTCCAGTCTTTGTCCCTAAATGTTGAACTATTCCTTTAAAGTTCCCTCCACTCAAAAATATATTTTTCTTCTTGTTCCAACTGTTGAATGTTTGCTCTTCACTGTGCAGAATGATGTATGTTCAGAGTTTGACACCAGAAGGATGTTTTCACATTCATCTGGTCCAATTTATACAAGTGTGAAATAGAAACATGAAGACACTGATAATTTACATCACAGTGAAGTAGGAGACATCTTGTGTCCAGCAGGAAAACATTATAAATAAACAACATTTGCATATTCATAGATTTATAGATATAATTTTTAATTAGCTAGAAGCAGTAGATGACTTTTTAAGGATTTTAATGTGGAAATTATACTTTTTCTTTTGCAGAAAAAACATTTCACACATTATTGGTCCAAGCAGACTATTTGCATATATGTCTTTATACATGTCTTTTTAATAAAAACAGGATGTCAGCTCAGTAAAAAAAAACACCATTTAATTTATATGCATTTCTCAAATGCTGAACAGCACCTATTGAATGAGCAAGAATTATATCCCACTATTTCACACTAAAAGCAACTGATTGTGGGCGAGTGGGCTGTAAAAACTGATGGAAAGGGGCCCTTGAATCATCTTTTTATGACATCTCCATGTAAGTAAATGAAATCAGAGCAGGGAGTCGGAGACATGAAATGAAAAGGCAGAAAGGCGGAGTGTGAGAGAGGTCACAGTGTCCTATTTCTTATGAGATGGAGCTCCGATATCTCTGCACTTAGAGGCTGTTTGTCGACTGGCAGAATCACCGCCAGTGGCAGCAAAATCACATCCCGCAGTAGTGCAGTCGCATGGCTGGATGCAGTGAAGCTGACGGTGATCGGTTTATTTGTACATAAATCAATGTAAAGAATAAAGATTGTAGCGATGTGCAGAAAAAATCTGATCATAATGTGTCTTTTATGTCTGTGTGTGTGAAGCATAATATGTGTATGTTATTGCTGTTGAGGATTTGCTTTCTCTGCTGTATGCCTCCTGATGAGAGGTGACCTGACAGACTCTCCCATGTGACTTACTCTGAGACGGTCAAACCCCCCCCTCTGCAAGACCCCATCAGAGCTCAGAGAATACCATTTAAGAGCAAAAGGAAACTCACATTCACACACTTACACTATACAAAGGTGGCTCCTGCCAAAGTCACACAATAACTGTGTGTGTGTGTGTGTGTGTGTGTGCCCGGGAGCCATTCAGGTGGAAAATTACACTGCCCAATCAATCGCTAATAGAAAGTCTTTCCTCTGGTAGTGGCCAATCAAAAGCTCACATTGTTGCTCCCAGTGCTTGTCGTTGTCATGTTGATCCTGATAAAATGTAATTATTCTCTGTTTTCATGGACACATATTGATGACATTGGGCAGTGAGGGATGATGATAATAAATAAATGCAAGCTAATAAGAAAATAACTAAGGAAATGGAAAGAGAATAAGCGTTTTCTTTTCTCAACCCCCTGACGCCCTTTCAGTTTGTAATTAATTCAAATATGATTTTTTTTCTGCAAGCATATAATCCATTTCAGCATTTTTCTCATTCATTTTATAGGATTTGATCTTGGCTCATTTGAATAAACATTTTGCTCCATATTAGTCTGGGTAATGAAGTGGATCTCAGAAGAAAAAATGCTTTTGTTATGAGAGTGGAGACTAAGAGCTGTGGCACTAAGGAGTGTCACACTGGTCACCTCAGCAGGGAAATTGCTGGTTGGAAACCAGATTCAATCTAATACATAATACCAATAATGATTTGTAATTTTTTTGACAAAAGTGTGAATGTCAAGAGTGATGAGCAGGGTGATAGGAAATGGGGTCTTAGATACAAAGCACCATTGATCACAGTCTGCGTGTTGGATCATAGAATAGAAGTCTTGTCAAACAATCTTAGAGTTTGTCTTGTGCTTGTTGAGGTCAGTAACACTATTGAGCATTTATAACTCACTATAATGTCGCTGTAAGAAGATATGTGCATGTGTTTGTCAACACCTATTACTCCTTTTGTGGGCACCCATAAGTGGAGGCTGCTATAGAAACAGATGAGCAACAAAGTGGCGAAACACAGTCGTAATAATATAAAACATGTCTTTGTAGGAGAAGTTATAGCTGTTGACAAATGCTGTACATTAATAAACACTTTAAAATGTCAATATAACAACTATAACAACTATGTTATAGCGTGATATAAACAATGTATTTGAGATGAGCTGGAAGACCCCATAACCTCATGGACAGCATGTTCATGAAAGGGATTAATGAGTAAAGTTCAGGTATTCATATACTTGTGTGTGACATTATTTGTATTATTGGTCCTCAAAAGTCATATCAAGTCAATATCAAAGTTACTGTTTAATTCATTTAGCACAAACACACACACACACACACACACACACACACACACACACACAACACACACACAAAAGAAGAGACAGTGAGAAAATTGATGTTTTTGTAGTATTTCCGTGTGAGTGAAATGAAATTTGAGCTCAGATGAAGCTGAAAAAAGAACAAACTCACCGGTCTAGACACTGTAATCTCTCTCTCTCTCTCTCTTTTTTTTTTTAGATTTTGTGCTGAAGTGATTGACTTCTTATAATTTTTCCGATTTCACTTTTGAAGACTCAACTTGCCATGCATCTTTATAAACGCTCAGTATAAGAAATAAAAAATAAGAAATAAACTTTTCTCTGCAGCGGAAAAAGAAGCACAGATGTCAGTTTCGTAGATGCTTTCACTTCTTTATAACATTATATGTATGAATAAGGTCGACAAAGTGGTTCAACAGTCATTTCCTGCCTCTGGAAAGTGCTCTGGTCTCTGATGATCCCGGCACAAGCGTCGGAACCTAAAATACATAAAGGCATAGCAGGATTTAATGGGATTCATGACTCCTATTTCACTATCTTAATCGACTGTCTGTTCTTCCTGTTTTGATTTACCCACTTTTATTATAAACAACTTGAGTATGGAGCCCATGCACACACACACACACACACACACACACACAGAGAGAGAGAGAGAGAAAAGCATGCACTTATATGAATTCAAGATTAGTCCGCTGGAATCAGGGATTGCTGGGTCTCAACACAAATGTCATGGTGAGTCGTAACCTTTACTGGAGCACGTTATCTGCTCTGATAGCGGGGCCAGGGCTGGGACGGGGACCGACGCGATGCGATTGGATTTGAAAGGTCCCCATCCAAGTCAATGCCCACCGGCTATCTTGCCTCCACAGTTCAGCAACACCAGCACTGTAGGGCACATAGCAAAGTTTCAAGGATCTGATCTGTCCCGCTGTATCTGCATCTTCCCTGCCCTCAATTAATCAGCTGTGGCTGGAGAGTAGGAGCGGGGTCACTCTGCGTTGGAGAGGATGTAAGATGTGAAGAAACGTGACACAGAATGGGATCGTAATGAAAGAAATGGACATATCTCAGCTGCTCTTTCTTTAAATGGTAGGAGAGTAGGATATGGGAGAGACTGTGGAGGGAAGAGACGGATGCGGTAGGCGGTGTTAGAGGCAGATGTGTTTGCAGAAGTGCTGACATGTGTATCTGTCACTACAGGTCATGAGTTATGAAACTGACAATGCCAGCTCCTTGCTTAAACCACAGAGATCACTGGATGTCCTTGATGTCAGCTTGGATAGATAAATGGAGATCTGCATTACATAAACAATGATGCATGGTTTTTTAAAGGCAGCTGCAGGATGTTTTCTTCCATCTGGAAAAGGAAGTATTCTGATTTTTTACTTGAGTAAAAACAGCAATACTACAGTGTAGAAAATAATCTGTCACAAGTAAAGGTTTTACATTTAAAATCTTATCTAATGGTTACAAAATAGAGCACCAGCATCTCAGACCAAAATAATGGGACAGAAATCAAATAAAACTCTTTGTTAGTCTTTCCAACAATCACCAACAGTGGTTTGTTCGAAATAAACCCTTAATTCAATGAGTTAGATGCAAAAGTATTTGTGCAAAGGGATGCTATGTCTGCAATGTAAGCTAACGTTAACCTCTGTGGACAAATGCACCATTAAAGTTTGTCCACTAAAAGTTCTTATTTTTGCCACTAACAGGATCCAATTGTTTTTCTAAGTTTCTGAAAACCGAAAGGATCCCTACATAGATAAACCTATTGTTTAACCAGAAAGTAATATAAAGTGATATTGCTATCGCTCGCCATACTCCAGAGAGACGCCATTACTCTACTATATCTTTACATAGCAAATAGGGGTTTGCAACTATATTAATGTTTTAAATGTCATATATATATAACCTTCACATAATAACGATAGTGTCAGAATATACTTAAACTACCAAAAGTAAAAGTACTCATCATCATCATTTCAATTTGCAAGTAACTAAAGTTGGTAATGTAGTAAAACACACATAGTATTTTACTTGAGTAAATCCTGCTTAGTTACATTCCACCACTGTTTCATCTTACGCCCATCTTCATTTTCTTGGTCAGATTGATAATAACAGTTAAAGTAAGAAAAACAGAAGAATTGCAAAATAAAATCTTCTGTTATCTACATTAACTTTACTGTCCCTAAAGGAGGATTTGTCTTGCAGCCAGGTGAACCACAGAACACACAGAGTCTTAAACATAAAACATATAATAACAAGAATAAGAGTCAACAGCCACATTAGCAGCCCTTTGAGGCTGTACTTCGGCACAGCAGTGCTTTGAGTGAAATACTCAAGATTTTATGGCAATCCATTCAATAGTTGTTGAGATATTTCAGTCTGGCCCAAAGTGGTGGATTTCCATCCCTATAGCCTCGTCACTAGTATGGCTACAATACATTATGTCTAAACCTCTCACATAAGCCCACATAAAACAATGTACATCAGGTGATAACGCATAAAACCTGGAGCTCATGCAGCTGACTCATGTTTGATAGCACAAGAGATGAAAGACTTTCCCACCCAGTTAGACCTTTGGCTTTCTAAATTTCCATCCAGCAGAAAGAGGCTCAACCCCTTCACACAGAGGATGGCGAGGGCACTCTTAAATGACTAAATCCTTTTAAATAGCTTTTTTGCCGAATATGTGAGACAGATCAGGTAGTTTATGTCACAGGTTGTCCTAAAAAAAATCAAATTGCACACGATAACAAGAGCTCACACAGAAACACCCTTTTCTTGAAATATTTTTGAGCGCTTTATACTTTTAATTATATAGATTAAATATGTATTTTACTACCTTTGGAAAGTCAAGAATATAGAGAAACCTACAGTTGTTTGAGAGGATATCACATTTAAATTTGTTTTGAATTTCCTTGAATCTTATATGTCAGACCTTTGTGAAAACTTCCTCATGAAGACTGGTTGTCAAGGAGTATTTAAATGGGAAAAGAAAAAGACAGGATGCCATATTTAACTTGTTACAGTGCCTGAATGTGTTCAAATGAGCTGCTTTGCTGAATCAATTTCAATACAAGGAACCTTATGTTTTACTTGAGTATTGTTCAAGTGAAGTAACGTTATTGCAGGGATATTCTAGTCCTCCGTCCATCTCTGGCAAAGGTGTTCACAGTATGTGAGTCATTAAAGTCCAGGTTAGCATTTATGTTCACAGCAGGGGGCAGTAGTGAATAGAGTTTCCACTGAGGCACACTGTGACTAAGTCTATACCAAGATGCCCATTTTCTTTGAGTATTTCAAGCTCCTAAGTCTGTATTTTCTTTTGTGCCTTTTCTATAGGGATATAATTGAGTGTAAAGTGGGCTTATATACAATATATGTGTTAGTATTCTTTAAAAATACAACGAGATACAAGGCTTTGGTCGAAGATGGAAAACAATTCAATATGAAATCTATTTTTTAATCATTATTTATAGATCATAAGACATTCATGTTAAAAGAAATATTAACTGCAGGAATATTTTCCCACAGGAAACTGTGAAATGTCAATTTTAAGAACTATTCTTTCCAAACAGTTTACTTCTGCATGTTTTGTGAGTCCCACACTTATTTTTCATGAATTATACTGAAGTTGAGGATTATAACATCAGGTGGTCTCTCTGCTGTTTTTCATGCTCTTATACCCCCCAGTTTGCATGAATTGCAGCATTCAGTGCTTCAGTGGAGCAGTGTGGCTCCACAGGGTGGCATGCTGTTGTTCTTGGGCGTTGCTAAATGGTGGCTCCCGGGTTGCTCAGCCACCGTCCAAATCCTCCATTTCTGCACCTGTTTCCAAGACAACTGACATTTAAAGGGGCGGCTCCGGTTATTGACTGTTTGCCCTTGACCAGCACTCTGCTTGCACTTGAAAACTGTTTGGTTCAACCTGTGAGTATTTCATTATTTTCCACTGAAGCTTTCAACAAACTCCCTGTCCATTTATGTGGCAGATAGCCAATGCTGCAGAAGAACAAACAACATTAGCTGCAAACTACATGTGCTTTTTGGGTGGAGCAACAGGGTGTAAAAACAACACAGAAGAGGCTCCATTTCTCCTTGTGCATTTTAATTTAAGAAAAGATTCCCACTGAGGATGGATTTGAGTCATACTTTATGCCTAATGTGGGAAATCAGCACAAATGAGACGAGCCAGGCGCCGTAGTTTCAGTTGAGTAACTGAATAACAGGTTTACATAGACACTGGCACCCTACAGTGTAACACCATGCCATCAAATTAAAATTAAACCACATAAGATAAATGTAGAGGAGAATTTTCTCACTCCTCTTCTGATATTCTCCAGTGAAGTTCTCCTTCAATGTTCTTGTATGTTATCAACACAGGGCCTGATGTCTCAATCTGGCAACCCATCGGCTGTTTCCTACTGATGATTATGGTGAATTATTTACTAACAGGTGAAACCAGTCAAGCAAAAATAATGGGATTTCTCACCTCAGAATAGCAGCACAGGTTTTGTGTCTAAGGAAACCTGATATTTTAACCTTAATAGTGGCAGGTAAATAACAGAGAGTTAGAAAACAGTTCAACAGTCCGACCTCAGGAGTAACTTTGATGTACTGGATATTTTCAACATGGATTAAGCAGGGTTGGATCTATGGGGGTGACAGAGGCCATTTAACACATTCATTTAGATTAAATTTAAAAATAACTTGTTAAAAAATTGAAATTAACACATTTAATTAAATGTTCTGTTATGGCCACATTTGAGTGATGTACTTAAGTTTAATGAAAAAGATATGGATATTCTAATCCACTTTTAGGTATTTCTAGTCAATGCTTGACTAATGTTTCACAATAATGTTTTTGAGTTAAAATGTCTGCATTTGGGGACTTTTCCAATCAAATGTTGATATATGTGATTGCTTGCCATTAAATGAACATATATTAAAGGCTCCATGTCACCCTCTGGCCACCCCAGGAATATTTCTCTAGACAGATATTTATAATTCCATTAAATGAAGAGATACTTCAGGAATTTAGTATGGGAAATCTATAAGATTTCTGCACTTACAAAAGTCCTACTTTATAAAAGAATGGTAAACATTGAAGCAGCATAGGATGATTTTTAAGATGGATTTATATTTGTTCAGCGTCAGATTTCACCCATTGATAGAACTAATGCAACAAGCTGTCTGTATTGTTCATCAGGCAGTATTGTGCCTTGTTTCTCATTACTGAATAGGAGCCGACTACCATGCAATTGCTCTGTTTACATTGTTTCATTCACTGCAATAGAGAGTGCAGGCAGAAGGTTGAAGTATTGAGAAAACCCAGATGACATCATGAGGGTTTATTTTCTCAAGCTTGATGAAGCTATATATCTCCATTTTTATTACTTTTCATAAATCACTTCAGGGAATATCAATCAAACTTTTGTTGTTTTGATTAAGAACAGCATTTATCTGTTTTTGCAAATAGATTACTAGTACTCCTTGTGATGATTAGTAAACTAATCTGGATTAGCTCAATCAGTGGACTGCCTCTTAATGAATTTTCTTTTTGTGTTTGTGGATATTTTAGAAATTAGTTTTGTGCTTGTGTCCTGCAATAATGTTTCAGGACCGTCGTTTTGTGTCTAAAACTTTGTTCACTTTAACAGGTTTTTTTTCTTTTCAAAATAATAAATATAACAATAGTTGTAACCTGTTAATTTAAAGTGGACAGTAACTTCATTAAATTCAAGTTCAAGTGTCTCATTTTTTGCATGTATATTTATCAATTAAATGTGTCTCAGTCAGTGAGTAAACGTCACCACTGAGGTAGATTGGATTATATTTCTCTTCAATACTATGCTGATGATACACAGTTTTATTTACCAGTAAAGCTGGTTCAGGAGGAAGAAAATCTATTAATAATTTATTTATTTCATTTCCTGACTTTGACCGTGAAATAAACTTTTATTGGTCCAGCCTGGATTCTATCTAACAGGTATTTTTAACTAAAATTACATCATTTCCATTATTCCTTTTATTTTTCACTCCATCAAGCGAATCAAATACATCGGTTATGCTTTTAAGAAGAACAAAAGGAAGAGGCCCTTTTTAATCTGAGTTCTTTCCATAGAGGCAACGTTGGCTTTAAAAATATTATTAAATAGATTGGATAGATACAGTAGATCGGACCTAATTTATTTTCTGAACTTTTAACTTCCTGTGAAATATCTGCAGGTAAATGTATTTATAATCCCAACTCTGCATTTATTCAAACTTTAATCAGATGATTCAGAGTTATATTTACTTGCTATTACCACATTAACCCAGTAGGTCATTCTATCATGCTTTAAAGAAAAATATCTTGGAGAAAACATTTAGAGTCAGTAGATTATATTGACAACATACTATAATAATGACAGATTAGTGTATCCAAAATTACAGCCATATCATTTGTGCAAACTCATGGTTCTAAAAATTGGAACAGCTTTCTCTAGAGATCCATTCACTGCCGTGGTTCACAGTCAGGGCATCAGGCAGCACACTGCTGTATGGATCTCACTGTAACACACCCAAAATAAACAGAAAGCACCAATTTACTGAGTCATCTCTTAGCTGTTACAGCACTCATTTACAATTTTCCAATTACAGCAAGCAAAAGTTAATTAGACTGCAGACTTACAGCTGTATAGAAATTAGTCCCGGAGTCGTCACAAAGAGATGTTATTGGTTTAGTCAGTTAATTCTGTCTCAAGTCACATCAGTGTGGGAATTGTTGAGTTTAGTGGATGTTTTGTGACTTCCAACTAATGAGGCAGTTACAATGTCAAAACCCAGAATAGCGAGATCAAACAAATAAATAAAGATGACAGAACCAGATCATATAAGCTGCTTTGCTGCATCTATTTACATTTTCATTGGTTTGGTGACGTTGTATCCGAGACGTATCTGGAGGATTTTTTATATTCTGCAAGAGCAAAATTTTCCCCAAGTTTCATGTCATGGGGATCTGACCATTCAAGACGCCCCTTACAAAATGTCATGTGCTGTTACAATGTTCAAATCTCCTTTTGAAGCCATGGGACATGCCTTTAAATGTCATGCATACAACATATTGTCATGTAGAAAAAGTCCCATGTGAAGTTAAGGAAAGACAGCTGAAAGGCAGCAAGAGAGATACAAGACAGATAAATGAAGCAAAGACAGGACACTTGATGCATATTCACTCCAACATAAATCCCCTAATAAGGGCTTTCAAGGTCACCAAGATGAAAAAGCGAAACCATAATCTTGAAGTCCCACTTTTCCCTCTCCCTGACTAACACCACCCTCCCTCCTCATTTCTTTGTTTTTTTTTCCTCTTTCTCTTTCTGTCTCTTTCACTCTCCTCTCCCTGTGTCGTCTCCCTGATCGGGCGGCAGACAGCGTGTAAGTGCTCTAACCCAGAGAAGTCTCCAGGAGCTCTTGTGATTGGCTGTGCTCTGTAGCACAGTTCACAATCGATTAAGGCACGGTGAGCTCCCGTTAACAGCTTTTCTCTGCTTCTCCTGTGGCTTTGATACTGTCACATAGACTCCAACTTCGCCCTTAACCCTTCAACTACTGTCCTCTCACTTTCTCTTTGTCTCTTTCACTTTCTCTCTTTACACTTTTCCTTTCATTTTCAAAGCCCCAGACTCCCTCACTCTATTGCCATTCAAAGACATTTCTTGCAGCTCTCACTCTGGGCTTGTGTTACTCTCCTTTCTCTTTTTTTTTCTTGGAGTTCTTACTCTTAAGTCACTTAGAGCCTCTTCTCCCCTCGCTCACCTTGTCCTGTCATCTTAAATTTCAGTCAGTTTTCTGTCCTCAGGGAGAAAAAGCAAAAGACAGAGAGAAACAGAGATAAAAGAAAGAGAGATGTTCTTTATAGCCATCATGCAAGACGTTGCCAAACATAATGGATGATGTCTTGCATAATATTGGATAACTTAAACCTTTATGCATTGGTTTGCCTGCTTATCTGTGTGCAGGGGTGTCGTAGTTGGGGACTATTGACCACATAGCCCCACAGCCCAGTAACCCCAGGAATTACATCCATTCTGGACCCGCAGTGCAGGAAGTCATGAGCCCTTGATGGAGTAAGGCTAGAGTGACAAGATCCCAACAAACCAAATGTGGGACAATGATAATGTTTGGGACATGTTATCATTGCTGAGAGGTAGTCTACAAATGTTGATGTATTGTCTTAACTTAAAAACATAAACATTTTGGGTGTCTGGTTAGCTCAGTCAGTTGAGCTGATGACCCATATACGTAGTTGCTGCAGCAGCCTGGGTTTGAATCCAACCTGCGGCCCTTTGCTGTGTCTCATCCCCTCTCTCTACCCCCCTTTCTGTCAATCTTCAGCTGTCTCTGTCTGAATATGATTAAACTTTGTACAAACAAACAGAGTAGAGCAGGTTACTTAGGTAACCTGTTTCACATCACAGCTGTTGTTCCCCCCCTGGGAAGTTGAAAAATAACTAAACTAAATAAATGTAACAAAAAACTCTCTGAGAATCGCTTCACCCAGTTATAAGTAGTTTTGTAGTCTTGTTGTAGCTAGTGTTGCACGGTGCACCGATACTTCAAAAGTATCGCGATTCTCAGAAATTAAAAACGTCACGATTCCTAAATTTATTAATATCGATACTTTTAAGAATGACCGCATTCTAGATTTGTAAGAGAAGTATTTCATGTTGGTGTGTGCAACACATGCTTCCAGTGCCTCCCTATGGACGTCTGTGTTTTTTCTCCTCACGCACGCATTAAAGAAGCTGCAGCTGTCATGTAACAAACACTATAATGAGATGGCTGCATGTGCGAGCACAAGTGATACTGTGGCCGCCGGTCCACGACTGGTAGAAGAAGATGACGCAAGGAGTGTAATATGGAAGTACTTTGCCTACCTTGCTGACAGTGAGGGCAAAGCTACCGATAAGTCGAGACCTGTTTGTCGTCAGTGCTACAAACAAATGCAAACAATGGGAGCCAACACTGCGAACCTGTCGAAACACTTGGCCGACAAGCGTGCCGAGTTGTACAAGGAGTTTAAAGACCGACAGGTTAGTATGTGAAAGATAACACGATCACGTTCATGCCCTTAAATAAGTCAAATGAGTAGGCTATGGATATTTTGTGAGAAGTCACTATTTTGCACCACTGTAGTTTGACGAGGCTATCTAGAGAAACAGTAGGCTAACTATGGGCATTATCCTCATGGCTAACCAATAACCTGCCTATGGCTAATTCAACATCTCTGAAAACGCAACTTTCACAGATAATGTTAATAATTTGCAAGCTGCTAAAATAAAGCATACAAAACATCAGCTAAAATGATCTATAGGCTATATGATTATAATCAGAGCATGTGCATGTTTGTCGGTGATTTATTTATATTAGGTTATTACAGCATTTAAAGAGCACAGACCTACACAAAAGAGGTGTATTTGTGAAACGCCTTGTAAGAAATTATGGACTCAAATATAAAGTTAACCATCAAAGAAATCAGATGTTGAAGTACAGGATACATTAGCCCATATTAATCCATATATCACAGCTTAAATAACATTAGGTTAACTCATTATTTCCTATTATTAATTATGGTAATGTTATGGTTAAGTAAATGTTAGCAGTTATCACTACAACCACTGCATATAGAGATGCAAAGTTAGTCACAAGTTATTGTTACTATCACACATAAAATATTTAGGTCCTCAATTCTTGACTTGGTATCGGTATCGAAACAATAATTTTGGTATTGTGACAACACTAGTTGTAGCTGCATTTCCTTTTGTTTGAGGTAGTTTCCATCCTATTCCACCTAAATCTACATAGCTGGTGACTTTGTGGTGAATCTCAATTTTCCCTGTTGGAAGTAGCGTAGCAAAACTGGCTGCAGGTTAACCTGCACTTGATCCACGGGTACACAGTTTGATTGACACCAAAAACAGCCCTGTGATGACAGCCTTCAGTGCTTTCTTTACAGCCACTGGATGAAAGAAAAGCGTACATCCTGTAGCTATTTGACTTTAAAACTATATCCAATCAAAATGCAGGATGTTGTCTTAATATGCGGGACAATGCCTGGTACCTAGTCACCCTAAGCAAAGCAGAAAATAAGGGTGTGGAGGTCGGGGTGGTAGAGTTTGTGTCCCAGCTGTCACAGACATACAATTATTGTTTAACTGTTACTGTTACAATCTTTCCCTGGCAAAAAGTCTTTCAGGATGTAAATAGAACAGAAATGTCTTTATGTTATGCTTTAATGGGAAAAGTATGAAGTCACCTCATGTATTAATTCCACCTTTGTATAAAAAATGGAAGAGATTGTTTAAAAAAGAAAAACTGAAGAGGACCTCCTCTTTGTGTCTTCTGTGAAAGGAATAGCCTTGTGTTTGGGTGTAATTGTATTTGACAACAAGATAAATATCATCAAGAAAATCACCGCCTTTGCTTTCTTTTTCGCCTTGCCAGCAATTAAATCATTACTCTGCTGGAGCCTTTCTGTTCTACCATGTCATCTCCGCCTTCTCGAGATGAAAGAAAAAATAAATGTTTATGTACGAGTAGAAATTCAATTCATACAAAACTGCGACCCAAAATGTGAATTTCCAGCTTTAAGTGAGGCTGCTCATGTAGCAGCTAGCAGTGGAAGACACCATTGCCTGAAGAAAATTATGTGTTTTTTTCCCCATGGTTTTTATTGTCAAAAGGCAGTGAACCATTCTCTCAGAAACACAAAAGATGTGCAGCGAGAGAGGCCAATGGCTCGATCTACCCAGACAGTGTTCTTTTCTTCTCCCTTTTTTCTATTTTCTCTATTGTGGCTCACAGAAAAAGCTTTAAGTGGCATTTAACTCTTCTACTTGCTGCAGACATGGCCTACAGCAGCTCAACTCTGCTATTTTCTGCATGTATAGGTGAACATACCTGTATCGCAGGTTTCTGTTCTGTTCTTTTCTTGAGCAATTCTGTTCTACGGATTAATTTTTCTTGGTAACTCATTTCTATGATAAAATATTCAAAACTGAAGGTTCACTAGCTTTTTCTGGAGCCTTTAAACAAAATCTTTGGTCTTTTCCTGCAAATGGATCTGGCTCAGGTGTCCAAACTTTGCTTAAATAATGTTTAAATAATGAAGTGGTCACACATCAGATGGAAGTCCAAATAGAAAAGTGATGATCTGACTGTCTCCTGACATTAGTCTGGTGTTTTGTTGAACCAACCTCCTCCCTTGGCAGATAACGCATGTTACTTTTGGTTATTTGCCAAACAATTGGCATCGGATTTGGTGGTTACTACAGCATTAGATGGTTTGCCTCTGATTGGCTGCCAGAAATGCCCTCGCTGTATCCTTTCCTCAACCTTCTAAGAGTTGTACCCCATAGTCATTGCCACCCTTCTTTGGGTGCACAAGTGGTCCAAGAAATCATTCAATCATTCAATATCAGTTCATCCCGTAATTTATCATCCATGCTGCCCACATTCCGGGTTACAAAAACTCTATCTCCTGTTTCTTGAATTAGAGAATCAAAACCTTGGCAGCAGATTCGGATCCTCATCTGACTCCGGTACCTCAGTTTTTAGCCACCATCCTCAGCTGAACCCCACATCCACAGCCACTCAACTCACTCAGTCCAATGAAGTTAACTTTGGGGGATGATGAGACTGTAAGCTTATCAAGATGTGCCCCCACAGTGAGTTTGGAACCGCGGGTTCCTAGCCGCTCCAGCCACATTATTACAATGCTCATCCTATCCTTCACCAATCCTCTCTCCAATCCGAATAAACTACTTGTGATATTGCTGCCAGTCTTTGTTAATGGAATCAAGTTATTATAACTAAGGTTCAGGAACAAGACCATGCCTCACTCACTAATCCTATCACCTGTGCCTTGCTAATTCAACCACCTGTGCTTCTCTAATTTAATCACCTGTGCATACCTATATAGCTGTGTCTAACTCCTCTCTGGTGTTTGTCTTTCTCACGGTCCAGTTTTTCTTTGTCCCCTCTCAGTGATTGACATTGTGGCCTCACAGCAAGAAGGTCCCAGGCCTGAACCTCAGTCATCACACTGCCCTCCCATGTGGAGTTCACATGTCCTCATCGTGTTTGCATGGGTCTCCGCTGGGTGCTCCAGTTCTGGGTGAACCCTTGGAAAATCTCACCACGAGGTCCATTTAGAAGCTGTTCTGGGGCTTTCAGTCATATTACATGACTTCCTTCCTCAGCAGATGGAGGGCAGTTGCCATTGAAATGTAAATGTTCAAATTCCCATTGTTTCTGGGATTGCCGTTGGCTTAAAAGTTTGAGATTGAAATGAGACTGCTCATTCTGTTGATTGTGTGATGTGAATAAAGAGCTCCAGAACAGCAACTAAATGGACATAATGTGAGATCCAAAGTCGAGAACGAACTTTCAATCTCAAGTTTTAAGCCAACATTGTTAGTCTCACAAAATCTAAATTTGAACATCTACAATTTCATGACAAGGAAACCTTCAGAACAGCTACTAAACTGAACATGTGGTGAGATTGTTTTGGCAGCTGTTCTATTCTGGTTCAGACTGTTTTGTGACGGTGGTTGAGTATGTGTAGTTTCTTTTCTTTAAAAGTGTAAACTATGTTATTTCAGTGTCACATCACAGTTTTTGTTATGTGTCGATTTGTTGTGTGTGTGTGTGTCTCTGCCTCATTATGTGTGTTACACCTTGAATGCATTAAAGAGAAAAGCTGGCAGACTCGATCCCAGACTCAATGTCATCATTGCCAAGATTAGAATATTTTCTGTACTCTCCTGCTGCGTCTCCATGACTTGTATTTAACAAAACTGTCATATGTTTTTCCCAAAAGATGCAGACTTGAGAGGATTATGGCAAAGCAGTATGTGTGGAGTGTGACAGGTGATGAAGATCTCCAACACAGAATAATGCAGGACAATCAACCTGTCGGTGTTTGATGTGTGCCCAAAGCCCTCTGGGTGGTGTAGTTTGTACTGCTCTCTCCATTGGTATCGCAGCTAACTGCTCTTGATGGCAGGTGCCACATGTAATGGAGGAATGAGGATGTTGCACTCTGGGAGCAGACGTGACCTCCAGGGCCCCTGCTCATCGTGTTTGTTTGGAGATGGATCTCGTTGGGACCTTGGCGGTGTATGGTGTCCCCTGCCTGGCTCCTCTCTCCTCAGAGCTGTAATCACAGCAGACTGCATGTCACAGCGCCCTGCTCTAATTGGCCTGTCACTCTCCGTGCGCTGGGGGGGAGGGGCTGGCCTTTGTGGGGCTGCCATGGCGACTGGGCCATTTAATGAGAACGAGCACGCTGTGACTAATGACATCCCTGAGCCCATCGGATATACTGCAAATGGACAATTTGCTGCATCACTCACACACATGCCCAACAATACACAAACATAAAGGCACACACCTCAGCGTGGTCAAACCTCATTGAATAGAAGACAGTTTTCACCATGAATCAATACACGACAAGTAGACCTCAGTATTAATGCTAAGGCTATCATCCATTCTCGTACACTTGAGAGCATCTATAGTTTTTTCTAATAAGGCTACAGCTAATGTTATGTGGAGATATTAACAACAGCTTAAGATACACATTAACTATTAGGTGGATCATTGCTCAGGAGACCTTAATGGGGGACATAAGGCATATCATCCATAATAGGGAATATGGATTTCAAGTGAGGCGTGATAACACAGTCGACCATGTTTGCAGGAGAGAGAGAGAGAGAGAGAGAGAGAGAGATTTACTCGATCATCTTCCATCTCTTCACATCATCCTGTTTATTGGTCCATTAGTGGCCAAGTGACAGCATGAAACATGTGGTTATCAATAAAGTATATCACTTCCTGAGCTGGACGACAACCCGACATATTTTCTGGTTTCTCAGAAAGTAACGACGTACCTAAAACAACAGCCAGCCACAAGGTTTAAGGTCATGATGCAGTCAAGTTTACAAGGCTATCACAATTCAGGGACCTGTACTGGCGACCTTCTGTTGTATTAGATTTTATTCTTGCTGGGGCTTAATTATTAATTGGTGAGGCTATGAAAGTTTTGTAAATATACATTTTGAATCAGTTTCACAAACACACTTCTGATGATTCCCGTTCTGAAGACATGTTAACCATAATATTCGCCTTTGATATGACTGATAGATAGGTACCAAATGCAATTAAACTTGTTTACTGGTTGTGGAATTGTTATAGATGACACCTTTTGAAAGGCTGGACCTCTAGGACCTGCAAGGCGAGGATCACCTGAGCCAAAGGCTTTAGTAGACGATTTTTCTGTCACCATGATATCTTGTCTTCTTGTATTGTAGAGGAAGGTAATCAGTGAATAAGGGATAACATAACTCAACAGAAAGCTAGTAGAACTAGTAAAAAGAACCACGACAACAAGCGTTACTTTGTGTCCAAACTCAGAAAACAACATTGTCCAACCCACAGCGAATAGGGTAAATAACGCTGTAATAGGTATGACAGCCAGTGGTCAACTGGTAGTAAACATGCTAGCAGATTAAAGGGGCCCTCATGGTGGTTTTTATCACCCAACTCTGCAGTTTTCCTCAGCTCTACAGTGCATTATAATGTCTTTCAGCTCATTTTTTTTATTTGTCTGGTCCACAACTTTACTGTTTTGGTTCACTCTCATCAGCGTTGTTCTTGGCTGCAGCATCTAGTCGTTTCAGCATAATAGCTCTGATAGTTCCTCCCACTGAGATCCATGCAATATATCACTTTATTTTAACAAGCTTTCTGTCTATCTGACCTTCATCAGAGTATACCCCAAAAAAACCCTAAAATAAATTATTACATTTACATTTACCTACATAGCCATAGCATAGTAAGCAACACCAAAAGAAAGAGCTAAAAGGAGGATGGCATTTATCAGATGGCCAGAGATGATTATACATGCTAATGTTGTTTCGTATCTGCTGGATGTGTGAAACTATTTGCTAGCAAGTTTGGCATATCAAAAGGTAATGATATGTTAGTGTTGTGTTCACACCTGGTTTCCCCAGTGGCCAAAAAAAAAAAAAAAGCAGCTTAAAAGGTCCAGTATGTGACACTTAGAATGAGCTGCTTTTATCTACAAAGAGAATGGATCCTCTTCCATGGAGCCTAACCTGTTGAACCACCATGTTTCTACAGTAAGCCAGAACGGAAAAAAATAAACCAACTGGCTCTGGCCTTTTGCATCTTTTTGTGGGTTCAGCAGCCACTGTAGTTTCTCCCTCACACTTGAAAGGCAAGTGGTTATTCAGTTGATTGCAATCTGCAACAAGATGCCACTAAATTCTACATACTGGTCCTTGTGTGCCCTGAGCAATATGATCTCCTCTGGATGATGACAGTTGGGGGTGTTATTGGACTGGATCAACTGGAGAAAAGGGAAGAACCTGCAGCTAAATGAAGGAAATTAGACAGGATTGTGAATGTCAAACATCTTGTAATGTATTGGTTCTTGATGAGGCTATAGCCCCATCCTAGCGTCGCCTATGACAGGAGGTGAGTTACAGAACACTGGTATGGACAGGCATATGGGGAATATAAATAAAGGTACACTTCTGTTATCTCACTCTGCGCAGTTAGACTCATTACCATTAATTAGTGCCTTGGTGAGGCACCATATCCAGAGTGCAACATGCTTGCAAAATCAAAACATGAGTCGAAATGCCAGGGAAAATCTGGCCCTCGTTGCAATCCCCAGTTAATCAGCAGTGATAATGTTTTGCTAAACTATAATCTTGTCTGTGAATATTAATAAGGGCTCTGAGGGATCTCTGCCGAGTGATGAGGGAGTGCTGGTGGCTCCTGTCTAAAAAATGGCCAAACCGTTGAGACAGATTGTTAAACCACTCAGCTCTCACTTTGGCTGTCTTTGTTTCCCTCAGTGGCTCTTCAGTTTGAAAGCAGTGCGTGGCTGTGATTCAGTAACAGCAGAGACTTTTTTGTCAACAAACCACCATTTTGCATGCAACACCCACGCCGACACACAAACACACACACACACACACACACACACACACACACACACACACACACACACACACACACACACACACAAATGAACACAAAAAGATGGCATGCATGAGATTAGAGAGTGTACCTCCCTGCATAGTAAAGCCTTTTCTTCTTCCACATTTGAGTGTCTCAGGATGATTAGGACTGATATCTCTGAAGGGCATCAGGAATGTTTACAGCCCATGTAGCCTTTGAGAATCGATAATGACATGAAGACCCTGGGCAGGTTAATGGTGTGTGAAGGGACTGTTATGTATAAAATCCAGATTGTTGCTTGTAGAAATGGCGCATGCATCATAGCAGAGAATTGAAGTTTGACTGCTGTGGCTGATCTAAGCATGGCCTGTGACCCTCGTCGGGATGCACGTCAAATAAGCAGAATCAATCACGGAGACAGCGTTCGGCCATTACAGACCAAATGAGATGACCAACGCAGTCAGCCCTGTGGGTTTGCCTTGATTTAACAACATATTATAAACACACTGATGACAGTGGCGGATGAGTGTGGATGTGTTCTGAGAGCACAGTCCCGGGTCAAGTAATCATAACAATAAACTATAATGGAGAAAAGGTAAAAGCACCCTGAGATCGGCACCGAGGGGCAATTGGCGCCTGCTTCTTGTGGTTAACCAACTATGTTTTGGTTTCTGGCTGGGGCATCCCCAGCTGATGGGACATGCAACCCCTTGGAGGTGAAATTTATTGGTATGGATTTTGTGCTGCTACTGGTGCATTGAATCAGTGTGACCAAGCAGGCGGGCAGAGGGAAATGGGGCTGTTCTGAAAGTGAATTATACGCAGTCACACACTCAATTTACCCCTGCAAACCTAGTTAGGGAGGGAGCAGACATGGAGGCATACACATGCTGTGGGGTGCCTCGTACTGTATGTACTCTGACACACATGCATCCGTAAATGCATGCACTCCACATTAGTTAACAGGATTAAGAATATTAAATCAAGACAAAAATGAAATCCAATTTTTCATTTGTGCAATAATATATTTAATACATTTCGGGCAATGACGTAAAATATTGAAAGGTTGGACGTAAATGTGTTCAGAAAAAAATTAAACCTAAAAAAGAGCATCTTCAAATGAATCCAGCCATTACTGATTAAGATATAGGTATCAGTTCGCTTGTGTCATTAATTTCCAGTAATAACAAATACTCCTCATGCATATTAAACCGCAACTCTACGCCAGCCCACCATATAATTGACCGTGTTACAGCCGGCAGCTTTGCAGACAGACAGTGGAGAACTGGGTTGCCAGGCTGTTGTGTTTGATCTGGGTGACTGTGTTGAAACCTCTTAATGCCAGTTTATATAAAATATTCATCTTCATTTCGCAGGCCATGAATCATCAAGGTGTTTCTGGCCCTCCGCCCCTGCTCCTGTCCTGTGGCGGAGCAGACAGCTGTTTGAAATTAGACACCAGATTGTGTTACTTAAACCGCTAGCAGGAGTGATGCTGATCGCTCCCTAACCCAGCAAGCAATCTGTTAGCGTGCTGAATCGTGGGAATGTGATCATGAGTGTGCTCTTGTAGTATTTAAAGCCTGGCCTCCATCCCAAACTAAGACTCACTTGAAAACATACAGTGATGCTACTGTATCACACTGGAGAGAATAAATATAGAAGGAAGTGACTTTTTGTGACAGCTATCTTGAGTAAAACTATCATGTCCTCACAGTCAAGATTTACTACTTAAAGACAGTCCAGGGTTCCCAAACATTTCCATGTCAAGGACCCCCTCCGTAGACGCACATTAGACCAACATTTTCATAGTGAATCAATGATCAAACTGGGATCACAATAAATTACAATGAATAAAAACCCTATTTTTTCCCTTTCTGCTCAAAAAATGTGATAAAAGTTCAAATATGCTATCCCTCCTTTTCCTGGGGACCCCCTACAACCCACTCAAGGATCCCTGTTTGTCCCCGGACCCCAGTTTTAAAAACCACTGCATTAGTCTACAGCCATGCTCGCAGCTCTGTGAGGCTGCACTCAGGCACAGCAGTGCTTAGAGCTGAACTGTCAGCATGCTCACAGAGACAATGCTAACATGCTGATGTGCAGCAGGTACAATGCTTACGATGTACCCCATCATAATATGATGTGTTAGCATGATAATATTTGCTAATTAGCAGTACAGTCAAAGTGCAGCTGAGACTCATTAGTTCTGCAGGTATTTGGACACAAACCAAAGTATTGGGGAAATTAAAAGTTTGACCTGATGATGGCGCAAAAGTGTTACAATTCATGCCACATACCAGAGCAACATATCTAAACTGAACCAAATTACATGATAATGCTATCCAAAAACAGTTAAAGTCACACATGTGAATCTTATGGTGGGGCTAGAGGAGAAGTCGTTAGGATTCATCCTCTGGGGGACCATGAATGTCAGAGACAATGAATCAGATAGATACTTCAGTCTGGGCGAGTCATCAGACCTCTGTTACCATCCCATATTAATTATAAATACAGCAGCAGTCTGTTTCCTGATTATATTTCACTACATTATTGGGTAGAGGTTTTTGTAGATACTTTAAATATTAAACAAGCATCTGTCAGAATGCCTCAGACAATTCAGGGAGTATAAACTATATATTGTGATATTGACTGGTCCTGTTTGTTTTGTGTATCCAAATTCTGTTTGTTTTCTTCCTGTATGATTTTCTTTTATTCTGACTGTGTATGCTCAGAAACTTTAATGATTTTAGGCTTTAAAATACGTCCAGCTATTGCATAGTGACCTTTTAAAGTGGTGGTGTAATACAGTATACTCCCCATTACAAACTAATTCTCTATTATTTGGATTTTACTCATTTCTGGGCCTGTGCTCTTATTCTATTATCGCCTGTCTCATTGGCTTTCTTTTGTTCCCTGTGTGGTTTGCCTTCTTGGGATTCTGTTGTTAATGCATCCTGGTGTTCAGTATCACTACTTATTACGTCAAACTTAATAAATAAATTTGATACCTGACAAACTCACTGCTGACCCGACTGATTCATAAACTATTATTAAGGATGATTTATTATAAAAGTAGTACCCTGTCTCAAAAATGTCAGCCATTTTTTAGCTCACTTTGTGCCTCTGGTCATTGATCTTGTGCTCTGGAATTTTAACAAATGACCACTGACTGAGGTTTTGTTACTCATTCCTTCAATACTTACTTTGACTGTGGGGTTAGCGCCAGTCAATACTGTGCAATTACACGCAGGATATGATGCCAAATGATAATCCCCAGTAGCTGTCTTGTAAAATCAATCAGACCATTGAAGCCCAGAGACAATAGTTGGGAGATGACTAGTGAATACTGTGGTCTATTCAGGATGAGGCTTTGATTGATGGTCGTATTCTTTGAAGCGGGCAGGGAACAGATTGTGATTAATTCTCTAACAGAGTGATTTGCCGGAAGTAGTAAAAAAAAAATTGCTGCAGTTATTTCCCCCTTTTTTTTTCTGTTAATGGTGTGTGTGTCACAGTATGCGCCTTAATGCATCTTTTCATTTTCTGCAGAGCTGAGCGGTTGTAATGCAATTCACAAAGCCACTCACTCAGTCCGGTCTTCTTATCATTTTAGTGATCCTCTCATAATGATGTTTAAGAAGAAAATGAATAAGTGTCCCACACTGACAGCCGGTTTTGGAAAAGCATTTATTCATAACAGATGAAAGGGATCGAAATGACACATGAGCTAATCAAAACTGGATATTACGTATTGAATTCAAGCAGGCCCCCTCTCAACAGTCAATTCTTATAATGCTCTTTAATGTTTGGTTACATGAATCAAACTCGTATTAACCTTCGGCCCTGTTTCTCTTCGCAGCATTCACTGCTCACTCTGATTGTCACAGAAACCCGCAAGCTGTGTTTTACATCTAAATATGTGTGCAAAACAGACAGCATTTTAGTATTGGTAAATGTGGCTTGTTTATCCTTCAAAAGAAACCATTAGTCAAACAAACAAAGAGCGGTATGTGAGCAGACGTTACTGGCAGGAGCATTAAAATCCACTGCAACTCTCTGCCAGGTTAGTAATTGCTCTTTTTATGGTGGTAATTATTTCCTCTAAGGTGCGCACTGTTGCACACTGCAATTATACATGTGCTGCTATCTCTGTGTGGAAGGGAATGTGGGTGGAGAGATGTGGGAAGTATTCTGAAAAATTTTACATTTGTGTGTGTGTGTGTGTGTGTGTGTGTGTGTGTGAGCGTGTGTGTGTGTGTGTCTGTGTGAGCGTGTGTGGGTGTGGGTGTGGGTGTATGCATGTGAGATGTGCAGTCAGAGAGAAAAGAAAA